>NC_052627.1:35225847-35841263 GCF_016161935.1 Mauremys reevesii | reverse complement strand
GACAGCTGCTGGTCTAGGTGACCTGAGCTATTGTTCTTAGTGTGAGTCCTGGAGGATAAGTCTCCATGGTACAAAAATCCATCACCACAATTGGCTCACCTTAGTCACTTCAGCAGAGAGATTCCAGCCCAGAGAGTGGGTGTGTCATAGGTTTATTCCCCACTTTGAACTTTAGCGTTCACAAGATGGGGACCTGCACGGACTCCTCTAAACTAAAATCCTAGTTTAGATCTGGTTCTCGCTGCCACCAGTCAGTTTAAGTGTCTGACACACTCCCTGTTCCCCCAAACTTTCCCTGGGGAACACAGATCCAAACTCCTTGAATCTTAACACAGAGGGAAATAATCCATTTTTCTTTCAGTACCCATGAAATGGGTACTGAAAGAAAAAAGTGCTTCATTGAAATGCTTTATTATAAACTAAATTATCAAAGGGATTAGATGGCTCAGAGAATCAGAGTCAATACCCCATTTCCACTGATCTGAATCTATCCCAGCTGGGGTGTGAGCAACTTATGTAAATGGACAGCTGCTGGTCTAGGTGACCTGAGCTATTGTTCTTAGTGTGAGTCCTGGAGGATAAGTCTCCATGGTACAAAAATCCATCACCACAATTGGCTCACCTTAGTCACTTCAGCAGAGAGATTCCAGCCCAGAGAGTGGGTGTGTCATAGGTTTATTCCCCACTTTGAACTTTAGCGTTCACAAGATGGGGACCTGCACGGACTCCTCTAAACTAAAATCCTAGTTTAGATCTGGTTCTCGCTGCCACCAGTCAGTTTAAGTGTCTGACACACTCCCTGTTCCCCCAAACTTTCCCTGGGGAACACAGATCCAAACTCCTTGAATCTTAACACAGAGGAAATAATCCATTTTTCTTTCAGTACCCATGAAATGGGTACTGAAAGAAAAAAGTGCTTCATTGAAATGCTTTATTATAAACTAAATTATCAAAGGGATTAGATGGCTCAGAGAATCAGAGTCAATACCCCATTTCCACTGATCTGAATCTATCCCAGCTGGGGTGTGAGCAACTTATGTAAATGGACAGCTGCTGGTCTAGGTGACCTGAGCTATTGTTCTTAGTGTGAGTCCTGGAGGATAAGTCTCCATGGTACAAAAATCCATCACCACAATTGGCTCACCTTAGTCACTTCAGCAGAGAGATTCCAGCCCAGAGAGTGGGTGTGTCATAGGTTTATTCCCCACTTTGAACTTTAGCGTTCACAAGATGGGGACCTGCACGGACTCCTCTAAACTAAAATCCTAGTTTAGATCTGGTTCTCGCTGCCACCAGTCAGTTTAAGTGTCTGATACACTCCCTGTTCCCCCAAACTTTCCCTGGGGAACACAGATCCAAACTCCTTGAATCTTAACACAGAGGGAAATAATCCATTCCCCCCTCCCCTCCCTAGTCCTTAGGAGAGATAACTGGATTCAAATTCCTTGAATCAAACAAAGAGGGATTTCCTATCCCCCTTCCCTTCCCCTAGTCCTTGGGAAAAATACCTTGATTCAACCTCCTTGAATCAGCCAAAGAGGGATTCACTTTTCCCCCCTCCCCTTCCCCTGAAAATCCAAACAAGGGAAGAAATCAATTAAGTTCTAAAAAGAAAAGATTTTATTAAGGAAAGAAAAAAAAGTACACTATCTCTGTATTACCAGGATGGAAAAATACAGGGTCTAACTTATAAACCTGGAGAGGCTCTCCCCTCCCCACCCTCCTTTCTCAGAACAATCAAAGTAACAGCAAACAGAAATAAAGATATTTCTCCAGCAACCACACAATTGCAAATGCAGAAATTAATTAGAAGATTAATTTGCCTTTCTAATACTCACTATACTGGATAGTAGGAAATAATCCAGGAGAACTTGGAAACATGTCTGGCCTCTCTTAGATCCAAAGAGAGCACGAACACTCAAAACAAAGAACACAGACAAGGGCTTCCCTCCACAGAGATTTGAAACTATCTTGTCCCTTGATTGGTCCTCTGGTCAGGTGTTCATCAGGTTACTGAGCTTGTTAACCCTTTACAGGTAAAAGAGACCTTAATCCTTACTATCTGTTTATGACAGGGTGTATTACCCCTCCACCAACTTTATTCATCATACCCAGAGTGCAGAGAACTTACACAGCCTGCTGCTGAATATATGCCCCTCAAAGCTGAATAACCTGGCCTTGGGATTTGGCCCGATATGCAGAATCTAAAAAGTTCAGTTTGTTAATTAAAAACAATGCTACTTTTATCCTCCATCCCAAGCGTGCAGAAAACAGGGAAAAGAGAACATGGGGCCAGGCGACATGCAATGGTAGGGGGGTTGCACTATTTCCTGCACTTTTGTTTTGGAAATTCTCTTCTGTTACTTGTTTGGGGGTGTTGTAATGGCACCTGGCCTGCCTAGCAACAGGTTACTGTTGGATCATTTTAGCACATTTACAAATAAACCCTTTTGTCACCAAGAAAGTTTATTGGTATCACTGCATCACATCATACAATCATGATTTGAGATAAAGCTAAAAACCATGATCAGCAGCAATTATACATTACTAAGCAAACACTATTCTTCTGTGCAGTTAGGTACAGTAATTCAATAGCTTCCTTATATGAACCCATACTGTAATTCACCACCCAATTCATTGTTCATCCTGTCATTCATAAGTACATTGCATGGCAGTCAAGCCCACACCCCTCCCAAGCACTGACACCCCCCCTCCCAATTAAGTTGCTCCTCTCCCCCCCACCACCACATTTTTATAGGTACTATTCCCCCTCTTCCACTGGGCCATGCAAGTCCATATTGTGGTTCTAGCTTGTTCCCTGTGATACCTCCCTGGAGATATTCTGATCAAATAAGGGGATCACAAGTCTCATACCCTGCTCCAATCTGGGTTGAGATGGGTGAGTGTGACCTTTGGTCATGTTGGAAAGTCCCTCTCTCTTACTGATCATTCTGTAATATGTCACCAGACCTGCTCTAAAAAAAAAAAATCATACAGAAAACATGGCGTTTAACAGATGACTCCACAGGTGTGGAGTCAGCCCACCTCCTTTGGGGTACTGGTTAAAGGGTGCAAATGAGCTAAGTTAAAGTCCCCTCTATGTTCTGGATGTGATCAGTGACCTAATATGAACTATTGAAATATTTCTCACATTTTCACTTCTCCATATTTCATTATCTCAGCATTTCTTAAAATATTCTGGGCTTTTTACTGGCAAAGAAAAAAGGCATTAACAATCATTTTACTTCACTAAGTAAGGCTTACCTCTGATTATCAAAGCTATCTTATATTCTATTAATATAAACTGTACTTAAGGTAGAGAAACATTAGGAGTTTTCAGAGCAGCAACATTGAAGTTTATAGATGAGGCTTCACTCAGTTCCATTTCCTTCATGCTCTACCTATTCCTCTTTACCATGAATAGTTTTGCAATGGCTACATCTGTGGCAGTAACATTGCATGTTCACTCTTAGATTTATTTTTGGAAAGTGCTGAGATGGCACTGACAGACACTAACAGTTGTCTATTTAGAAAAAGACAGCAGTGCTCTGATTGGGGCTCTGTTAATATATTTTCTTATCAAGGTTATTTATATCACACCATTGGAAGGCACCCATGGGCCTTATTCTGGATCCTGTGCCCAGGCTTTTGAAGCTCGTGGCACAGAGAACATCCTTGCACTGCACCATGTTAGACCTCACTTAAAAAGTTAAGTTTACAAATATTTTTGCCCAGCAGGATGATATTCTAATGGATTTCAAATCATCCGTCTATGGAATGTGTACATCCCATTCTTCTCACAATGCAATCTTAAATTCTGGTGATTTTTGTAATAGCTGTTTATAGTTCTTGTTTAGAACTTTGTGCAGGAAGCTGTACTCCCATGGATTATGAGCATATCAACACATCAATACCTACCGGACAGGAAAACTGCATCACTTTTGTGCTCTCCCCATACCTAGGGCTGCTGGGGGCTGATTCAGCTGCTTGCACACTTTATAGCAGCCTCAGGGCTGTTATGAACTTAGACTGTGTCAAAGTTAAAATCAAGACTCACAATTTGTCAGACCACTCTGTTTTTATTAGCAGAGCGCTTCGCCAATAACATTCAGATAATGTGAGTGGCCATGCAAGATCCAAACAGTCTTATTTATACAGATAAAAGAGCGGGAATTAAACAAAAGGACAAAGGAGAAAACAGCAAAATTCACCTGGGGCATAGCATGCATATCCTACTTCCTTACTAACTCCTATCGATCTAAGGCTAATGCTTCACCAATTGCCCTTAAACGGTGCAAATTGTTCTATGTTAATGTCTGTTTTCCTGACACCTGGACTCCAGCATTCCAGCGACTTTCCTTAAAGGTACAGACAGCATTTCTTTAATCCTATCTATTTTGTAACATAATTCATTCTACTTTCACAATCCCTCCTTTTGGTCACACTTCGCCATGACCAACGATGGACTGGGTTCCACATATTAACCGTTCTTTATCTTTTTGTTCATCAGCAATATTTAAAATCATCATATTAGCACTCTGTTTTGGGGCAGTCACCTGGGTGGCATATTTTACACAATTTTGGATACAACAGGAGATTAACTGAAAACATACAAAAATCACTAAGATTCCAAACAGGATAGTCAGGGCTCCCTGAAACAACCAGTTTCCTAGGCCAGAGAAATTGAACAGGTTGCTTAGCCACTTCCATAAAGAACTCGGCTCTTCATGGGGAAGATATGCGATTTGTTCTAAGTGGCTAGCGATCTATTACCTCATTGGTATTGTCAGGTATATACACACAACATTCTTTTCCAATGAGTGCACAGGTCCCTCCTTTGGCCGCCAGCACTATGTCCAATGCCTGACGGTTTTGAAGGGCCACCTGTCGGACCGCCCCTGTTTCTTTGGCCAGAGTTTTTAAACTTTCTCCGGTTTCATTTGCCATTATTTCAACTACTGCTTGTAACCTCAGGAGCCTTTTTGCATGGTGTATTACTCCCCCAAGTGGGATAAAGGAACTGCC
Organism: Mauremys reevesii; assembly: GCF_016161935.1. Lineage (NCBI taxonomy): Eukaryota > Metazoa > Chordata > Testudines > Geoemydidae > Mauremys > Mauremys reevesii. The sequence goes on along the minus strand of NC_052627.1, from coordinate 35,836,238 downwards.
AATAGTCTCTTCCCAGGTGTCATTACTGTTCCATATTGTGTTAAACGGACAAGGTCCTCCAGTGAGGTCTGGGGAATTGAGCCAGGACAGGAACATCAGTTTGACAGTGGGCTGGGATGTGGCTGCAGACCCAGCATTTAGAAATATTAAGGGTCTGAGCTATCCACACTTGCTGCTGGATAAAAGAATTGTCATTGTGGACTCCCCCGACCTTCAGACACCAACAGCCGAGGAACAGGCACCACATGTTGGAGGCAGGGCCCTTCTGGTTCTGACAACCTCAACTGAGGGAACTGTAGTCACAGTTTTATGTCCACCAGGCAGCAGGCGCTAGGCTCACTACTGCTTTTTCTTGGGCCTTGCTTTAGGTAGTCGTCTGCTTCTGGCAACCCTTACGAGAACGTAGATTGTAAGGTATTGCAGGCTGTTCCTCTACGTCATCTTCTGGAGTCAAAATTGACTCTGCGTGGTCCTGAGGTGATGATTGGTTCGCTGGGGTGGTGCATTACACGGCAAAGCATGTATTCATGCTGCGGATGCCAGACAGTTTAACAGCAGTTTGGGTAGTAAGCAGTGCCTGATGATTCTTTGATACTCTTTAAGTCTTTTTGCTACTTTTCTTGACTCTGGCTATAACAATGGCCTTCACACCTTATCTTTCCTGATGCATTCATTCCTCATTCACACAAACAGATTGAGAATACAAACAGTAGTATTTTATATTGAGCAAAAGGCATTGCAAATTAAACCTTGCTAAGTTTTACAATTAACAAGACAATTTACATTGAGACCCATGCCTTCAATGTTTCTCTAATTTACTTAACATAGACACAATAGAGAATCCTGTCTCTTACTACCTAAATCTTAAAACAAAGAGTTAGAGAGGGCCCAATTTGTAATGCATATGGGAAAACAGAATCTTATAGTCCCAGAGGGTCATTTCTTTCTGCTATTCAAAAAGGGTGGCTGGTAGGATGAAATCAAATTATACATTATAAAGTCCAGCTCCTACATATCCCCCTTTTGACACTAAGATTATCAATCGCCAGTGTCACTTCTTATGTAGTAAAATACTGGGAGGTGATTTGGGCCTGTGGCTTTAGCTGTGCATACATTTGTTTTATTTACCAGCATATTTTAAACATTTTAATTAAACACATACAATTTAAAACCAAAAACAATTAGGGGTAGTAACATTAGTATGCCAGTAGTTGTGGGAGACCATCCAGATAATATGAATGGTTCTGTTTCCCACATTGTTTTGTTACCTTTTTAAACAGATAATGGGTAACTGTTTGCCATTTAATGCCAAGACTGATAGAGAACTCAGCTAAATCAGTGCTTACAGTAAGCTGAGACTTTTTGGTTGTGGCAAATAGTAAATGTGATTATTGGTAAACACAGTACTTACATTACATGTACATTTGTCTATTGGTGGGTTGCTAACACTTTTATTCTTTTAAAACACTTCTTTCCAAGAATTAACACACACATTGCCTGTTATACAATACTTTGGCCTAATTATTAATTTTATCCCACATACAGGATCCTAGTGAGGTGTCTTTACTACAGAGCTTTGGAGCAACAGGCATGGATAAGCATACCCACTTTTGAGGAGTTCACTTGGTACAACCTCTAGTGTCCAATAGTTTCCCTTCCTCCCCAGCCCACTGGCTTGAGGTTTGAGGTAGCCAGAAGGATCCCAGGTGCAATCTGTGGAGTGGGCTAACTTTCCATATCTTTGCTTCCAGAGCCTGTTGGTGTGCAATTTTAATAACAATTTTTTTTCACTTAACAAATTTTGTCTTACCGTACTGGAGACATACTGCATCCACAAAACATTTTATGTTCTAAATATCTGCATTTCAGTACATTTCATAGCTATTGCAGTATGTTTTTTTTAACTTTCATTTGTTTTTGTAATAGGTTGTTCTGTAGCTGGTATTAGCTTTTTTTTTTTTTTTGATTTTCTGAAAGACAAAAAACATTTTTCTACCCCTTTCAGGGTGGCATTGATTGTTGCTTAAAATATTCCTTTCTTTTACAAATACCCTTGCTGATTGCAGGCAAAACAGAGGAATTACCCCCATATTTTCCTGTGGTTTTTTTTTTTATATAGGCATGCCAGGTTTTAATGGCTTCTACTTTTTAAGAGTTATGGGGAAATTATTCCACTGTTTAGTTATTAAATTCATGAGATGGTGTACCTCAAGTTTTTCTTCTTATATAGCAGACCAAGTTTGTAATGTTTTTCCTGCTGTGTTAAGCTTTAAGTTTATTCACAGATAATAGCTGAGAAGCATCATTACCATATTACCTTAAAGGATTTTTCCAAAAATCATACATACTATACGTTGTTACAGGGGTACTTACTAATATTACATTTATTTCAATGTTTAATATTAAACAATAACATTAGCATCAAATCTATTAAAGATATCTTGTTATACCATGTTGTTGTTGTTGTTTTTGGATTCAAAGCCATCAGCAGAGCTCAGAGACTCTGCCTTAAAAGGGACACAATCAACTTTCACCAGAGTTTTGATTTCTTTCCACTTTCAACTCCTGCTTACAAAACACACAGAGATCTGAAAAAGAAAACAGTCTATTGCGCTCTTTTTGGAGCCCTAATAGGATTTTAATTCAGTAGCATATTTCATTTGTATTTCTTTTACCCCTTTTTACAATATACACTGCACATGTTCTAGGGAAAAAGCACATTCCTTCTATACTACAACTTTTTTTTTTTTAAACATTAGCCATATCAATTTTTACATACGATGTAACTGTTTTTTTTTTCTTACAGAGTTTTCATGTACCCTTATCAAAAGTGACAGTCTGATTACACAGAGCCATTTTAAGGCTCAATGTTTTTAACATTGCTTCTTTTTGTTTTATGCACCTCACCTGTTGCTTCAGAGGGGCACTGTTAAAATTTTTTTTTTTCACTACAGTTCATATCTGCTATTGTTACAAAAAAAAAACAACCAAACAAACAAAAAGACTCCAGAATCTCTCCCTATTCTCCTGATTTTGACTGCCCTATTGCAGCCATGACTTGGTTTTTATTTAAAAAAACATTTTAAATTTTATAAAGAATCAAGTTACCCCTTAAGGGTTAAATGCTAAATCCCAAAGCCAAACAACACTAATTACCTGTGTCTTACAAAAAGGTCTGTCAGTTTTGCAACTTTGAATTAAGAGTCAAATGAATTTTTAGTGGCATTAAAAACAAAAACAAAACTAATTTATCTTACACCTACAAAACAGGAGTTTTACAAACCAGATGTGCTGGTTTAGATTCTTAGAACTTTACATATTTTCACAGACAACTAGATACATACACATTTTCTTTTCCTTAACATTCCTTTGCACTGCTTTGTTTTTACATAGCTCTATATATATTTGGATTATTTACAGGCATTCTTTTGGAAAAGGGCCCATTTTCCCTTCAGAATGGCTGCAAAGAAACCAAGAATTCTCTCTCTTTAACATGGTCCTTTTTAACATTTTCACAAAGTTTAACTGCTTAATTCTCTCCAGCCTTTGTAGAGTTAACTTTTCACTCTCTTTCCTTAAATCACTCGTTTATCTCCCAAAATAACACCTTTATCACCTCAGATTTCACCATTTTAAGTATTGTTCCAGGGGTTCATGCCTGCACTTACTGCTTTTCTTACTCCTTACACTATGCCCTTAGGGCTTCCAACCTGTTTTTCAGTTGTTGTTTTTTTTTTTATCTGTTGCTTGCCTGCTTTTCTGGGCCCGATCCTGCTTTTTGTTCTTTTTACAATGAGATGGGAGTATTAAGGGGGTTGGATCGATCCGGGGTGGGTTTTTTGAGAACGGGGTAAAGGGGAGCGCTCGGTCTGGTGGTGGGAGAGGAGGCTTTTAATAAACCTTTCAACTTATTATTTGAATATTTGAGAGAGGCGAGTTTTTGATTTTGTCCAGCTACGATTTGCCTCTTCCCACCACTGAATGAAACAATTAACCTCTTCTTTAGCCAATTTAGTTTTAGGTTGGCCGAGTTTGTCCTTTAAGATGTCCACTCGGTCTTTGTTCCAAGATTTTAACAGTGGCCACTGAGTTTTGGGATCCCCCTGAGTTAGCCTAGACCATTTTTCCAGAAATTTACAGGAGTCCGGACCTTTCTTACAGGAGTCTGGACCCATCCTAAATACATAAAATGAGCCGGCGTTCGTTTAGGGAACTGTCCCTACTTAGACGTCTGGTTACCCATACAGGAGGACTTCACACACCAATCGCACAAGAAGGAAATTTGGGTTTGTCAGAGCAATGCCCAGTACAACACACAAAAGGAGCCCACAGGCTACTGCCTCAATTGCCCTTGCTTTCACACCAGGGCTTTTACCCAAAGTGTGGTGCGGTTGCAATTGTGCAGATTCCACTCACTCAGACCGCAGGGACAGGAACCCCTTGGTCGGCCAATCCCCGGACGGAGATGGCACCCAGACTCAAACACTCCACAGGAAGACGGATAGACACAGAGACAGGACAGTCCTCAGTCCGGACAAAACACAGATATAATTACCTGACCAGATTCCTGATGCCAGATCCTGGGATCCCTACCAGAACAGAGTGGGAACCAACAGGTTCGATGGCGTAGACTTCACTGTGGTTGTGCACCCTTCTTGTTATAGTGGAGGACCGCTCGGGCCAAATGCCCAGGTGCCGGCTGCCACGGTCATCCTACAAAAACAGTCAGGAATCACACAGCCCCAGTGAAGACGGTTGCCATCTCGGTGGAACCTCCAAATTGTCAAAGTTAAAATCAAGACTCACAATTTGTCAGACCACTCTGTTTTTATTAGCAAAGCGCTTCGCCAATAACATTCAGATAATGTGAGTGGCCATGCAAGATCCAAACAGTCTTATTTATACAGATAAAAGAACGGGAATTAAACAAAAGGACAAAGGAGAAAACAGCAAAATTCACCTGGGGCATAGCATGCATATCCTACTTCCTTACTAACTCCTATCGATCTAAGGCTAATGCTTCACCAATTGCCCTTAAACGGTGCAAATTGTTCTATGTTAATGTCTGTTTTCCTGACACCTGGACTCCAGCATTCCAGCGACTTTCCTTAAAGGTACAGACAGCATTTCTTTAATCCTATCTATTTTGTAACATAATTCATTCTACTTTCACAACTGGTTAATAATGGCCCTTCACTATGTCACCCAAAGATTGCAGAGGTGAGAGAGTATGGTAAACTGATCATGGGTGGGGTGTATGGGGAGTGGCCAAACTGTGTCTAGGATCACTGGCTGATATAACAGCCTCCAAGTGAATATTATCAGCCAATATAAGTTATAGTAGTCCTGAGCATGCTCTAAGTTGGGCTGGGGCTTGACACAGCCCAGGGGAACGAGACAAAAGGTGGCATAGCATTCTGTCTTTAGCCACATGCAAGTTGGCCAACTCTATGCCACATGCCTAGCCTTCCAGTTACAGGTGTTACATAAATAGCAATTAGTACACACCAAATGTTACAATGATTTGTATTTTATTGCTTAAAGTACTTAAGATATTTTATTAGTAGTGCAACATGATAGAGAGGCTGGGTAATCAAGAGCACGTTTATCTCTGGTAACCTCCTCCCCTCCCCCTTCATTTTACTTGGAGCAAGAACAAACAGTTTAATTGGTTGGGGCTGTAATTATAGTAAACTAATAGCCAGCTAGCTGCTGCATTTTCATACTAGGTATTGTGAGCGGTTCTCTCACCTGAAAATAATTATTTTGTACACAAAGTTTAAGATATAGGGCCTGATTTTACGAACACTATAGTGCATAATGCTTACCATGACTACTCTCAAGGAGTTTAGGAAAAGGCATAATATCTGGTAGCAGTTACAAGAGAAGTCAATAGATAATGCTGCCTCTGAGATCATACTCTAAAAACTCCTCACATGAACACCCTGTTTAACAGGGTTTTGCAAAAGTAAAGCACCACCCCACACAAAAGCTTCCCGTTTCTCCTAATTTCTTACTCATTATTTGGACTCAACTGGCAGCTATATTGCTCAACCTAAAGAAGGCTTCCACAGACAGTTACACTATTATTGTTTGTGTAACTGTGGTACGTAGGACCCCTCGTCAGGGGCCAGGACTCTATTGTGCTGGGTGCTGTACAAACAGAACAAAAATGGTGTCTGTCCTGAAGAGCTCACAGTCTGTGGTGGAGGAAGGGATAACACAGGCGGAGTGAACAATTGATGGTTACACAATTTTTTGGTGTGTGGTGGGTTTAGTGAGTGGGGGATATGCTACAGTGAAGGGAGAAGGGACATTGAAGGGAATGAAGACAGACAGTAAGAGGACTGACGCTGAGGTGAACAGCCTGTGAGAGAGATGGAGGATTGAAGCAAACAGCTAGTCAGCACAGGGCAGAGACAGTCCAGTCAAAACTGCAGAAAGGTTTCCAAAAGGTCCCTGCTTTAGCTGCTTCTGCTCCCATCTAACAGATGTTTTTATTAGACGTTTTCCCCCTGCAATGTTGCTGGCTGTTACAGGCTTGTAGTGATAAGTTCAGCAATTTAACTTTTGGAAGAGAACGGCCCTTGAACAAAATAAGTGAATAAAAGATTTCCATCAAGGCACCCTCCCCATGACCTTCAGGAGAGACACTGAAATCTCAACATCCAAACTAATTTATTAGGATTAGGATAGTTAATTTATGACTCATCGGCTGCCCAGTATTGCCAATCCCAATCTGCAAGGGCAGCTCTATGTATTTTGCCACCCCAAGCACGGCAGTCAGGCAGCTTTCAGCAGCGTGCCTGCGGGAGGTCTGCTGGTAACGCAGATTCAGCGGCATGCCTGTGGGAATTTATAATCCCTATTCCATTAGGAAATCTTTGAGCTATAATGTATGTTTAGACAGGTTTTCCCCTCAGAGCATTTTAGCAAAAAAAATGCTATTTCATTTTAATGAAATTAAAATTCTTATCTAACCGGTCTATAGAATATCAGGCTTGGAAGGGACCTCAGGAGGTCATCTAGTCCAACCCTCTGCTCAAAGCAGGACCAATCCCCAAACAGATTTTTCCCCAGATCCCTAAATGACCCCCTCAAGGGCTGGACTCACAACCCTGGGTTTAGCAGGCCAATGCACAAACCCACTGAGCTATCCCTGATCCCTATCCTCAGAGGTTAACAATTTTCCTCCCTCCTCCTTGTAGGAACCTTTTATGTACTTGAAAAGGTATGTCCCCTCTACGTAGTTTCTTTTCCAGACTAGAAGTCTAGAAAAGATGACCTATGAGGGAAGATTAAAGAAACCCAATTCCCTCCACCACTCCCCCGCCCAATCATTTCTCTTTTCTGGACTTCCTCCAATTTGTTCACATTGTTCCCGAAATGTGGTGCCCAGAACTGGACAATACTCCAGTTGAGGCCTAATCAGCACAGAGTGTAGAGTGGAAGAATTACTTCTTGTGTCTTGCTTACAACACTCTTGCTAATACACCCCAGAATGTTTGCTTTTTTTGCAGAGTTACACTGTTGACTCATTTAGCTTGTGAGCCACTGTGATCACCAGATCCCTTTCTGCAGTACTCCTTCCTAGGCACTCATTTCCCATTTTGCATGTGTGCAACTGATTACTCCACTTAGGAACACTTTGCATTTGTCCTTATTGAATTCCATCCTATTTACTTCAGGCCATTTCTCCAGTTTGTTCACATCATTTTGAATTTTAATTCAATCCTCCGGAGGACTTGCAACCCCTCCCAGCTTGGTATCATCTGCAAACTTTATCATTGGTTCTATTCAATATCTTCATCAATCCCTGCAGGATCCCACTTGTTATGCCATTCCAGCCTTACTGAACCACTGTTCCCAGAGAGTAGTTATGAATTTTCCAACCTGTTATGCACCCATTTTATGGTCGCATTTCCCTAGTTTAGGCAAAACCAATATTGTTTATAATGTACAAGTAACCTAAAACCCAAAGGGTTGATGTATTAAAAAGACAATTGGATAAAGATAATCTGTAATGCACAGAGGTAAAGACCTAAGTGAACATGGTCCCAAACTGGAGAAGACACTGGACCTGAAACTAAAGGACAGGATTAGAGCACCAGATCAAGGGATCAGATGAGGTCACAACTATCATGGAAGGACTTCCCAGTGCATAGTACTTGGGTCCATTTACCAGTTCCATCTTGTCTGTTAATGTCTGGAAGAAATTTGTGCCCAGATGCTATCAGTGACAATGGTGGTCTGAAATTGTCTCAACTTTGGGTGAATCTTCACCTTATTTTAGTTCCCAGTTTTTACAGCCAACAGCACTGAGCCAAATCACTCATGAAAATGGCTTGTACAAATAAAGTTATTCAGTAAAAATCTTAGCTAATTACATCAAAGGCAGTGTGCCAGATCCTCAGCTGAGACAGGTTTATGCTTGTTGCAGCTGAGAAGAGCAGGGGTAAGAGCACAAAAGTGGTGTGTAGGCCACCTGTTTTGCCTTACTCTATTCTATAGAGTTTGAGTTTTTAGCTCCTCCTTCCACACCTGTGCCAGTTGGCAGCATGGATGGGTATAAGGGACAAACATGAGGTACTAGTAGTCTTCCACCCCCATTCCCACTACATACTGCACCCTTTTCTGCCTGACCCTTACCCAATTTGTAAAGCTCCCTGTGCCCCCATTTTCACCAGTAGTAGTGTGTTGCACTGACCATATCAGAACTGCTTTCTGCCCTACTTGTCACAGGTGACAAGGGATCCTGCTCTGAGCAGTCACCTGGCCCACCGATCACATCCAGGTGCCAGTCAATGTGTGGTTGGAGTAGTGTCCTCTACAGCTTCTCCTGGAATGGCAGGAACAGTCACTTGTACCAAGAAATTTCACTGAGCCGGAGGAGCAGATTCCAGCCAAGGACCAGAATGAATTGAGCACTGATTTTGTAAGCAAGTGAGGTGAAACTTGGGGGTATGCAAAACAAGTCAGATTCCTGAAAGGGGTCCAGTAGTCTGGAAAGGTTGAGAGCAGGGAGAAGACACCCTCTTAACTATAAAGGGAGGTCTGACCCTCAAATAAGCAAGAGTCAGTTACTTGTATATGGTATTACTATACTATTAATACCTTAACTTGCCTAACATTGCTGAATCCACAATATTGTTTCCAGTACAGTTTTGAGTGGGAGCCCTGGGTGGCCACTCAGTTGTGGCAAAGCAACAATGGACTCTATGAAAAAGTAATATTGCACCATGTCTGTGGTAATAATTTCTCATGGCCTCTACAAGTCAATTTTTTGACAGTTAGCCCACAATTCAAGTACAGCCTTATGTACTACAGAAGTGCATTGAGTGAGGTCTTGTATGAAAGCCTGAGATAGACATTTCTAAATATTAATCACCAGTAGGGTGACCAGATGTCCCAATTTTATAGAGACAGTCCCAATTTTTGGGTCTCTCATATAGGCTCCTATTACTCCCATCCTGATTTTTCACACTTGGTGTATTAGCACTATGAGGAATTATAAAGCATATCCATACTATTCACCTGCAGCCATCTTTCTGTTGCCAGTCTTATCTTTATGTAAGCCCCACCTGTTCCCTCACAGGCGAGAGCTTGCTTCCAAATAGTGACCTCCTCATGGCCTAAGTCTCTCCCTTATTTGCTGCTTTAGTGGACCTGCCTGGCCTAAGTCAATCCTCTGAGGTCCTGTGTGGGGAGTAAACCCCATCACAGGGGCAAAAAGACATTGAGTTATCCATGATTTAGGGGACTCAAGGGGCCTGTCTCAAATCACAGACCATAGGGTCCTTCAGCCAAGGAGGTTGAAGTCTCTGGGAAGTGAATGCAGTTGAGAAACCTGCTTCGGGGAAGATTAAGTTGCTGAAGTTTGTCCTAGCAGCACATGTACTTTTGTTTGTCACCCTTTCTAGCTTTACTCCTTATACGTGGAGTCATTTAAACCTTTGACCTAATCTTTAGTGCACTTTTATTTACTATAAAGCAATTCAGTGCTGTGATTACATTTAGCATTACCATTAACCAGTTAATAAGCTATTGATACCATTTCTTTAAAGGACCAGCAAGCTTAATTTCTGAGCGTGTTCCAAGAGAAGGTGGGCCACTGCAGGGAAACATCTCTGGGGAACTGAGGAGTAGGGGTTCCTGTTTGTTAGTAGCAAAGCAAGGTTTGGAATGGCAGCGTCCTGAAGAGTTTCCTAACAGGACAGACAAATAGGGTGACCAGACAGCAAGTGTGAAAAATCGTTACCCTCCACCCCATCATAGGAGCCTATAAAAGAAAAAAACCAAAAACCAGGACATCTGGTCACCCTACAAACAGGTACATCAGGGAGCTGTGACACAACTTAGCCGTGGCAAAACTCTCACTTGCTGAGAGTGAGAGGGGTAACATAGTAATTCACAATTCTGGGAACCTTGGCTGATTGTCACATTGGCAGCTGGTTTGGGGGAAATTCAGGAGTGTGTGTAAGTAAAATGGGTGGTGGAAGCTAGGGGGTGACTTACATAGGCACCAACTCTGTGGGTGCTCTGGGGCTGGAGCACCCACAGGGAAGTTGGTGGCTACTCTGCCCCCACCAGCAGCTAAGTTCCCCACCCCAGCACACCTCACCTCCACTCCTGAGTGCACCATGTCCCTGCTGCTCCTCCCAGCACTTCCCACTGCAAAACAGCTGTTTCACAGTACAACAAGCTCTGAGAGGAAGAGGGGAGGAGCAGGAACACAGCATGCTCAGTGGAGGAGGTGGGGAAGAAGCAGGGCAGGGACTTTGGGGAAGGGGTTGGAATGGGGGGGAGGGGCGGTGTGCAGGGCAGGGGTAGAGTTTGGCACCCACTGGTACCAGCAGAAGTCAGCACCTCTGGTAACCTGCATGCTCGTTCACTGGCTGTTAGTGAACAGGTTGTGACCATAGATTTTAAGGCCCCCAGAGCTGCAGGGCCAGGATCACACAACCCCTTACTGGTCTGGGTTGAACCCCCAGAACATCATACCTCCACACCAATAGCCCCTCTTGCTCTGGTGATTCAGGCCAGATTTTAATATCTAGGGTATTTGAAGTACCATGCACTGTCTCCCTGGATGTGTCATGCATTGCTACATCTTTGTGAGTTTGGACTGCAGGGCTGAAGCCACAGCATTGTCACACCCCCATCCCCCTACCAGAGTCCTTCAGTCTTCTCTCCTCCATCCAGGCCTGACTCTGGTCCAGCCCAAAAAGGTCCCCAGGCAAGATAGTTATAAGTCAATAATTTTATTGATAGCTGACAAACCAGTATTATAGCTGAAGCTACATCTCAAAAATAGCTTCATGACTAATTATGCCCCATACCCAGGCATTTCTTGGCCAGCAGAAAGGCAGCAATAGCCTCAAGCCACAAAGAGGCCCCACTATTTTGAGATTAATTGGGTTGAGGCCTTACACTGGGTTTACAGGGAAGTCATTTTGCCTAGCACCTCAAAGGGACCCATGATGAAATAAGCATGGGAAAGGTGACCCAAACCCTTAACAGGTGGTCATTAGACAAAGGGCATGAAAAAAACTAGGGCTAAGAGTGGGGGAAAGTAGAGACCTATATTCCTTCAGTAGCCAGGGGTCGTTTCGCCCAGCAGTTACCTGGAACCCAGGACCAAGAAGCTAGATGAGAGGGATTGTGGTTTGGCAGTGTCCCTCCCCCTGAGTGGGAAGCTACTCCACCTCACTACACCCCTGGGACACCACCCCTTACCAGGAATTAGAGGTCAGGTGGGACAGTGCAGACCAACAGTCTCAAGGAGCCCAGGCCCTTAAGCAGGGCAGAACACTCTAATATTTACCATCCTGACTCCAGCAGATAAACTCAGGCTTCTGATCTTAAGAGCTGCCACCCCAAGGTGGGCTTGGCAGCAGGGCATAGGGGGACCCAGGACCCTAACCATGACAGTGTTCCACCCCTGGTTCAGCAGGGAGCCAACCAAAACACACTGACCAGTATTCAGTCAGTCACAAAACTGAGCTATAGTCAGCTGTCCCTGGACCACTTCCTACTCTCCCACCATAAGGTACCTGCAGCTCAGGGTCATCCTCCATCTCCTCAAGGTATATAGGAGGTAACAATCCCAGAAACTCTTCTGCTGGGTTAGTCACATCCTCAGGCAGGGCACAGTGCAGCTTCAGGCTCAAGAGCAGCCTGGAGACATCTGCTACCTCCCCTGGCTCAGGCTGAGCTACAGTAGAGGCTCCGCCTTTTATATTTCCTGTCCCATACCTTACCTTCCTGCAGGAGGGTTGAGCCACCCTGGTTCCACCCACCAGGAATCAGAGAGTGGTCCCTCCCCCTGCAGCTCAGTGGGAGGCCACTCCATCTCAGTATGGGGCAGGGGGAACTGAACCCTTGTTGCATGGAGAGGTCAATCACACAGGGCACTTAAAAGACTAGGTCCCAAAGATGTGAAACAGACAGTGACCTGAGCCCATATTTAAGCATGGTCCTTGAGCTACAGATATGTAATGACAGATTTCAGAGTAGCAGCCGTGTTAGTCTGTATCCGAAAAAAGAACAGGAGTACTTGTGGCATCTTAGAGACTAACAAATTTATTTGAGCATAAGCTTTCCTGGGCTACTGCCCACTTCATCGGATGCATGCAGTGGAAAATACAGTAGGAAATATATATATATATATACACAGAGAACATGAACCAATGGGTGTTACCATACACACTATAAGGAGAGTGATCAGTTAAGGTGAGCTATTATCAACAGGGGAGAAAAGGAACTGTTTGTAGTGGTAATGAAAATGGCCCATTTCCAGCAATTGACAAGAAGATGTGAGGAACTGTAGTGGGGGGGCGGGGGGGGGGGGAATAATAAGCATGGGGAAATAGTTTTACTTTGTGTAATGGCCCATCCACTCCTAGTCTTTATTCAAGCCTAATTTAATGGTGTCCATTTTGCAAATTAATTCCAACTCAGCAGTCTCTCGTTGGAGTCTGTAATGGATACCCAAATCATTTGTTTGGAGGCGAAGGACCTTGATCATTATTTACAGGGAGGTCCTTCTACATGGTACTTCTAGGGGGCTTAAACCCACTGAAACAAGTGTTTAAGACCCGAGCCTTTGTTACAGGGGAGCAGGGGCATGCATGCAGTGTGTCTCCATCCTTTCTCCGGGGCTTTTTCTTCCCTTCTCTTTTCCTGCCATTTCTTTGGTGCTTCTGTGGTCTTGTCTGTTTTGTCTTTAGAGTTGCTAGAAAGAGAGCAAGAGAAAAATACAGACGATTAGGTGTGGACTGAGTGGATATCATGATTTCAGGGTCAATTTAGATTAATCTGACAAGCGTCTCCTGCCTCCTTGAACCCAAACTCCTAGTCTTCAATACCTGTCTGTGTACCCGGGGGGAGCAGACTGGCTTGGGGTGGGGGAATCTGCTGGGCTGGAGATCTGCTCCTGTCATCTGCTTTGGGGGTAGAGACCCCCCCCAACTCCCTGCCATAGCTGCCCAGATGGGTTAACCTATAAACTGCGGGGGCCTGAGACCACGGTACTCCTTTGTTGTTCCCCACCCACTCCTCTCTGCCAGAGGCTCTCTGTGCCCCACTTCTTCCACCCTTCATGCTGGGACCCCCACCCACCCTGGGGAGCTCCTCCTCTAGCTTGGAGTCAGTTCTCCTCCCCACATCGGTGTGCTCTGATCCAGTTCTCTGCCCTCCCCCACCCAGGGCTGGGAGCCAGCTCTCTCCACGTCCCAGGCTGAGACCCCCCACTCCTCCCTGCCCTGTGCTCATTCCCCCAGTCCTCCAGCCATCCACTGTCCCTGATCAGCCAGGGGAAACCAGGATCTCTGCACATCCGGTTGGGATGCAGGCCCCACCCCCATTCGGGTCCCTCAGCACCATCATGTTCTGGGGACATGAGAGAGACGGGAGCCTGGACACATGGGTCCCATTCCGACCACCCCCACTCCCAGGGGCTGGGAGCTGCAGAGCCCCTAAATGAGTCATCCCAGATGTCTGGGTCTCATTCCCTTCCCCAGGAGCTACAGAGCCCCTGTGGAGCTGTCCTGGATGTCTGAGTCACATTCCCTCCCCATGGGGCTGGCAGCACTGTCCTCCCTCTCCCAGGAGAGCTGCCTTGGACACCTGGGTGGCTGGATCTGTTCCCCTTGCTGCACCCCCAACCCCCAAAGAGCCCCCTGGAAAAGTTCCCAGCTTCTCCAGCCTCCTCATACCCAAACTGGCACCAATTGGTGACTGATATCATGTCTGACCTTCCAGGAGAGCAGGATCACAGCCAGTCCAGAGCATGACATCTGCATGGGTGCTAGCTCCAATCGGCCCCAGGGCAGGGAGGCAGACTGGCTGGCCTGGGAGTGTATGTGGGGGGGAAATGGGACATGGGACCTTTCCTCTGTAGGGGATGCCAGAGCCAATCCAGACCCCAAGCAGGGGGACTGGCTAGCTCGAGGGGGTGGGGACAGGGACATGGGGACCTGACACTGAGGGGTGCTTTGGGGGAATTTACTGATACACACAGATGACTGGCTCCTTGTAGGTTCTGTACCCAAGTCTCTGGCTCCCGAACTGGGCGTAGCGATGGCACAGGTTGTACCTGCCCAGGGAACATCACCTCATTCACCCCCTGCCTTTCCCCACCCGAGCCAGGGGTAGCACCCAGCTCCTCTGTTCAATAGCCCACTAGACCCATCCCTTTTGAGAACCAGGGATAGAACCCGGGCATCCTGGCTGGGCTCGCTACCCGGTGAGTTCCTTCGCTAGGGCCAGGACAGCATCTCCCATGCTGCCTCGGGCCTGCTGCACCATGGCAATGTCACAGAGCACCAGGATCTGCATAGACGCATGCTGAGCAGGGGGGCGTGGGCAGCCAGGCACCTTACTGGCTTCATCAGCGCCTGCTCCCCGGGCATAGCCCATGACAGACCCATCCCTCCAGAGCCAGGCAGGTTCCTAAAACCCCCCAGTGGAGCCAGGTCAGTCTCAGAACCACCCCCCAGCAAGCGCCTCAGTCAGTGAACTTATCACCCACACATTGGCCACTTGGCCTCTCCAAAGCTGTGCACATTGAAGGTACAGACTTTGAAGGCGGCCCAGGCAAGGTGCACCCTGCACAAGAACAGGAGCAGGGTGAGAGAGTGTTATAGGAGGGAGAGCCTCAGGCAAGCAGGAGAGGGCCTTGTGGGTCAGTGCCCAGGCAGGAGAACAGCGATCTGGCTCATTGCTGAGTAGGCGGCTGGAACATGGGTCCTTTTGACTGGCAGATCCCAAGACATTAAGGGGAGAGAACAGACTGGTCTGTGCTAAACCCCCCTCCCCCCCAGACCCTATCCAGGTCTTGGGAGTCCTGGCTTCTAGCCCCCCCCACTAGTCCCCAATCCAATCCCAGAGCTGGGGATAGAACATGGACATCCTGGTTTACAGCTCCCCCCATGAGCTGTGGTGCATTCTCCAGCTCTGGCCAGGTTTAAATCAAGATGGGATTTTTTCTAAGAGATCTGCTCTGGTTCAAGCAGGGATTAATTCAGGGCCTGAGTCAGACAGGGGGACAGATGAGATGATCACAGGGATCCCTTCGGGCTTTGAGATCTATGAAAACCTTGAGCTGTCAGCGGAGACCCAGGGCAGCTCATTGTAAGGGCTGACACCACAGTCATCATCAGCTGTGGCTGCCTTGGTAGGAGGAGGAGCCAGGCTGATCGCCAGGTGGACAGGGAGTGTCACCACCTGCAGCCAATCAGTGGGTAAAGCAGGGTCAGGAAGTTTATTTAAGGGCTGGATCTAGGCCGGGCTCCCTCTTATGGGGAGGGCTATGACAGAGAATCCCCTTCAGAAACTGTTCCAGCTTGCAGCAAGTTTGGGGGTTTCCAGACCCTCCCGCCCATCTGCTGGTGGGTGGGAACAGTCTTCTCATTTCCAGCCTCAGCTGAGCCCTGGTGAGTTTATCCCTGTTGGCTTTTGGGACAACATTGTCCTTTAGCTTCACTAGCTCTTTCCCTTCCCTGGTGTACTTACAGGGAGCAACCACATCCCTGTTTTTAGGCCAAACAAGCCAAACTCTTCCAGTCTCCTCTTGGAAGAGTGGTGGGCTGTTTCCCTGAGCATTGTAGTTGTCCTGCTCTGTCTTAGTTAGAATTTTTATTCGGGGACACGAATTGGACCTAGGATTCCAGATGAGGCCTGGTCCACAGCATTGAAATGTCTCAATAGCTCCTGGAAATACATAGCCTGGTACATCAGCTGAGCATCACCTGACAATGCCAGCAGGAGGACTACCCTGTGTGGGTTCTCAAGGAGGGGTGAGCAGAGACAGGGCGGGGGTGGGGGAGCCATATGGGCTTTGCTTGTTTTATCTGAATATCTGTGACTCGTGTGTGTGTTGAGGGTAAAAGTTACTGTGGTTAAACTCCTCTTACTTTGCCTGCTGTGCAGTCCCCAAAGGGTTAAATTATAAATCAGAGCACCTATGGGGATCCCTGTATAAACAGCCCCTATACCTCACCCCAGAGGTGGCTGCATCTCAGCACCAGGCAATGGGGGTGGGGGGGTCCCTGTCTAAACAGCCCCTGTGCCCTATTCCAGAGGTCTGAGGATTCATACCCATTCCAGGATATGTGGGCATTAACTGTTGTTATGCTGGAAGGTGATAATAGCTCTTTAATCTATAGACAATCACAGACCTGAGTGTGTGAAGAGCTTTTCTTTCCAGCTAAGCAGAAGGAGCAATTAAATGCCTCTTTGTGTAGAGATAGCTGTGAGCAATGGGGAGCCACCACCTAAGACACTGGACCACATGGTATTGTCAGTGGCTAGCGGTGTGGTGCTCTGCTCTTGTTCGCTGATGATAACAGTCGGCTGCATGCGTGTTCCCTCTGTGTGCTGCCCCGGCGCTGCTCAGCTGACACAGCAAACCCCGAGAGAACCCCCAAAGACCACAGACTCTGGTAAGGTACGAAGAAACCCGAGCCAGGTTTATTGTCAAACACAGGGCTTGGCTACACTTGAGAGTTGCAGCGCTGGTGGAGGCTTTCCAGCGCTGCAACTTAGTAACTGTCCACACCTGCAAGGCACATCCAGCGCTGCAACTCCCTGGCTGCAGCGCTGGCTGAACACCTGGTCTGCTTGGGGTATAACGAGTGCAGCACTGGTGATGCAGTGCTTCTCGTCAGGTGTGGCCACACACCAGCGCTGTTATTGGCCTCCAGGGTATTAGGAGATATCCCAGAATGCTTTTAACTAAATTACTTTATTTGTTTTTTTATGCTGCCTCTCTTTGTTTTGTTGTGAACTCGGGGCTCCGGGAGCTGCTTATCTAAAAAACAAACACAGCTCCTGTTTGCGGTGGTCAATCTGTAACTGACTGAACAATCAATTGAGATAACCCACTACCTTGCTGTGAATGAGGCAGGCAGGGGGATGAGTGTTTGCTTGAGGATAGAAACAGCGGGGGCAGGGGGAAGAAAGGGAGCCTGTTGGAGCAGCTGCTTATCTGGTCTGCAGGCTGTTTGCAGTTAAGAGTAAGGGGTCGGGAAAATGTTCTGATTTTGCAAGGCAGGGAGCTGATACACAGTGTCGGCTCCAAAAATCCACTCTCTCTCTCCACCACACTCCCTGTCACACTCCACCCCACCCCCTCTTTTGAAAAGCACATTGCTGCCACTTGAATGCTGGGATAGCTGCCCATAATGCATCACTCCCAACAGCGCTGCAAATGTGGCCACACTGCAGTGCTGGTAGCTGTGAGTGTGGCCACACACCAGCGCTTTCCCTACACAGCGGTATACAGCCAGCGCTGTAACTCCCAGCGCTGCAACTCTCAAGTGTAGCCAAGCCCACAGCACAGTAATAGTTTCCCGTAGACGCTACAAGACATACTACTAATTTGTGCCCCCTGGCAATGGACCAGCTCAGTCAGTGGCAGGACTTTCCACTGCCCCCTAGGCCAGACAAAGATGCATACTCCGGGACCTACTTTTATACAGTTACAGGACAGATTACTCATCCCTACTGACATATTGAAGTACAGCCCCTTGGCTCATTAGGGTGCTGTCTCCTCCTTTGATCATGTTGTTTCAAACAGATAGATCTATCCATCATGCTGTCTTTTTGACCCTGTCTTTAAGATGCACCTGCTTGTTCATTATGTCATGTCTGTGGAGTGTCCTGATGTCATCTTGGCACAAGTTCCTCTTATTAGCACTTATATGTGTGGACGCACCTGCTTCTATCAACCCTCTTCTCACCAACTTCTGTGAGTGAGGCCTGCCTCTGGCTCACAGCCCAGCTTTTGCTTAGCAATGCCTGGAAGTACTTTGGTTCAGGCTTCAGGCCTCTGACATGAGAGTTTATGTTTCAGGGCCTCATCTTACTACACATGGCACAGCCGATCAGAAGCTGAGGGGTGTCTCTGGGACTGGTTGTTCATGCAGAGGCTGAGGGATCGGCTGTGTTCTGGGCAGAAGGTTAGCAGACAGTAAAGGAAGCCAGGCCCCTGAAAGGAAGCAGAGAAACAGCTTCTTTGGGCATGGGGCGGGCTGGAGAAGCAGGCTGGGTTTCAGAGCAAGGAAAGGGCCTGGGTGGTGTGATTCCCTCGAGGGACAGGACTCTGTGTGTTCTCCATGAGTAACTTGGATTGTGCCAGATGGAAATAGTTCAGCACAGTCCCAAGTAACAGCAAACCACAGGGGCCAAAGGAGTTAGCATAATGTTGCTGATCATGTGTACCTCATAATTCCCCTCCGCACCCTTGGCGCTACCATAATGCTGCTGATGATGTGCACTATAAAAAGGGGAAGCTGTTACTGTAATGCTGGTGATAATGTCTACTTCATACTGGGGCACCTCCCAGGCGATATGATGATGATGGGGCATGCAAAAGGGGGGACAAGCAGAGGCACGCCCCCTCCCCAGTAGTTGTTGGAGACACTGAACTCCTCTGGTGGTGGGCAGAGCGAGCTCCTGCTGGAGCTGAGGCAGGGGGAAGAGAGGGAGGGAAGAGCATGCTTCTGCCAGAGTGCTGGTGGTGGGGGGTGCGTACAGTACCCCAACAAAAGGGGTCAAAGTTAAATTTCTGCACATGTCCCTGGATAATGTGCACTTTGTTCTGGGACAGGTGCTCCCATACAGGCGGTTCCCCCCAGGCACTATAAAAAGGGGAGCCCGTGGGCGCTATTGTAATGCTGCTGCTAATGTGCACTTGATAATGGCCTGCCTCGCCTTCAAGGTGCTACTGTAAGGTGCTGCTGCTAACGTGCATATCACAGGGTCTCCTCCTTGGTTTTGGGCTTCTATGTGCTACCCTAATACTGCTAATAGTGGCCATGCCATAAGTGATCGCTGATTTTGGTCAGCACTACTGTAGCCCACACAACAATAATCCCAAGTGGCCAAGCTGTGCTGGCTCCAGGCTGTTGCTGCCTTCCCCACCTTCAACTCTTTCTCGTTGCTGCTGTCAGATCAGCACCCTACAGTTCCAGGGGAGTAGGAGTCACAGCACCAGAAGAGCACAGCCCGCCTGGTGGGTTGCTGGCTGCAGTCACTAGAGAAAGCGTGATGGGGTGGTGCAGTGTCCGCTTCCTCAGCAGCAGCAGCGCAGCTGTTTGACTCTGGGCTGGATTTTGCTTTTGATTTCTTCTGTGTAATCTCACTGACTCCACTTCAGACTGGATTTTGATCTTGATATCCCCCTACCCTTTCTCTCCCCATTGGGTCATTCTGATTTTATAGGGGTCTGATCGGAGCACCATTGGCCACTGTATAGCCAGGTCTCAAGCCATTCAGGGACCAGGGCCCTTTGCTGAACTGTCACAACATGTTTGTAACCCATTGGTATTTCCATTGTTTTGGGGGCGTTTTTTAATTCACAGAAATAATTCTGCATGAAGAGAGACGCTGAGACCATGGCATATCTCCTTCTGGTCAAAGCGGTATGAAATGCCAGAGGAGAGGGTGGCCCTTATTTAAGGGCAAGGGAGTGCAAAGGAGCAACCATTTAAGCAGTGAATGTACCAACCATTTAAGGCCAATGTCCCAGGGTGGCCGGCTTCTTTAAGAGGTGCCAGGGTCTGGTCTATCCATGATGAGCTTTTTAAAGAAGGAACCCGCCTGTAATTAACCGCCTATGTGGCTGGTGAGCAGTGTTGATAAATTATAGCATTGAGTGCTTGGCTTTGCTTTGGTTTGTTATGAAATATATAGAAGAGCTCAAATAACCAATATCAGTCAGGTTTATTGCGAAAAGTCAATAATGGCATAGTACAGAAAGAAGAGTTCAATAAGATACCATGACAGAACTCGCCCCTGTATTCACATCCGACACACTATTGTAAAAATCTTTGCACAAAATACGCCTGCTTGGGGTACCACGTGAGAAGTAAAACTTGCTGGTCAATAATATCATGGTAAAATGTATGTAGCAACATTACATGTAAAGTTATGAACATAAGCTGAAATCAATACTATGTGTTTACCAGACATGTCTGGGGTGTGGGCAAACCTGTTTCTCAAACACAAAAGACAAGTTGATACACCAGGCAGGTGTCATCACCTATCAAGTGCAGTGCTGGACTAATGCAGGGGCTTTAGGGGCTGCAGCCCCAGGGCCCTGCAAGCCTGCTGGCCGGATGCGGCCCACTGCTTCTTTTCCTCTGGCCTGCGGCAAGTCTCTGTGCTGTGGGCCGGACGCCAGTCCCTGAGCATCCACGCCCCCCCTTGGGCTTGGAGCTGTGAGCGCCAGCTCGACAACGTGCCCCTGCGGCACCTAGGTGAGGGGTGTTCTGGGAATCTGTGTGTGCTGCCCCCAGCGCTGGTTCTGCAGCTCCCATTGGCTGGGTACTCCAGGAGCTGCCTGAGGTAAGCGCCTCTTGGCTGGAGCCTGCACCCCAATCCCCTGCCCCAGCTCTGAGCCCACACCCCCACCCCAAGCCCCCAGAGGCCCCACAAAATCTAATAGCCCCAAGCCCACAGGAGAGTTAATCCAGCCCTGATCAAGTGCTCATTGTTTGGCAAGGAAGCAGGGCAGGAACACACAGATCTGATCTTAGCAAATGACAGTATGAAACCTCTCCCCTACCAAACTCTGTCTCTCCTTGCTCTCAGCTGAAAAGAGCTTTTAACCAGGGGATCATGCTCAGGAACATGGTTTCCAAAGGGTGACTGAGCTATAAAAGAGGGGCAAAAACATCCCAAGTTATCTCTTCTTGTCCATCTCTCTCTCTCTCTCACTCACCTAAGCGGACAAAAGACAACAGCCATTGGACCTCGGGAGCAGATCCTGCCCTGTAATTTGGTTAGCAATGCTAATGAAAATCTGTGGTAATGATTTCACCTTGAATCATGTCTAGTTTAAGTTGAGTACCAGGAAGCGTTTTATGTTTGTCTTGTAACAATTTCTGACTATAACTTGTATTTTAAAAAAAACCTCTTTGTAGTTAAATAAACTTATTTGTTCTTTAATCACAAATCATCCAGCATTGTGAATTGTGTGGGAAACTCTATTTAAGGTGCTGTAGCTCAATGCCCTCACAGAGGCAGAGGCCCAAATATACAGACATTTCTACAGGGAAGACCGGGAGTGTGTCAGGATCACCGTGCATGTAGTAATTGAGGCTGCCAGGAAGCCAGAGCATGGTCAGCAGGGGTCAGAATTGCCAGATCAGGGCCCTGGCGATACACAGACATTCAGGGTGTGACCTGCAAGTAGTTTGGCTGTTTGTGAGCGGCCCTGCTTGGGAGCCACAGAAGCAAGGCATTGTGAGGCATCCCACGTTGCAGGGGAGGTCCTGTATTTCTAGGATGATTTTACAAGTTATAAAACTCTTCACATGTCACTAAAATCGAGCCCGTCAGTTGGTTCCAATTCTTTCATTTGTTACTCCTGGGCGAATTGTGCAGAATTTGTCCCTCACAAATTTCTTTGCTTCCCCACAGAAAAATGACTTTCTGATAAGGAAGCCACAAGAGCAGTCATGCAACCTTCCCCAGCAGTATGTTTTGGTGTCCAGGGCAGTCGGCAGAGAGGTAAATCATTGTGGGGCAGGGGGCAGGACTGGGGGAGACCTGGCTGGTAGCTCCTACCATGTGCTGGGCTCAGCTGCTAGTCCCATCTGGGCTGGGGAGGATGGGACTTCCTCTTCCCCTGCATGGCATCTGGGGTTGTGTCAGACCCACCCCCAGATTTCTCCCCAGCTGTAGGAAGGGATCACTGTAGAGGGAGCTACTCCCCCATCTGCCCAACCCTGTGCATCCAGACCCTCCTCACCTCATGTTCAGACCCTCCCCTGTGGATCCAGGTCCTCCTCTTGCAGCCAGATCCCCCACTGAGCTGCCTGCACCCAGACTGCCCCACCCAGAACCCTCTCAACCCGCACCTGGATCTCCATACACTGAGGCCACGTTTACACTTACCCGCCGGGTCGACGCGGCGAGTTCGACTTCTCGGAGTTCGAACTATCATGTCATGTCTGATCGATGGTCGAACTCAACTCGGCCGAACTCCGAGTTCTCCTCGGTACTCCACGGGAGAGGAGCGAGTCGACGGAGCCGGAGTCGCGCGGAGTCGCCGCCGCCGCGCCTGAGTCATTGTCATTCGTAAATTCATTCAGCTACCCAGCCACGCAGCTCGCTGAATCGCTGAATTCTGAACCGACAAGCAGGGCTGTGTGTAGACCAGGGCTAAGTCCCTTTAGACTTAGATCCTGCCTTGCAGAGTCTGCCTGCCCACGGCTGGTGCACCTAGCAAGGAGGGGCAGAGCCCTGGGCTGTTTCTGGGCCAGGCTCTGTCCTTGCGCTGTGTCAGGGTTGGGTGCAGCATCACCGCTGAGTCCCGGGGGGAGCTGCACAGTGATCTCCCACCTCTATGAAGCCAGTGGCCTGTGCTTCCCAATGCCAGGCGGGAGCATCCACATTTATTTGACAAATAAAATTTGCAGAATTTTAAAATACCGTGTACAGAATTTTTATTCTTTTGGTGCAAAATGCCCTCAAGAGTAACTTGTTCTATACCATTCATTCTCCTTGTTTTGGATACTAGCATTCCAGGCAGGGCCGGCTCCAGACCCCAGCGCGCACTTGGGGCGGCATTTTGCCGGCAGGCGGGTCCGGCGGACCTTCCGCAGTCATGCCTGCGGGAGGTCTGCTGGTCCCGCGGCTCCGGTGCACCTCCCGCAGGCATGACTGCTTGGGGCGGCCAAATTCCTAGAGCCGCCCCTGATTCCAGGTACTGACCCCAGAAGGTACCTCTATAGTTTGTACTGTGGCAAACTAGAAATGTATTTGGATTTTTGACAAGTGACCTATCTGCTTATGTCACAGGCCAAGCGGTACTATTGCAACATGTAGCTTACCTCCTTTGCATTGCCTGGATGTTCAGTTCTGCCTGCCTTTTGGTTACAACACAGAGCCATCCGAGGGCTTCTGCAATCCGTCTCCTGGGGCCGGGGGTTACTTGTTTGATGGGTTAACGAAGGGCTCAGTGGCTAGTCACAAATCCCTGCATTGACTCATTGCCACCGGTCTGGTGTCTGTGACAAATGAATGTTAATTGCACCTGGCAAGGGGGGATACAGAAACTTGAGTCTGTTATGAACATTCTGGTTCTCCCAAAGCATCTCAGGTGAGGTCTCATATAAATGCTGGGGACATACTAGTCATAATGCCTGTTTACATACAAAGTTTATGTAATAAGAGATGTGGCCTCTACAGAAAAGGACTGTGCAGGTGAAAACAAGCCATGGGGGATTATCCTGCCTTGGAGTAAAGACAATGAACATCAGAGGTATATGTAGAAGGCACAGAAGACAACCCTTCATCCTGCACTTGGCAAGCGAATGGACAGCGTGGGTCGCAGGCAGCCTCGGTTGAAAAGTCTGCAACAGACTTTGGATGAGAGAAATGTCTTCAGCCACGAGGTTAACCTGATAGTTTGTGTCTAGAAAGTGTGCTATGATGCTGGTTGTTTAGGTAATGACTTGTTTCCAACATTCTTAGTGAACTCTGTTCTTTGTTAATTTTATTCTTTTTCTGTAATCTCAGTGCCTGTGGTTAAGACAAGTGCTGGTCCTGAGTTGGCACAGGCTGGGCACTGCAGGGGGTGTGTGTACTTAGTGCCTCCTGTCCAGGGAGTGCAGTGTAATTAGAGGTGGAGGGGGTCAGGAAGTGGCTCCCCAGCAAGACTTCCTCATGCTAAGGGCAGGGGTGGTGGTAGTAGTGAGGTGCCTCCTGACCCAGGGGAATGTCAGTGTGATAAAGCACCTGCCCACTTGTCTTCTGTGCAACCTGCACTTCGTGCTGTACCCTTCTCCACCGTGTGGTGTCACATCAAGGGGAAGGCTGATGTCTGGGTTCTCCCTTCCACATGCTCTTTGTACAAGTTCAGGGGTAATAAAATAAAAATGTGACCCAGGGTTGGTTATTGCTGGCCTAAGGCCTCTGCTGGTGTGTGCTGAATGCAGCAGCCTCAGCCAGCCGGGGGCAGCACCATAAGCTGCTGGGTGAACGCACCGGTCTGGCACAAACCCATGGCCCAGGGGAGCGGGGGCTGTAGCTCATCAGGGGGGGGCCTGAGGCAGGCCCAGGTCGTGGAACGTGACTTCCCCGCTAAGAAACCAGCGTGTCTCGCGGCGTCGCTACGCCCGGCCGCACGGCCCACCCATCAGCCTCCGGAGCCACCGGCTGGTATGGCCGGCGCATGCGCATTGGGGAACAACGTCCCATTGGTCGCCTCCCCACCCAATGGCCGCGCGGCCGGGGTACAAAGCCGGAAGCAGCTCACGCGCGAGGGAGCGGCGGCTGCTCCAGCATCCAGAGCAAGGAAGAGGCCGGAGCGGCGCGTGTCTCGCTCGCTCGCTTCGCTGCGCTGCCGGGCGCCGAGAGCTCCACGTGCGCCCCCTCCCTCCTCCACCGCCCCGGCTCGCGGCTGGGGCCCCGTTCCGCTTAACGGGGTGTGGGCTGCCGCGTCGCTGCTGGGATTAGTTACCCTGGAGGATGGTCTCATGTTACATACACGCTTTGTTTGCAGATGCAGAATAGCTTCACACACTTGGAGGCATTTCATCGTTATTGAGTCACAAACTGACACTGACCATTTTTTTTCTTTCTTACTACAGATTGGCTGTAACCTGGGGGATAAACTTGCTCTGGCAGCTATTAATCATACATTGTTTGTTACCAATGGTGATTTTGCTTTACTTTACTTTTCTGTCAAGGTTCCTTCCCCACTCTGGCAGTTAGATATGAGGACCTGCATGTGAACCCCTCCCCTGAATTACCAGCTTGGATTTGGTTTTGCTGCCAGTTCCTTCCCTGGCTAGAACAAAACCTGAGGAGGTTGTGAAGGCTAGGACTGGATTAAATTCATGGTGGCTTTTTCTTTGAGTGCAGCAAAATCAAATACTTTATTATAAGAACATAAGAAAGCATGTACTACCGAAAGGATGTACTACCAACAGTGGCCAATGCCAGGAGCCCCAGAGGGAGCGAACCTAACAGGCAATGATCAACAGAGGCTAGGGACACCATTCTTACCCATTCTGGCTAATAAAACTGTGCGCTGTGTGAAGAAGAACTTCCTTTTGTTTGTTTTAAACCTGCTGCCTATTAATTTCATTTGGTGACGCCCCCCCCCCCCCAGTTCTTGTATTATGGGAATAAGTAAATAACTTTTCCTTATCCACTTTCTCAACATCTCATGATTTTATATACCTCTAGTGGGTGTATTATTCTCTATCCCCTTTTTAATGATTCCTAACATCCTGTTTGCTTTTTTTTGACCACCTCTGCACACTGTGTGGCCATCTCTTCAGAGAACTATCCATGATGTAGCTAAATTCATGTTGTATGTATAGTTGGGATTATTTTTTCCAATGTGCATTACTTTACATTTTTGCTGCCCAATCACTTAGATTTGGGGTATACATTGAAGTTGGGCCTCTATTATGGTGTCTTTAATTTGAATTTGTGTTCTTCCCACCACAGGGATGTTGAATGCTATTGTATTATGGTCACTATTTCCAAGCGGTCCTGCTCCTGCTATAGTTACCCCTAAGGAGACTCATACCTATATGTAGAAAGGCAGGCAACCCCAGCACCATCCTACAGTGTCCCCGAAAGGTCTCTACATGGTCTCTGAGGGTGAGGGCCAGGAGCTCCTTGCACCGACTGCACACTTGTCTCCTAGTTAATGTAAGGGTGGTTTAAAGAAAGAAGTTTTGAATGTAGTAGTTTGGTTTATAGGTTTCAGCCCCTGGTCGCTTAGCCAATTACCAGAGGCTTTGAGCTTTCAAACCTGCCTCCAACTGCCAGCCAGAGCACACAGTCCCTCAAACACACTTACCCCACAGATGCTGCATTAGCTTCCTCCTTCACCTGGAGAACACCCTGTTATGACACCTTATACCTTTGTTACAGACAACAACTGCATTTTGTTTATACATCATCTTATACATGAAAGGTTGCCCTTGCCTTGTATTCTTGAAACCATTCAGGTACTAAACTAGTCCAATTAAAGAGTATCTGGAACCTAAGTAATGAGATTACAACATCTTGCTGGTTTAACCAATCTATCCCTCATGTCAGGTGATCAGGCTGACACTTTATCTCTGGGCCAAGCAGAATTTAAAACTGTGTCAGAGGCTTTTTTTGGTGATTAAAGCCGGACCAGAGAAAAAATCAAAAATCAGTTCTCACTTTTGCTTTGGGTTCCGCAAAATCAAATAATAAAGTATTTCTCCAGTAATTATAATATACAATAGAGGGAGGGAGTGCCCTAGGTTATACATAAGCCATCCTGCTATCTTATTTTTCTCTTTTCTCACTTCTAGGAGACGCCAGGCTACATATTTGGTTATCAGTTCAGTTGCAAGGTCGTAATAACTTCTTACACAGTTCTTTTCTGCTTGCCTCACACAATCCTCACTTCTACAAATCTCATGTCATTAGGGTTACAGTGTGGCCTGACTCTTGCTAACTAACTTAATTCTTTCTTACTGACCCCCCCCCGGGATACTTTTAGAAATCTAGATCTGTTGGTGTAACTTGCATTATCCTAACAAAACATTTACTTTATGAATGCCTACATACTTGGCATAGGAGGATGGATTTCCAACAATTACCATTTCATTGATTTTAATAAAAAGGTCTTGAATCAGAATAATCCCATCCCACTGGTCTGAGAAGTGGAACCTTAATAGAGAAGGATGCTGCGAATGCTGAAACATAAAACAAAAGCAGGCAGTGATAATAGTTATGTTTGCTCAGCTGCATCATAGCATATATGTAAGTTTAAAAAAACCCACTCACCTCTTTCCTGACTGTAACAATTCAAATCCTTCATTGATTTTATCAAATGGTAAAGTGTGTGTTATTAGCACATCTGGGTTAAATTTCTTCTCCATATAACCAGACACTAATTTGGGGATAGAATCCTTGGTCTTCCAACCTGGAAAAACATATGATGAGTACTGAAATCACTAGTTGTTTACTCCAGATTTCAGCAGCATAGGGTCAAAGGATAGCTGTGATCCTAAAGGAGGTTCTCCAACCATCACACAGGTGCCAGAGCCCATGTGGCAGGATGCCAGGGCAGCTACCTGGTTTAAATAAAAAAGATGATAACATCACATGGAGTGAAACTTATGAAACAACTGCAGTGTATATTTACATACCATAGTATCTGTGTGTCCAATAACTTCAAAGGAATAGTCCACACCACAGCCAGTCATCTCAACCAGCACCTCCTGAATAGGTTTCAGGAAGTCCTGAGGGTTGATGCAGTCAGTGGCTCCTAACTCTCTAGCCTTGGTAAATTTATCTTTGTTGATGTCGATCCCAATGATCCGGGAAGCACCAGCTGATTTACAGCCAATAACAACAGAGAGGCCAACTCCTCCCAAACCAAAGATGGCACAAGTTGAACCAGGTTTAACCTGCATAACAACAAAACAGGGGACTTTGTAAGAATCTATCCATAGATTGAATTGTAGTCCTGGAACATAGGGGATGGGGGTGGTAACCTTGGCAGTATTGATGGCAGCACCATAACCAGTGGAAAATCCACAGCCAAACAGACAGACTTTATCCAGAGGAGCATCATCATCAATTCTTGCAATGGCAGAATCAGGCATAACTGTGTATTCTGAGAAGGTGCTGATCCACAGGAAATGGTGAATTGGTTTCCCTTTGCAGGTGAATCTGCTGGTCTTGTCCGGCATGAGGTTCTGGGATTCATAGAGGCTGTTAAGAGACATAATATATGATGATTAATATTGTCAGACAAACTGAGGGTGAGAGTCAGGCAACAGAAGTTGAAACAAACTCACTGTGTCTTCAGGCAACAGTTGGTGTCAGGATTCAAACAGGAGCTGCATTCCCCACATTGGGGAAGACACAGAGGGATGACTTTTTCTCCTGGGGGAGGGAAGAAAGAAGAATATCTTGTCTTTGTCAGTTGGTGATCGAGAAGCATTGTGCAAGGAATTTATTCACAAAGTTAAATTGTGGCTAAGCTTTGAAAAATTCAGTTCCAATACTGGATCAAAGAGGTGAAATATTTTTGTCCTCCCCTTTGCGTCCACAACAGTAATGGTCTGCTCCTGCACCCATTGAAGTTTTACCATTGACTTCAATGGGTGCAAGAGCAAGCCCTTCATACCTGGTTTCACACATGTCACTCCTTCTCCAATACTCTCCACAATCCCAGCTCCTTCGTGGCCAGGAATAACTGGGTAATCTATATTCGGAAAAGAACCTTTCAGAACATAGTCATCTGTCCGACAGATCCCTGTGGCCACTATCTGTATGGAAATGAAAGAACACATCTTGTGAAACTGAAGAGATGTACCCCTTGTGTCCAATAACATGACTGACACCTGGTAACTTTCCCCATTTTTCAATCAGATATGAAGCTGGATGAATATTTTTGAGCTTAGCTACTTGAAAACTTGAAGGGATCAGGAAACACATTTTAGCATCTTGTTTTAGACAACTAAAAACAAAAGTAGGGTACCTTAACACGAACTTCATGGGCTTTCGGAGGTGCAACCTCTACCTCCTCAATAGAGAGTGGTTTATCCACTTCCCAGGCAACGGCAGCCTTGCATTTTATAACCTGTGAAAAATATGGTTGATTACATTTATGTAGGAACTGTTATTAAATAAACATTTTCCCCAGCAGTTATTTACATTTAAAATATCTTTTGAGAATGACACCAAACGAGTGTGGACAGTGCATGGCCAATGCATTTGAGTCCCTTTGGAACTACTATTATCTGCGAAAAAGAACAAGGAGTACTTGTGGCACCTTAGAGACTAACAAATTTATTTGGGCATAAGCATTTGTGGGCTATATATATATATACACAGAGAACATAAAAAGATGGGGGTTGCCATACCAACTCTAACAAGACAAATCAATTAAGGTGAGCTATTATCAGCAGGAGGAAAAAAACTTTTGTGGTGATAATCAGGATGGCCCATTTCAAACAGTTGACAAGAAGGTGTGAGTAACAGTAGGGGGAAAATTAGCATGGGGGAAATAGTTTTTGTAATGACCCATCTACTCCCAGTCTTTGATCCCACTGAGGGTTACCAAAAGAAACTACATCGTCTGCTCAAGAAACACCCTGACAAAGCACAGGAACAAATGTGCACAGACACACCCCTAGAACTCCAAGCAGAGGTAGGGGTATTCTATCTGCTACCCAAGATCCATAAACCTGGATGCCCCAGCATCTCAGGCATTGGCACCCTGACAGCAGGATTGTCTGGCTATGTAGACTCTTTCCTCAGGCCCTACTGATGGATCAGTATCCCTGATAATGTCACAGAAAACCTGGTGGCTGAACTTTGTCCTCACCCACAACTATTTCACATTTGGGGACAATGTATACCTTCAAGGCAGCAGCACTGCTATGGATACCCACATGGCCCCACAGTATGCCAACATTTTTATGGATGACTTAGAACAACGCTTCCTCAGCTCTCATCTCCTAATGCCCCTACTCTACTTGCACTATCCACCAGGATTTCAACAGACACACCACACGATCCATTGTCTACATCCAAGCTCTAAGATACAACCGCATTTGCTCCAATCCCTCAGCCAGAGACACATACCTACAGGATTTCTAGAAACAGATTGACAGAGCCAGAAGAATACCCAGAAGTCACCTACTACAGGACAGGCCCAACAAAGAAAGTAACAGAACACCACTTGCCGTCACCTTCAGCCCTCAACTGAAACCTCTCCAGCGCATCATCAGGGATCTACAACCTATCCCTCACTCTCACAGACCTTGAGAGACAGGCCAGTCCTCGCTTACAGACAGCCAGCGGCCCCCCAACCTGAAGCAAATACCAGCAACCACACACCACACAACAAAAAGAGTAACCCAGGAACCTATCCTTGCAACAAACCCTGTCCACATATCTATTCAAGGGACACCATCGTAGGGCCTAATCACATCAGCCACACCATCAGGGGCTCATTCACCTGCACATCTACCAATGTGATATATGTCATCATGTGCCAGCAATGCCCCTCTGCCATGTACATTGGCCAAACCGGACAGTCTCTATGCAAAAGAATAAATGGACACAAATCAGACATCAAGAATTATAACATTCATAGACTCCAACGAGAAACTGCAGAACGAATTAATTTGCAAACTGAACACCATCAAATTAGGCTTTTAGCCCATGAAAGCTTATGCCCAACTACATTTGTTAATCACTAAGGTGCCACAAGTACGCCTGTACTTTTTTGCTGATACAGACTAACACGGCTACCACTCTGAAACCTATCTGGGGAAATTCTTTATCCTGTATTCAAGTAGACAATACTTTGCCACAATGAACAGGTGCAAAGTTATTAATCTAGTATCTTTCACTGCAAGGCTAGAAGTATCACCAGAACATCCAAGGGCAATCTAACAACAGTTTGAAGGCTCAAAGCCTTAAATCCTGTCAAGTACTGAGCATTAGGGCACTCAGCACCTCATCGGATTAGTCTTTATGAATTCATATCTGTAGAATTCAGCATTGCCACTTTTGGATACTCCTACCAGATACAGAGAAAATGATCCTGTACCCTGGGCTTCCAAGACATTTTTTGGGGGTAGGTGGAGTTTGGGATTGAAGTACCACTGTAACATTACTTCATAGTGATTTGCTTTTATTCAGACACATTTATAGAACTCTTCTAAATTAAAGAGCACTCATCAAAAGAAATATTTATACCTATGGACCTTTCCGTTTTGTTTGCCTGTATCCACGTTTCCATTTTCACATGATCTAGAAATTAGGGTTCAGATCCTCACCTCCGCCTTTAGACCCTTTTACATTGGGTATGGGGGAGGAGGGGCACAAAGAGTCCCTAGCACCCCCACATCTCAGTGCAGGCACCGTGGAGCTAAGGTTGCCATCCCAAGGCCCCTTTCCAAACACTCGCATGAGGGGGCTGCAACACTGCTGAGCTTCTGGAGGGTGCCACCTGTGCCCAAAGCAGCGCAGGATTGTGAGGGTGCAACGGTGGTTTAAAGCCACCTTAGCGCCAACACACAGAGCTTAAGTGGTTTCCTCAAGGTCATATAAGAAATCTTTGCCAGCGCTAATAATCTGAACCTAGATTTCCCAAGTTCCCACCCAGTCCTTTAATATGAGAGAAAACCTAGGTGAGATAATGTCTTCTATTGGACCAACTCCTGCTGGTGGAAGCTGCTTTCGGGCTTCACAGAGGTCCTCTTTAGGTCTGGAGAAGGTAACCAGAGTGTCTGACTAAATAAAATTTTCCAAAAAAGAGCTATTTTACATCACAGACCACCTGTGCTCAAAATGGCATATGATGCTACCAAACTATTTATATAATTCCAATATTGCCAGGCTCCAAAAGCTCAGCTACTACAGTATCTAATTAATAAAGCAAATAATTTACTGCTCTGCCGCAATAATATAGATGAGAATGCTAGCCCAGGGGGCAGCATGTGTATGGCATGCTGCAATAGAAAACTGCTTTTTTCTCAGAGAACTGTTCTCTTAAGAGAACTAAACGAAATATACAGTGAGAGTTCGAAAAGTCAAATGTGTGTGTGTGGGGGGGGGGGGGGAATCAAAACGATTTCCAGGTAATAACAGCAGAAATTCCAGATGGCAGCACCAGGAGACTATTCAAGTGCCGTGAGAGGTAGTTCTAACTGACTCAGCGTGGAGGGTCGTTTTTGGTCTTAAACACAACCGTTTTCTGTCCTAGCAGGATTAGTTTTCTGGTTTACCAGCCTGCCATTTCCATGCTGGGATGTGCCCGCCGGACTATGGCTGTTTCTACCCACTGCCTTCGGGGGCACTTACAAATCAAAGTCCCTGAGCACTCAGCTCCCCCCGCCCCAAACCACAGAATTGGGGGGGGGAGGTCAGGGCGCTCACGATTAATACAGCATTTACTGCGGCCAGCTATAAGTGGGGTGATTGATTAACGCTGAGTAAAGCTGCCGGGAGGCTGGCCCGGGGCTGCAGCTGTTTGGCCCAGCTGCGGCGAGGGAAGGCGCTGGTGTGGGGCCGTGGGACGGCGCTCAGCGCGGTGCCTGCAGCGACTCCCCCATTACCAGCACGGGGCCAGGCTCAGCGGCAGCAACACTTCGCAGCCCCGCCCGCAACAATCACCAGGGCAGCGGTGCGGGCTATTTGAAATACCGACGATCAGGCCCTGAGTCTTACTTTGCCGGAGGTGCCCATAGGGCGCGCGGAGAACCGGCCCGGCCCGGCCGCTCCCTCCAGGCAGGCTCCGCTTCCCTTTGCTCCAGGCGCAGATCACCGGCTCGCTCCTCCAAGCCGGGAGCCGCGGCCCTCCTGCCTCTGCTGCAAACCGACGCCGCCCGCCGCGCTCCTCCGCCAGCCCGGGAAAGGGAGCGAGGCCCGGGCAAACCAGCGCGTGGCAGCCGCCGCCCTCCGGAGGGAGGAGAGATCCAGACCCAGAGCCTCCACGTAGCGGTCAAAGTCTTCATCAGCTGCGCTCTCCGTTTGCTTTGCGGATCCGCTGACCCTGAAAGGCACCACGCGAGTCTCATCATTTGTTCCCTGGTTGAAAGGGGGCCGAGGGGGTTGCAAAATTACCACATTTCCTTACGTTTAATTAGCAAAACAACAATAAATAAAAGCAGAATCAGATTTCAGAATATTTGGCCTTGTGAAATTTGGAAATGAGAATTTAACAGTTCTGTTGTGAATAAACGCAGGGCAGCCTGTGATTGCAATTTAAATATGCACTGTCTTGTTCACCTAGTGCTTATGTAATGGCTAGCGCCAGGGTTCCTTTCAGTAAGTACTGGCCTCAGGCAGTGATGAGCTGCTAAAATCTTAACAACCGGTTCCCTATAAAAAGTTCTGATTTAAGGGATGTGCCACAGCATCTATTTTTTGTACCAATAGGGTTACCATACGTCCATATTTTCCTGGGAGGAATTTTTAAGAACTGAAAAGCCTGACATGTTCAGGAAAATACAGATGTATGTTAACCCTACCTAAAGTTCTTTTTGAAAAAGATGGGGCTGAAGTAGAAATGAGCTTCTTTTCACGTGTGGGTCCCCGCCACTCCCTTGGGGTGTGCTAGGGTGACCAGATGTCCCAATTTTATAGGGACAGTCTCCATTTTTGGGTCTTTTTCTTATATAGGCTCCTATTACCCCTCACCCCGTCCTGATTTTTCACACTTGCTGTCTGGTCACTCTAGGGTGTGCACATGTGGGTCCCAGCTGTGCCCTGCCCCCCCCCCCCATTGAAACAGGTGTGCAGGGTTCCTGCCCTGAGAACTGCAGGGCACCAGTGGACATGGGGCTGGCTGCAGACAGGGGCGTGGGGCAGGGCTAGCTGGAGGCAGGGAGTGTGACACGGGCTGGCTGCAACAGGGGCTGGCTGTGGGCAGGTGATGCAGACAGGGGCTGGCTGTGGGCAGGGGGTGGGCAGGGGCTGGCTATGGGTGGCAGGTGGCTGCGGGCAGGGGGTGCGATGGGGGGTGGCTGCGGGTAGGGGGTGGGCAAGGGCTGGCTGCGGGTAGGGGGCAGCTGCAGGCAGGGGGGTGTGATGGGGCGGCTGCGGGCAGGGGGTGGCTGCAGGCAGGAGGCGGCTGCGGGCAGGGAAGGCGGGGGGGGGGAAGCAGACACTCACATGGGGAGAGCGGCTGGGAGCAGCAGGACGCAGCTGGGGACTCACCAGGCAGCAGCAGGAGCCCCAGGGCCAGAGGTCCAAGGAGCAGCAGCAACAGGGCCAGGAGGCAGCTCACATGGCTCGCGCAGCGCCTCCCGGTGGCCGGGAGGAGGAATTACACCCTTCCCAGCCAGAGCCCATCAAAGCTTCCCTGGCAGGGAAGCCAGTTAACAAGTGGTTCTAAAACCGCTTCTAAATTTAACAACCGGTTTGTGCGAACGGGCTCCAGCTCACCCCTGGCCTCAGGTCTGTGTATGAAAGATACAGTAGCCATACATATAATTTCACAATCAGAGATGCTACATGCTTTCTTGTTATTTATCACAGAGGTTCTCAACCTTTTTTTCTTTGAGGCCCCACCTAACATACTGTAAAAACTCCCAGCCCCACTTCTTCCACAACTGTTTCTCTACATATAAAAGCCAGGGCTGACATTAAGGGGCAGCAAGCAGGGCAATTGGTGGGCCCCCCGCAAAGCTAAGTTGTTCAGGCTTCAGCCATGGGTGGAGGGCCTTCAGTTTTCTGCCCTAGGCCCCAGTGAGTCTAAAGCTGACCCTGCTGGGGGGACCTCCTGAAACCTGTTTGCAGCCTCCCCCGGGGGCCCCAGACTCCTGGTTGAGAACTGCTGATTTATCATATGTAGGCTTCCACTCTGTGACAGTTTCAAGTAACGTGCCTGCATTTTAGCCCATCAAAAAATAACACCTCCTCAAACAAGCACATTGAAAGAAAAATGGATCATGGTTTTAAAAGAACTAGGGCAGAAGCCAAGATTTTCAGAGCCTAGGACAAGCTGTAGAAGTTCCCATTGCCCCAGTCTGGGATTTAGGGGTTTTTAAACCAACTTCCAAAACCTCTGCTTCCTTCCCCAGACCTGAAGAAGAGTTCAGAGTAGCTCAAAAAGCTTGTACCTTCCAACAGAAGCTGATCCAATAAAATATATTACCTCACCCACCTTGTCTCTCTCATTTCCTGGGATCAACACAGCTGCAGCAACACTGCAAAGAAGAGCCCAGTCCGTCTTTTCGTGTGATAGGATTTTTATTCATCATTGTCTTTAATTACATTTGCTTTGACATTTGCCGTTAGAATGTAACGGTTATTTCACAGAGCAATAGTGGACATAGAGGGGAAAACTGCTACCGAAACTTACCATCCCTTGTGAGGCTTGTTCTCCTGCCCTACATTTTGCTTCTACCCCCTCAAACACAAGAGAAAAGGGCCTTTGTGCTACCTGATAGGTATGGATGGGACTTTATTCTGTCCCTCTTCCTTGCAAACTCTCTGCTCTAGCATCTTTCCTTAGCAGCAGGTCTGTTCCTACTCTGTTACCTTCCCAGGGAACAGCACCCTCCGGGATCATCTTCACTGCAGTATTAACTCAAAGTATATCTCGAGTGTCACCTTTAACCTGACTCCTATCCACAAAGAAAAATCTCTAGCTCTAGTTAAGTGGTGCTTTAAACTCAAGCTAGCTGGCTCATAGGTTGAAGCTCGTGCTGCTGACCCTCTGGCTTATAATACAGTGGGGATGCAGCTACAGGTTATGGTTTAGATTAGAGTTACCACAACTCATCAACCACTAATCCAGTCGCTGTGCTAGCTCCAGTGTTGTTTTGCAGCATGGCTGCTCCAGCTTGAGCTAGTTGCTTGAGTGTTCTAACTTGGGCTAAGTGTTGCTGACAGTGTTGTCCTCACTTCAAGTAGGAGGAAGAGAAGCTGGTTACTACAAGCTCTCTCAGAGCAATATGAAGATACCACCCTCACGGCAACCTGCACAACACCCACTCTCCTCTTCCCGCCTAAGTGCAATGCATTACCACCACCACCGTTTAACCTAATCAAAGTCTGATTCAACAATGAAAGCCATTTGTAGAACAAAGAACATGAAATACTGGGGAAATAATGCCTCTTGTTGCCCTATTTCTCTTTAAGCGCTTTACATGTACCAGACTTCACAATTATCCCCAATGTACCTGGTTTGCTAGGTTTACAATAGCGTAAGGAACCCGCTGCCCACAAAATGAGGTGCAGGGAAAGGACAAGTTAGAGACTCAGTTCAACATCTCTAGCCAGTCCTGACGACTAGTGGATAGGCCACAGTGGTTCTCAAACTCATTGCACCGTGACCCCCTTCTGACAACAAAAATTACTACATGACCCCAGGCAGGGGGACTGAAGCCTGCGCCCGCCCAAGCCACACAGTCCCAGGTGAGAAGGCCAAAGCCCAAGGGCTTCAACTCAGGGTGGGGGGCCTGTAACCTGAGCCCTGCCACCCAGGGCTGAAGCTGTCACACTTCAACTTCAGCCCTAGGGCAGTGGGGCTTGGGCTTCGGCCCCGGGCCCCAGCAAGTCTAACACCAGCCCTGGCAATCCCCATTAAAACTGGGTCACGGCCCACTTGGGGTCCCAACCCACAGTCTGAGACTTGCTGAGAGAAAAATAGTGAAACCCAGAAGAGACCAGTAAACGGTATTGAGGCCAGAGAGCGCTTTGGAAGGTGGCTGTCCTGTGTGTAAGTAGCAGGCTGGCAGTAACAGTATAGGAGCAGAATGCACCGTTAAAAATGCCTGGGATGATCTTTTGTTGCGATTGTTCTGGTATTTATAATCCCAAGTGTTCAAACATCATGAATCAGGCCACAAAAAAATGTATGAGGTTTAAAACAATGTTTTGGGTTTTTTATTTAATTTATGTTCTGTTTTTAGAGCCTTTAGGAAGCACTGAGGTCATGTTTTCAAGCTTTTTTCTGCGATCATAGAGTATGTCTACACTGCAGCTGCGAATGTGCTTCCCAGCAGTGGTAGACACCAGACACACACTAGCTCTGCTTAAGCTAGCATGACAACAACAGTGTGGCTGCAGCAGCCTGAGTGGCAGTTGAGAGAGCCATCTGAGTTAGGGTTGCCAACTTTCTGATTGCAGAAAACCAAACACCCTTCCCCTGTCCCCACTCACTCCATCCTCCCTTCCTCCCTCTATCGCTCGCTCTCCCCCACCCTCGCTCATTTTCACTGGGCTGGGGCAAGGGATTAGTGTGTGTAGGGGGGTGAGGGCTCCAGCTGGGGGTGCTGGCTCTGGGGTATGTGAGGGGGCTCAGGGCTTGAGCAGGAGATTGGGGTGTGAGGGCTCCAGCTGGGGGTGAGGACTCTGGGGTGGGGCCGTGGATGAAGGGTTTGTGATGTGGGAGGGAGCTCAGGGCTGGGGCTGAGGGGTTCAAGTGCAGGAGGGGGTTCAGGCTGGGACAGGAGTTTGGGGTGCAGGACGGCATTCTGGGTGCGGGCTCCGGGCAGCGCTTACCTCAGGCAGCTCCCAGGCAGCAGTGACATGTCTCTTCATCTCCTAGGCATAGGTGCGGCCAGGAGGCTCTGCAGGCTGCCCCACCCACAGGCACTGCCCCTGCAGCCCTTCCCGGGATGGGGGCAGAATCATATCAACCGCTTTCAGGAATCGGGGGGAGCCAGCCTTAGCCCCGCCACACCACCAACTGGACCTTTAATGGTGCTGACTGGAGCCGCCAGGATCCCTTTTTGAGGGGGCGTTCTGGTCAAAAACTGGACACCTGGCAACCCTATCCTGAGTATGTACCCAGGAGATCAGGTGTGATTGCACTCAGGCATCTGCTATGCTGGTTCCCATACCACCATGGCTAAACTGCTATTTTTAGCACACTAGCTCAAGCTGGCTAGTTTCTGTGCTGGGAAGCATGCTCCCAGCTGCTATGTAAAACATACATTTTAAGTCTAGGAACCGTTTAAAAAAAATAAAACATTGAAGCTCAGATTCTTGTGTAAGCACTTGAGTCTAGGTGCAGGGGATTTTAGAAAAACACTAAATATGGTGAGCTCACAAAATTTTTTTTGCAAGAGTTGAATAGTGCTGTGAAAGCTGTTGTGCAACCCTTGCAAATAATCTTTTGGAACACTGACAATTTGTGATAAATGGCTGGAATGCCATAATTGTTTACAGACCAGTCTAAACAATTCTGGTTCTTGTCTGAAATGGCTTCTCAGTTATGTTTCTCCTTTCAAGAAAATATTTACCAGGTTACCTGAATCTGGTTTCTTCCTGTTGGGATGCATGCAC
The DNA here is from genome assembly GCF_016161935.1 of Mauremys reevesii. NCBI lineage: Eukaryota > Metazoa > Chordata > Testudines > Geoemydidae > Mauremys > Mauremys reevesii. Next base: position 35,797,964 of record NC_052627.1, on the reverse strand, counting down.
CTGGCCCAAGGTTACGATTCAGGCTTTTCTTATTGCATTACTTTTACAACACTAAAAATGTGGTAGGTGGTTGAGCGCATTAGAAAGTCACAATCTCTGCTCGGGAGAGCTCACTCTTATTTTAGACATAATAAACATGATGTATCCATTATTGCCAGCTTTCACAATTTTGAGTCTCATCATATTTGGTGTTTTTCCTTGAAGCTCTCATTTCTGGAGTCGTGTGTTTATGTGAAAATCACAGCTTTCATTAATTTTTTTTAAAAGTACATTTCTAGCCCGAATGTTGTGGAGAAAAGCTTTAAAAGGTGATCAAATGTACCCTAAAAGGTTCAGAAAACAAGAAGTTTCACGACCCATAGAATAATTAGGTACACTTTCTGAGCAAAGTGCACAGTAAGCCTGAATAGCGATATGGTGGTAAACAAGTAAAGTCTAATTCTTCAATCTCAGAATAAGCTGGTTTTAATAAACCGTTACTGTTTAAAAATGTGAAATGTGTATATATTAACTCACCCACAAAAAATCATTAACTGAGAGTTGTCATTTCTCAAGGACATTTCGTATTGATAGAATCAATACAGATCAAGGACGTCATCAGTTAAGGCTAAATTAATATCCAGAGCAACCTCGGTTCACATGCTTTACAACTCAAATATCATAACATCCATTCTTAATGTGATCATTTTGAACGTCTACTTGCTTAAATAAGAAACAAAAATTCTTACAGATATTGACTGAAATTGAGTTCTCCTCTCATTGTTGCAAGTGGTAACAGATAATCCCATCCTTTCCAAGCTGCACAATCTCTTAGACTTCAGCCATATTCCACTGTCTGTTTTCCCTTTTTTCCCCTTTTTCCCCTTTTTTATTTTTTATAAAAAGGAGTAAAAATTCTCACACAATGCTGTATTTAAACAGTGCAAATAACTTTGCAGGGTTTGATAAAAACATTGTAATAATGCTAAATGATAACAATTTTCATGTAATTGCTTTAATTAATTTCCAAAGCTCTGGGCCCATGTACAAGTTTTCTGGATAAAAACAAACTGGAACAATGTCCAAAACTACATTCCTCCCAGATCAGCCCAACAACTAATTTAAACAAGCAGGAGTACAAGAGGCATATATATAGTCCTGATTTTTTTTTAAACATACATTGATTTCAGAGTTATGAAAGTTGAAAGTGCAAAATGAGCAATATATGCAATGGCATGAGCACCCTCATGTATCTAGATTTGTGACTTGGTTACATGTCATCTATTGGAGTTAACAATTCAAGCATTCGGTGTTTGGTTGTTGGCATTCTCAGTCATTACAAACCTCGCTACCTGAGTGACCATAGACAGATGGAGAGGGTTGGGAGTTCAAAGGAAGAAAAACAGAGAAATTAAAACACTTGTATTTGAACAAGCTTGGAAAGATTTTAGGACTCCAGTTGAGGGCACTGAGCATCTTGCAGGTTCAAGAGAATTTAAAAAGGCAAATGACAAGATATAATGACTGATGTTTAAAATATTATATACTTGAATCAGAAGTAGTAAATAAAAGAGTTCTCTAATATCCTGCTAACTAATGCCATATATTGCAATTTCTTTCACTATACCATTGAGTATTATGTAACATATTTAAAGATTTAAACACTAAAACAAGGGTTCTCAAATTTCATTGCACTGTGACTCCCTTTTGACAACAAAAATTACTACATGTCCCCAAGGGGGGGAACCCCAAAGACTGAGCCCACCCAAGCCCTGCTGCCCCCGACAGGGAGGCCATAGCCACTCCAGGGAGGGAAGCCCACAGGCTTTGATCCCAGGTGGTGGGGATTGGGCTTCAGCTTCGGACCCAGGCAGTGGGGCTCAAGCTTTGGCCACAGCAAATTTAATGCCAGCCCTGGTGACCCCATGAAAACGGAGTTATGACCCACTTTGGGGTCCCGACCCACAGTTTGAGAACTGCTGCACTGGAGTTACCAGTTCCTGGATTCTTTTTTTTTAAACCACCAATAACTTTCTTCTCTTGGGTATTCAGAAAACCAAATTATTTCAAGATGGATAAAGGACCATAATTGAGGAAAAATTAACACCTCACAGGATGCTAGACAAAGACCTAAAGAAACATCTCTCTCTCACCTCAGGTAGTACAGCAATTAAAAAAAAAGAATCAAGGCATTTCACAACATACTGGTTGTCAAGTACCGTAGATTTCATATGCTTATAATTGTACTAATTACACAGCGAGGATTCAGCACAGAAAGGGGCAACAGGGTAAAGGATTTAAAGAAATCACCAATAGAGGGTCCTTTGTAGGATACCCTGGTAGGAAGCAGATTCATTTCCTTCTTATATGCCTCTATTTAAAAGACCTCCAAACAACAGTTTGTATTTCAAATTCTGTGCTTAGAAAGATTCTTCCTTATTAATCAAAATCTGTCCAGATGACTCCAGCTTTTGTTTGGCCCATTTTACTCAGCTATTAGTTGCAAAGAACCATCCAAGACTTTCCACACTTTGTTTTATGATTTCACGATATAGATATTGCAGGGAGGAGATTTTGGAAGAGATGTGTCATGCTGTTGATAACCCCCATGCCGATCCTAAAACACCAGAACAGTGCGGATACTGAAATAGAAAAAAAGTCAGGTTAATGACTGATGTTCCAAACATCAGTATGTAACTGCTAACATTTCACAAGATTCAGGATAACCTCATCCTCTGTTATACCCCTACCAACACGCTATTGGCTGAACTATAAAATAAGTGATTGCAAATTTAGCTGAATAGAAATGCATAAGGAAACACTCCTTTCTCACGTAACATTTGTGTCCTTCAGATATTGTTGTGCCATATAGTTCACTCATGAGCCCATCTCTGCTTTGGCCATTAATCACAGAATTTAGAGATGGAAAAGCCCCATGGGGTCATTTAGTCATTCCCTTTCCAGTTCACGACAGTTCCCAAGAGTAAATTTCTTAGTGCTGCAGCCCTTATGCATACCTTATTTTGAATATGTGGCTTCCTTTAAGAGGAACTGTTTTGTCATTATTGAAGACCTCCCTAACGAAATCCTGAGATGCAATCCTCTTGTTTTCATGTCAGGAATGTATATTATCCTACCATGTAAACATTTCACTAGATTACTGAAAGGTTCTCTCCCTTCCAGAGAGGGTAAGTTTTAATTTCTCTATCACTTATCAAATTGAAATCCAGCTTCTGCTGGTTCTACACTACATGCTTTCTGTAAAGCAGGCTCTCCCAAACTGTGGGGCACATCCCCCTGGGAGAGCCTGCTCTTCCGTCTCAGCTTTCATTTAGAAACAGTGAGTCTCTAGCTGTTACGGTTGTGAAGTACACCTTCAAAACATGAGCATAACCAATGCAGAGATGCCTGCCTGAGTTTGCAGAGAGCCAAAAACAGTAGCTCTGAGGTTTGAGCTGCTCTGTTCATTTCAACAGATGGTAACTATTTCACTGATCCCCAAAAGACGTAAGAAAGGAGGAGAAGAATCATATTATGAAGGGATGCAGCAGTATCTCCTAAAGGGTGAGGAGGGGGCATGGAAGACGTACAGATTAAGATATATAGGCATTTAACAACAACATAGTTGTTGGCAGGCATGAGAGATGCAGGCACAATTGGTTTCATTTTCCTGAAGCAGGGCTCAGCTTTCAAAAGTGTGGGAAGCACTACAATAAGAGCAAGGGACATTTCTAGTGGTGGGAAAAGAATACCCAGACGGGTGCAGCGAGATACGGAAAGAATTCCAATTAGTAGGTGAAGATAAGATTATCATTCTAATTGAACTTTGGCAAAAATAGCCCTAACACATTTGGGGAAGGAACAATATAGCCAGTGTTAGGACTATTATCCTGTTTCTGGCTCCCATTTATGTTTTGTAAAGATAAGTTGCTCACTGTAATAATTCAGCATCCTGTTAATAACTAACAATTTGAACATAATTTAATAACTACTCAGCTGAACCACACCGCTTTCTGAAAATGCCTGTCAAAATTCAGTGAGCCTAACTTTATTATTAACGCGTCACTCTTATTTCTCCCACCACACTAGGATGTAGAATTTGAAAACAAGCACAAAAATGAGAGCCTGCCTCAGCCCCACTGAGCCATGGGGCTTGCAATCCTGCGGGCTGGATCCAAAGCCCTGACGGGCTGGATCCAACTTGTAGTTTGCCCACCCCGAACTAGAAGCTCCTTTGAATAAAGCTAAAATGTGAAAGGGACAAATTCTTTTTCTCTGTTACACAGGTGTAAGTCCAGAGTAACTCCACGCACTTCAGTGGAGCTAGAAGGGACTCGCATCACATATGAGCAGAATTTAGACCTAATTCTCGAAATGTGTATGATTTGCAGACATACCTTAATGCTTGAAAAAGGGGAGGCTCCACTCATATTAAAATGTGAATGTTACCAAGTTTGTTCCTCTCCCCCCTACCAATGGTTATTTCCATCAGGTGCAGCTCACCAAAGCCAGTGATTCTGATTACATCTCCCATGAAAACACAGCCTGAGTTTACATTAACTATATTAGAACCCATAAAGTCTCACTTTGGAAATAAAAAAAAAAAAAGAGGTTTTGTTGCTGCTGTTCTTCTTTCCAAGACCCCTTGAAGCCAGCAGGAGCCTCATATATGCTTACAAGGACAGAATTTTAAATGAATACAGTGATTTAAATTCTCTTCCAGGGAAAGAGTTTTGTTTGTTACTTTGTAATGTTAAGGAACAAAGATGGATCATGACCTCTTCTTTTGGAGAACATAAAATACTTGCTGGAACATCATAAGTCACTTACCAAAAAATTGAGGGCCTCCAATAATACAGCATGATTTAAAAAGTTAAAATGACCTCTGATGAGCATTTTTTGCCATGAATGGAAATGTACAGAATACGGAAGACAACTTGAGGTGCAATTCCAGGATCAAGAACCTGGGATTAGCATTTGTCTTTTGACTGTACAGTACAGTGGTGCTAACCTCAATTTTTGGGGGTGGAGGAATGTAATGGAGCAGGGTTAAATTCTTAGAGTCCACTCTTGTCAGTGCTCGGTTTTTTATTGCATTGTGTTATAGTGAATTTTTCACTGAAATGGTATTTACAAGATGAATAAATAAATGACTCTCACCTCTTCCCTGCCCGCAGTAGTTCAAATCCTTCGTTGATTTTATCGAAAGGCATAGTGTGGGTTATTAATGCATCCAGGTTGAATTTTTTCCCCATGTAGTCTGCAACTAGTTTAGGGACAGAATCTTTGCTCTTCCAGCCTGAAAGACAGAAGATGATCCATTATCTAGCAACATACTGTCACTGAAATAATAAATGTGAAAAATAATTAAATGTTGGTGAATATTATAGCCCTGAAGACTTAAATTAAGAGGTAAGCTCTTTGGCAGAGCAATGCATCAATCGAGACTTTGTTGGGACTTATCAATGTATATGTATTTACCCATAGAACACCATGTGCAAACAAAAAACATTGTTAAAAAGGAGTCCTACTAAGATATTAAGTTGAAAGTATGTTTCAGTGGAATCAAGCTGGCACCCTAAAAACAATTTAAACACTTTCTTTATAAGAATTCTACAGTTTTTAAACAAATTCAAAATTTCAAATGTCTGCAAATTAAACTTTATAGAATCCAGCCAGTTTCTTTCCTGCCGTACAATCCTTTCCCACTCAATATCACTCCATTTGACTTACACTGGCTACGCAAACTAACCGTGTACCCCTAACATTTGCAAGCATACAGACAAAGCTCAGTGTGGAAGTGATTCCTTAAACAGAAAACTGGATTTTATAATTTCCTACAGGCATCACTGAAGTGGGATGTATCAGAGCTACAGGGCCCCCATCAAGAGGCACCAAATAACCTATGGACTCTAACGTATTTCAGAACCTCAGAGTGTACTTAGAATTCACAGCGTGCCATTTAGTTACAAATTCTTTTTTCACATATCTTTTAAATACGCTGGAAGAAATGGAAGATGGGGGGAAAAGCCAGTGTTGTCATTTGAAATTGGTGATAAAAGTTCTAACAATTTACTCTACACTTCAATTCATTTTAACCTGGGTCACTCCAAATAGGTTATTTTTTTCTGATAACTTAGAACTAATGTTTAATTTTCTAAATTACTTTCTATAAGAGTTATTTCAATCATGGAGGCCTAAATTAGGGACCCAACACCCAGATCCTCAAGGTATTTAGGTGCCTAATTTCCACTGGGGATCTGGGCTCAACTCAGTATTTAGGCAACCTGAATCTTATTTCCATTGGTATGATTTTTAGATGTACCAAAAAAATCTCATGGTCAGAAGTGTTTTGAAATAAATAACCAAGTTATAAAATGAGAATTAGAGTCTGGTGGCTCCCTCTGATGTTTGACTGTAAACAGACAATAAAACTGTTACTTCAGGGTTTGAGAGAGAACAAACTATGAGCCTGGTGGAAAACACATGCCAAAAAGAAGACTAAGAAAGTGTGTTCCAATGGATCACAACTAAATGAGTGGTTTGGATGAGTTCATTGTTATCTGGGGATGGGTGGGCTGGACGAAGCAAGCTTTACCATGACGACTGGTACTCCCCCCACATCTCCTGGGGCCCTGGGCTCCACCGTGACACTGTTGGGCCTTCATATCCTGATCTGATAAGGCCAGGCCAGGCCAGGCCAGAGAGAAGGAACCAGATGACATTGCCACCTTCACAGTCTTCAGCTAAATCCTGAAGAACACCTGGAATGTGAGCCAGGGGTTCTTGCATTGACCCCCTCCCTTATCTTTTGTTTTCATTCCCCACCTTATTTCTCCTCTTTCCTAGCTCTCCGATTTTGCTTCCTGTCCAGTAAGTCTGGCTTATCTACCACCTTAACTCCACCTTAGCGCAGCTGTGATCCTGTGACCAGAGGCAAATAAAAGCAACACCTTTTAATAGCCTGACGCTGGTAAAACTTTGCCAGGTCTTAAAACAGCTCATAAACAATGTGTGTTGCAGACTTTTTCTCCGGCAGCAAGACAACACATGAAAGACAGCACCAGCCCACCAAAGCTACATTAAAAAAAAAAAAAAAAAAGCTTTGCTAGCCTTTTCTTCCCCCATTTTGTGTGTGTGTCTTGTTTTGTCTTAAGAAAAAAGGATTGGACTTCAACAGCATCTCTAGACCATATAACATTCCCCTCCCCACCCCCCCAAAAAAAGGACAGTTAATACCACGTTTAATGCTATCAGAAAGACTATTAAGCAGGGTTTCTACCTATAAAAGCCAGCTACACAGAGAGGGAATAAGGGACATTGTTCAAATGAAAGCTTTACTTAATACTTTATCTTTCAAAAGCTTTAATAGTTTTTCCTTTCTCTTCTGTGTGTCTTTAATAAAAGTGTAAAAGGTTTTTAACAGTGGTTGTTACAGTGGGAGTAAGCCAGTGATAACTTGACATGAAACCTCAAATCACATTTACATAACTGCTTAATGCGGTAAAAATGAACAAGGGTTTCATTAACATCTTTATCCCGTCTTGGGCCCAAGATACTCTCTGATCAGCAGAACAGTGCTCAACATCTCTGAAAAGCCAGACCCTTTAGTCGGGAGTCTAAATACGGATTTAGACACCTAATTATGGCACCCAAATTTGAAAATAATTGGTCCAAGAATCTGTGAATTTCATAAGCACACAACAGTGTTTAGTCACTTCTTCTCATGTGCATACCTCCAAAAATAGACCCCTTCCAGGTGCGTCCAGTGAAGAGAAGCATAGCAGGGTAGGTGATCTGTGACGCTGATGGAGGCACTCCTACAATCACACTCATTCCGTAATTCATGTGGCAGGATGCCAGGGCAGCTGTCTGATTTAAAACAAAGGAACACTCTATAATCAGATAAAGGCAGTTATCTACTAGCAACATTATGAAATCATCTTCCACTCCAGGCTGCTTATTGGTTGTGTGACTGAAAATATAAAGTCCTTTTGATATCAACAAGAAATAAAATAAATATTGTGGCCCGTATCGGCCCATCTGCCATTGTGAGGTGAGGAGGGACAAAAAGCCTGATATTGAACCAAATATTGATAGGTGAGGGGAGCCAAAGAGGGTAGTGCTGCCTCCTTAGCATCATTCCTCACCATTACCACCCAACCTGCAAAGGCCTCTCCATGAAGGATCTGGGTGGACTGGGATCCACGGGTAGGCAGGAGTCTATCTACCTGCTCTTTGAGGCACTGTCCCCTCCTCAAAGTTTTGGGGGCTGTAAAGGGTAAGTTAATGCTGACACTGATCCTTTCAGCATTATTCTACCTACTTTAATGCTCTGTGCTCCTGAACCCCTTCTGTAAGGGGGTTTCTGGATAACAAGGGCTTTCTCTGGCAGCATGGCTCCTGGCTTCCAGGTGCCACTGTGGTGGTACAGGGTTTTTGTGCAGATGTTTTCATGTTTCTGCAGATTGGAAAGAGTTGCTGGATTGGGGATGAACCCCAATGCTGCTGCCTTGGGTAAGGGGGAAAACCACTGCACTCATACCAAACAGAGGAAAGCAAAGGAATCTCTGTAAATGCAATCCTCCACTCAGTTATACCAGTTTTATACTAGTGTAACTCAATTAATTTCAGTAGAGATCAATGGAGTTACATGCCATAAAACTGGAGTCATAAGGCCCTCAGAGTTTTCTGCCTCCTTGCTGAACATGGCCAGCATAGGGGATGGTATAATTTCTTTTTCAAAGTTTCTACAAAGTTCCCCCTCCCCACCTTGCTCCTGCCATTCCAGAATATCAGTGTGAGGGCGAGGCATGTGGATTCCATGATTTTGAATTTCCACTTAACGCCTTGCAGGAGGCACTCAGCACCTCAGACTGGGTCCTTAGTGCATCAAGACACAAGATACGCAACTCTTAGCTGATTAATTTTGCATTAGCCTCTGGACAAAAGTTGATGAACATCATTATTGTACATCTTTTGAACACATACCATGGTATCAGTGCGTCCAATGACTTCAAAGGAATAGTCCACACCATTACCACCAGTCAGCTCCTTCAGCACATCTTCAACGGGCTTTGTGAAGTCCTGAGGGTTGATGCACTCGGTGGCTCCTAACTCTTTAGCCTTGGCAAATTTGTCTTTGTTGATGTCAACCCCAATGATCCGGGAAGCACCAGCAGCTTTACAGCCCATAACAACAGAGAGGCCAACTCCTCCCAGACCAAAGACAGCACAGGTAGAACCACGTTCCACCTGCATAATCATAAAAACATCAGACTCTTAGAACACAAGTGATGTATAGTGATTCCACTGCATGAGTTATCTCGCAAATCTCTTCATTTTAGGCTCCGTTTGTATTGGATACTACACTTGTAAATGGGATGAAAGCATTTTTGCTATTCAAAGTACAGGTTCCCATTATTGGATTACAACGGGATAAAACCTACCACAGCATACATTTGAGAATAGGTTTGTATTAGAGATGTTCCCAAGTCACAAACTGTGCTTTTAGATCCAGATTTCTCATGCCCTCCTGTGTTTGGGGGTGTTCAGGTTAGGGCTTTGGGCTCAGCCCATTCTGGAGATGAGGCCAGCTGTAAAATCAGATACTCATGTGGATTTGGATTCGTAACCCTCCATATAAACGTGGGGCTCTTCACATCTATGGCATTGGTTGGAGCCTCTTTCTACTTTTCATTAAGTATAGCCAAAAAAGAAACCTGAACTGGGCCAATTTTGCAGCATGAAAGCTGTTGCCACAGAAAAAACTGTCAAGCCCTGAAGAACTCCATGCTTACAGGGAACCAGTGATTTCATAGAAGGGCTTTATTTATTTAATATACATTAAAGGAAACCTTTCTGCAATTCAGTAAATGCAAGATTATTTACTCCTAAAAATGAGCCATAAGATAAATAAATAAAAACTAACATACTAACAGAGAAAACCCTACATGCTATAATAATACTTAGCTTTTGTATGTGGCTTTTCATCTGTAGAACTCAAAGAGTCTCACAGATGGGGAAAGTGAGGGAGGCACAAAGAGGTGATATTTCTTGGCCACGGTCAAACAGCAGCAAAGCCAGTTCTCCTGACTCATCAGGCTGATGCCCTCTTTACTAGACCCACACAAACAATCAGCACTATCCCAACAACAGAGCTTGTCCTTTAAATGCACATGCTAATCCTCACCTTGGCAGTATTGAGGGCAGCCCCATAACCAGTGGAAAATCCACAGCCGATCAGACAGACTTTTTCTAGAGGAGCACCTGCATCAATCTTGACAACTGCTGTCTCATGCACCACTGTATATTCAGTGAAGGTGCTTGTACTAACAAACTGATGAATCTGTTTTCCTTTGCAGGTAAACCTAGTGGTGCCATCCTTCATTAAGCCGCGAACTGCACCAAGGCTATTCAAAAAGACAACCAAAAATAAGGGTAAATTCGATATTTTAAAGGTGGGTCAGTTTTGCATGAATGATATCAAATTACTTAGGATAATTAAGGCTGCAAGTCTTCCATGGAAGCATGGAGCAGCTGGGCACCGGCCAGTGCTCGTGTAGCCCCGGGGCCAGGCGCACCAGCCGCTGCGCAGCCGGTCTGAGGCTGCCCCGGAGCAGCGGAGGAGCACCAAGCTGCCACCCCCCAGCAGTGTTGGCAGGGCCCCGGGCCACCCCCTGCCTGGAGCAGCAGTGGTAGTGAGGCCCCGGGCCACCCCCTACCCCGAGCATCAGCATGGGCCTGGAGCTCCCCCTCCCCTTCCTACCCCCCCATCATCATCGGGGCTCCGGAGCACCCCCCACACCCCCAGGAACAGCAACATCTGCGGGAGTGCCCTAGCCAGCACCTAAGATTTAGTTGGGGGTATTTTTAGTAGAAGTCATGGACAGGTCAGGGATGTGACTTTTTGTTTATTGCCCGTGACCTATCCATGACTTCTACTAAAAATACCCGTGACTAAATCATAGCCTGAATAATAATAATCAATGAAACTCACTCATTTGTAGCGCACAGATTGCCCTTGGAGCTTACACAAGAGCTACACTCTCCACACTGTGGAACAAAGAGCGGGATGACTTTGTCTCCTAGAAATCGAGCAGAGCAGTTATGAAAATTTCAGTCAAGCAGATAGATAACACTGAAGAGCACACATGTAAAAGATTGTAGTGGGTACAGTTATTACACAAACACATTTGCAGGAAGAGTACAATGCAGACTTGAGTTCTCACCACAACCATTTCAAACAGAGTAGCTAGTAAGTACCTAAATGTTTTTGCTCACCAAGACTCAAAATTCACTGCAAAAATATATTAGTACCAAGTTCTGACTGGGAATTCTAACACAAAAAATCATTAGGAAATTCAAACAGATGGTATCTATCAGCTGCTGTGGATGTGCTGGAGAGATGGTATGTGACAAAGCTTTGTTGCCTGTTCATAATTTGTGATGCTGTTTCTGAAAAATTTAATGACTCATCTACCACACTTCTCCTTTCTCATGGGGCAGAGGGAGGAAAGGGGGAAATGAAGAACTGTTAGCGTGAAGCATGAATTTAAAACCTGGGAGTGACAAAAAGGTTTTCAGTGGGTCATAACCATCCTTCCTTTCTTTACCGATAGATAGTAGGACGATCACAAAACTTTTTGTTGTTGTTGAAAACCGTTTTATTAAGGCAAAGTTACAACAGAACATTAACATACATCACACACTGAATATTGATGCTAAACAAGTAAAGAATCCGGCTAAAGATTCTGGCTGGCTGGCTGGGGAGCCCTCCTCCTCTGAGTACACTAGGAAGAGCGACCACATTTCTAAATATCTATCTTCTTTGTGTCTCTACTCTTGTGTACATATGTGGTGCGAAAGCTTTTCCATTACAAAGACAGTCCATATTTTACTATGCCAAAATTCCAGAGAAGGAGTCACATATCCAATAATGTGCAATATAAAGTCCAGCTGCTAACACATAAAAAAATAATTTGTTGTTTTTGTTTAAAATGAAAACCCTTTACTGGAGCACTAAACACACGTTAGGGGATATCCAGAAAGCCAACATTTTGTCATCAGATGAATCTTTATTAATTCCCTCCCAAAACTGTTTAATTCCTATATGCAACCATTACATTCTGTTGTAACATGAGTCATGGTATGGAAAAGGTTGAGAACTACTTGTTGGGGACTTAGAGGTGCTAAATTAAATAGGCCTTATAGGTTCTTTTGTAACTCCATATGAAAGACCTGCATTAACAGGAAACAAAGCATTCATTGACCGTCACTCTTGTGCCTTGAGTCTCTGTCCCATATCTAGTCATGCTGCTGCAACATGGGGATGCAGACAGGTAAGCAACTCCCCAGAAGATCACAGGAGGAGAATTTGCATGTGAGTGAGTTTACCAGCTCTTTGATTCTCTCTGCCTTCTCCCATGCAGTCCACTACATTTGAAACCGATTCTCCCTAACCCAATATGATTTCTTCCCTCCAGACTCTGCTTCAGGCACTTCCTACATAAGCGTCTAGTCTCTCCTCATTGAGGAGTTAGCAAGCCAGATGGTGTAAACTCTTCTTTTTAAAAAACAGTAACGCTCACAAGAAGTGCAGAACTTCAGTGCTCAAAACACATTGATTTCTGTCCAATCCTCATCTCCTTCTTGCATTATTTCTTTGTGTATAGTCTGTAAATTCTTCAGGGCAAGACCCTGGTCTTCATACCTATAGAACAGGGGTAGGCAATCTATGGCCTTCAGCACACGAGCTGATTTTCAGTGGCACTCACACTGCCTGGGTCCTGGCCAATGGTCCGGGGGGCTCTGCATTTTAATTTAATTTTAAATGAAGCTTAAATGAAGCTTCTTAAACATTTTAAAAACCTTATTTATTTTACATACAACAATAGTTTAGTTATATGTTATAGACTTATAGAAAGAGATCTTCTAAAAATGTTAAAATGTATTACTGGCACGCAAAACCTTAAATCAGAGTGACTAAAAGAAGACTGGGCACACCACTTCTGAAAGGTTGCCGACCCCTGCTAAAGAATGTACAGAACCTAGCACAATGTTGGTATTTTATAAATAATATCAACTGTTCCACCATTACTGCAACCAAGAATAGATGGGGCAACAGGCCCTTTGGACATTCTCTGAAGCTCTGGGACAGCCAGGGTTGGATGATATACAAGTACATACATACAGGGCTGTCCCTAGATGGGGTGCAGGGCGAGGGACATAGGCGCCGAGTTCCTAATCTGCCAGGTGATGCTCCCCCCGGCTCTGCCCCCACTCCACCCCTTCCCCCAAGGCCCCACCTTGCCATGCTTCTTCCCCCCCGTTCCACCCCAGCCATCCCCCTTCTTGTCATACCTCTTCCCTGCCCAGTTCCACCCCCTCCCCTGAGCATGCTGCACCCTCGCTCTTCTCCCCTCCCCACCCCCCATCGCCTCCTGACGCCATGAAATATCTGATCCGTGGGAGGCGGGAGGCGCTGAGAGGGAGATGTTGGTAGGGGAGCTGCTGGTGAACGCTGCTCACCTTCTAAACCCCCTGCCCACCTGCTGCTCTCCTCCTTGCTGTCTGCCCACCCCTTCACCCCTCTCCCCCTGCCTGATGCTCACCTTCTCACCCCGCTCATCCACCCGCCTCACCTCCCCACCCCCTCATGATTTTATCAAAGCGCTGGGCGCCCCAAAGCACAAGGCCCGGGGTGGTCACCCCAATTCGCCATACCCAAGGGACGGCTCTGGATACATATATACACATACCAATCAGTTGCACACATAAAAATAGGAAATGACTGCCTAGGAAGGAGTACTGCAGAAAGGGATCTGGGGGTCATAGTCGATCCCAAGCTAAATATGAGTCAACAGTGTAACACTATTGTAAAAAAAGTGAACACTATTCTGGAATGTATTAGCAGGAGTGTTGTAAGCAAGATTCAAGAAGTAATTCTTTCGCTCTACTCCGCACTGATTAGGCCTCAACTGGAGTATTGTGTCCTGTTTTGGGCGCCACATTTCAGGAAAGATGTGGACAAAAATTGGAGAAAGTCCAGAGAAGAGCAAAAAAAAAAAAAAAACCATTTAAAGGTCTAGAAAACATGATCTATGAGGGAAGATTGGGAAAAAAATTGGGTTTGTTTAGTCTAGAGAAGAGAAGACTGAGAGGGGACAAGATAACAGTTTTCAAGTACATAAAAGGTTGTTACAAGGAGGAGGGAGAAAAAATGTTTTCGTTAACCTCTGAGGATAGGACAAGAAGCAATGGGCTTAAATTGCATCAAGGGGGGTTCAGGTTGGACATTAGGAAAAATTTTGTGTCATTATGGCTAAGCACTGGAATAAATTCCCTAGGGAGGTTGTGGAATCTCCATCATTGTCTAACTTGCTCTTAAAAATCTCCAAACACCTGTCAGGAACGGTCTAGCTAATACTTAGTCCTGCCTTGAGTGCAGGGAACTGGACTACAAAACCTCCTGAGGTCCCTTCCAGTTCTACGATTCTATGATAATCCAATTTGGAAGTACAGCTATTTCCTCTTAACTAGGCCCTCCACATCCAACTATTATACATATCAGATTAATGGACTATTTGCCCATCACTACCACCCAATGTACAGGGAGTTGATGGAATCAAGATGAACATACCCACACAGATCAGCCCCTAGACCAATACTCCCTTTTGATAGCCGTTCTCTAACATTCCCTACCCATTTCCTGTTCCATCTTTAGTTTGTCTCATTACTTTGGTCAGACACATGGCAGTATATTCCAAAATTTCTAAAGGTAATCGACCTCCTCTTTTACCAAATTTCTGTAAGGCAAACTTCTTTAGATCATTTAATCACTCATCCTTTCTGCACCAGCTTTTGGGTATTTAAGCCAATTCATTTATTTACAGTTTATCTCCACTAAATATATATATTCACCAGACAATCTCAATTAGCAACCAAACAATTCACTCTCATATTATGTTTAAGTCAAAAGTTCTTGGGCAAACACCAGCAAAGAATATCTTAAATCTTACTGTGGTATTATTGAAGAAAAAGCATTCTGGACAATATTAGCTGCCTTTCCAGTAAGTCAGGAGGAAAGGCACTATCTTTAGATGAGCTAATTGATGAGCTGCTGCTACAGACAGCAAATATTCCATTATCATGCCACTTTTGTCAAAGGGGGGCCTTTAAAATGCATGAGATATATATGTGCCCATATTAAAAGTTAGCCTACCCAAGACCATGAACTGCACTTCCTGATCTAATCATTAACATTAATTTTACTTTTACATCTTAAAAAGTGCAATGCAAATGTTAACTAATCTTTGTGAGCAGCTGTCATTCAATTGCCAAAGAAGAATTAATTTTTAGCACCTATGGAGGTATGAAATTCAAATATTTTTCATGTTTCTAGTCTATATCATGGAACCCGTTACAAGAGCTTAATCTGACGATTCAAAAACAGGAGCACCTGCTACTTTGCGGGGATGTCTGCAGACCCACTCGAGAGTACATGAAAAGGGGAAAATCTACATGTGTCTCTCTGTAATTTTTAACATATAAAAACCTAATGCCTTAAAATTTTGGAAATATGTAATGAAGGCATTTTTAAATGGGCTACTTTCAATATAATCAAATGTTACCATCTTTTCCAGCAGCTCTACTTTTGCCAACTTTAATTCTGACTTATTATTGTTGAGCTATCTCTGTATAAAGACATTAATCATTTCTATTACCTTTGATAATTGATGAGTGATAGGTAAACAGTTTTTATATTCCACGGAATTGATTACAGTCTGTTTTGCCAAAACAAACTTTACAGGCCTGTTAAATTGTCTTGTAGTTATGTAATATGCTTACAAAGGAAAAAAAAACCACCCACCGCACAAAGAAAGCAGACCACTAGATAGATAGTGAAGACACTGCCAGAAAGAAATGCCCAAACACCCATTTTAACATATTATACACTTCTCAGAACTTCAGATTCAACAACCAATACAAACAATCCAAGATAAAACTAAGATTCTACTCCATTTTTCATTTTACTGAAACTTATTCCAGAACAAAAGATAACATGAATCTATCCCTGTCACAGTTAAAGTTCTTAATATCACCTTATCTATGCTACCATAGCACTGTAATAAGGGTAGTTAATTACATGTGGATTAGAACTCCTGGTTTCTTCTTTTTCCAGCTCAGGGAACCTTCTGTTATGCTTCAGGGATATTTGATGAGGGCATCTGTTTGTCTTTCTGATCAAACTAAATTCAGCAGCTTCAGAATGACCCACAAATTTGCCTTCAATACTTAAAAATGTTCTGCGGGTCTTTCTTAACTGTCTGGTAGGTTAGGAGCTCATGGTCTTAGTCATCAATAAGGGTAGTTAATTACATGAGGATCTGAATTCTTCGTCTTCTCTTTCCCAACCCAGTAAACATTCCCTTGAACAACAGAAATACTTGAAGGGTCTCTGTGTCATGTCACTATAATTCAACAGCTTCAGACCGGTGCACAAATTTGCCTTTGTCAATTAATAAAACCCTGTGCTATGCATTTACTTGTGCAATACATTTACTAGGAATCCTTGTTATGGAAGCAATGATATGTGCAAGTTTGGACATCAGTTATAATCATATCTTCATACTAAAGAAATGTGAGACCTCTGCAGAATAAAACCTTAACTTCTTAATGCACCTGTTAACTGCCACGGTACTATAATCCTGGCAAAGTCAAGTCAGAACCAGTAGCTGAATTGCTGACCTGGAGTGGCATGGGAATTCTTAAAAAAAAAATCTGCTAATTTTCTTTAATAAGGTAACACAAATCTAACTCAGTGGTGGAGAAATACACAATGGAACCCCAGCAAATAACATTAGGATAAGACACTATTTTACTGCAATGTCTGACAAAAGAATAAAAACTTTACCCCAGAATGACGGATTTTGGAAGACCACGGCTACCTTTCCTAGCCCAGTCTCAACGGGCAAACATCAAACGATTTCAGAGGATTATCTGGATAAACACATGCCGCACAATGCCTAACTTTAAATGGAAGCTGTCGGGGCTTTCTAGTGCCAGATTATCTAGGGCAGGGGTTCTCACGACAAATTTTTTGGTGGTCTCAGTGTGCGGCCATCAACTCTTACTGGTGGCTGCTCTGACAATTTTTTCCTAAAATATATAATTAACTTTAGGAGCAGGCTAGATGGAAAGAATGGAATGTGTGGCAACTAGTTATCAGTACCAATGATCTAACCTGGACATGCTAGCTAAGATCATGTATAAAGACAGAGAGCTGCTTGTCTGGGGTGTGCTGAGATCTCAAATAAACCCTGGTGTGTCTAATTTCACTGTTGCTGTAGCCTCAGGCCTTTTGTGTCGGCAACAGGAGAAACAAATAAATATGTATGTCAAAATCCTTGTAATTTATTTATTGCTAGCTAATAAGTCTGCTGCTGTGAAAAGTGATTTTTGTATGTTTGTTACTATCACTTTTCACAGCCTCCCAGCTAGCTAACAAGTTTCTGCTGTGAAAAGGGATATTAACACTTTTCACTGCAGACATACTCAGCCCTGGCAATCCTGGGGACAAATTAAGCCCTGGATGGGGAGGTGGATGGATAGGCAGCAGGAGCCAGGGGCGATGAGGGGTGGCAGTGGGGAGCCAGAGCCTGAAGCCTGAGGGATGGGGCATCAGGAAGGAGCTTGAAGCTCTGGGGCTGTAGCCTGAAGCCCTGCAGCCAGGAGATGGGGCCTTGCAGCCAGGGGTCAGGGCCAGAGCCTGAAGCCCCATGGCCGGAGCCTACCACTCCACCATCCCAGGGTGGAAGCCCAAGCCCCACCACCCCTGGGAAGGTGGGGAACTCACAGGCTGCCGCTCCTCTGTGGTTCTGCCCCAGGTGTCTCCGGGGGGGCCCAACCAGGGCTGGCTCCAGACCCCAGCGCGCCAAGCGTGCGCTTGGGGCGGCGTCCCGCGGGAGGGCGGCAGGCGGCTCCGGTGGACCTCCCGCAGGCATGGCTGCGGAGGGTCCGCTGGTCCTGCGGCTCCGGTGGAGCATCTGCAGGCATGGCTGTGGGAGGTCCACCGGAGCCGCGGGACCAGCGGACCCTCTGCAGGCACGTCTGCAGGAGGTCCACCGGAGCCGCGGGACCGGCGACCTAGAGCCGCCCCTGGGCCCAACCCCTGCTGGCAGCCCCAGCAACCAACACCAAGATGGCATATCCAGAAGCAACAGGGAGGGGCAGCTGCTTTGCCCTCACCAGTCACTGCTCAGGAGGCTGTGGCCACAAGAAAATCCCCCAGTGGCCACACTTGAGAAATGCTGATTTAGGGAAATAAATCATAGGGAATTAGAAGCTGGAGAAGACAGAAAGCAACCAATTTTAGATAACTGTGACCTGGACTTAGTAATAAGGCTGCTGAAAGAAACCTTCCAGTTTTTGTTGTTACAACCTGATGGAACAGGAGATTGATAGATCTCATTGCCAACTGCCCTCTGAACTGCAGTTAGCACAGACACTTCCCTTCTTCCTTTGTCTCACGGGCCACACCAAAGGTCTGTGCGCCCAAAGCAACAACAGAATTCCAAAGTAAAAAGCTGTTCCGATGATTTGCCCAAAAGTACAGCCTGACCCCACTGAAATTACATGGTAGTTACTTTTAATTCTATTATGTTTATATCAGTTCTCTGGACCAAATGATTGTCACACACTCTATGCCAGGCTCAAAAGAAAAAGTGTTTCTTTGCAGCCAAAACTTGTCCAACAGTTTGCATGCTTATCTGAAGCTTATCCAATGCAATTTGATCTGGAAATCTGACGGGAATAAGCTCTCTCCGAAGATTTCCAGTCCTTTCTAATTCCAGTAAGAATAGAATAGATGCTTTTACATTACTGAAGCACTTACATTGCCAGAATAGCCAGGAGGTAGAGAGACATGGGGGGGGGGGGGGAGTAGCTAAATATTTTAATCTTTAAAAAATGGTTTGGATTCAGTTCAAGATTCAGATACCGATTTGGTTCATTTAATATTTCACCTTAAACACTCTGCGCAGCCCTCCTCATAGTTCAGAGTTACCGGGAAAAGAGTACAGGCATTGGTGTCCCATCTTGCAGTGTGCAGAGGAAGATGAAAACTTCCTCCTGGGGCTTGATATTTACCAGCTCTATTGCACAGAGAATATGGTCCAGAAAGAAGCAATAAACAACGAAACGGTGTTCTCTGAGAGAACAGGCACAGGAACAAAATCTTTTGTCTGGCAGATGAATTAAGTACATGAATTAAGATACTTTCTGTGCTAGTGTCACTTGAATGCTAAGCGTGAAACTGAGGCCTGGTCTACACTAGTCTGTTATTTCAGAATTAGCTGAGTTAATTCGGAAAAAAAAATGATTCCGTCCACATGACCAAACTGGCTTTTTCAATTTAAAGAGCTCTTTAAATCGATTTCTGTACTCCACCTCGGCAAGTTCAGTAGTGCTTAAATCGAGATCGCAATCCCGGGTTAAAGGTATTGTGGCCTCCAGGAGCTATCCCAGAATGCTCCCTTGTGACTGCTCTGGACAACACTCAACTCTGATGCACTAGCCAGGTGGGCAGGAAAAGCCCTGGGAACTTCTGAATTTCATTTCCTGTTTGGTCACCATCAGCACAGGTCACCGTCAGCACAGTGCACCATCATAGGCGACCATGCAGAGTCCACCATCACAAGAGATCACACAGTCCCGGATTTGCAGAGGAGCTTCAGCATGGTCTGAACGGGAGGTACTGGATCTCATCGCATGTTGGGGAGACGAGTCTGTTATGGCAGAACTACGTTCCAAAAAAAGGAACGCAAATACGCACGCTAAAGTCTCCAGGGCCATGACGGAAAGAGGCTACTCCAGGGACACAGAGCAGTGTCATACAAAAATCAAGGAGCTCAGGCAAGCATACCAAAAAGTCAGGGAGGCAAACAGGTGCTCTGGGTCACAGACCCATACATTCCACTTCTACCCTGAACTCCATGCAATTATGGGGGGGTGACACCACCACTACCCCACCACTGTCCATGGACACCTGCAAGGGGGGAGTTGCACGGAGCGAGGAGGAAGAGTCATTGGAGGACGAAGAGGAGAAGGAGAGGGACGGTGCACAGATGGCAAGTGAGGAATCCGTTTTCCCCCCTGGCCAGGAACTATTCTTGATGCTGTAGCCAATAGCCTCCCCCCACTCCCAGTGGGGGCTCCCGGACCATGACCCTGGAGAAGGTACTTCCGGTGAGTGAGAGCCTGATCGGAGCCATGCAGTGGTGGGCGGTGGGGAACCCAGCCGTGCTGGGCTGTTTGCTTTAGTTTAAAGGGCTCATCCCTGCTCAGAGCCTCATTGGAGCCACGTGGTGGGTGCGAAGTGGGGGAGGGGGTGTTGTGTGAAGTGATCATCCCAGAGAGCCCGCAGGCCCTCCTTTATGGCAAACCCGCCAGGCATTGCTTGCTATGGGAAAGGGGGCCCAGCAGTCTGAAAGCATTGAAATGAATGTAAAAGAAGCAGAACCCTGTGTGCCCCTAGGCTGCCTGCAAGCTGAATTCTGTTGCCTGGCTGTGTGTGTGATGGCTTACTCACACCAAAGTGTCCCCTTTGTTCTCTGAAATCTATCTTTTAAAATAGTATTCTCCCTTTTTCTCCTACTGCAGGTGCAAATGTTTCAACACGGCCCCTACCTACTCTGTCCCAGAGGCTGGTCCAGATTAGAAGGCAGAAAACACAAACTCGGGATGACATGTTCGCCTAGCTCATGCAGTCCTCCTGCACTGATAGGGCCCAGCTGAATGCATGGAGGCAAACAATTGCGGAGTCCCGTAAAGCAGTACAGGAACATGAAGAGAGGAGGGACGCGCGCAGTGAGAGCAGGCAGGACGCTATGGTCCTCATGGGGGAGCAAACTGACATGCTCCGCTGTATGGTGGATCTAATGCGGGAAAGGCAGCAAGACCACAGACTGCTGCTGCAGCCCCTGTATAACCGCCCTCCCTCCTCCCCAAGTTCCACAGCCTCCTCACCCAGACGCCCAAGAACACGAGAGGGGAGGCTATGGGGACCCACACACTCAACCCCAGAGGATCGCCCAAGCAGCAGAAAGCTGGCATATGCAAACTTTTGATTTGGTTTCTTGACTTGTCCTTCCCTCCTCCTCCACTTTCCTAACCCAAGCCCCCAACCCGGTCTGCCTTCTGATTTCTCTCAATGTGTTGTGCAACAAATAACAAAGAACAGCTTTTAAACAATTTAGACCTTATTTCCTTTCATATATAAAGGGGGTGGGTAACTTCAAGAGAAACAAACACAACTGTCACGAAACTGGCTTTCAAAGCTTCTCTGATGCGCAGCACGCCCTGCTGTGCTCTTCTAATCGCCCTGTTGTGTGGCTGTGCGAAATTGGCCGCCAGGCGAGTTGTCTCAACCTCCCACCCTGCCATAAATGTCTCCCCGTTACTCTCACAGAGATTGTGGAGCACACAACAAGCAGTAATTACAGTTGGAATATTGGTTGTGCTGAGATCTAACTGAGGCAGTAAACTGTGCCAGCGCACTTTCAAACATCCAAAAGCACATTCTACCACCATTCTGCTCTTGCTCAGCCTATAGTTGAACTGCTCCTTACTACTGTCCAGGCTGCCTGTGTACGGCTTCATGAGCCATGGCATTAAGGGGTAGGCTGGGTCCCCGAGGATAACTATAGGCGTTTCCACATCCCCAACAGTAATTTTCTGGTCTGGGAAGTAAGTCCCTTCCTGCAGCTGTTCAAACAGACCAGAGTTCCTGAAGATGCGAGCGTCATGCACCTTTCCCGGCCATCCCACGCTGATGTCGGTGAAACGTCCCTTGTGATCCACCAGTGCTTGCAGCATCATGGAAAAGTACCCCTTGCGGTTTATGTACTGGCCGCCCCGGTGTGCCGGGGCCAAGATAGGGATATACGTTCCATCTATCGCCCCGCCGCAGTTAGGGAACCCCAGCACATTAAAGCCATCCACAATGGTCTGCAGACCAGCACATTAAAGCCATCCCAGAGTCTACCCTTGATAGCAGCTGGTCAATAATTGCATTGGCTACTTGCAGCACAGCAGCCCCCACAGTAGATTTGCCCACTCCAAACTGATTCCCAACTGACCGGTAGCTGTCCAGCGTTGCAAGCTTCCACAGGGCTATGGCCACTCACGTCTCAACTTTGAGGGCTGCTCTCATTTTGGTGCCTTTGCGCTTCAGGGCAGGGGACAGCAAGTCACAAAGTTCTATCAAAGTGGCCCTACGCATATGAAAGTTTCGCAACCACTAGGAATCATCCCAGACCTGCAACACTTATGTGGTCCCACCAGTCTGTGCTTGTTTCCCGGGCCCAGGATCGGCGTTCCACAGCATGAACCAGGCCCAATGCCACCATGATCTCCCAATGGCCACATGCTGTGCTTCTAGGAATGTCTGTGTCCATGTCCTCATCAGTATAGTAATCGCATTGTTGTCGCTTCCTCACCTGGTTTTGCAGATACTGCACATAGTGCTGGATAATGCGTGAGGTATTTACAATGTTCAAAACTGCAGTGGAGATCTGAGAGGGCTCCATGCTTGCTACGCTATGGCACCTGCACGGGTAATCCTGGAAAAAGGGTGTGAAACGAGCTGTTCGGTTCAAGATGGCCGATAGAAGGCGGTAAATGGTTGTCTTCTGTAGCTTTCACGGAGTCGGGATGCTCATTAGAGCTGCAAGAGTGGGAGAGCGGAGTTTGCGGCAGAAACGTGAGCAGAGTTTGCGGCGGAAACTGCGGCTCTGCTCACGATGGCCAAAAAATGGCGGGGACTTGTTGCCTTCTGTAGCTTCCAAGGGATCCCATGACCAACAACATGGAAAAAGCAGCGGAAGCTGTGTGGCTCTGTTCATGGTAGCCAAAAAAAGGCAGGAAATAGTCAGATGAAAGAGTAGACAGAAAGATGAGAGGACATGCGAGATGGATTCATAGTACCAGGAGACAGGTGGTGCACCGTGCTGCACTATCTGCTGGTAGTATGGCATCTGCTGTAGCTTTCACAGAGGGAGGAGTGAGTGACGGCACACAACCAGAAACACCTGCGAGAATGTTTTTTTCCCCCCCATCATGCACTGGGAGCTTAATCCACAATTCCAATGGGCGGCAGAGACTGCGGGAACTTGGGATAGCTACCACAGTGTACCGCTCCGACATTCGATGCTAGTCTCGGTTCTGTGGATGCACTCCACCGAATTCACGCGCTTTAGTGGGGAACACAACACCCAATGTATAAAATCGCTTCCGAAAACTCAAATAAAATAAGTTCGAATTAATTTTGTACTGTAGACATACCCAAAGTGTGAATTTCAGTACCATCAAAGTCTGATGACCTGGGCCCTGATTTAGCAAGGTATCTGAGCACATGCCTAACAAAGTAGTCACATTGAAGTAAATGGGACTATTTATATGCACAAAGCTAGGCACATATTCAAATTCCTTGCTGAACGGAAACCATAACGAGGGTCTGAACTCAAGATGGTAGCTCACCTTTGGTTCCCTTTGAGTGAAATACAAATAAGCACCTCTTTTGACTGCTGGGGAAGGGGAGAGCACTTTACAGTCACATAAAACTAGAAGAGCAGCAAAGAGTCCTGTGACATCTTATAAACTAACAGATGTATTGGAGCATGAGCTTTCGTGGGTGAATACCCACTTCGTCGGATGCATGAACAGGCAAAAACTTTTGAAATATGAAAGATCACTTGGGAGTATAGCAAGAAAGACAAACAACATATTTCTGCTCCAAAATATCCTTGACAAGGCCCTGTGAAGATTGAATGTTGGATTACTTGTTTCCTCTGCAATAAAGGAGTTCATACATGTAGGTTTTTTGATATTGGAACAGGGTATGTGAATGCTAGGTGAGAACTACTTATCATTGGTTAGAGCTTGATGCTTTCTTATACCTGGTTTCACACAAGTCACCCCTTCTCCAACGCTCTCTACAATACCAGCTGCTTCGTGGCCAAGAATTATTGGAAAAGGCACAGTTAATGCACCACTCATAACATGGTCATCCGAGCGACAGATCCCTGTGGCCAAAATCTGTAGGGAAAGCAAAGAATATTTCAATATGTAAGGAACCAATTTTTCAGATTTTACCTGTCTGATATGATATAGAAGTGAAGATGTATTTTGTATCCAGAGAAGCGAGCATAACCATAATAAACCTAAGACATGATCCCTAAGACTGCTTATTTATCACAGCCATGACTCATGACAGAGACATAACTTTTAGTGTTTTTGCAAAGCAAGTTATGGCCTTTGTCATCTGCCACACAAGACACTTCCATAAATGTTTACTCTTTCTCAGGTCCGTGTAGCTTGAAAGCTTGTGTCTTTCACCAACAGAAGTTGGTCCAATAGATATATTACCTCACCCAGCTTCTCTAATATTCTGGAACCAACACAGCAGTTTTAAATAGCTTGCGTAATTCAATACGAGTTCATCCAATAGTAACCACTCTGGTGGCAATATTTGTAAGATCGAGCCCTACATTTCTAGAGCACGAACATAACTGGCACCACTATAGTATGCAATTTACAAAGTTCATCTTTTTCCTACCTTAATGCGAACTTCGTGTGCCTTTGGGGGGGCAACTTCCACCTCCTCAATGGAAAATGGTTTCTTAGGCTCCCAGGCAATAGCTGCTTTGCATTTAATGACCTATGAAAACAGCAAGGAAAACAAAATGGCATTTGTGTATGTAGCACCTTCCCCAAGGTGTGGCGCAAGCCTCCTCCCTGGTGCTTTGTACTTAAGATTTGCTTCTCCCCTCTATTCACCAGGGTTGGGTCTTGGGTTCTTTTTCTGACACCTGGTGCCTTCACCCAAGGTGACTCTTCACCTTGTCCCTTGGGAAAATGAATTATGCTAACTCTGCTGGTAAGCAGTATAAAACCTATGTAACCCCTTCGGATTTAGAGAGTGTGGCTGCTTTAAAACCTTGTCCTGAGGCAGAGGAAGTGCTATTGTTCCAAGAAGAGGAAGTGCTGATTGTCCAAGGGAGAGGGGATTGAAAGAGAGGACAGGGACGTGTGGGTATCTGTACAGCAAGCAGACCCCCACATAACGAAGCAGCTGAGAACCAGCCTGACGCCTGCGAGAGACACAACTGCTGACTTGGGACACCCCAGAATAGGAGCCAGGAGGAGCACCATGCCAGTAAGGAATCACCTCAGAAGGACAAAACAAAGCTGTACCTAGTATCACTGTCACTCAGACAGATTGTATAGGACCGTGAGAACTGAGGCGTATGATTACACTGAGAATATGGAGAAAGGTTGTAACCAGTTAAGTGGGAGGGTTGTCACTCTGTGGAGAGAGGGAGAAAAGGACACTGGAGGGGTTGTTGGGGAAAGTTTACTGGTGCTGAAGATGACCAGGAACACTCAAGATTCACTGCTGGACTGGAACTCTGCCAAGTATTCTTGAGCCCTGAGTCTGGATGCAGTGCTCAGCATCTGTCCTTTTTACTGTAATAGCACCGGGCTCCTGGATTTTTGCATTGGATGTAATCATTTTACTTCTCCCCCTATATTTTCCTTTGTTTTTCCTCCATTTATCCTTCTGTAAATAAATTTGCCTTTCCTATATTCATTGTACTATTCCACTGTGTGTGCACGCGTGTGTTTAGTGCATGTAGGGGGAGGGGAGAGAGGAGAAGGGTAGAACAAGTATTTCTGGGGTGGAAGGGAGTTTCCCTGCTGCATTCCTGCAAGGGCCTGTTCTTGGCCAGAGCCTGCCCCACAAAGCAGACTCTGTCTGCGCCTCGAGGACACTACAGTTATGCCCAGTACGCAATAAACAACACATTTCAGGAAAGGAATGACACACCCAAAAACAACAATACAAAAGGGGACTTTATTTGGAGCTGGAAAATAGGATCTGGGGAAGAAAAAAAGTTAGGGTTAACTAAGTATTAAAACATAGCAAATCAACCAATTCTCCACCTACCAACACTCAAATCTTCACCATCCCTAACTCCCTTCCTGGCACCTTCCCCAGCAGATGGTATGCTAGAGACGAGTCTGGGGAAATGTGCAGCAGCACTGTGAACATTGGCTGGCTGAAACAAAAAGGGTCCTCTTGTGTCTTCATGCTGGGTCAGGCAGGCTCCTCGGTCAGAGTCCTACACTATCACACTGTCTTTTAAGTTCAGTACAGTTAAGGGTCTCTGAATCATGCTGGTTTTCTAAATTATATGACCCAAAGGCATAACTACTTTGTCATCTGTCTGTCCATTAGTTGCAATGAGTAGCTGTGGTGGGTTTGGAATTTTTGAGTCATCTTCTGCATCCACCATCTGTAGAGTTCTCTCTGTTGATTGTTCTTTCTGAGGAACAAACTGCAGACGTTGATGGGTTATGCTGAACTCTCCCCTGTCAGTCTTGATCACATATGATCTTGGTACTGAATTCCTTTTCTTTAGGACAGCTGCAGTTGTCCATCCTTTTTCTCCATCCAATTTGATATAAACATAGTCACCAAGTTCTAGACCCAGCAATTTTCTAATTGAGCGACATTTGTTCTAGCAATGTTCATAAGCTCTTTTGGCCTTTTCATCCAATCTGGCTACTCTCGAGCGAGGAATGGCTCTTCCTGCTGTAGGATTTTCTTGGCTGTCTACACAGATCTCTCAGTCTTTCTATCTGCTTGTGGATAATGCAGGCTGCTAGTAATAGGATCAAAATTATATTTTGTTTGGAACAACTTAAATTCTGCTGCAGTGAATTGTGGTTTGTTGTCCATCACTAGTTGCCCTGGAATAACAAAGTGAGCAAAAGTGAACTTCAGTTTCTCGATAACACTGTGACGTGATATATATGTCTTTCAAGTACATTATTTCTATATACATGGAAAAAATAGTCCACGATGACCAGGTAATGTCGTCCTCTGAATTTGCATAAAACTGCAGCTTGTCTCTTCCAACATCTGCCTGGTAAAGGTCGTGTTATTAAAGGTTCTTTGTCTCATGTTGGTCTGTTAGTTCTGCAGTGTTCACATACAGATGCTTTATTCTTTAAGTCCTTGCTGATGCCCAGCCGTCACACTGACTGGTTGGCCAGTTCACAACATTTAGTTATTCCTTGATGTCCTTCATGGATGAGGTTTAGGATTTCTCCTTTCATTTCATTTGGAATTGCAATTCCCTTTAATTTTCAGTCCACTTGACTCACTTACTTATACATGCACCGCAAAGTAGTCTCCTGTTACTTCCCCAGTGTCCTTTAGATACTTGAGTCAGTTGCCCCTAATGTAACTTAGAACTTCCTGAAGTTGTGCGTCTGTCGAGATTGCTTTTTGTAGCTTGAGTAGTCTCTCTTCTGACACTGGCCTATGTGTGTCCACAGCATCCACGAATGCTTCTACATCATCTTCGAGCTCATAGGCAGTCGAATGTGACTCCATGGGCTCCATGACTTAGTGTCTGCTGCTACCAAATTTTTCCCAGAAAACACTTAGCTATTAGGTTAAATCTCATTAACCTTAGCAACAGATGGCATTTCAGCAGTGCTTGATCCAGGTATTTTCCATTAACGAGTGTTATAAGTGGTTTATTGTCTTATCAGCATAAAGAAATCATGTTTGTACAGAGATCTGTAAAAGTTCTCATATGCTTGCGCATATCAATCTGCACATATCATTTTTCTGCTTCTGTGAGTGTGCAAGAGCAAAATGCAACTGGTTTCCACTCAGAGCCATGTTGTTGCAACAATTCACCACCTAGGCCATAGCTGCTTGTATACACACTGAACACTGTGGGTTTGTTAACACTGTTGTACTTGAGAATGGGAGCTGTTGAAGTCTTTTTTTTCTTTTTGAAGGCTTTTTCTCGATTTGGCCCCGTGATGGGGAATACCTGCCCCACTGGAGGGGGTTAATCCCATGCTATGGGCTGAGGTAGCCATGACCCTTCACACCTGTTGGTCATGCTCTGACTGGAACCTCAGTATAAGAGGGAGCAGCTCAGCTCAGTCTGGGCTGACTGCTGATGAGGGTAGAAGTGCACTACAGGCTCCTTCTGGGAGAGTGCCAGAGCCAACAGACGCCAATGCCAGCCAAGTTGGTGCCTCTACTGAACCCCAGTTGACTGCTGAGGTTGATAGAGAGAAGGTAGTTATTGCCGAGGGATCCCCCTGCACTGGGAGAAGGGGTAAGAAGCAACCTAGGGAATGGGATGGTAGGAACAGGTGACCAACACTGAGCAGCGAGGTATCAGTTCCCTAAGGCCCTGGTTTGGATGGAACCCGGTGGAGAAGGGAAGGTCCCGGTCTCCCTCCCCATCTAACACACCACGGACACCACCACCATACAGGGAGGTGAATTGGGCCAGTGAAGGCCATTACTTAGACTTTGGCCACGAGACCTTACTTCCTGAACCCCGGGACAGCCCTATTGACTCTGGCCATTGGGTCATGCTGTCCTGGGAAGGAGAGCAGCTACCTAGACATTAGCCACCAAGCCTATGGTCCTGAAGCCCAGGCCTGCCTTAAGGAACTGGGGCCACAGGGCCATACTGCCCTAAGGGGCTGATGGGGTATATCTGCCCCTTAACAGGCCACCATAGCCAATTTCAGTGGTTTTGTCACTGTAGAAAGGTTTTGTAGGTATTGACCAAGGTAATTTACCATCCCCAATACACTCTCAGTTCTGGTATATTAGTTGGTGCATTCAATTCTCTAATTGCTTGTACTTTCTCAGGGCTAGGACTGATTTCATCTTTTTTTGTCTGTCCCAAAAAACTTGATTTGGGGTAGGTGAAAAATGCATTTTTCACTGTTGAGTTTTAATCCAGACAGACTGATCAGGCTTAGGACTTTGAGGGTTTTGTGTTCTTCCATCGAAGATCCATGCGTTGTCCATGAAAACTACAACCCTATTTGTGTTAGTTACCAATTCTGCCATCTTTCTTTGGAAATGTTCAGGTGCACTGGTGATCCCAAAAGGTAATCTTTGGAAGTAAAGTCTCCCAAAGGATGTGATAAAGAGAGTCAGTTTAGCATTTTCTTGGCTAAAGGAATTTGCCAGAATCTGCTCAAAGTATCCAGCTTGGAGAATTCTGTAGCTCCCTTCACTTTGGGGAGGAAGTCATCCAGTGGTGGGAGGATACATTTTTTTTTCTTGCAGCTGCTTCATTAAGTCATTTATTTTAATAACTGGTATTATTGGAACACAATATGCTGTTGGCTCAGAGATTTTCCCAATTATGCCAATCCATTCCATTCTCTTTAATTCAGTTTCCACTTTATGGTGTGGTGAGGCATGTGCATGCTGCATGGGTCAGCACTGGCTCTTGAGGTTATTTGTACTGGAGATCCTTTCTAAAGTCCAATATTTCCAAATATTCCATCGAGTTCCTGCACCTGTCTCACTTGGCCCATCATGGCTGCTGGCACGCAACCTGTGGATCACATACATTCTGAATGCATAACTTTTGTCTTGGGGCTAGTCAGAGCTGGGTCAGGTGACTTCAGCTCTGGGAGGGGTTGAAGGTGATTGGTTCAAGAGAAACAGAAGGAAAGAACAAAAACAATTGAGGATAATGGCAACCAATCTACCAAGTGGCACCTAGAAGGGGGGAATAATTAATTAATACCCTGCCCCTCCCTCCACTCTTTGCAGAGATGTGGGATGGCACATCCCAAGATTACAGCATCCTGGCTCAATCTTTCAGGGAGGGTTCATGTTTCTCTTGCACTGTGCTGAGTGGCAGCTGGCACATGCCAAGCACTGCCTACTCAGCAGCTGAGCTCAGAGGCTGGAAGCAGCAGCACAATGAAAGGTATCTTTGTATTCACTCCTAATGATTCTCATGAACTTTCTGCAGACACTTATTGCATAGGCTTTAATGAAGGGATTTAAAAGGAATAAGATTTCTCCTCCCACACCCTTCCACCCCAGCTAGAGCACAACTTTCTGCATAAATGGAACGTGCCACTGGTGGCAAGTAGCAGAGCAGGGAGGAAAGGTATCCCTGAAGAAGGGCTTCTTCTGTTCTGGGCACCTACAGTTGTAACCTGTGGATTCCTTTTGTGAAATGCAAGAAATACCCAAGTTACTAGGGCATTGAAGTACTGTGCAAAAGGATGCCTCAGGGCTGCTCTCAAACTTCATACATGAAGTAGGACTTTAGTGCACAGAATCACTGTTTATTTTCATTATAGAAAGTTCCAGGCTATTTTAAATAAAACTTAATGTCCCTTATAGTGTTCCTCATTTCAAGGTGTGTTGTCCCTCATTTTGAAGGTCACTGTCCCTCATTTTAGAGTCTGCAGCTTCAGAGGCAAGAGTTTGGCACCCCAGGAGCTGGCAAACTCCAGTCTGGGTTTACAAGTGTGTACAATTATTGACACTGGGTCAGATCCTGAATTCCCTTTTTTGCAATCAAATCTCCCAGTGAAGTCTTGAGTGTATTGGTTTTGGGATTACTACCAGGAACTCAGGATCGAGTCATTCTGCATAAGTGAGAGGCTACACTGAAAGAAGATATCGTATAACAATTTTTCTAGCTTATAGTGCTCCTTTTTTTTAAGCAGCTTTTTGTCTCAGCCTTCATAAAGAAGATTTCTGAACATCTCCCAGTTTTATAGCGTACACAAGATAGCGATTTTTCTCTCACCTCCCCCTAGTAAGTAGTCTGATATATGGTATCTTGTTTGGCGGGAGGTATTTTCCCCACGACTGTGATGTCATGGTGGGCAGGCAAGGTCAAAATGCAGTAGCTTTTGCATTTTGTGACAAAGATGCTGAGGTCATCAGGGTATCACCAAAGAATGAATTCCAGATTCAGAGTCAGTTGCTGAGAAAGCTTTGTCTTCTGTACAGACATATTTCATGCTTGAGGCTTTGCTCTATTCCTCCAATATCCATATTCATGCAGCCTACAAATCCCACTCTTCTCTCTAAAAAATTGTATCCAAAAATACACACACACCCCTACCTAACAAAACCCATGGTAAGTATAACTACATACAATTAAATACATACAATTAAATTGTATGTTGCCCTCCTTTCTCCCATATTTTGTTTATATTTTAATTCTTTGGAAGGGACCTTGCAAAACATATTTGCAAAATACTATGCAAGTAAGTTAAAAACAAATTTAGAACAAATTTTGTTGGCAAAATTATTCAGTAGGAGAAATTCAGATACAGTTTCAGGATTCTAACTGTTGAACCCAGCCAAAATACCCCATTTTTAGAGCCTATCCCTCTACTCCTTTTCATCATTTAAGAAATCAGGAACTTTATCCCCTGTTTGGGAGGAGGCTCTGCCTCCAGCCCCTTATTTATAATAGGAGGATGTTAAAGGTTTTGATTTCTAATCCCTGATTGTGGCTCATTGGTATACAATATGCATGCACTTGAGCTAGTCCTTTGCAAATGCAAATATTTGCACCCACATTAGAGCAATTACAACACCTGGATCAGCAAACCAGGAACCAAATTCAGCCCCTAAATGTAGATCAATTGATGCAAAACCATTGTTGCAACTCCCTCAGGCCTTGTTCTTGTGGTTTCTTCTCTCTCACTGAGGGGGGCTCTTCCTCACTTCTGTACTCCTAGTTTTTTGTTTGCTCACTATCTTCCCCACTTTTTTCTGTGTGTGTTGTTCTATCCTACCCTCTTAAAAGGCCACACCTCTGCTGCTGCTCTGCACATAGACCAGGGACTAGAAACTAGAGCAAAAGGGGTTAACTCTGCTCCTGGCTGCTCTTGCAGGACAAGAACACTGAGCAAGGGCAGCATCTAGCTCCTCCCCTTGTGCTTGGGAGGATTTGTCCTTAGGGGAATTTCTAAAATGAAAAGTGGCATGAGAAAAATATGGAATTCTTCCATCAACTTCCGACCTTTATTAAATGAGGGGCAGACAGAAAAATCTTGAAGTTAAATCCAGGATTCTTGCTGCATGAAATATATTTAAATATTTTAAATTAACTGCACTGAAAGGGGTCAATGAGTTACTTCTCTGCTGGCATTTCCAGAATCACATTTCTGTAAATGATGAAAATTCATTTGAAAGAGAGTAGACTTGACAAAAAAAAAAAACCCAAAACTTTTTTAAAATTTAAATACCATTGTCTCTTGTTGGACTTTTAAAGTGTGACTACTCCACTTTTAAAAGTTCATTCCACTGTAAAAGATTCTACTTGTAGGCGTGACTTTTAAAATGGGAAATGCCACTGGAACCAAGCATCTCTCTCAAAATATTAGCTGGTTAAAAAAGGAAAAAAAAACTAGTTTAATTAACATTTTCAAAGTTTCAAACCTGTTTTAATTTGAAAGGTTTGGAAATGGATTCTTTGTTTTTAATAATCTGTCAATTTTTTTAAAATTTCTGAAGTGTTTATGTAAAGCATTATTCAAATCATCAAAAAGGTTATGGACATTTATTGTTTACTGAAATTGTTTTCAGCAAATGAAAATTTTTGACTATTTTGACACTTTCTATTAAAAATTCTAAATATTAGAAAGACATGACATTTTTAGTGAAAAAAGAACATCTGTCAAAAGATTGCATGGCATTTTTTTTAAAAAACCTTTTCAATGAAAAACTTGGTTACTAGCGCCACTAAAATTAAAATGGACGTTTTAAGCATGGCCACTATAAAAGCTAGCTAGCGTAATTATAGAAAACACCACAACATTCAAAAATAAGCAACTTCAGCCTTGATCGCGCAAAGATTTAAGCACGTGCTTAACTTTACACACTGTGACTGGTCTCATTGAGTGCACTAGGATGACTCACATGGCACAATATTGCCATTGACATCAGTGGCAGCAGGATCAAGCCCACAGTCCACCAAGTTAAGCACATGTATGTGTTTTTGCAGGACTGGGCCTTTATATATAATGCTGCCAAGCTCATGCCAAGGCCTCTAGGCCTCCCCCAACCCTCACAAATGCACAGCTGAAAACCAGGCTGGCTCAGCTGTGTGTTAGTGTTGTTAAAAGAGATGGTAAATTTATAAGAATGTCTTTAGACCTGATGAAATGTTTGTAGGATGAACTGATCTCACTTATAACCTCCATATCCCATGGCATAAAGTTATATTGAGTGTTTACATGTAAATCTCTAACTGCATAACTCAAACAGGAACGAAGCATCAATTAACGTAAAGTGCTGGTCCTTCACACAAGAAGGGCCATTAAAACCAAATAAGCCACTGTGAATCATTAAAAGGCCAGAGACTTTGTTGATTGTGTTCCCCCCTCTCAAACGCCCACCCATGAAGAAGAGATGGACACAAACACTTGTCCCATGAGTTTGAACTCAGGGAGAAAGATATAAAAATCCCTGATCAGAAGGAACTGCATCACTATGGTACTTGGCATTCAGAGAGGGCAATATTTCTTAACATAAGCAAGGGATCCTCAGGCTGCTTAGCTCGGATTAGCTCTTAAGAACATGGAATGCTTGCATATCGCAGCAGCGTCTATTACCTTTTGGAACCTAAGATGGTAACTCATTTGTTCACCTGCTTTAACCTTGTAAATAACTTTTTTTTTTAGTTAATAAACCTTTAGTTCATTTATTATAGGATTGGCTACAAGTATTGTCTTTTGGTGCGAGATCGAAGGTGCAATTGACCTGGGGTAAGTGACTGGTCCTTTGGGACTGGGAGTACCCTGAATATTGCTTGTGATTTTTTTTTTTTTAGTGTAAGGGACCATCTATCACAAAAGGCAAGTTTGCCCGAGTGGCAATACAGACTGGGTTACGCCAGGAGACTATCTGTAACTCCATGGTTAGGTTGCTATAGCGCTTGGAGTTCACACTTCTTGGTTGGTGAAATCTAAGTGTAGAACTCCCAACCAATTTGGGGTTTGAGCCCTGCTTCATCACAGTCTGCCCTGAGGTTGTCACTCATGCTTGTCAGCTACTCCAGACAGCTTCACAAATGCAAAAGGATTTTATCATCAGAGCGGTGAGAAAATACCAATTTTTGTTTAACAAAAATACAGAATAAGAAACATTTCCAATTAGTAATAAATCCTATTATCTGAACAAAAAAAATTGAGTTCTACAAAATAATAGCAGAGTGCAACAAAATAGTACAGCCCCAGCACACTGACTCAAGATGGGAATGACTGTAATCCGTGAGAGAGACAGACCTAATAAAAATGCTCCATGAGGTCTGCAAGTTCACATGTCAGATGTAAGGACGTCCAACATCAATTTACAGCTGAGGTCAAAGATCACATTTTAAATAGAGATATAGGGTACAAGTGGCGGGGGAAAAAAAGCTTGTACACTTTGGTCTTGCATAATATTTCATTTACCAAGTGGCGATGTGGATTTCACAACCTGCAAAGGGCAAAGTTCCTGCACAGTTTATGAATAGAAGTGTAGCCAAAACCTCCAAACTCTGAATTACAAATTCCTAACACAAACAAATATATTTGAACCCAATTCTTTCTGAATAAGTACATAAGGCTCCCTCTGAAGAAGTCCCACTGAGTTCAGAGGGAGCCCTAGGCATGTGTTCACCCATTGGATTATTGTAGGAACCATTAGTGTCTGGCAGCATGAGTTGGGGGTCACACAGTCAGAGGCTTCAGAACATCTCTGACTTTCTGCAACAGAAATTTAGCCCCAAGACTTGTAATGTAGTAACCCTTCTTTATACACAATCTGACTGTATGTACAACAAACAATATAGTCTCAACAGAACTTTCTTAATGAGTCTTTCAGTGATGTATCTTCTTCCTTTAGGTGTTCCATCTGGCAGGGCCCATGTTCATCTATCAAAATCCATTATTCTTATATCAAGGTTTTTTAGTACCTTTTACTAAATGTAGGAAACCAAATCTATCAATGCCATCTACAGCAGCATGGAAACTACAGAGCCTAGTAGAGGTTTAAATACTCATTCATTTATCTTTGGTGAAATTATAAATTTTACAAATTTAATATTGAACAGGAAAATATTCAATAAATGATTTTGATCAGTAGATAATATTTACACATTAAGTTTCTCAAAGCAACCATAATTTAGCCCTATTTTGCAGTAGTTGTTCATTGTTTATTTAAGATCGTATTCAACATGGTTAAGTTACAAGTGCTGTGTGAACTTTGGTTCTGAATGGACATTTCTACAGTTACATTTGCAAACTTAAGACTATATAAACTTAGTCTTGATTTTTTTGTATTTAATTATTTTTAAAGGAAGATAAAATAGAAAAACACTATCCCTATGCCCACAGCTTAAAGCGCGTTCTGATCTTTCAGGACAAAGGTGCTACACTGCATAAATGTATAATTTAATTAGGGCTTAATAAAAAATGAACCTGAAATGTATTCAGCTAAACAATCAGATATGAAAATAAATGCACAAACAACAGGGTTTCATTTTGATTTTGCTGCTATGTCTTGACAGGGTGTGTTTGAAAAGCAAAGTTCTGCATTTAAACTTTGTTGCTCATTCTCAGCATAGTGCTTATTTTCTTGGGCAGCGCAGCAAACGCTCCATACCATGTTTATTCCAACCATTATTTAAGAGTTTTCTAAATTATTAAAATATTAAGAGTCACAAATTTAAAAACAACAATTCTGTACCAGTTTCTTTATCACCTGCAATGAGGAGAACTTTCTTAAATGAATTGCTTACTTACTTTGCCTGAAGTGCTCATGCTGTCTGTCTCTTTCTTGCTAACTCTGGTTTCTTGCTTGCTCTGATTTCTCTTGCTGATTGTCCTGCTGGATAAATAGATTCGAAGCTGTTCCTGCAATTTGCTGCTATGAATACGTGACTTGGGGCCTTTTAACCAAGCCTATTTGTTCCTTAACCCCACCCCTCAAACATCCAATGCACTGAACAGAAAAACTAAACCACTCCTCCACTGAACTTTTGTAACATTAAACAATTAGAATTGGCCTGAAACGGTGTCTACTGTATTATTACAGTGCATTTATACAGTGCCACAAACATACATGGCATTATACAATAAATAGGGTATGCCAGATAAAGCACAGTGTGCTTGTCCTTATGAGTGGGAGGCAGATGTAAGCCCAGTGAAGTACAAGGTGTACAGCTCCACAGGGGAATTCAGACCTCTAGCACCTCTCTCAGCCCCTGGTCTAGCAAAGGATTTGATGGGCGCCAATGAGGCAACACACATCTCCTTACAGAGATGCAGTGAACTGGGAAAAGGAAAGCAGGGATTGCTCTGAGGCAACCCAGTCTGACTCTCAGGATGATACTGAGAAGTACCAAAGGGATCATCACCAGCCCTTCTCAGCCAGGAGGGGGACACACCAGTATTGCAAGTGGCTGATAAAGGGGATCAATTTGGGGAAGGCTTAGAATTCCTCCTCAGCAGCCTCAGAGAGGCACATATCCTCCAGGCCAGGAGGTTTGTTTGCTCATTTTGTTTTGACGTGAGCTATTTTATTGTCGGGGTTCGGAAGTCAGGAGCTGAGTGAGAGAAGATGCCTAGATGGAATTTTCTCAGAAAAAGAGCTGTCTGCAGGTAGGAATATCTTGCTGATGCTTATTAGGTGGCAATTCAGTTTAGAGGAATTCTTCCTGGAGACATCTGTGCTGGACGGAGATCCTGCCCTGTCGAAATTGTGCCATTTAGTAAAATTGTATTGAGTCAGTTTTTCTTTACCACTTGCCTTGGACGAGTTTGACCTGACCTGCAGAAGTCAAGTCCTGTGGAGAAAAGTGTAGCCCTGAGGATTAATCTGTTGGTCTGTATAAAATGTCTTTTTGATAAAAGTGTGTAGGCTGCATAGATTAATAGAATTTGCAATAAGCTGTAATGCAAGATACCTAGAAGCTTCTAGGCCAGACATCCTGGCCTATTTCCTCTGTGATGCTGAAAGCAACCTTTAAGACCCTTACTCAGAAAAGTAACAATAGGAGACAAACCTACGCAAATTGTCTAGGGACTTTTGAATATCTGCTAACCTTTCACCTAGTTAGGTGCAAAGTGGGGGTTTTTTGCCCACAAATTTCACACATATACCCGCAGATGCGTCATTTAATACGTACACAAAAGGTCAGCCTATGAAAACAGGTACCCTCACCTTTCCATGGGGGAAAGACAAATTTGGGCATAGGAGGAAGGATTTCTCCCTATAAAAAGGGTGACAATCCTCCATTAGGGCAGGCGATACATCCAGCTATCTTCCATCGTCTCACCCCGTCTCCCCTTTGAAGGCTGTCAACTATTGATGGTATTTCTTTTCACAGCTGTAAGTATAAAGTTCTAAGTTCTGCTTTGCCTTTGAAGCATCTAATTTTATAGACTTATACTCAGTCTTTTTATTATTTCCTTTTAAAATAACACCTACATTCAGAGTGAATTAGAACTGTGTATTATCATAGATTTATATCTCTTAAAGAACTGTGATATTTTGTAACTTTGTAATCTCATACTGCTTTTAACATTTTACATTTACTTCTTGTTTCATTGATTTTAAATAGAAGGTCTTGTTTGACTAATTCTGTCTCAGTATAGTTTTTCTGTCACATACCCCAATCTCCTTGTATAAATTCTGTGAAGCCTGATTCAAGACGAACTTTATCTTCTGATCACACATATTGGCGAGCCATATCCATATTATTAATATTTATCAATTATTATTAACATTCTTAATTAATTAGAAAATTAATTATTAAATAAAACTAAATTAAGTGGATAAATTCCACTGTCCCTACTAACCCTCCCCAAATCAGGCTACAGGCTGGTGAGCCGGCAGGAGGAGATTTAAGGAGTGTGTGACAGGAATCCAGGGAATTTCAGACATTTCTGGACCCTTTAGAGAATTTTTCTTTGAACCGTAAGTAAATGGTTAAAATTTCAGTAAAACTCTGAAATCTCTCTCTTAAAGCTAGTCAGAACTTCCTGTGATTATTGCTGCTGGCAGTACGCCCAGTATTTCCGTTTTGTATTGTGGTTAAGCATCCTAAGGTTTTTTCTACTTTCACTTTAGCCTAGGACTAGTTTTATATTGATAACTGAATATTAAAGTAATAAAGTTTAAAAGTGATATATGCGCACAGAAAGGGGTTTTTTATATGTTGAAGAAGTTAATGAATGGTACCAATAAAATATTTGCAGTAGCACGGAATTCAGTGACCCACACTAGTGGTGGCGGGGAGTTAATAAAGCAAGGTATTCATAGCCGCCAGAAAGGCCGCAATCAGTCAGAACTTGAACAGTTCAAAGATACCTTATCTTAGTCCCATTAACTCTTCCGGACTGCACCTCTGATCCGTCTGCCTCAGTATTCCCCCAATATTTGGCAGGTCCCGACAGAGGGGAAAGACCTCTCGATCTGCTATAAGCCATCGAGAGAAGAGAGGGAACGTATCCCCACTCCCTCTATTTACTTGGGACTTTTATGATATAGTGTTAAAACCGGTTAAGGGGTATTATCCTGTTGTTTCTGTAAAAGGGACGCCTTTTTGGATCAGAATTAAATCAACAGAGGATTGATTCTAGTGAATATACTAGACTATACTAGATTCTAGTGAATATACTAGAAGAAGAAAGAGATGAATTCTCTATTTCGTATTAAGAGTGTTAAAAGTGAAGATAGAACAGGAGTGGAGTGTGTTGGAATTTCTAGCAGTCTGGCTTTGGAAAACTTTGCTAGGAAATATATTCAGGAACATGGTGGAGGTTTGGAGCAGCTGAGAAATAGTGGAATGATTTCTGAGCAGAGAAACCCCTGGGGTTTTGTGAGTAATGTATTTGAGGAAGAAACAGAGCAGAAAAAGAAAAGAGCA
Organism: Mauremys reevesii; assembly: GCF_016161935.1. Taxonomy (NCBI): domain Eukaryota; kingdom Metazoa; phylum Chordata; order Testudines; family Geoemydidae; genus Mauremys; species Mauremys reevesii. The sequence continues at coordinate 35,759,187 of NC_052627.1, read as the reverse complement.
AAAGTGGTGAAGGGAATAGCTGTTGAATGCTTGCTTGTAGCTTGTAGTTCATTGGGAAAGAAATTGGATAAAAAGATGGAGTTACTCAGGGAAGTTCAGCAGATGCTGGTAACCTATAGAGTAGACTGTGGTCGGTTGTTGGAAAAGATTAAAGAACTAGAAAAGGAAGAAAATATAGCAGAGGAGGTTGAAGAATTGATTCCCATCCCTATTGGTATGGTGGAACCGACAGAGGTAGAAAATCCTATTGGACCAGTGACTAGAAGTAAAACAAGAGAATTAGCTCAAGCAAACACAGTACCTTCAGAAGCAGAGTTGCAGATTGAATCTGTGGAGTCAGAGGAGGAAATTGGCAGTGCAGAAGTAACTGACAGTCTGCCGATAAGAGACGGAAGTTCTGAAGTGACAGTTCAGGAGGCGGAGACAAGTGTCACAGTCAGTGAAGCAGTTAGTGACACAAACAGAGAAGCAGGGAAAGAGGAAAAGATCTCTACTTCTGTAGAGACAGCTTCTGTGAGTGAAGAAGCAGTGCCTTTAGAATCGGTCATTGTTCAAGGATTAGAAGAGGCCGTATCACAGGTAACACTTGTGGCTAATGCATGTGATGTAGTGATCTCTAAGTTACAAAGAGAGCTACAACAACAAGCAGAAAATAGAATTCCTGCTCCTCCACCCAATTTTACATTAGCACCATATAGAGTAGAAGATCCAGTCCCTTTGGGTGGACATTTATTAGCATTCGGGCAATCAACATTGCCTAGACCCCAGGAATTTTGTGGGTCCTCTACACCCCCATGGTATATGCTGGTATCACCTAGTATATCGGTAGAACGCCCTACCACACCAGATTTCAGTGGACTAAGGGATGTCCTGCATCAGTGTGGAGATGCTTTGAATGTAAGCCATAGACATTTCATGGAAAATTATCCTAGATACCCAGGATTATCTCCAGTGGAAAGTTTTGATGGTTCAGATGAGGAAAATGTGAATCCAGGTAGAAGGAGGCAAGGAATAGAAATTGTGGATTTAAGCTCAAATGAAAGCTCAGATTCAGATCCAGAAGAAGGAATTGCAGGTTCCAATTCTGATTGTCCTGTAGCAGTTGTTACAGATATTAAAACCTTAGACCTGGTAGCTAAGCAAGTAGGAATGATGGAGGATTCTTCAGTTGCTATGCATGCATGCACAACGTGTGCAGGAGACAGCAAAAGTGTTTGGCTTACCAAGGGAAGATTGGGTTAAAATCTTACAACTCACAGTGAATCGAGCATTGTGGAGTACTTTGCCACTTAAGTTTAGGGTAGGAGAGAAAACTTTTGAAGAGACAGTAGCCCTATTGGAACATAACCAGCACCCAGGGCAAGCTGGAGTAGCAATTCTGTCTAACTTAAAGCAGAAACCTAATGAAACTCCACATCAGTTTCATTTGCGGTTAAGTGCAGCTTGGCGGAGTCATATCAAAGAAGAAACAGATGAACTGCCATACATCAGTTTGCTTGTTAATAATTCCCTTCCTCAGTTAAGAGAAATGGTTAATATGCATATCACTGATGATATTTCTTTAAAAAGAACATTAGCCTTATTGGCTAAAGCATATGCACAGGGAGGCTCCAAATTAGGTCGGCGTGGAGCCCCGGCTGCAGTACTTCAGAAACCACAAACTAATCCTACGGTGAGGATTGAGGGACCTCGACCTCAGCCAGGATTAGGACGAGGAGTTCCTAAATTCCCTAAGTATCAACGTTGGCAAAATGACCCTAACCCACGTAATAACCCTGGACCTTCGAGTGGCCAGGCCCCTCGACAAGGTTATGCGTTTGGATCCTATGCAGGAGCCCGGGATCGTGTTCCTTTCTTTTCAGATGCTGCACAGAACAGTTCACGTCTGCAGAGACCTAAATCACCGCCTTTGCAAAAAAACTGAGGACTCAGTTGTGAAAATGTTTAGGACAGTGCAACAGACGCTTGAAGCTCAACGACGGGATATCCGAGAACTTCATGCCCGTGTGAATGAGCTGATGATGATGGAAGGCCAAGGCTCAGCAACCTTGAACCGTCCAGTGGCCTCCGTCGATCCATCCCCTTTTCCCCAGTGGACAGCCACTCCTCCAGAATTGGCTGCCTCTGAGGAGATAGAGGAAGAACCCCTTGATTATCTGACAGCATATGCTGCATGACTACAAACAACCCTGAGTGTAGTCATAACCCCTTTAGGCAGAGATACAAGTGGAAGACCCACAATATCTGCAGTGATAGAGGGACTAGACAGGAATCTCATTATAGATACTGGAGCAGCAATCAGTATTCTTCATGTCGAGGATCCTAGATCCTCTCCTCTATCATCAGGATGTACCAAGACACTTGCAACCTTTGCAAATAATCAGGTTACTACCACACTTTCTACACCCCTTGAAGTACAAATAGGTCACCTAAGAAAGAATCATACTTTTGCATTAATGAAGTTAGCAGACCCAAAGAATTCCTTATTGGGAACTGATTTCTTATACAAACAGGGATGTGTTCTTGATTTGTGTAACCAATTATTGTGTCTTTCAGTAGAACAGGAAAAGGATGACTCTCCAGTAGTCATACCTGAGTGTGGCATGGTATCTCCAGTGGAGGACTTTGAACCTGAAGGGTATGATTTGGACGAAATAGTGGCTAAACATGCAGACCAACCTGAGTTACAGGCATTACTGTACAAACATGCAGATGCCTTTGCTAAACACAAACATGACTGTGGATGCATGGCCGGCACTATTGTTGTGGAAGGAGGAGAAATTTCAGCCCCAAAACAGTATCCTTACCCAGAACAAGCAAATCCATATATAGAAAAGACTATTAAGTCTTTACTGTCCAATAGGGTAAAAGATGGGCAAGTTTCAAATGCTCGCCTTGCTCACTGGGCATTATTACTGCAAGGAAAAGATATTGCAGTCAAACCTATTAGGACACCATCCTTGTTACCAACCGCTCTATTGTATCAGGGAGAGCCACACAAGTGTCCCAACTTTGATCAATTGGATCTAAGGGGGGAGGAAAAACAAAAGCTCTTTCAACCTTTAATCCAGGAGACAGATCCCATTAATAGGTATAAATTCTTTGTTGATGGTTCTAGTTATTACCATCAAGGCAAACCCTATACTGGGTTCGGAATCTATGCAGTTCCCCCTGAGGGGAAAGGAGAGCCTTGGGAAAAGGCATATTCATGCACTCCACATTCGGCTCAATATGCAGAATTAGCTGCAGTGGCTTGTGTGTTGGAATACTGTGTGCAGTTCTCCATCACCACCACATACCAAGATATCTGTCTGTTTTCAGACTCTGCATGGATATGCAATTCTCTCACAGAGTTCCTACCATATTGGGAAACGAATGGTTTTACATCTTCTGATGGCACACCTATTAGGTATGCATCATTGATGAGATATATCCATTGGTTAACAGTAATAGTTACTGTTTCAGAGCGGCCAATCAAAATTAAAAAAGTAAAAGCTCACTGGAAATTAGACCCCTATGCTATGGATGCATGCACAACGTGTATTGCAAGTGGCTGATAAAGGGGATCAATTTGGGGAAGGCTTAGAATTCCTCCTCAGCAGCCTCAGAGAGGCACATATCCTCCAGGCCAGGAGGTTTGTTTGCTCATTTTGTTTTGACGTGAGCTATTTTATTGTCGGGGTTCGGAAGTCAGGAGCTGAGTGAGAGAAGATGCCTAGATGGAATTTTCTCAGAAAAAGAGCTGTCTGCAGGTAGGAATATCTTGCTGATGCTTATTAGGTGGCAATTCAGTTTAGAGGAATTCTTCCTGGAGACATCTGTGCTGGACAGAGATCCTGCCCTGTCGAAATTGTGCCATTTAGTAAAATTGTATTGAGTCAGTTTTTCTTTACCACTTGCCTTGGACGAGTTTGACCTGACCTGCAGAAGTCAAGTCCTGTGGAGAAAAGGGATGTCTACAAAACTCTAGATAATGGCTAAAGCAGCAGTCGTAGCACTCCTGCTGCCATTACAAAATATCATCTGATTGTTTCACTGTTATCTTGTTCTCCCTCTTGCTGTCTCATGTCATATGCAAATCCCATATGATCTTTGGGGCAGGAACTGTCTATCACGTATGTATGCTTCTTAACACAATGGGGCTCTGATCCCTGATTGGGGCCTGTCGGTACCATTGTGACACCAACAATAATCCTTCACTATACATGTGGTGGGTCCCTTACCGGAGCAGACCTACTCCCTGCTTTGTAAACCATAGTTGCTGTTGCTGTCCAGCAGCAGAAAGTGGACTTCTTAAAGTCCAAACTGAAAGTTATCAAATTACCCAGGGTTTAAAGTGTTCCTACCCCTAAAGGCTCCTGGCCAACCCACTAAGATGTCAGTTAGTTGTGATATTTGTCATAGATTGCTGTCTACCTTCTACGAAGAGAGTGCTGTGTATAAAGGATATGGGGGCAGAATTAAGATTGTTTGGAGTTCCTTAATGAAGCTGTGTGAATAACAGATTTTTTGGTTTACTGACAATTTCTCAGGTTGAACAAATTCTGTTTGAACCAAAAAAAAAGTGTTTTGTTTTCAGTTTTGACCATTTTTAAAATAAAAGGAAATTTCAAAACAAAAAAGTTATTTCAAGCCAAATATTGAAATGTTTACATATTTGGATGTTTGTTTGGGTTATTTTATGTGAACAATTTGGCATTAATTTGTAAAGTGTTTCAGTGTCACTAAATCTGCATTTTTCCTGGAAAAAAAAAATCCGCCAAAAAATTTCACCGAGCACTACTCCTTAACTCTGCATTTACTTAATCATACACACCAGTAGCTACATAATCAGTCCTCCTCACCTGTTTTTGTGGGTGTGCCCCTTGGCATGAGTATACCTGTGTCCCCAGCTGCCATCGTCTTTCTTGTCTTGTTGTTTACTTCCTGTGTATTTCTGTCTCTCTTTTGATTCCCCCTCACCATATTTTTCTTCCTTCTCCTCCTGCATTCATGGCTGATCTGAACTTCATAGAAAACAGAGAAAAAAAATTGGCTTTCAGAATATAAAATCTGAGCCCAACAACTATGTCCTTGTAAACTTGCTCATGGGGCTTACATTATGGGGCCCAAGAGAAGCCAGGAAGAAAGAAGGTTTCAAGAGATTAGCTGCTGCTTCAATCCACAGCGGTAGAGGCATGCTCAGGATAGGAGCAGGCTGGACCTGGGTTCATGCAACTTTCCCTGTCCTGAATGTGCCTTTTTCCTGCCCCGTGGCTTCATTCAGCTGTTCTGATGCCTCACTGAGGTCCCATGCCGTAAATTAGGATAGACTGGCTTATGGGCTACTTAATGCATACCTATTGTTGGCCTACTAAAGTCAAACCGTGCCCTCTGCTGTCTCTCTGACATTCATTAACTTATGGAATGGCCTCTGAGTAAACAGCAGCAAAGTTCATTATCATGACGATAAACATAAGTCAATGATTTAGCCAAAAGTGCCTTGAACTGGTTGGACTTGCTAAACTACCCAAAAGTAATTCATAACGCTCAATAACTCTGTTCAGTAATCCCATAGTTTCTATCTTCACATTTCAGGAATAAACTTTGTGATACAAGTGAACAAGTGGAAAAGTTGGTTCCCTAATTTTTTAAAAAAAATATAGTCTAATCATACCCCAATGAGTTTGTGACAGAAGAAGTGGAGCTGCTTTGTAATATCTAAGAAGAACGAGCTGCAATAATCATAATCAATAACGCAACCTGATCAATGAAGGAAAGTAACTGTCTAATTATGACAGGTTTCAGAGTGGTAGCCGTGTTAGTCTGTATCAGAAAAAAAAAGGAGTCCTTTTGGCACCTCAAGACTAACAAATATATTAATTTGTCCACAAGGAAGCCTTGTTGTTTTTGTCTAATTATGGTGGTTTATTAGCATTTCCGATACACTACATCAGCCTAACTTAATAGTGGGCTATGGAAAGAGCAAACAAGAAAGCAACACAATAGGCCTAGATAAGAAGCGTCAAGCACAGACCGCTCCAGCATGTTGCAAGAACAGTTAAATACTCCTCAGGAGAAGAAGGGGAAGGTCACTCATCAGAAGCTGCCTAGGGAAACAGACTGACACAGAGAGACTCTGTGGAAGAAGCATAAAGAAGTTTGGCCTTCCCAGATCCAGACAATGGCTTAGAGAAAAATCTAGATATGTGTATAGTCTGTTTTATTGTTTTCAGATAAGTTCTCTTTTAAATATGTTTGTTCTAAATAAATAATACTTTGCTTTAAGAAAGCTGTTTGGTCACTGTATTGACCATTGTCATTACTCCTGGGGAGAACAGAACTGCAGGCAACAAAGATAAAATCAGGCCTGAGGAGCTAATCATGGGTTATTACAATGGAATGCAACCTAGGCCTGGTCTCAGTGAGAGAATCATGGGATTCCATCCCAAGAGATGTGACAGCCCAAAACCTGGGCCTGAAGGGAGGAGATTTTAAGAGACCAGGAGGGATGAGGGGCAGCAGTTAACCCAGCAGTGCTGTTAGTGCAGGGGTTCTCAGACTCAGGGGCGGCTCTAGGAATTTCGCCGCCCCAAACACGGTGGCACACCGCGGGGGGCGCTCTGGCGGTCGCCGGTCCCGCGGCTCCGGTGGACCTCCTGCAGGCGTGCCTGCGGGAGGTCCACCGGAGCTGCGGGACCAGCGGACCCTCCGCAGGCATGCCTGCGGGAGGTCCACCGGAGCTGCCTGCCGCCCTCACGCAGGACGCCACCCCAAGCACGCGCTTGGCGCGCTGGGGTCTGGAGCCGGCCCTGATTAAAAAGAAAGATAATCTGTAATGCACAGAGGTAAAGACCTGAGTGAACATGGACCCAAACTGGAGAAGACACTGGACCTGAAACTAAAGGACAGGACTAGAGCACCAGATCAAGGGATCAGATGAGGTCACAACTATCATGGAAGGACTTCCCAGTGCTTCAGAACATAGTAACTTGGGCCCATTTACCAGTTCCATCTTGTCTGTTAATGTCTGGAAGAAATTTGTGTCCAGCTGCTATCAGTGACAATAGTGGTCTGAAATTGTCTCAATTTTGGGTGAATCTTCACCTTATTTTAGTTCCCAGTTTTTACAGCCAACAGCATTGAGCCAAATCACTCATGAAAATGGCTTGTACAAATAAAGTTATTCAGTTGCATCTCATCGGTGCATGCTGTAGGTCCTGTGATCCCTTGGTTATTGTGGAGTTTTTTCTCTTGGGAGTACACCTGGCGAGTGATGGTTCCTGACACAGCCTTTTTCTATACATTAAATGTATAATTTGGGGGTGAAAGTTTGTTATCCAAGTCCCTTCTCTGCATTCATTTCCTGCAACATTTGTTTTGCACCTAGCCTGCCGGAGTTATCTTTAGCATAATATTGTAACCAGAGCTAAAAAGACTTAATTCTTTGTTGGTGAGAGTGTTATGTTCAGAAGCACAATTATGCACCACATTTTTTTAAAATGACAGATCATTCAAATATGCAAATATTAAAATATACATGGGACTCAGCCTCCAATCTGAGTAGGTTTTATTGTATTTTAGAATGTTTACTGGTTTCTCAGTGGTTTACCCACTTCCTGGGTTTATGCAGTTTACGTTTAATAAACTTGCATATTTCTTCCAAGACAGAAATTCTTGTGGCTCACTAAAGGTTAGCTCTTCAGTAATGGTTTTACGGATTTTTTTTTTTAAATCTGAGGAACAATGACCACACTCTACAAGGCAAGGACAGGAATCCTCAGACACGGGATGAGCCATAAATTGAAAGTGTGGCCTCTGTTCTTAAAGTCGGGTACTAACTTTCAATTATCTTCTCCTAAAACTTACTTAGGCCCAAAAAGTTCAGGTTTGGGTTCCCAAAGACAGTGATGGATAGATAAAACTCCAACAACTCTGAAGTTGACTGTAATGGGGCAAGACTCACCCCTGCAGCGTCCCCTGTTGGTCATCCTGGGAATTAGCTCTTTTGACCCAGAGCACCTCTGCAGGCTGGTGCCTCGCTGCCGCTGGCCCCCCATGTCCCTCCTGGACCCCGGTGCCCTTTCTGCCGGGGTTCTGCCCCCTGCAGCATCCCACGGTCTCTCTGGGTCTCCCCTCCCCAAAGAACCCCAAACCCCACCTCACCTCAGTGGCTACTGCTAGTCACCATCTAGCCCCCTTTCACTCGGGCTGACCGCGGTCTGTATAAGCCAATCATCACAGGCAAAGGGGGTGGGGGTTTGGACCAGCTGCCTGCGTCTACCCTGGGCTGCACCCTTGCATCTTTCTGACCTTTGACAAGGCCACAGCCTGGTGCTTTTCCAGGCGGGAGCCCCCAGCTCCCTTGCCCTGCTCCCCTCAGGTACTCTGTTCAGCTTCCCAGCAGCCAGGCCATTCTCCCTCTAGAGACAGGGTGAGGGACTGTCTGCTCCTAGCCCACTGCCATCATATAAGGGCCAGCTGGGCCCTGATTGGGGCATGGCCACAGCTGAGGCTGTTTCCCCAATCAGCCTTTCTCCAGCCACAGCCCTCCCCAGGGCTGCTTTTTAACCCCTCCGGACAAGAGCAGGGTGACTACCCCGCTACATTGACCCATGCTTAGTTTGAGGTTGTACATATGCTGGCTCCTTCCTACCTTTCACCTCTAATTGCACATGGCAATATGTTTGCTTATTAGAACGAAGCTCAGGGAAGAAATTAAGCAGAAGGTAGGCTTCAGGGCTTAAGCTGAACCCATGCCCAATTTAAGATTTTGTTTAAAATATGACAGGTTGAGTATGACAGATTATGCAAGTTTTGACAAGACAGTAGAGCTGAATTAAATAAACACGGAATGGTGAGCATTTACTTTGCGAACACAAACAAAATAGTAAACAATGTCTTAAAAAAGCCCAACTGTTCCTCTATGTACTATATACTTTATTAGCAGGTGGGAAGTTTATGACGGAAGCATTTTACTGCTTGTGAACTCCAAAAATCCGTTTTGTATTTTCCAAGTGAATCATTTTATTTTAAGAGGTCAGCTAATCAGAGGCAGGAACAAAGCGGATTGTACAAAAATAGCCACATTTATTTATATATCTATATATATATATATATATATATAGACACACAAAATAATTGAAATCATCTGGAGTGCATTGGACAGACAAACCACAGAAGGAAAACAAAGACTCTAAAGAGGGAAAGCAGTGATGAACGAAGCATGAAAGCCTTTAACTGAAGAATACTGTTGTGATGCTGGCAGGCCAGGTGTCAGCTCATGCAAGGTCCCTTGTCTCAACTGGACACTAACAGATATATAGCTGGACTCTGTTTGGGTCACTTGGTGGTTAATTAATAAAATGGGTATTAGAATTCTAAGAAATTGCTTAGAGTCTAGTGAAGGCTGGTGAGTTGCTACATGCATTGATTGTACTTGTAATATCGGTGTTCCATACTGCACTGTTATATTTGAATGGTTGTAGTATGAGCCTCTGTGATGGTATGAATCGCCATAGAAGTGAGGGACATTAGTGTGAAGAGCTGCTCTTCTGCAGAAATTGTTATGCCCCTCCCTCCCAAAAGAAGAGATCCATTGGTTCCATGTGGCTATGGTTGGATTTTACAATGGGAAACGCCCTACCTCTGCATGGAGAAACTGTCAACAAAAGAACTAAAGACTCATTAGTCTACTCTCCTCTTTGTGAAGATGAGTCATGCAAGAGGACTCCTCCCAGCAGCTGAATTTACAGCTCACAGCACATGGCAGGAGTGAGATAAAAATCCCAAACCAAAGGAACTAAGGATCATTTTGCTGCTTGGATTCGGGACAGAAAAGCAGCAAGATGTTTCAAGACATAAACAAGAGCCCCAGCGGCTTAGCCCTAGAGGACAATAGAGCTTGCTGATTGTAGAAGCCTATTTTACCTGTTGAAACTTAAGACTGTAACTTATTCAAGTGGCTATGTTTGCTTGCTTAAATCTTGTAAACAACATTCTAATTTCCTTTTCCTATTTAATAAATCTTCATAGAGATTACTATAGTATGAAACCTAAAGCCAAATTGACCTGGGGTAAGTGACTGATCTTTTGGGATTAGGAAAAACCTGAATATTGCTGTGATTCTTGATGCCAGGGGCCATCTATCACAGAGATATACTCACCGAGGTGAGAAGTCAGGCCTGGTTTACACTACGCATTTATACCGAATTTAGCAGTGTTAAACCGAATTAACCCTGCACCCATCCACACAACGAAACCCTTTATATTGATATAAAGGGCTCTTAATACCGATATCTGTAATCCTCCCCGACGAGGGGAGTAGTGCTGAAATCAGTTTTGCCATGTCAGATTAGGGTTAGTGTGGTCGCAATTCAACAATATTGGCCTCCGGGTGCTATCCCACAGTGCACCATTGTGATCGCTCTGGAAAGCCATCTGAACTCACATGCACTGGCCAGGTAGACAGGAAAAGCCCCGTGAACTTTTGAATTTCATTTCCTGTTTGCCCAGCATGGAGAGCTGATCAGCACAGGTGACCACGCACAGCTCATCAGCACAGGTAAGCATGCAGTCTGAGAATCGAAAAAGAGCTCCAGCATGGACCTTACGGGAGGTACTGGATCTGATCGCTATATGGGGAGATGATTGCGTGCTAACAGAACTCCATTCCAAAAGACAAAATGAAAAAACATTTGAAAAAATCTCCAAGGCCATGATGGAGAGAGGCCACACCAGGGACTCAGTACAGTGCCATGTGAAAGTTAAGGAGCTCAGACAAGCCTACCAGAAAACCAAAGAAGCAAACGGAAGGTCCGGGGAAAGGCCGCAAACATGCCACTTCTTCGCTGAGCTGCATGCAATTCTAGGGGGGTCTGCCACCACTACCCCACCCCTGTGGATTCTGAGGCGGGGGTGGTAATCTCAGCCATGCCTGAGGATTCTGCGGACGGGGAAGATGAGGAGGAGGAAGAGCTTGCAGAGAGCACACTGCACTCCGTTCTCCCCAACAGTCAGGAGCTTTTTCTGACCCAGACGGAATTACCCTCCCAGCCCTCCCAAGCCACTATCCCAGACAATGAAGCCATGGAAGGGACCTCTGGTGATTGTACCTTTGTAAATATAAAACATGGTTTAAAAGCAAGCATTTTTTAATGATTAATATGCCCTGAGGACTTGGGATGCATTCACGGCCAGTACAGTTACTGGAAGTCTGTTAACATGTCTGGGGATGGAGCAGAAATCCTCCAGGGACATCTCCATGAAGCTCTCCTGGAGGTACTCCAAAAGCCTTTGCAGAAGGTTTCTGGGCAGCACGGCCTTATTTCGTCCTCCATGGTAGGACACTTGACGACGCCATGCATGTAGCAAGTAATCTGGTATCATCGCATGACAAAGCCTAGCAGCATATGGTCCTGGTGTTTGCTGGCATTCAAGCAACATCCATTCTTTATCTCACTGTGTTAGCCTCAGGAGAGTGATATCATTCATGGTAACCTGGTTGAAATACGGGAATTTAATTAAGGGGACAGAGGTGGCCATTCTTACTAGGCTGTTTGCCTGTGGCTGAAAAAAAATCCTTCTCTGCAGTTAGCCAAGCAAGGGTGGTGGGGGTGATTGGTGCTGAGTGTTTTCACATTTGGCTAGCAGGGATCTTCCCTGATACCAGCCCCGCGGTGGTCGTGGGGGCAGCTAGCAGGGATCTTCCATACCACCAGCCCCGTGGGGGTAAAGCGATCATCCCAGAAAATTGGATGGGGGAGGGGAGTTTGGTTTCTGCTGCTGCACGTTAACAGGAAAGACACAGCGCTCAACGGGCTTTGCTTGGTATTTGGGAAAGGAGGACGCTGGATATATGAAGGCTGCAGAAACCGAAAGACAATGGCTTACCATGGCCGCATGCAAGCCGAATTCTGTTGCCCGGACCTGCGTCTGTGATCTCTCACACCAAAGCTGCAGGCACTCAATATTAAGATGCAAAATGCAACCTTGTACTGAAATCACATGTGCTATGTAAGGTGAATAGTGTTGTTCACTGTGAAAGAGTGTAACCATTGTTCTGTAAAATGTATTTTTTAAAATACTGCTCTCCCTTTTTTCCCCTCCCTCCTGCAGCTGCAAATTTTTCAAGCCTCCCTACTCCGTCCCGAAGGCTCTCTCAGATAAGGCGGTGGAAAAAAAAAAAAATGACATGAGACGAAATGTTCTCGGAAATCGTGGAAGTGACCCGCAGTGAAAGAGCTCATCTGAATGAGTGGAAGGACGTGGTATCGAAATACAGGAAAGATGCCAGTGACCGTGAGGACAGGAGGGACGAATGTGAGGAGAAGAGACGCTCGAGATGAGAGGTGGCGGCAGGAAGATCAGCGGTGGCGGGATGCAAGTCTGGGGCTGCTGCGTGATCAAACTGACATGCTCCGGCATCTGGTGGAGCTTCAGGAATGGCAGCAGGATCACAGAGTGCCGCTGCAGCCCCTGTGTAACCACCCTCCTCACCCACCAGAGGTGTAAGAACGCATTGGGGGAGGCTCCGTGCACCTGCCCACTCCACCCCAGTGGACAGCCCAACCAAAAGGCTGCCATTATTTTGAAATTTTTTTAGTGGCCTTTTCCTTCCCTCCTATCCTCCTCCCAAACCCCACCCGGGCTACCTTCTCAGTTTTTTCCCTCTTTTTATAATTAATTAATAAAGAACACATGATTTTTAAACAATAGTGACTTTATTTCCTTAGAAAGCAAGCTGCAATAGAAGGGGGAGGGTAGGTTGCTTACAGGGAATGAGTCAATCAGTGGGGTGGGTTTTCATCAAGGAGAAACACACAGTCACACCGTACCCTGGCCAGTGATTAAACTGGTTTTCAAAGCTTCTCTGATGCGCACCACTTCCTGGTGTGCTCTTCTAATCGCCCTGGTGTCTGGCTGAGCGTAATCAGTGGCAAGGTGATTTGCCTCAGCCTCCCACCCCGCCATAAAGGTCTCCCCCTTACTCTCACAGAGATTATGGAGCACACAGCAAGCAGCAATAACAATGGGCATATTGGTTTGGCTGAGGTCTAAGCGAGTCAGTAATGTGCGCCAGCGTCCCTTTAAACATCCAAATGCACATTCTATTACCATTCTGCACTTGCTCAGCCTGTAGTTGAACAGCTCCTGACCACTGTCCAGGCTGCCTGTGTATGGCTTCATGAGCCATGGCATCAAGGGGTAGGCTGGGTCCCCCAGGATAACTACAGGCATTTCAACATCCCCAACTGTTATTTTCTGGTCTGGGAAGTAATTCCGTTGCTGCAGCCGTTTAAACAGAGTAGTGTTCCTGAAGACGCGAGCGTCATGAACCCTTCCCGGCCATCCCACGTTGATGTTGGTGAAACGTCCCTTGTGATCCACCAGTGCTTGCAGCACCATTGAAAAGTACCCCTTGCGGTTTATGTAGTGGGTGCCCTGGTGCTCCGGTGCCAAGATAGGGATATGGGTTCCATCTATTGCCCCACCACAGTTAGGCAATACCATTGCAGCAAAGCCATCCACTATGACCTGCACATTTCCCAGAGTCACAACCTTTTGCAGCAGCAGCTCAGTGATTGCTTTGGCTACTTGTATCACAGCAGCCCCCACAGCAGATTTGCCCACTCCAAATTGATTCCTGACTGACCGGTAGCTGTCTGGCGTTGCAAGCTTCCAGAGGGCTATTGCCACTCGCTTCTCAACTGTGAGGGCTGCTCTCATCTTGGTATTCTGGCATTTCAGGGCAGGGGAAAGCAAGTCAAAGTTCCATGAAAGTGCCCTTACGCATGCGAAAGTTTCGCAGCCACTGGGAATCGTCCCACACCTGCAACACTATGTGGTCCCACCAGTCTGTTCAATGGCTAGAACCTGCCCCATTACCAGCATGATCTCCAATATGCCAGGGCCCATGGTTTGAGAGAATTCTGTGTCCATGTCCTCATCACTCTCGTCGCCACTCTGCCGTAGCCGCCTCCTCCTCCCCTGGTTTTGCAGGTCCTGGTTCAGCATAGACTGCACGAGAATGCGCGAGGTGTTTACAACATCCATGATTGCTGTCTTGAGCTGAGCAGGCTCCATGCTTGCCATGCTATGGCGTCTGCACAGTTCATCCAGGAAAAAAGGTGTGAAACGGTTGTCTGCCACTGCTTTCACGGAGGGAGGGGTGAGGCTGTACCTAGAACCACCAGCGACAATGTTTTTTGCCCCATCAGGCACGGGGGAGACTGTGGGAACTATGGGATAGCTACCCACAGTGCAACACTCCAGAAATCAACGCTAGCCTCGGTACATGGACGCACACCACCGAATTAATGTGCTTAGTGTGGCCGCGTGGTCTCGACCTTAAACAATTTGTTTTAAAAAATTGGTTTCTGTAAAATCGGAATAATCCTGGAGTGTAGACATACCCACAGATGTGAGTATTGGGACTCTGTGTTAACACTGTTAAAATACTTGAAGAGTTTGCCCTTGGTTGTGTGACAGATCAAAACCAGTACAGGAGTCTGGTAGAGGGCAAATATACTGGTCACTGGATGAGCAGTTTTCTGTTCCCTGAGTGACCAGAGCAGGGGCTGCACTAGAGTAATCAGGAACCTGCTAGAACCAATTAAGGCAGACAGGCTGATTAGAATAGCCTGCCTTGATTGGCTACAGGTGATCAGGGCACCTGGGTTTAAAAAGGAGCTCACTCCAGTCAGATGAGGGGGAACCAGAGGAGAGGAAGTGCGTGTGAGGAGCTGGGAGCAAGAGGCACAAGGAGCAGAGAGTGAGAGGCTGTGCTGCTGGAGGACTAAGGAATACAAGCATTATCAGACACCAGGAGGAAGGTCCTGCGGTGAGGATAAAGAAGGTGTTTGGAGGAGGCCATGAGGAAGTAGCCCAGGGAGTTGTAGCCGTCATGCAGCTGCTACAGGAGGCACTATAGGCAGCTGCAATCCACAGGGCCCTGGGCTGGAACCCAGAGTAGGCAGCGGGCCCGGGTTCCCCCCCAAACCTCCCAACTCCTGATCAGACACAGGAGAAGTTGACCCAGACTGTGGGGAAGATCACTGAGGTGAGCAAATCTGCCAATAAGCACAGGACCCACCAAGGTAGAGGAGGAACTTTGTCACAGTTGATAAAATTTACGTTTCAACACAACCCATTTGGGATTTGTGCCCTGGTTTTTAATTATGGTTGGAATTTCCTTCAAGACTTCTTTCCACTTGGCTTCCCAAGAACTCAGTTTGACTCCAGCCTTCCCTTACTTTGGTATTTTTATTTGGCAAGCTACAAAAATTGAACAAACAAACACAGGGAGAATGAACTCAGGGGACATCACAACTCCAAAGTTACACAGAATCCCTCTCCCTTTATATACATCTCATTGCATTTACTATGCATTGCGTCACACGTTTTTGGCTTGGCAACTTTGCAGGAACCAATCCCTATGCAGCATGCACTGTCCATAGTTTGACTTACTCTCTACCTCATCTCTACATTCCTAACTTATTTTGTCCCTTGGTATCTAGTTAAGTGGTTTTCAACTTGTTGTCTGCAGACCATGTCTCAGCTTTCCAAGAGGTCCCGCACCTCCATTTGAAATGTTTTAGGAATCTGAAAATGAAAAAAAGGTTGAAAGCCACTGGTCTAGTTCATAATAAATAGTTCCTTAGGTCTTCTCCCTCTTATGTTAGTTGACATTCTGTCCCTTTAGCCTACTGACCTTAGCACAAACTTTGTTTACCTCCCTATCGTCCAAGAAATGAGGCCTCCCTCCACATGTTAATTTTTCACGTCAGGCCAGGCCACAGCTACAACAGCCTTGAGGTTGGTACTTGTGCTCCAGCATCACCATTGGGAGCATCAATTATATTTATTTTACTTTAAGGGCTCTTAGCAACTTTCAGTGTCAGCCACAACATCCACAAGGAAAAAAAAAAGTCTAACTTACATTCTTTGAGATGAGAAGATGATGGAAAGGGATAGAAGTATGAGCTGGTATTTTTATTTGTTTCCAGTAGTGCCCACAGTGTGCTAGGTGCTATACTTTCAGAAGTTTCATTTTGCTACTATCCAGCTTCTTAGAGATATGAAGTTTATGGCTTGACCCTAGCAGGATTGTTTGGGGGCGGGGGGAGGATGGATTTGTTTAAAGTTTATCTCTACATTCCAATCGCTGTATAGTCCCCCACAAAAACACATGTACTTAACTCTAATTTGTCTAAAGATTCCCCTGTGGACATAAGCTGAGAATTTCTAGTAGTACAAGCCAACATCAAACTGAACAATAGAATCACATGATTTTAGTAAGGTTACCTAATGAGTTGCAGATTGGAGCTACCGCAAATCCCCAAGCGAAAAGCTTTGGTCATGAGGAGTTCAACAAGATTTTATCACTTCAGCCAAAAAATAAATTAAGAGGATGTTATAATTTTCTGAACACCCTCACAAATATTAAAACTTCCAAGGTAAGGTTGCACGTAACAAAAATCCCAATATATGTAAAAGCACCTTTAAAGGTCACCCATATCATCTTAACTCAGTCACCTATGTAGGACAAACCTGAGAACCAGAGCCTCTGAGACAACCTTATGTACCATCATTCAAGTTTCTCTCTCTCGATTAGAAAAATGAGAATATTACATTTTTAATCATGATGAATGTATGTGATAGCTACCAGAAACCTACCTCTTTGTGCATCCGGTCATGCACTCAACTAATGATGTTTATGATATACTTAATTTTACAATATGTGCATAATCATCCATCTAATGATATTTGCCTAATAACACCTTTAAGTAATTGCTACCTGATCTTCCTCAAAACCAGTGAAAGACATTTCTATTTGTTAAGCACTACAGGAGAGGTGACAGTCATAGGCTAAAGCTCTTTCAAAGAGGTGACAATGCCAATAAGTATTAGGAAAGTCTTTGAAAAAGTGAACAGGGATGTTTCTAAACCCAATGTCTGAGTTTTTGTAAAATTCTGCACACATTTTCCAGAAAAAAACCCTACCCTGGAAAGAGATGCTAGATGGCTAGGGAAATTTGAGGTAAGTTAGTTTGTGTTTAGAGAAGTTAAAAAGCAAGAGGTTGAAAAACAGCCTTACATTGCATCCCTGTGCCAATACTTCCACCACTCAATCACCCAAAACATCTGTTGCTCTTCTAGTCAATTGGAATGACAGATGCTCAGCACCTCCCAGAATCATGCTCAAGTTTTTTTTCCTGTTTCTCAGATTATAAACTTTCCCCTGCAGTTTATAGGTCTTTTTCCTGTACAGCACAGAGCACACCGTCAGCACTCAGCAAATACATACGTGCATATATAAAGGGCCTATGCTGTTATGCTATATATTTTATGCAGTTTCTTGAATATATAAAAATAAACTGTAAAGAATCTTCTAGAAACTGCGCTGAGAACTGCAGTCAGCTCATGTTGTTGATTAGCCTTTCAACTTGTAACTCAAGAGAGATTCTCCTGCTTTGGCCAAACCAAGGGGGATGGGAGTTTGAGGCTCTATTCTGCTATCACTATGAACGTAAATTCCTGGTAAATATTACCGTGAGCATCTACAGACTACCAGAGAAAACCCAATTATGTAATACCTCACAGAAAAAATTACAGTAAAAAAATGTCAAAAGAGTGAGCAAACGTATAGCACTTGCCCTAGATAGCTTTTGGAATAGGTTACAGCAGGGGTAGGCAACCTATGGCACATGTGCCAAAGGTGGCACGCAAGCTGATTTTCAGTGGCACTCACACTGCTCAGGTCCTGGCCATTGGTCCGGGGGGCTCTGCATTTTAAATTTAATTTTAAATGAAGCTTCTTAAACATTTAAAAAAATTTACTTTACATACAATAGTTTAGTTATATATTATAGAAAGAGATCTTCTAAAAACGTTAATGTATTACTGGTACGCAAAACCTTACATTAGAGTGACTAAATGAAGACTTGGCACACCACTTCTGAAAGGTTGCCGACCCCTGGGTTACAGTATTGTACAAACTGATTTATATAACCTTGCTAAAAACTAAGTGGGCAAGATCTTCATCCCCACTCCAGCTCTTTACACAGAGTAAAAAGGCTGGAGTATAGTACAGGAGCCCTAAAAACACATTTCCAGTCCTCTGAGATGTCTAAATTATGCCAGGAACCTCTCCAGCTCCTGGAGTAGCCCAGGATCAGAAGGGCTCAAAGGTGGCTTAAAGGTAGGGTGACCAGACAGCAAATGTGAAAAATCAGGAGGGGGGGGGGGAAATTGGATCCTATATAAGTAAAAGATCCAAAAATCAGGACTATCCCTATAAAATCGGGACATCTAGTCACCCTACTTAAAGCCTCCACCTTTTGAGCTAAGTCCCAACAAGTTCAACACATTCAAACAAGGAAGGGTTATAGATTTTTCCTCAAATGGCTTTTATCCATCATCTCTATTTGCTTTGTCATTGTGTGTACAGTGTACATATTTGTCAATTCGGTTACATAGCCGCTTACGTACACATAACATGCTTTAAGTCAGCAAACCATGAAAGTGATCCAGAAACAAGATATTTCCTTGAATGTGTAAAAGTAGTACGATTTTTGCTCCTTGGACTAGAGCCAGATGTTCTCTCTTTAACTCCCCTCGTGCATCTTTGTTCATGAACAGCCTCTCTCTCTGCCTAAGGGGTAAGGAGCAGGCTGTGCAGGGGCACACTCTACTGTCGGCATGGCTTGGAGCTCTGCTCACTGTGCCTCTCTCTACAGCACTAGTGACATAGGTCGGGGGTTATGGGGACCTTATGGACTCATCCATTTGTAGATCCAAAGGCCAATAGCCCCTGCACTGCATTCATGCTAGGGTTCTATTTAGCCCTATGACAATTCCATTTTTGTCCCTTTTTACTATGCTAACTTGGAACTGAAACAGTCTGCCTTCACCTATCATATCAGGCAAGAAACTTTTGGTCCCAACAGAACAATGAATTTGACTGCACCACATAATTAAAAAAAAAAAAAAGATCTGATCTTATAATGCTAAGTGTAGTGTACTTAAAATTTTTGCCAGGTTCATTTCCTATGACAAAAAAGCAAAAAGAGTTACTTAAAAAAATCCTTTTGGGGGGGGCATTAATGTGGTTGCAACAAAAATAGAGTTCAGTTTTTTCACTTGATAACCTATGATTTATTATAACAGCTTTACAGCAAACTAAGCAATAGCCAAGCTGAAGCTACAAAAGAGTTATAGTGGCCACCACTAAAAGCTTATATAGTATACTGTGTATATATATTGGAGCAAGACTGCAGTAAGATATTTTGTTGCAATTGTTTCCCTGAAGATTATATAGTATGTTGAAGAAATTTGAACCGAATAGTAATAAGGAATCATGCCACCTATTTGCCAGCCCATTGAACTATACTTTAATTCCTAGAATTTACTTGTAATGAAGATGTACATTCCTTGAGCCTACTCATTCATGTTCTCAGACACAGAGTTTATTTAAGTGAAAACCTACATTCTCATACCAATGTTGAAGCCTTTACCAAAAAAGATGAATAAAGTGTACATCCATAACATGCAGTACAGAAGATCTGCCTTTGAATCTCCTGGTGTAGTGACAATCTTAAGTAAGTCTACGCTACAGTGCTACACTGGTGCAGCTTCATGGTGCTACAGGACAGGGAGCCCTCTCCCATTGGCATCATTACTCCACTTCCACAAGAGGCAGAAACTACTGTTAGTGGGAGAGCATCTCCTGCTGACATAGCACTGATGTGAACAGTGCTTAAGTTGATGTAACATGCATCACTAAGGGGTGTGTGTGGGGGGGGTGTCTTTTTCACACCCCTGAGCAACGTAAGTTGGCATCAACTTAAACCACAATTCATCATCAGCCCATACCTCACATTTCCCACTTCCTTCCTCACAGCAGTCTCTTGCCTCAGAAGGCTTTTTCTGTGTAGAGAGGAACCCAGTGGAGATACTACCAATTCCCACCGATTTCTCTGTGACCACATTTGCTCTCACTCATGATGGTTCACTTTCATGTAGCTCTTGTTCTGTGGCACTGGTCACATATTAGTTCAGCTCTCCTCTGTCACATTTCTGAGGGGAGTTACTCAGCACTGTTGCTTAACACCAGGCAGTCTGTTCCATGTAGCCAACCTGCATCGATATATGATGGGTTCTTCCTGAAGAAGTGCAGTGATAAGTGAAGGGGAGGGAGGGTGGCTCCCTTTTATGGGCACCCAGCCAGCCAGCTAGCTATAAAATCCCTGTTAGTAGCTGTTCTCTACTTGCTTTACCTGTAAAGGGTTAAAAAGTCCATTGGTAAAAGGAAGGGAGCGGGCACCTGACTAAAAGAGCTAATGGGAAGGCTAGAACTTTTTAAAATTGGGGAAAAAAACCTTCCCTTTTGTCTGTCTGTGTTGTTCTCCCAGAGAGTAAAGACAGGGTTGGAACTACGCTGTAAAAAGCTTTGGGGCATGTATGAAAAATCATGAGATCACACCTAGAAACTACTCATTTAAAACCCCAGATATGTAAGTAGACTAGGAAGTGTCTAGGAAGACACAATTAGGTTTATTTCTTTATGGCTTGTGGATTCCTCTATGCTAATCCCAAATGCTTTTGTTTTGCTTGTAACCTTTAAGCTGGACCTCAAGAAAACCATTCTTGATAATTATTGTATTTGCTCTTCTTAAAATCTAGCAACAGCCTAACTTTTCAGATTTTTTTTTGTTTTTAATAAAATTTACCTCTAAGAGGTTTGTGCACATATTTAATTAGCTAGTGGCAACAGCTGAGTTCCTTTGTTTTCTTTCTCAGCTCAGAGGGGGTAAAAGGACTTGAGGGTACCCCATGGGAAGGAATTCCCAAGTGCACCTTTCTGTGTTCCCAAGTGTTTTTTTCACTTGGGTGGTGGCAGCATCTACCCATCCAAGGTCAGAGAGAAGCTGTAACCTTGAGAGTTTAATACAAGCCTGGAGTGGCCAATGTTAATTTTTAGAATCCTTGCGGGCCCTCACCTTCTGCACTCAAACTGCCAGAATGGGCAATCAGCCTAGACAAGTACTGTGGCTTATAACGGCCTTATAGGGAAATAGTAAGAGGCACTTTTGGGTAGCAGCAGGATACCCTTGAGCTCTCTTGGACAGCAATAGCACCAGCTCTAGTAAGTTCTATCCAGCCCTTTTCTTAGAGCTCATAGCTCACTGACTGACAAAAATCACAGTAAAAAGCCAGCATGGCTCTTGGTTTCTCCAGGAACAGTCTTTAAAAACAAAAAAAAAATCTTTAAGTCTTCTTTCCTCATTTCCTTCTCGGTTCTGGCATTCTTTATTATGTGTGTAGTATATAGGGTAACCAGACAGCAAGGATGAAAAACGAGAATGTGGGGGGGGGGCACAATAGGTGCCTATAGAAGAAAATGCCACAAATATCAGGACTGCTCCTATAAAATAGGGACATCTGGTACCCTAGTAGTATAGGAGCTATTTTCCAGGGAAGAAAGTATTGCAGAAAGATGAATTTCACTGCATTCAAGAATGAAAGAACCCATGTTTAATCTCCCCTGGAAGGGAGTTCTGCAGCTGTAAGCCAACTGCTGACAATCTGCCCTCAGGAGCCTCACTCTGTTTGCAGGCAATTCCACCAATCTATGTTCCCGATGAGCATAATTGTCACATCATAAAGAAAAGACAGGGAGATACAGAGAGGGAAAAGGGTGCTTGAGAGATACTGGATCCTTCCTGCTGAGGGCCTTGAAAATCAGTATAAGACCACTGAATCCAATCTAGTATTGGCTAGGGAGCCAATGCATTGGGCTGGTGTGTTCCTATCAAACAGAGTTCCTTAGGATGTGCAATGAACAATGATGAACCAGTTGGAGCTCCTTTAAGGCTGCTTTGATCATTCATAGGTACAATGCATCACAACAGTTGAGCCTGGATATCCCAAATGTATGTCATTGTGGTCAGTTCTATATCCAACAGAAGAGATCTCTTGGCTCACCGTAGACTAATAAAAGGTATTTCTAGCAGCCATTGCTATCTAGAAGTCTAACAGCAACAAGGAGTCAGACTTGGAGGTTGAGAGGACTATGAAAACCTCTAGAACCAAAGGCCTGTGACATCACTTTCTCACTGAAGTTTAAGGCGATTTGGAGTCATACATTAGGTATAGTAGTCAAGGAAACAGAAGACTTATTTTTTAAATCAGCAAAGTATCTCTGGAGACAGCCCAGGTAACAATCAATCAATCAATCACCACCTTCTATTATATCAATCCATTTTCTAGACACTTCTGTTCAGTAGTAATAACTATATTCCAGATGCCAATCCCCCAACTATATTTAAATGCCTAACTGGTCAATGCCCGGAAACATTTTATACCTGACCACCCCCATTAATTTCCCCTGGTGTTTCTGTGACATTTTTATGTCTAACAATTTAGATTCTACAAACAAATTTGTTGAAATTAACTGTGTAGCTAGGTCACTTGTGCTGTCACAACTGTCACGAGGGCATCTCTGATTTTATTTGTTTCCCATAACATTCACTTTGCATGCACATCATGAAATCACGGGGCTTTGAAAATCTAGCCCAAAGATATTGCTATGCATCATAACATGCTACGTTTCCAGTCTCTAAAGAAATCAGCTATTTCTGATTCAGAAGTAGGGTATGTCATTTCCCCCCCCCAATGGAAAAGATATAGCATAATGCTATATAATAGAAAAAGGACTTCCGAAGCACAGTAGCTTTCATCTCTGCTAATAGAAGGTACAGAATAACCACCTGGTGTATTCCTTACTTAGGGGACATTACAGCTGTGTGCAACTAGAAGATGTCATAAAAGATATACAGAACACTAGAGAGAAAAGATTCTAGAACTCAGACTTTCAGCAGGTCACAGGACACTTTTCCGCCTGTTACTAAGATGTTCAATGTACCATAACCACCAAGGAGCCAGGAAGGATAAAAGAGCAAAAGGAATAACAAGTTTGAGAGAATCAACTCAGATAAAAGGAACTATTTAAAAAAGATTGTACTGTCCGTTCAATTAAAATATTTAACCTAGAAAGGCAAAAATATCTAATACAACAGAAGAAAGCTTCACCTGCTGTAGAATAAAGGCAGGCTCTACTGACCTGGCATTTTGCTGAAAAAGCCATCTTCTTGCAAGATTTTGCTTGTCAGGTATTTTGAATTTCTTTATATTAAACCATTTTAGAAAATTTCAGATGTAGATGGTAAGTGTTTATTTAAAAAAAAAAGAAGTGATTTTAAATAAATGTCACTGACAAAGTACAGACATCAGAAACTTGTCCATGAAAACCTGTTGTTCTGAGAGGCATCCAGACAGAAAGTTACTGTTGGAGTAAATGTTATACATATGTACCCACTGTCACACCCAGTTCTCTCTAGACAAAGCTAGCTTTAAACATTGCAAAATATAAATAAAAGTTTGCAAACATTTATTTATGTAAAATAATTAATACTGAAGATTTTAATTATAAGATGTGATTTTAGGCTTCTTTTTGGGGGTGGGGGGTGTCTTTTGTTTGCCTCATCAAAAGAAAATATATATATTAAATGGCATCAAAAAACCTCTACATTACCCAGGGGTGGCCCTAGACTATCTGCCAGCACTTGGCACCCTAGGTGAACCATGCAATTGGTGCCCCCACCCCCAAACCCCAAGGGCAGATCTAGGCTGAGGTTTTTGGTAAACTGGGAAACATTCTGCCCCTTTTCTCTTTGAATGTTTAAGTGTTGTTTTTTTTAAAAAAACAAAACAAAACAGAGGCTTAATTATTTGGTTTGTCAGTCTGTCCGTCCAACCAATGTTTCTGAGATCAGAAAAACAGAGACACGAAATTTTCAGAATAGATTTGTACATGACAGCTAGATGATATTTCAGTCAGATTTCAAATAAAAATGCATTAAAAAAGTGTTATAATTTTTATTACTACAAATCCAAAAATCATCCATTACGCTATCCTGCTTTAACTGCCATTACCACCACATCCAATATAGAACAAAATAAGAAAACTCTTCAATGAACTTTAACCTGTATTTACAAAACACTCCAAATAAAAAACCACTCTGTGCTCTTAAAACATGACTTTTCTTGCTTTAAGTTTTGAAAATTCAGTCACTAGTTCTTTTAGATCCAGTTTTCCAGCTATTTCATGCTCTATTGACATTGTGGCAAGTCCAACAATTCTCTCTTGCACCATTGTTGAACGCAGATATGTTATCAATTTTAACTTTAAGCTACGTTCCCCACTAGCTACAGAAATTGGCAAAGTTAAAAGAATGCGTAGAGCTATAAAAATGTTTGTTTGAAAATAAACTCTCCAACAGTTTTCCAAACAAACTTCAGTACTTCTTCAGGAGTGGAATGTTTTTTAACCTCTTTGGCCCTATGTCAGTAAGTCTGTTAAACAAAAAGCAAGGTCCAAAAGTCCACTAGCTGAGGCAGCAAGCCACTTTTCTAACAAGTTTAAATATCCTTACTATAGAATAGGGCCTCCTTTATATTTAGCATATCTAAGAATGGTTCAGTTTGCTATGAGAGCAAAGAACTATTGGGCACCTTCCTGGTATCTCCCGAAATATTTCTGTACAGAAGCTTGTCAAATCTTCCAGGAGCACATCCTTTATGTTGGCAGAATTGTCACAAAGATTATTAGGATAACTCAACTATACATACTCAATTGCTGGAAAGAGTCCCATGTGCATAGCATAGTACAAACATTACTTAAGCACTCTAAATGCAGACCCAAGAGGACTTGTTTGATGCTCTAAATCTCTAGGACTGGCCAAGTATGCTTCAAAATCTTAGGGCCCCTTGTCTACTTCAGTGCCAGGGAATGTAACTAGAATGTGTAATCACAAATATTAAACATATTTGATCCCTGGCAATTAGCCATATTCCTGACATCCTGCAAGATCACAACTAGTCTTGCTTTAACACTTACTGAAGTCAGTCAGCTAGAGAATGACTTGGCATTGTGGCTCACCACACTAGCTTATGTTCTGGCGTTGGAACACAACTGCTGCTGTCTTGTTGCTTCTCCACTAAATGGAGTGGATAATGGCGACAGCCAAAGCAAGGCAAAAATATGCCCATGCACCTCTCTGTAGGACTGTATCTGGCACATGCTTGCTTAAAATCACAGATGGGAAGAAGCATCTACAGAGGATGTGGAAAAAGCTAATGTACTTAATGCTTTTTTGCCCCTGCATTCACGAACAAGGTCAGCTCCCAGACTACTGCACTGGGCAGCACAGCATGGGGAGGAAGTGACCAGCCCTCTGTGGAGAAAGAAGTGGTTCAGGACTATTTAGAAAAGCTGGACGAGCACAAGTCCATGGGGCCAGATGCACTGCAGCCAAGGGTGCTAAAGGAGTTGGTGGATGTGATTGCAGAGCCATTGGCCATTATCTTTGAAAACTCATGGCAATTGGGGGAGGTCCCGAATGACTGGAAAAAGGCTAATGTAGTGCCCATCTTTAAAAAAGGGAGGAGGATCTGGGGAATTACAGCCTCACCTCAGTCCCTGGAAAAAAAAATCATGGAACAGGTCCTCAAGGAATCAATTCTGAAGCACTTAGAGGAGAGGAAAGTGATCAAGACCAATCAGCATGGATTCACCAAGGCCAAGTCATGCCTGACTAACCTAATTGCCTTCTGTGATGAGATAACTGGCTCTGTGGATGAGGGGAAAGCAGTGGATGTGTTACTCCTTGACTTTAGCAAAACTTTTGATACGGTATCCCACAGTATTCTTGCCAGCAAGTTAAAGTAGTACAGGCTGGATAAATGGACTATAAGGTAGATAGAAAGCTGGGTAGATCGTCGGGCTCAGCGGGTAGTGATCAATGGCTCCATGTCTAGTTGGCAGCCTGTATCAAGTGGAGTGCCCCAAGGGTCAGTCTTGGGGCTGGATTTGTTCAATATCTTCATTAATGATCTGGAGGATGGTGTGGTTTGCACCCTCAGCAAGTTTGCAGATGACACTAAACTGGGAGGAGTGGTAGATACACTGGAGGGTAGGGACAGGATACAGAAGGACCTAGATAAATTAGAGGATTAGAGAATTCTTTCCTGGGTGCTGTCTAGTGAGTCTTGCCCACATACTCAGGGTTTAACTGATCGCCATATTTGGGGTCGGGAAGGAATTTTCCTCCAGGGAAGATTGGCAGAGGCCCTGGAGGTTTTTCGCCTTCCTCTGCAGCGTGGGGCATGGGTCACTTGCTGGAGGATTCTCTGCACCTTGAGGTCTTTAAACCACGATTTGAGGACTTCAATAACTCAGACATAGGTTAGGGGTTTGTTACAGGAGTGGGTGGGTGAGATTCTGTGGCCTGCATTGTGCAGGAGGTCAGACTAGATGACTATAGTGGTCCCTTCTGACCTTAAGTCTATGAAACTATGATTGGGCCAAAAGAAATCTGATGAGGTTCAACAAGGACAGGTGCAGAATCCTGCACTTAGGATGGAAGAATCCCATGCACTTCTACAGACTAGGGACCAAATGGCTAGGCAGCAGTTCTGCAGAAAAGGACCTAGGGGTTACAGTGGACGAGAAACTGGATATGAGTCGACAGTGTGCCCTTGTTGCCAAGAAGGCTAATGGCATTTTAGACTGTATAAGTAGGATCATTGCCAGCAGATTGAGGGAATGTGATCATTCCCTCTATTCAGCATTGGTGAGGCTTCATCTGGAGTACTGTGTCCAGTTTTGGGCCCCAAACACTACAAGAAGGATGTGGAAAAATTGGAAAGAGTCCAGTGGAGGGCAACAAAAATTATTAGGGAGCTGGAGCTCATGACTTGTGAGGAGAGGCTGAGGGAATTGGGATTGTTTAGTCTGCAGAAGAGAAGAATGAGGGGGGATTTGATAGCTGCTTTCAACTACCTGAAAGGGGGTTCCAAAGAAGATGGATCTAGACTGTTCTCAGTGGTAGCAGATGACAGAACAAGGAGTAATGGTCTCAACTTGCAGAGGGGGAGGTTTAGGTTGGATATTAGGAAAAACTTTTTCACTAGGAGGGTGGTGAAACACTGGAATGGGTTACCTAGAGAAGTGGTGGAATCTACTTCCTTAGAGGTTTAAGGTCATGCTTAACAAAGCCCTGGCTGGGATGATTTAGTAGGGGATTGGACTAGATGACCTCCTGAGGTCCCTTCCAACCCTGATATTCTAGGATTCTTAAGTTGTCTTGAAAAAGCCTGAAGCTCACTACACAAATCTGTAGCATCAATGTCTTTTGAATTTTCATGAGTCAGTGCTGACTCCAGCTTTATACAAAAATTCTCTTATCATATAGAAAGCCAAATACTGACTCTACTGGCTGCATCTGTTTGAAATCTTTCATCAACCGAGTGACTAGCAGGATCAAGGACTGCAAAGTAAAAATTCACTTTGAACCTTTGTTTTGGGTTCTGAATGGGTGTGTCTCATCCTTCATATGAAAACTGCTGTTTCTTTTGCCAAATGTGAACTGACTCTGGTTCAAATTCTGTCGGAATTTCAGGAAAAAAATACAAATAAAATAACAAAGATGTCATTATTTCAATTCCTGTGTGCGTACAGAGGGAATAGGAATTATAATTCATTTCTCTACATTTCTGAGAATTTATTAATGTCACATATTTTATTTACTGCAAAAATAAATAATATTTTAGTGAATTTTTTTCAATTTGCAACGTAGGGTCAAGATGACCCACTCCGCAATTTTGATAAGCAATAACTCATCCACAATGAAACAAATCTGCCAGCAGCAAATGCTGCAATACTAGTGACACACAAGGTCACGTAGCTGGAAATTCATGTAGAGCGGAGATATTGCGAGTTGATACCTGTCAAACAGTCATTTAACACACATCACGGGTAGATGGTTAAGAATCGAGCGAATACTGTGGAAAATTGTTTCTTGGTGCCAAAGAATAACGTCTTTCAGCATTACTCACGTGGGCTGTGGAGTTTTTATAGCATGGGTGGAGGGGAACCTTATAAAGCTTTCGGATTAAAAAGAAAGTCTAACGCAAAGTTACTAATTAATAAAACAACATTTCATTGACTAAAACGAAAGTACTCAATGCATTACAGTAATAAGATATTTGCATGATTTAAACCAGGCGTTCTCAACCTTTTTCTTTCTGAGGTTCCCCTCCACCCATGCTATAAAAACTCCACAGCCCACGTGTGCCACAACAACTAGTTTCCTGCATAGAAGTGACAGGGCCAGTGTTAGGGGGTAGCAAGCAGGGCAGTTGTCTGGGACCCCACGCTGTAGGTGTCCCCGCAATACGACATTGCTCAGGCTTCAGCACCTTCTGGGTGGCAGGGCTCCGGGCCCCAGGCTTCAGCCACATGCTGTGGGGCTTTGGCTTTCTACCCTGAGCCCCAGCAAGGGTAACGCTGGCCCTGCTTGGCGTCCCCCGTGAAAACAGCTCATGGCTCCCCATGGGGCCCCAGACCTCTGGCTGAGAATCACTGATTTAAGCTATTCTTCCCCTAGACTACTAAGAATTCATGATCCAAAATGATCAATCCATTCTACAAATCAAATCTTCAGGATTTTGAATAGATTACTTTATGATGAGAGAAAAAAGTCTTAAACTCCAGGAGCAGAGGAGGATGACTGTTGTAAAGCCTGTGCCAGAGCCACTGGACATTATTCTTTATCTATACTGGTAGGAAAAAATCCATAACTAGGCACTTCTGTAGTTCTAATGACTACTTTCCAGTTTGGTCATGGTATCTAATGGTCTCATTTTTAAATATATAGAACAATTAACTTTTCTGCTGCCCTATTGTGTTACCTGATTGCATTTAAAGTCAGAGGAGTTGAAAGCTAGGATGACACGCTATTATGATGTAGCCATGTGAACAAGCTCATTGGTATTTACAGAAGCCTTGTTCCCTTCTTGACAAAAGTTATTGGATAACAATATGCTTGGACAGATTACGTTCCAGTTGAGAAGGGCTTGTGTGGATTAGTATGCACTTAAGATAGAAAAATGCTCCATAGGGCATGCACGTTTGTATTTTTGTTCTTTTTATGATTTACTTGAGCAAAGAATTCAGTCACTAAGCCCTCACCCTATTATGGGAGAAGGGAAAACTGGACTTGGAAACCATTTCTAGCTCTGGAAAAAATACATATCAGATTAAGAACATGTGTAATCGTGTACTTGCATTATAGGATTCAGAGTAAAAGAAAAATCTTCCTTGGAATATATAAATTAGTAAACCACGAGGCTGCTTTGAATTGGTGCTATGCTACTAGATGTGCCATCACACAATTTTTCTGCAACTGGATTGCGTTTTTTTTAAATCTTCACATGGACATTAGCATCAAATCATACACTTAGACAAGTATAGTAAGCTATTCATCAGAGAGGACACTATGCATCACAGTGCAACACAGAAGGCTGCAGCTTCATATTTTATATAGTAATTTGAGGAAAAGCATTTCTTTAAAAATAGTGTGCAATTTTATAATTTTATAAATTATAATTTTTGCAAGAATAAAAATCATAGGGTCTACTTACCTCATTTAGATCAGGAGTAAATTAGTGGAATTACACCCGTGTGAAACTGCTGTAAAAGAAGATGAAAATCAGGCCCACAAAAGCTACATTAAAAGATTTCCGTGTTAATCTCAGCTGTTGGAGAAGATCACCATGGATCAGATATCTGTACAGTCAAATCTAAAAGAACACATTTTCAGTAATGCAATAATGAAGTTGATTTTAGGCCTGTGGATATGTGATGATAATCTGGATATGCGACTGATGTTAATTCACTGATAAATACTAGATTTTATTCCATTTATTCCATTATCCTTTTCCCCTCCCCTTTCTGCTTTTCTGTTATTTCTCTCCTTCACTTATTAGTTGTGGTCTCTACTGAGGCATTTTAGATAATTTTAGACATTTTACATGAAGAAAAATGTAAGTCATTTATGCATTTATAAAAATTATGCAGGGGTTTCTGCCCTGCATAATTTTAAAGATGGCATCTTTCCTAGCGCACCAACCTGGTAGTTCAGATCAGCTGGGACACTCAAGCTAACAATCCCTAGATTTGTTTGTCTGGGGAACAGGATGACCACCTTAGAAGGCCTTCAACTCTGGAATTCACTTTCCCTTGTTATCAGGCAGAACCCTGAGTTTGTTAATCCTCTGGGCATGTTGCAAAATCTATTTATTCACTCATTCTTTCCCCAAGAAGATAGGTAGAGTAGGAAAGCAACATTTCAACTGTTTAACGACTGCAGTTCAGCTGAGGGTGACCAGTGCTTAATTTGTAATGAAAGAGGTGCCAGGGTTCTAGCAAGTTTTTAATTTCATAACTTATTTGGCAAGCCCAGAAGTCCCGGGGCTATGAACTGCTAAGCCTAGGTGTGCCGGACTCAGCCCTGACACAAAAAAGCAGTGAGGGTGACCCCCTAAATCAGCACAAGCTAAGTACAGTTCTGATGCCCTTTACTCATACAATAAGGATACAACATTTAATTACCCCCAAAATAAATAATGTTTTCACCCTTCTAGCCAGGAGGCTGAGAAGTGCTTTGTAACCCAACATCAGCCAAAATTGATCATTTGGGCAACACATACGGTTGCTAACCCTCCAGGGGTGTCCTGGAGTCTCCAGGAATTAAAGAGTAATCTTTAATTAAAGACTATGTTATGTGATGAAACCTCCAGGAATACATCCAAACAAAATTGGCAACCCTAGCAACACAGTTCTGTTTGCTGGATACTGAGGCAGAGTAGGTGTGTTTAGGAAAATACAGTCTGGTCCTAAAGCCTTCCCCTGCCCTCCAATCTTCCCAGCTCTTGGGGGACAGCTCATTCAGATCTTCCTTACAAATCTGAATTTGAAATTATTAGGTTGGCCAACATCACGAAAATGACATTGTCATAAAAAGTAACAGCTGTGAAAGGAAGCTAGTTTTTGCTCATACTTCTCAAACCTATTATGCTTTTTCAGGTACAAGTATTTGATCATACACTGTATGTGCTTTTAAAGTGTGTATTAATGTTTCAATTTCAATTCAAATTTTCAACTGACTAAATCGGCAACAATGTTAAAAAACTAGTTTATTTGACCACTGTGTTCGGGGGCGACGGGGAAATTCAGGAGGGGTGTGTAGGTAAATCCCTGGCCAATTTGTTTTTCCCTTGCCTACCTCCCCTTCTCTGTGCTTAGTTTGTGAGTATTTTGTAGTGGGGACTGTGCCTTCTCATATATCTGGAAAATATTTACCCCACTGTAGTAGCACTGTGGGTGCTACTAGAAACAAATAGTTGTTGAAAGCAATGGGATTCCTGTGCTCAGAGGAGACACAAAGGTAAATAACCCATGCTTTAGTATGGGTAAGTAAAAACATTAATCCTTCCTTGAGGCAGTTTAATTAAAATGTAATTATTTTAAGTATCTTCCAGGGAACCCATCAAAAACCACCCTTCTACCGTACTAATCTGGATTAGCTATGAACTAGCCAACAGTTCATAATCCATAAATGGCAGCAGTGCTTTTTGTTTTACTTACTCAGTTAGCTGCTGACTAATTGGCAGGGCTGCCAGATCATGCCAAATTCTAATTAGGAAAGTACTTTTGTGCAACTTACCAGAGAACAGGTTTGACTAGCAAAGCCCACTGTAAACTGCTGCCCGGCCTCCACAGCCCAGGAAAGAACCAGTGACACCCCTGGGATCTTCAGACACTTTCTTCAGGGCACCACTTATTGGTGGCACCCAGAATCTCCAGTAACACCCCTTCCCACAAACAAAACCATTCAACATATAGCCAACAGCTGAACAACTCCCCTAACCCAGGCACTTCCTTGCTAAACCCTCCCTGCCCCTGGCAGCTCTTACCCCATCCTCCATAAGCAGTCAGCCAGCTTCCTCCAGCTGCTCTCTTCAACTGAGCTGTGTCAGCCTTGGTAGGAATCAAGTGCTCATCAGGCAATCATACAATCTACACCAGCTGGGTCTGAAAACCCCCTCTACCAAGCCCAAAGGCCTGTTTTTAAAGGGTCTCTGCCTCAGAACAGGCCAGGCTGGCTTTAGGCTGCCTAGCCCTTAAAGGGGCAGACCACCCTGCCATACCCACAACTGGCAGCATGTAGTGTTTACAAACAGGGATTTTCTGATGATGCCTTGATTTCATTTCCTTCTTTTCCTGGAAAGAGACTGAATTTGATTTACTAATGATTAGAGTCCTCTGAACTAGAGTTCTCTCTCAAATCAGCATTGAGGAGGTAGAAAGTTACAACCACCAGCACACCCTATGTGTGCTCATCTAGCTATTGAAATACTCATCTAGCTATTGAAATACAGACATGATGTGACATGCAGAATACCCCCAATGGGTGTATGGCTTATTGATTGTTCCCCGTTATATGATTAACCTTGTAACATAAATGCCAGTAATAAAGGGAAAGAATTAAATAGTCATGTTGGTTCAAGAGAAACCCCAGATCTGAAATTAGGTGGCAAGACTGTTACATCTGACTTCTGAAAGGGTACAACAGCTTTCATCTTTTCTTATGAATTTTCAATGTCATGCAAAACAACTTGGAAATCTACAAAAGAAAAATTAGTCAAGATCAGCCAAGCAAGTATGACTGAACAGAAAAACTTCCATGTTTTACTCCTCTGGCAACACACACATGGGAAAAATAATTACTTTTGATACATATTGAAAGAGGTATAAGTGAGAGAGGTTTTTCTGATGTAAGTATAGAGATGGCATAAAACAATTCAAATATTCTTAGGATGCTGCATTAGGGCTGGTGGCCTCAAATATATCCTATCCAAGGTGATAAATTCAGGGCTGAGAGAGACAGTGTGAGAGTATTATTATGGGGGTTGGGGGGAGGAAGAAACGAGCTGAAGGTAGTGAGTCTTAAAGATATCTAAAGCTACGTAGTGAGTTGTAAATATATCTACTACATTATCTGAGTTTTAGGCAACAGCAAACTGTAGAATGGTATTTTATCATCCAATCACAATACCAGCTAGTATTGATAAAAATATCAACATCCTAAGGAAAGGTAGCATTTCTGCCCCACCTCTTCCTCACCCATTACTGCCTGCCCTCTTCTTCCCACACAACTCAACAACAAATCCAGTCTCCCCTTTCTGTCATTTCCTCCTACGAAGAGGTGTCCATGTTTCTGCTCAGTTGTGTGCAGCAATGAATGGTGGACCATGTGGGCAGAGACTTTGCATGTATAGAAGAGCAGTTCAGGGCTGGCTGGCGGTAATTGACCAATAGTCCCAAGACTGTTATGCCATCCCCTAGAAGTGAAGCCTTAGACAGACTCCTGCTGAGCCTGTGCCTGGTTAAGGCTGCCCCAGAAGGAATATTGAAGAGACAGTAACAAAATGTAAAACAGTCACAAGAAAAACAAGTAGCAATTCAAGTGTTCTGCTCCCTTCGTGTCCATGACTATTGTTATTCTGTACTTCCAGCATTTGGCCGCTGCTGATGAGACACTGTCAGGACCCACTACCCCAAGAGTCGCTGTGGGGAGAATAGCAAAGTTACATCATGAATATCAATTTCAAACAACAGCCTGAGCCTGAGTTCAACTACAAAGTAATAACACAGAGAAGTCCGAGTGATTCTTCTTTTGGAAGATCAAGTGGAACTTATTTTCTCTCCAGACACATCCCACATCCCAAGACAGTCTGCCATATTCAAGGTAAAGCATCCTCCTAGAGACACATAACTAGGTTGCACATCCAGCCTGATTCTCCTGAAAAGAAATGTGTGTGTTTTAGGTCTTAAAAAAAAAAATTACTCAGCAGCACTCATGAAAAATCCTTCACGTGTTCATTTCCAGTTTCACAAAAAAAAAAATGTATCCAAAGTGTAACTCTAGGTACCAGAATGAGAGGAAAGGAGATGGAGAGCTAAGGAGATACTGAAAGACTGAGTCAGATAATCTAAAAAGTCTCAGACTGGGTTTGTGGGCCTGGCATTTAGAATTTGGCCCTGCGGTTGGAACTTAATTAACAAATCTGTGGATAATGATTCATGAACCATATTGGAACCTAACTCATTCTTCTATAGTACTCGAGAGACAATACAACTAACATGAGTTAGCTTTTCTTTTGTTTTTTAAAATCCCTACAATCAAGAGGATGGTGTGGTGTGACTCTGAATTAGAGCTGGTCAAGAAAATTTCAGCACAAATGATATATGTTTTTTAAATGTTGCAATGCTCCCTCACCTCATTTTCTGACCAGCTCCATTTTTGAACACACACCGGGAGCAAGAAGTTGTCATTTTTACATAATCCGTTCTTCAAAGTTAGCCTTGTTTAGCGTGAGAGTCTGTCATCAATTAACAAGGTACTAAACTGCTGAGTCACAACTGACATTCTAGGGCACCTGCTTCCCATTTGGAAAGTTACTAACTTTAACAAGTTGTAAGTTAAAGGTTAATTTAAGGGAGAGATTTTCAAAGGCACAAATGACAATTAGGTGCCTATCTCCCATTGTCCCTATTAACAAAATTGCTTCATCTGAATAGGGCAAAACCATCCAGGCCCCACTCCCCCTGCTGGAGAGGAATGTACCACTGCATGTTCATAGCACAGGTAGAAAAGCATTGAGGTCTCCTACTGTGCAGTAATGAAGACCTGAGCCCTTTTGGGATGCAGAATACAATCTACCCTATCTTGTCATGTTCAGAATCCTGTGATTCCTTCCTCCAGATACCTTAATACATGGAAATTGCTAAGTCTTCATTGTAGAGTTAACCCTGGGTTTTAGCCCAAACCCCTCTACTGTCCACACAGACAAAACCTTTTACCCAGACTTTTAGGTGTTATAAGCCAGGGTTAGTTTACCCAGCGAGGGTGAGGGGTACAGATTAGAGCCCAGGATCCACTTTAACTGATGGGGCCCACCAGTTTTGCAGTGAAGATGCAGGATAAATCACTTGAGAACTGACAGTCCTCCTTCTCCCACTCCCCCACCTCCAATCCCCACAAGACAGATGAGTTCTCTCACAACTGACTGGGAAACAATCCTAGAGCATCTCAGTACAAAGATGGGATTTGCCCCAGAAATCCTAGTGACACACATGTTGTGGGATGGGGGGGGTGGGGTGCAGCACCAGTGCGGATGCAGTAACTCAAGTATGGCTTAGCAGGGGGGATGCTCAAACCCAGGCTAGGCTAACCTGGGTGACAGTCTTGGTATGTCTATGCTGCAATAACAAAAGACCACCACCGCCACCACCCGCCCCCAAAACAGAGCAGTGAGTCTCATAGCCTGGGTCATCTTACACAGGCTTGTGCAATGGGGTGAAAAATAACAGTGTAGATATTCTGGTTAGGCTGGACCCTGGACTCCAAGACCCTCTCTCCTCATCAGGTTTCAGAGCGTGGGCTCCAGCTGGAGCAGAAACGACTGTGTTGTTTTATATTCAAGTAATCCGCTAGCCTTACTAATAATTCATAGCTGGTAATTTAACAACAGTCTTTATTAGATACATAGTTAACATATACACAGAGCATCTTAGCTCAGGTCAGCCTAATGTCTAACCTAAAACCCACAGCCTCCTCCACCTGTCAGCTCCCACACCTTGGAAATTCTAGTCACCCTCTTAAAGCCACACTAACATCACATCTCACTTCTTTTAATGATTTTTTTTTAGCACAAATGTATTTGTATATTTTGTATATATAACAATTTTCTAAATAGCTTTCTATAAATCTTTGAAAAGGTCTCCTTTGGCTTTATCACAGTCAGTAATAGGAGATCATATTGTGATGGGTATAAATGTTATCAGTGTAAGAAAGGGACTGTTAGAGGAGCCAGATCTAAATCTGGAAAAAGCAGTGAGAATTTGCCAGACTGCCTCCTCCAGCTGCCATTTCCCACACCCCGAAGATTCTATTCATTCCCTTAAAGCCACAGTAACACCACAACATCTATACTGCTATTTTGAGCCCCACAACGCAAGCCCTGAGAGCCCATCAGTTGACCCAGGTTCTGCTGCTGTGGCTTTTTTTTTTTTCTTCGC
Source organism: Mauremys reevesii (assembly GCF_016161935.1). Classification (NCBI taxonomy): domain Eukaryota; kingdom Metazoa; phylum Chordata; order Testudines; family Geoemydidae; genus Mauremys; species Mauremys reevesii. The sequence continues at coordinate 35,723,159 of NC_052627.1, read as the reverse complement.
AGCATAGACATACCCTCACTGTGCAGCAAAGACCTACTCTGACTTTGAACATTCGCTGCTTCTGCTCCGTTCAGAGAACAAAAATTAAAAGGCATCTCCTGTAAACAGACCTGCATATGCAGACTAAGTGCCAATTTCTGCTCTCAGTTATACAGGTGTAAATCTGGAGTTAATTCCATTGTGTTTTGTAAAAGGCAAATTTACAACATTCAAATAGACAGCAGAGTTTGGACCTATTTCTCCTTCCTATTCTGTTTTACTATTCTCTCTGAAGGAGAGAACATTACAAACTACTTCATTTTTTAAAAACCAGTTCCCAAGCACAATTCAAATGTAAACGAACAGGCAACAATAAATGACAGCTGCGAGAACCCACTAGCAATAGGCTGGATGTAACATGATTACCGTGGAACAAGGTGAGACGTAGGCTCTGAGAAATCATACTTAGGCTACGTCTACACTACTGCGGTAAGTTGACCTAAACTACGCAACTCCAGCTACGTTATTCACATATGCAGTCGACATAGCTTAGGTCGACTTACTGCAGGGTCCACACTACACTGGATTGACGGGAGGCACTCTCCCGTTGAGTTACCTTACTGTTCTCATTTGGGGTAGAGTCCTGCGGTCAACTGGGGAGTGATCCGCAGTCGATTTAGTGGACCTGCTACATCAACCCCGGACCGTCGATCTGTAGGGTAGTGTAGACATAGCCTTAGGAAGCCCATCTCCTCCCACCTTGTATTTGGCACAGCCCTGCACAGCATATTGAGAAAAAATCCCCTTATACAACTACCAACATGTCCTAGCTACCTGCCATCACTTAAATAACGCTCACCCTTCCCCAATAGCAGCCATACATTTCAATATAGTTTGTAATGCCTGCTCAATGGTCTAGAGCTAGTGTGCTACTCACTGACACATGAGCCCAGGGTGCGATCATCATTCCTACTCCTTTCTTTCCTGAATCAGCAGATACAAGGAGGGAAGCCCCCAAAGGCCCTGAGAAAGGAAGGGCTCCATGTCACTTAACAAATTAACAAAATGGTCCTGTGCTGCAAATCTTGGGTCCAGATACAAAACTTCCTTAAAGTTCAGGGGCAGCTGTTTCTGGGCTTTTTGTTTACAGTCCTTAACCATTTGCTGGGCTCTGGAGGGAAATATAGTGGTGGGTGCAGGGCTCCCCTGTGGTGGGTGCCGGGGGATGCTGCGTGCGCCTCCTCCCCTGCTGTTGCCCCTGACTGTAGCCTCACTGGGGGGTGAGGGATGGGGATGCCTCCTTGCTCAGCATGGGACAGGAGCAGTGACTGCGGGTGGGGGTGGGGGCTGGTGGAGGGTCCCATTGGAAAATGAAAGGGTCTGAGGGGGAAGGGCAGGCTCAGAGTCAGTCTGCCCTGGAAGTCAAGATGGGGGGCACTAGGACCCCATGGCAGCAGTTGCTGCAGGGAGGCAGCATGGAGCTGCAGGGGAGAGACAGGGACTCTCTGCTCTAGGGCCCGGATGGTGGGGAAGGAAGTCGGGGCCGGGGATACTCGGGAGGCACGGGGGGCTGGGTGGGGAGATCACCCGGGGTTATGAATATCACCGTGCCAGCAGCTTTTTTTTTCCTCCACCACTTTCTGCGCCCCTCGGCTTTGTGCGCCCAAGGCAAGTGCCTCACTCGCCTTTGGTACGGCACTGGCGGCAGGCATACCACACCGCCAGGGAGGGCAACAATTGATTTGGTGCTGAGCCGCAGACCTGTCACTTTTATGAGCAGCATGCCATACTTAGCGGAGACCCCACCTGCACCCCACAGACCACTCTGGATACCTCTCAGGAGCTTGAGACAGACACACCTGCCATGAACGGGAAGGAAGAGGGAGATGCGGTAGGGGGTTCCAGCCATGACCTATTTGAGACTCCACCACAATCTAGTCAATTCCACCAGCTGAGTACAGATGAGCCCGATGAAAGGGAAGGGACCTCGGGTAAGCATCTGCATGGCTTTTTCCTTTTAACATTTAAAGATTGCGCTCAGCCAGCCCATCCCCAAGCGCTCAAGACACAGATATCAACATTTCATAGATCCATAATTATTACAGCACATTAGTCACAACAGCATTCTTAAAATTCACACCAGGAGCAGGATTTTCCCCCATATATGATGCGCACATACCACAAATTGTATTTTAAAATATATTCTGAGGTTGGTTTGTTTTTTTTAAATCAGTATTTCTGAGTCTATTCGTGGTGCCTGCCACGGTTCCTTTGCTTTTGTGCAGCACTGCTGCTGATCTCTATCATACTCCTTTCCCCTATGCAATTTTTTCATAGATGTCCCTGTTACTGAAAAGTGCAGTGGTGTTGCCAGCAGCACAGGCATCCAGTTTCTAGAAAAATGAAACCTGTCCTGTTCTTTCCTTGTGCATTGTCAGCACCTAAAGGATTGGGGCGAACGTATAGGGCATGCTCCAATTCCTCCTGCAATTCACTGTGATCACTTTAATAAGTTTGAGTTTAGTGCAGCAACAGCCATTCTGTTCTGACTCAGGGGCAATGAAAGGGTTAACCAGGAACCATCCAGTCTTCGGAAAGCAAAGTATGTAGTCAGAGGAAAAGGATGATACAGAAAACATACCATAAAACAATAAACAGCTTCCATGCCCACTCCCAAGTAACACCTATCAACCACACACAACCCTGGTAGGTTTCCAGATCTTTTAAACCCTTCTAGGTCAAAGTGTCCTATTAGTTCTTGCATCAAGTGAGAGTGAACCCTCCTTTATATCAGGCTGGGCATTTTATACAATTCTCAGTTCTGTTTGCTGGGCCTCTAATCCCCCCCAGGGTGTGTTACTTCTCCAGACATGTTTATCTGTCTAGAGATTTACAATAAAACCACTGAGGTTAATTTAATTCCTGATAGTTCATTCATGCTAGATGATTTCCCCACAGTCATTTGTCTAGTTTTGTCTTTGTTTGTCTGGTTTCAATAAAAACAACAAAACAATCCATTCACATCTGGGGGGGTAACCATACAAAGGCAGAAGTGGGGGAAAGGGAAACAAACAGTCACACATTTTTCATAAGAAAATAAATCAGAAGTTCCCAGTTTTCAACAAAATAAATCCATTGTTTTTGCTGTAACCTTGATAAAAACTGTGCTTACTTTTTAAATTTATTTTTACTATGAAAAAATATTTTTCATTCTTGGATTATTAAAAACCTAGCTGAAGGGACTTGCACCTACATTTACCTGACAGTCACCTCCTGTCAGGGAACAAACATCGAAAATTTCAGCCCAAAAGACACACATTTTGGAATGTTGTAAGTTTAACACATGGAGTTATAATGGAAACTGCTCTGAAGCCCTAAACTTATAAGGCTCCGATCCTGAAAATAAGTACAGACTTGTTCAGCTTTAATCACACGCATAGTCCTAGTGAAGTCAACTTTGAAGCATGCATGTAAGTGTTTAAAAGATTGGGGGAACAGCTGCATTAGGGACACACATGAGGATGACAATAAGACTAGAGTGGTCTTGATCTCCCAGTTACCTTATGCAGCCATGACTCCACATTCCCAGTCCTGAATTTCCCCCAAACTGTCTGACCTGAGGGGTCCAGCCTTCTTTTGAAACACTCAGAGAAATAATAAGGTTTGTTTACTCCTTTAAAGAGACAAAAGCATATTGCAGCTTATTGGGGGCAGGGATACCTCAGTGAATTGAGCATTGGCCTGCTAAACCCAGGGTTGAGAGTTCAATCCTTAAGGGGGGCATTTAGGGATCTGGGGCAAAAATCTGTCTGGGGATTAGTCCTGCTTTGAGCCGGGGGTTGGACTAGATGACCTCCTGAGGTCCCTTCCAACCCTGATAGTCTATGAATAATTTTACTGGGATAAAAATACACACTCAAGCACAGCACTGAGTTGGTTTATTGGAAAGATAAAACATTTATTAACAAAAGGGCACAGGGTTAAGTGATACCAAGTAGAAGGAATGAAGTTAGAAAGGGTTACAAAGAAAAGTAAAAATACACATTCTAATGGCTGAGGCCTAACTTAATAAGCTACAATCTTTGTTCAAGGTCCTTACCACTCCTTCCCTTCCCGGAGACACCCCATGGTTGAAGGACTATCTTTCTCAGCTTGCAAAAGCTCTGGCCCCTTGTGTCTGTCCAATAATAGATGCCAAGATGACTTCTCCTCTCTCCATACATCTTCCCAAACTTACTGTTTTGTTCCAAGGCTCAGGATGACCTCATGCTGTTCTTCTCTTCCTGTGGACTTCCCATCCCTCTGCTGAGTTGTAGAAAATGAGGCTTCCCCTTGCTTAATTTAATTGGAGACAGGTAGATAGGATTTCTCCCAGACAGGAAGGAAGGCAGCTGTTTCTCCCTGTGTTTGGTCACAGACGTTAAAGCATGAGATCACTGAATATCCATATTTCCTCATATAGTGTTAATACATACATTTCAGAATGATATTAATCACCAGTATGTCATTAGCTTTCAGAAGAGGCCTTACCTGATATACTTCTATAATACAGTATATTATATACAATCAGTTAATTCAATTACTTACTTGAGGTTCAGACCCAGCCTTTATTGCCAAGAGAAAATTTCTCTCTCTTGCTGGGGAGTAAATGCCATGGTGTCTTTTCTCTCACTGGATAGCTTTGTTTACCTTATATATGTAGATGGACTCTCATTGTCTCTGCCTGATGCCCAGGCTGGACAGACAGACAAATACATTCCTTTGTCTAGGGCAGACTGGACTTATGGATGGCTTGCCAAACACATTTTAAGAACATAATTCTAGCACATATTCATAAGTCTTTGTACACACCCTGTGCAGACATCTTGCAAGAATATTAATGATCAGTGAGTTATGAGTTTTCCATTGGCATCTTACATGCTACCCTTTAGACGCAGATAATGACAACAGTGTGCTAAGTGTAGTGAGTATGTCAGGCCTGAGAAGAGCTGCTAACACAGAGTAGTGAACCACAAATGGGCCTCTATGTCACACCCATCAACTACATTTTGTCCTCTTTTGCAACACATCCAGGGTCCAAATTCAGGGGGAGGGAGGGATGGGGAGGAGAGGAAAGAGGCCCAAAATGATAGGCCAGTGTCTTCCTCCTACCTGTGTTGAGGGGGCACTGACCCCTGCATAGCTGCGCCCTCTGCCCTAGCACCACAACCTGCAACCCCCGTCCAGTACAGAGGGGAGGGAGGTCCTGCACTCACCTCACAGCAGGGCCCCTGTCCTGCAGCGCCAGGCCCAGCTCCCCCTAGGACAGAAGGCAATGCTGAAGGGTAACTGTGGGATGGGCTTGCTCTCCAATCATCCCCACCTCCCCTTCAAACTGGTCATGTGACCCATCTAGAACCCAGTGAGAGACACCAGTGTAGGCCAATTCCTAGATGGAGATGGTAAAATTGTTAATTATGCAGAAAAAGTGGAAGTATTCAATAAACATTTCTGTTGTTTTTGGAAGGAAGCAGGCTGATGTACTCCTATCACGTGATTCTGATTATGAAGAGCTTTCCAGTCTAATAGCAAATGAAAAGGATGTTAGACAACAGCTACTAAGGATAAACATTTTAAAAGCAGCAGGGCTGAAAAACTTGGCCAAAAACATCCCAGTTGGCTGAGGAGATAACTGGCCCACTGATGTTAATTTTTAATAAATCTTGGAATACTGGGGAAATTCCAGAAGACTGGAAGAGTACTAACATTGTGCCAATATTCCAAAAGGGCAAATGGGATGGCCCAAGTAACTATAGGCTGGTTAACCTGATATCAATCCTGGGCATAATAATAGAAAAGATGATATGGGAGTCAACTGATAAAGAATATAATTAATGCAAACCAACATGGTTTTATGGAAAAGGCCTTGTCAAGCAAACCTTATTTCATTTGATGAGGTTACAAGTTTGGTTGATAATGGTAACTGCATAGATGTAAGAGACATTGACTTTTGTAAGATGTTTGACTTAGTACCACAGAACATTCTGATTAAAAGATTAGCACTATACAATAGCAATAAAGCACAAGTTAAATGGATTAAGGTCTGGCTAACCAACAGATCTCAAAAAGTAGTTGTCAATAGGGAATTATAATTGAATGCAGGTGTTTCTAGCAGGGTTCTGTACTAGGACTGATACTACTCATCATTTTCATCAATGATCTGAAAGTAAATATAAAATCACTCCTGATAATATCTGTGGATGACACAAAGATTGGGGGAAACAGTCAACAACGAGGACAAAGCAGCCATACAGTGATCTAGGTTGTTTGGGAAGCTGAGACCATTCAAACAAAATGTGTTTTAATACAGGCAGATGGAAAAAGTTATACACCTAGGAACAAGGAATGCAGACCAGCCCTTCGGAATGGGGGCCTGTATGCTGGAAAACAGTGACCCTGAAAAGAATTTAGTGGTCACAGTGAACATGGAACTCACAATGAGCTCCCAGGGCAATGCTGTGTCAAAAAAGGCTAATGCAGTCCTGGGTTGTATAGGAGGGAGGCAGTAGGGAGGTTATTATGGCATTGGCGAGACTGATATGAAATAATGCATACAGTTACGGTAACCACCTTTTAAAAAGGATGTTGAAAAATTGGAGCGGAAAGGCTTAAAGAGCTCCGTCTGTTTAGTTAATCAAAAAACAGACTGCAAGGTGATTAGATTACAGTGTATAAGTACCTTCATAGGGAAAAAATACCAGGCACTAAAGAGCTCTTTAATCTAGCTGAGAAAGACATAACAAGAACCAATGACCAGAAGTTGATGCCAGACAAATTCAAACAACAAATTAGGCACAATTTTTTTTTAAGAGTGACAGTGATTAACCATTGGAACACACCTCCAAGGGAAGTGGCAGTGTCTCCATTTCTTGCTATCTTCAGATCAAGGCTGGATACCTTTCTAGAAGATACAATTTAGCCGAACAAGTTACTGAGTTCAATGCAGGGATAACTGGGTGAAATGTAATGGCCTGTGATATACAGGAGGCCAGACTAGATGATCTAATGGCCCTTCTGGCCCTGAACTCTCTGAATCTGCACAGAGATAAGAAGGACACACAAGTTATTAAAGTAAGTTTATAAAAGCAAAACACATGTGCCTGATGGTATCTGAAAGACAAAAATTAGAAAGCCTTACACTGTAACTGTTGCATCCCTTATCCAAGGAGAGGAGGCCTGCAGGCAGGTCCATGGTTAATACTTAGCAGTCTATTAGCATTTTCTATCTATTAACCCCTGTTAAGTAAATTTGTATTGCTCTATCGGGCAGCTGTCCCAAGGGGGAAAAAAGGAAAGCAGTTAGGACATCATCATCACTAGATTACCAGGTGACTACAAACAGGCCAGTGATCTATGTTACTCTGCCCTCTACTGGAATAGATCATACCTATTATTCAAATGTTTAACAGTTAGTTCCCTCTGCCAACTGTGCTAGCAGTGGCGCCTTTAGCTACATAAGCAGAGACTTGGTGTTTGTATGGTCACAAGCAGAACTGTGGAAAACCTGCTGATTTAATTTTGTCTGTTTTGAGGGAACTATAACAGTTGGTTTCTGATTACCCAGGTGTGGCCTCGAAGGGCTACACTTGGGGTTTTGGTTCCATACCAATTTAAAAACATACGGGAATCTAGAGCAAATCTCAGTGGGTTGTAAGGCCTTGTCTACATGAAGGAAAAAGTCTGCAATAGCTAGTGTGGAATACCCAGTGCATACTAGCCCCCTGCACTAGTTCACAGTGTGGACACACATTTCTCACCTTCATGCACAGTAGCTTTAGGAGTACATTAAGCTAAGCCACTCAAGAGCACTCTTTTAGTGTGCTTTACATTCGCACCCTAGCTTACTGTGCACTAACTTTCCCATGCAGACAAGCCCCAAGAGCGGCCTGCTAAGAGAAGAAGCTCAGAGCAACACACAGAACTATTTGAGATGCAGAGGAAACTTGCACAGAACCTGCCAATCCTGCCAGCATATATATATCAAGCAATATAAATAAAAATACCTCCTTTCTCCACCTAGAAAGAGCTGGATGCAGAACTTGTCAAAGCATCTCTCTTCAAGGTATCCACTCCCCACAAGGGCTGTGCACACACCTTCTGCAGCATTCTTGGTCTCTGCCAGAACAGGTTACGAGGGGCCAAGCAGACGACCCAGAGTCATGATTAAGGCCTATTGGATTAGCATAAGAGTCACGGAGACGCTGGCACTCTCCTTTCTGTGCGGCACATATTCTGGTACTGTATACATTCTCCTTTTTACAGGCACTAAATTCACGCCACACAAAAATCAATGAGTTTTGATAGCTGCAGCCTCCACCCATCCAGCAGAGGTCCTATCCCTGAGATGGTCTGTTTATGGTGATAAAGTTTGCATCTGTGTGCTCCTCTCCTCCAGGGTTAAATAACGCACCTGTCTGTGTTGTGAGAGATGCAGGGAGTTTTTCAAGACCATACCAGGCTGTCGGCAAAATCCTAATCCCACAGCGAGAATATGATCAGCAACATGGGCTAACTGGGCAAGGCATGGGCACGCCATCTCCTAGCAGCACTACACTAAGCCTCCAGGCTTATCCACACATTGGGAAAGGTCCATTGCGACCAGGTTCACGTGAGTAGCCACAATATTGCATAACCCCTGTGCCCGGAAGGGGGGCCAAGATACCGGCGAAAGAATAACACTCAGCCTGAGGGTAATAAGCAAGGCTTTACTGAAAGAAGGACTCCCCACGCAGCTTGGAGTGTGAGTCCCTGAGGCGCACGGAGCTGGCCGTCCGGGACAGCTGGCCAGGCAGGACTCCGCCAAGGGGAGTTTTTTGCGGTTATATCCCACACACTAATCTCAGGGTTATATGGGGTCAACAGCTGGCTACACTCATTACATTCATAAATTGTACATATTATATAAACTGACTTGTTTACAGACAAAAATATGCTGAACTGTACTAAACCATATCTTAGCAAGGTCAATCAGGCAAAGTTCACTGAATGGCCTGCATCTTCCGCCCACATTCAATTACATACTCGGTCTGCCACTTAGCTCCTCGCCAATCTTCCGCAACCTTGCCCCGACAACCCCACAGACCGTTAAAATTAAATTTTATTGTCTTGATTTCAACATAAGCTAACGGAAAACACATTTCTGTATTAATTTCCAGAGCCTGGAAGAGAAGAAACGGCTGAGTTCTCTAAAAGGTCAAAAGACTCGCTTGTTTTACTGAGAAAGGTAAAGAGAGATTTGCAGTTATTCATAGCAGCTCTATGCCTCAGCACCTAGGTCCTGTACATTCACTTGGAGCTCTCACACTGCCAGGGAGAGCAACTGTGCAACACACACTGAACCCTTTAAAATATTACAAGGACCCAAAATGAGGGATCATAAACATCAAGCAAGTAGAGGAGGGAGCTTTGAAATGATGTGGTTTCATCTCTAAACGTATAAACATTGTCTAACTTTTCATTCTTCAGCATTTTCATGTCAATAATTTAAACTAATTAAGAGTCTGAGCGTGTGCTGCATTATATACAAGAGGACAGTTTTTCTTTTATAGCCATGCTCAGTAATCTGCTATAGTTAACAATTCAATTAGTTATACTTTGCACTTAGAGCACCTTTCTTCTAAGATCCCCAAAGCATTTTACAAACACAACATCCTGTTAAGGGCAATATCATACCCATTTTTTCACCGATTGGTAAACTGAGGTACAGAGAAATTAAGTGACTCACGCAACACTATATAGTGTCAGTGCTGGGAACGGAACCCAGGAGTCCCGATCCCCTGGCACCAGTTTGCATAGAGTGTTTTTCCAACTCCCTGCTTTTTTGGGGGTTTATAACTCTCCCATAACAGGGGTTTGAAGGCAAACCTTTGCCTACAATGACTCACATCCACAGAGATTTTCTTTTTTAATATGAAAAATCCAGATTTAAGGATTATGACCCAGATCCACAAAGCTCTTTAGGTGTCTAAACCACAGTTTTAGGCACCTAAGTCCCAATTTTAGGTACCTTTGTGATCCACAAAATCCCTGTTTGGCTGCCTCCTAACTCTGTAGGTGCCTAAACTAACTCAACAAAGTCCCTTTGTGGATCTGGGTCTATGGCACCAACATGTGGGCATATTGGGGCATTGCACCGGTTGTGACCAGTGATTGGAGACTAAATTATGAAGTGTATTTCTCCCTTTTTCTGGCCCTGTTGCATGGAATCTCTAACAGTTTTAGTAATGATTTCTACTCCCACTGAAGCCAATGGTAAAATAATCATTAGCTTCTAGGGACGCAAGATTGGGTACTTCTTCATTTAGCCTTTAATTGTGTAACTGGTATCTGCTGAATCCTTTCATACCTTACTTTCCACTTAGGAAGATCCTTTGAAAAAACAACCAGCTCGTCCTCTGACTGCAGTTGGCCATGAGATCCATCCTTCTCTTACCCGTCCCTCTTCTCCAGCCCGTTTTATGCATTACAAGCCAGAAGTCAGAGAGAATATGAACTATGTTCCAAACTATCTGGATCAGGAAATAAAAGTAAGTGGTAACCTTTTGTGTTATGTTTCCATTTCCCAGAAGAGGGCGCATGGAGGTTTCAGTTCTTGTGGCCTGGATCTAGCTGACCTGTTAATTTGTATTCAGAAGTTATTTTGGGAGTTCCTAGGGAGCTGCCCCTGCCAAACTGGAAGCCTCATAAAGTATTCCTATTGGAAATGTTAGAAATGGACAGAGCAGAATAGTAGTTACCTGAGCTGCAATCAGTACTCTCTGCAATGCTGTGTACATGGCATACTCCCCAAAAGCTCCAGTTCCGCTGCATAGATAGTGCTCTCCTCATTGCATGGTATGTCTGTCTGTCTGTCTACTAGGGTGGTACAAAACTAATTTTTTTTTTAAAGGCAATTTCATTCTGGGCAGTTTGTACAACTGTAACATTTTGCACACTCAATTTCACAAAATTGGGGCTGAACTGAAACAGGCAAAAATTGTAAACGGTTTAGTGCTATAAAGTAGGGCTGTCAACTAATTGCAGTTAACACACGCGATTAACACAAAACAAATTAACTAGATTAAAAATAGTTGTGATTAATTGCAGTGTTAATCACACTTTTAAACAACAGAATACCAATTTAAATGTATTATAAATATTTTTGGGTGCTTTTCTACATTTTCAAATATATTTATTTCAATTACAACACAATACAAAGCGTAGAGTGCTCACTTATTAATAATCAAAATAATATAATTTGCACTGTAAAAAAAGAAAATAGTATTTTTCAGTTCACCTCATACAAGTACTATAGTGCCATCTCTTTATTGTGAAAGTGCAACTTACAAACGTAGAATTTTTTTTTTTTTAAAACATAACTGCATTCAAAAACAAAACAATATCAAACTTTAGACCCTAGAATTCAAAGCATGAAGGGGCATATGAATGTTTAGCATATCAGGCATGTAAATACCTTGCAATGCTGGCTACAACAGTGCCACATGAACGCCTGTTTTCACTTTCAGGTGATACTGTAAAGAAAGAGTGGGAAGTATTATCTCCCATACACGTAAACTTGTTTGTCTTAGCGATTTGCTGAAAAAAGTAGGACTGGGTGAACTTGTAAATTGGTATTCTATTATTAACAGTGTGATTAAAACTGCAATGAACGTAGACTTTTTTAAATCTCACATAAAAAAACCCAATCATTTGGCTGCCCTACTATAAATCTGTCTGGCATATTTGCACCCCCTTTGTAGTCATTATTGTACTGCCCTTCTTCCAGGTCTTGGAAAAACTCCGTGACATTCTACAGACAGACTCCCTTGCAGAGATCCAAGAGTGGCTGGCAAGGGCAAGTATAAGAGGTAAAATGAGCGTTTGTTAAAATAATAGTAGACTTGTCACAGTTACCTAGCTAGCTGCACTACTATCTTTTCTCACGGTCTCACCAAATGCAACCCCACAGGTGTCAGGTCTTTACAACTTGTGGGTGGAACTCCACAATCCACACACTCTCAGACCAGGACTTGGGTTACAGCTCCCTGGTTTCTAACTGTGACTAATTCAGCAGCTCCATCTGGATTTCTCTTTGGGAGCATAAGACAGCACACATTTGCAATGAGACACAGGGGCGGCTCCAGGCACCAGCACGCCAAGCGCATGCCTGGGACGGCAAGCCACGGGGGGCGCTCTGCCGGTCGCCGCGAGGGCAGGCAGGCAGGTTGCCTTCGGCAGCATGCCTGCGGAGGGTCTGCTGGTCCCGCGGCTCCGGCAGACCTCCCACAGGCGTGCCGCCGAATCCGCGGGACCAGGGACCTCCTGCAGGCAAGCCGCCGAAGGCAGCCTGCCTCCCGTGCTTGCGGCGGCAAAATACCTAGAGCCGCCCCTGATGAGACAGACACAGCTTCTTCAAAACAGAACATCATTTCTTTTGCCTAAAAGGTACACAGTGCTTAGAGAAACAGATTTAAAACAACAAAGACCTACATCCATTTTCCCTTCCTTAAGCTTAGCCACTCTATCCATAGTGGAGGTGTGTCTGGCTTACTTCCCCTCTTACATGGGAGAAACACCCTAACCTGCTTGTGGCCTTCTCCCTCTGGCTCTGAGTGGATCCTCCCAGCTTTTCCACTGACACATACATCCCAGCCAGCTTCCATCAGCTCACGTCCCCCAAAAAACTTTTCTGCCAGGGGAACTTTTTTTAACCAGTGAGGGTCTGTTGATCTGAGGCTTAGCCTTGGGAAGAGTAAAACATCCGAGCCTGAATTTAGCCAGCCAGGCAATTCATCACCAACTGGTAGTCCAGTCATTGTTATTTTCACTCCCTTGAAGCTGGGTACGTGAGAGACTTATTTGTGTCATTGTTTCATTTCTGTTCAGTTCTACAACAACCCCTTTACAGCCTCATTTGATTTAGCTCTATGCAGTCAGTAAGTAAGCAATAGAAAATTGAACAGGGAAACTGAGTCACACATTATAAATAACACACACATTTCCCCAGTTAACCACAAGGCCATTTTCTGCATTCCCTTACACTCGTGCAATACCTTTGGAGTTCCCATTGAATTGAATTTGTGAGCCTGCAAAGATGAAAATGAGGGCAGAATCTGGTCGTGTGTGGTTGGACTAGGGGTAGTAGTTTTGATTACTAGGGTATCATTGACAGCATGTCCTTCCCACAGCAGCCTTGGTTGAATTATTCTTTTTGAAAGGTACATCTTCTGTAAGAAGGATCATATCTCAATGATGGCAGTAGAAGCTGATCCGTAAATTGGAAAGGCCCCTGAAACACACTGCTCAAAGAAAAAAAACACCACAGGAAAGTGTGTATATTACACCGCTGCAGTACCAATTCACAAGTGCTCCAAGCACTCATTCTTTGGCTTTAGCCTCAGCACCTGCTTAATGCACACTGTTATGCCAGCACAATGTCTGCCAGTCATGTGTTATTACCTACTCGTGGGTAGTTACACTGCCCCGGATGATCATACCAGCCAACTTCTTTATTTAGCCAACCCTGCTATAAATTGATTTCATTCTGCTTTTAGGGACTTACCTGGAAGTGTCCATGCAGGGAACTTGGCTAGGGCTGCTAGCTAGACATAGGCCTGAACCAGAGGTGCAAACTTTTTGGTAGAAAATTTAATTAATGAGCCTCCGTGGGCATGTATACATTTTCAGATCTATCCTGAGAAAGTTAAATCTTCAACAGGCATGCTACACTCAGCTCATCAGAGTCAGTGAGCCCTATGATGTTCCAAATTTAAGTTGAATGAGCTAGGTCCCAAAGGCTATTGGAAGAGAGAGAGAGAGAGAGAGACTCTCTCCTCCCCCACCCCCACTTCAGAATATCACAGTCTACATCTCATAGAAAGGGGATGTCAGTAAGCTATGGGTTTAAAGAAACAAAATAGCAAGTGGTATAGTTTTTCAACTCTACTAAACATTTCTGCTCACTTCATGTTTTTGTAGAAAAATTCTACCCAACCAATTTGGAGGCAGATATGACTAACACTCTAGGGAGAAGGGGCTGGGCAAAGTTGGATATACAATAGAAACCTGTGGTTAATATTGTTAGAGCAACTACTGTCATTGTTTAACTGGAAATTCCTTTCCAGCTTTTTTAAACTGCAACAATTATAGTTTGTTAATAAGAACAGTCTAGCACTCATGAACTATACATGCTGTGCATATTTACATACAATTCAGATTTAATACAGCATTTTCCATTTTCCTCAATTTATTTTTTAAAGCAACCTCGTTCAAAGAATATTTTTTTTTGATGATTTTTGGTGTTTCAGAGAAAGAGTTTGTATCAAATTTGATCCGCTCAGAAATGACTAGCAGGGACTTGCTGAATTATCGGCAAAATACGCCAAAAGGAAGTACCGTGGAGAACTGGAATGTGCATGATACCATGAAGCCTTCCCATGCCCCTTGGACAGAACCAAGGGAAGAAGTGAACAAGTTCAGGTAAAGTCTGCTTTAATATTGGTAGGATCAGGAATTTGTTAAAATCAAAAGGTTAGGAGTTCATGTTCATTGTAGAAGAAGGATTCAAATTTTGAACGATTTTCTGAAACTTACCTAAAGCGCTGATGTCTGCAAACTTAAGCTGCAAATCTTGAGAGAAATTGTTCTCTCTCTTCCTCCTGATTTCAGGTGCTTCTCTACTTCCAGTCCTGGCAGAAATATTGCCAAGAACAGAAGCACTGAAATATTACCACAGAGGCTGATTCTGTGTTAGAAACAAAAGCCCAGGCCTGCACTTACGCATGTGCTTAAAATGTATGCATTTGGGTAGCTCCATTGAAGGCAGACTGCTCACAGGTGAAGTTACTTTTGTGCCCATTTGTGTACATTTGCAGGATAAGGGCCTAAAATAGTACACAAAAAGAACTCTCAATTAGTCAGGCTTTTCACAACTGCCCTAACACATTCAGTTTGAATTTAGCTCACTCCATGCTAATTAAGATGGAGAAAACACGTTTTCATATTGAGCAGAGTTTTTTGGTTTTGTTTTTTAAAAAAGCTTAATAGGTTTTGCAACTTTTTCATGCTTTGGCAAGGTACTATATGAAGCTCTGCAAGAGATATTTGAAATTGTACATGTTCCTATTTCAAAACTCCCCCAAATCCTGATCATTTATGTGGGGCAAAGGATTATTCTGTTTCTAGATCCTGAAAGTTGTTTTTTTCTCATCGTTGCCCACAGTCATCAATAACACATAAATGACGTGTTGGGGAAGAGATTCGCCTTTTACTATCAGAGGTGAGCCTGGGCTACAAATCTTCAGTGTGTAATATGTTCTGTACATCTGTTGCTGACTATGCCTGTAGACCTAGGAGCTGTTTTGTTTGTATTATTCAATTGTTCTTTAAAGAAATTAACTCACCCAGTCAGACTGCTTTTTGGAAGGAAACTTTTCATGCAGAAAAGTCAGAGAATTTAGAATAGAAATGAAGAATGGAATTAAGTTTAAAAATGTCAGTGGTGAAAGTGTTGGTTTTGTGATTGAAGCTTGTCAGCTAGAGCTTGAATTGAAAATATGTTGCTAGGTAGGAGAGATTCCATTATTGGGTACAAAGTTATGCAAGTGGAACAGTGCCAAGGTTTACAGGCACCAAAGAACCCTTTAAGCCATTGCTGTATATATCAGCTTACGCAAAATGCCTGCTGTTTCTTTTTTTATGGCTTTATAAGCTCTCCCTGTTCTATTCAGGCCTTCAAGTAAAGCATCAGAAGCAAGTAAAGGAATGGAACAAGGTAGGTGATGGAAATTCTAAGACACTATACAGCTAGAAATGTATCCAATGCCATAGTGTAGACATATTGCACTTAAGGTTTTGTATGTAAGATCCTTGAAAATTTTAAACAGTTTAGAGTTTATTTTTACACTGGGATGAAGAGAATTCAATGGCAGTATGAAAAATACAGCAGTATGTCAAGTTAATTGGG
Organism: Mauremys reevesii; assembly: GCF_016161935.1. NCBI lineage: Eukaryota > Metazoa > Chordata > Testudines > Geoemydidae > Mauremys > Mauremys reevesii. The sequence goes on along the minus strand of NC_052627.1, from coordinate 35,707,198 downwards.
AGTTAGATTTCTGAGAATCTGCGCTTTATTACCACCACTGATTCAGCCTCCTTAGAAAGAACATTCATGCATCACTTTCCCCAGTGACTGCACCTCATTAACAAAGCAGTGCAAAGTATACTTATTTGCAGCTGCTGACAATCTTACTTCAACCACCATTAGGTTTGACCTTTCTGTAAATTCTCCTGATTTCTTCCTCCACACAGTCAAAACCTCCTGCTATTCCTCAGACATGTGCCCAAACTCTTCCTGTCAACTAGCTTTTGGATTCCACCTTGCCTTGCACCATCAACCAGCACACCTCCCTCATCCTCTAAATAAAACATGCTTTCCTAGTCAGTCTCCCTCAGCTACCAAAGACACATTTGCAGCCCCTACCCAGACAGTTTCACCTCCCTCAGATCACCACCTTCCAGGTGTTATACATCTGAAGTGCAGTAAAGGTTAACAAAGCAGCACATGGGGAAAAAAAAAAAAAAGAGACTACCCCTTCTACAAGAAAGTGGTAGTCTGAGTTGTTTACATGATCATGAGACTGTGCTAGCAGTAACCTGTATTAGCACACCAGGATATAGTGAGTTTGACCCTCCACCCAAAAAGGGGGGTACACTCTATTTACACTGGTTCAAAAGTACTACTATCATTCTATAGTGAGTGAAAGTATAGTTTAGAATACCTGTGGGTGGAGACTTTACATGGGAAGGATGAGAAAGGAAACCAGAGAAGGAATTTTGTAATTTCTCAGAGACCAACAATTTTCTCTTCTCAAAGAGTCATGCAGTTGGAGATCCTCCATGCTACTATTTTCATAATACTACCAGAAACGCATGCTAAAAGCCAAACAAACATTGAAAAACAAAGCCTAAGCTTAATGTGGTATAAAGCTTTATTGTTCAAAAATCTTTTCCAGAAAGGGAGAGAGATGGTCATTTGTCCACAAGAGGGGAGAGACTTACAATCCCAATTTCTGAAAACGTACACAGAGGAAGGTGCCACAGTCCTTCCTTAGCGCTCCGACAGAAGCCCCACCTCCGCTACAGCAAGTTACCCACTGATCAGAGAGATCTTACTGCCAGAGAATAACTTCCTCTTTAAAGCTTCTGAAACAGCACAACTGTTCCCTTCAAGTATTACCATATGTACTATTAGCAGCAATAATTACAAACATACCTAACGCTGGCTTCCCCTTTAAAAACAAAAACTTGTGTTAATTTCATTTAGTCCGTAAGTGTTTCACCAAAGACCACTGAAGAGTATATACAGAATGACTTCTCCAGAAACTTTTGGATATTTCATTCAAAATGCCTATACAAGTAAGATTAAGAGAACTGTAAATAAAAGATGTTTCATCTACCCTGCAAGACTCTTAACACAGGCATTTTATCTTTAAGGAAACCTAAATTTGCTATTAACTTGGAACATCAAGTGAAGAGAGTATCCACTGCTGTTATGCTTTCTAGCCTCTCTGAAATGATGCACTGTACAGCAACTGGGCAGTACTATATTACACCTTGATTACAACTTTAGCTGTGGGTGGAGTTGTAACCACAGAACTAATCTTTTTCTCTGCATTCTAGAGTATATTATATGACACCATAAGAGAGAGTCGCAACTTGATCAAAAAAACCTCAGGCAACACATTTAAAAGCTCTGTTAGTCTATAAGGTGCCACAGGATTCTTTGCTGCATTTAAAAGCTTGGCAGCTGACTTGCCCCCTAACACGTATGTGCATATATACACGTTTGTGCACAGGGGTCAGGCCCACAAATGGATACATTGTGTGTGGATATGCCAACTGCTCATGTAATTATAGAGATACATGGGCACATGTATGTTTTGCAAGGTGCAAGTCACACACCAGTTTTTGAAAAGCTGACCCTAAATTTTCAATCCTAGCTCACTAGAAAAAGCATGACTACAGGCAGAATGACATGCTCTCTGCAAAAAGAGTAAGCGATTATCTAGATCAATCCCTCTCATAATAGCTGAGAAGTGTCACATATTTAACACTGGGGGTGAGGTGGGGGGGGGAAGGGGAATGAGGGGAAAGAAAGGGAGGACAAAAAGCCCCAACAAAACCAACTAAATAAGCCCGAGATCACAGAAATGGTGGCAAGCGCAGCCTATTTAAAACTGGAACCATTTATTGAAACCCTACCTTAACCCACCCTTTTGGGCATGTTTGGATAAGAGAAGTCACACCTCTGTTTTTGGTTCACTAAAAGATCTAGGCCAGAGATTCTCAACCTTTGGTCTGCGGCTCCCTGGTTAACAAAACAACAGAATGGTTACATGATGCTATCACACCTTGTTTGCACCTAAGTCACATTGAAAAGAAAGGAAACAATTTGAAATCTTTTAAATTAATACTAATTTTCCATGTAAGCAATTGCTATTGTTGCTCCAGGAGTAAAGGACAACAGGGAAAGTTAAGGATGAAGAGAAAACAACTGAAATCTCTTGGTTGAGTTGATATTTTATTTCATTACTTACCTTTGTTCTTTAAAGTAAATAATAAAAAGTCAGCTTCAAGAACAGTAGAACAAGCCCAATCTAACAGAGTATGAGAGAGTCATTACTGAACAATTGATGGCAACAATGCTAATGTGTCCTTTCAGTAGCATGCTTAACTTTCCTCTGAAGCTGCTTGTGGTCCTGGTAGGTTATTGAGCAAATATATTAGAGTGAGAAGTGTATTGGTTTACAAAGACAACTACAATCAACAACATTTTATAAGTTTTTTTTTCCAATACCGTCTGTACTTATTTGCATAAGAACATAAAGCTAGTCCCCCGCCAAATCTGCCTCATTGAAGATAAGTTGTAAGATATGTACACTCACACATGTGGCAAAAGTGCTTCAATAAATATATTTAACAGGTTAAATAGTCCTTTAACATATTAGTGACAACCCATTGTACTTAATCCAATTTTTGACTGATCCTAATAAAAATGCTTCATGATGAAGTTTTCTTAAGCTAAAGAAAGTGTGCATGTCCTCCTTTCACTCCATGCCCTTGAGCATCTGCTCTTTCAGTTACGTAGCTTCCCTTCAAAAAGACAGTATGTAGCAATGATGGACACTCCCATAAGACTATTCTTGAGAGGTAGTCACATTTCATCCTACTATAATAAAATGAGATGGCCTATCTTCAAACTATCACTGTCCCTGACACTAATAGCCGAGTCTGCAGGATCCTATCTACTGTGATTGAAAAGGCTCAATTTTAAAATTTTATTAAAGCTAAAGTTAAACAAATTATATAATACATAGGTTAAGAAAAGCGTGTCTGTACATCTGGGTATAGTGTTTAGATCATCCACAAATACAAAGTTTGTTTTAAAAAGTCATGATACATAGAGTACATAATCAGCAATAACCCAGCTTTAGGTGAATAGATTTAACAATATAGTTTAGATATTAGAATCCAAATACTCAGCTACATCACTCATGAAAAGTTGTACAGAGATTTGGTTGTGGAAAGCAAAATATATCAATGAGTGGAGATTGTCCCTCAGTAATTGAGAATTTTGCTACACTAGTTTAAAACACTCCACCTCAAGCATTTTTAAACACTTCATGAAGTGCTCAGGTTGCAATCCAATATTCCTCAGAGTATTTATACTCCATTGCTCTTGGAAGCTATTCCCATGTTATTGGCGATTGGGCTGATTTAGTAAGTGTACAATCTTTGCGATGCACAATAAACAAATAGCGATGAGTTATATACCCTTTACAGTCCTTACTAAAGGACAAGTTTTCAAGAGCTTCACTCTTCATAAAAGTGAGCACAGAGCACTGCTGGCTGGGTAGAAGTTCAAAGTAATTTCAATAAGCAGTTAAAAGGGAAGCAGATAAAAGAGTAACAAATAAGTAGGAATAATGTTGAATACTATTTAGTTGACTAATTCACTGTTTATAAAGTTAAACTTGATGTCAAAATGAACGTGGGAGGTATAGTGTCCTGTGATAAACACCACCTAAATATCTGGAGAAGAAGGGGGGGAAAAAGACTGATTACCTTTTGTCACCCACTCTTGATATTGCCTCAGAGAGGCATCAGGATTGCACAGCTCAATTGATGTTGCTTATGGTTTATCAACAACAATATACTCAGCCTTGGAAAAGAAATAAAACTAAGATGTCCCTGCCCCAAAGTGCATGTCATTTAAAATACTGACAAAGGAGAAGAGGATGCATTGGGAGAGAGAGAAATGAGTCAAGTTAAACTGATCTGGCTCATGTATGGACCTTGGTGCCTTACAATTGCCAACTGAGCTGAAAAAAAATGATGTTGCTTGTCTTAAAAAGTGCAAATTTGAAGTTAGTAGAAAGCTTTAAGTGAGGTCACATCTCCTCCAAAATGAATCACTTTGCCCATGACAGAAGTCCTGAATGTTTCATTGCAAGTAGGAGACTCTTGATCAAACGATTGATTTTCACATTATGCAACTCATTATTTTAAAAATAGTAATGATGAGCACTCTACAACCACTTTCAAATCATTATATTTGACACAATAAGACGTAAGACATGGTGATATGTTAGTACAAATGAAAAAAAAGAGAAACCAAAAACTTGAGGCAGAAGCCAAATGAGAGAGGCAGTGGCTAACACACAGTAGAGAGGAAAACGTAAGAAAGAAATTGTTTTAAATAGTGTGTAATATGTTGAAACAAAGACATGAATATATTTCAAAGTTATCTGCAGAAGATGTTGTAAAGTGTCCATTTCAGAGCTTCTTTGGGTTAAAAAGAAATTAATTCTTGCTTAATATGTAAATCACACCAGTGAAGAGACAAGAGAATATATTTTGTTGTAAAAAAAAAAAAAAAAAAAAAATGTAACTTCCACCATACCAAAAAAAAGTCTGGTCAATACAACAATGCAGAAGAACTACCTTTTAGAGTTGTAGAATTAATTCCACATGAATAAATTGTAGCATTTAACTTTAATGTGCTCAAATCTGAGAAGGAAACAAGACACGTGGCAGAATTAGAAAATTTTAACTGAAACATCAAATGCTTAGATCAGATTTAATGAATACTATGTGCAGCAGTATGCAATACCTCAACTGTAAAATGTACACTTTGTACCTTTGCCATTTTACACATTTGTTTATTAACAAAGGAAACTGGTACTGGCAAGTGCTTTACTTTGTTTATGCTGTACATTTCTTTGGCTCTTCAAACAAAACAAGACAATGCTTTTGTCCAAAAGTTTCTCCAGGTTCAGAGACAAAATGTAACATATTTCTCTGTGGCATATCTACACAATGAACCCACCACAGCATTTCATTTGAGCAACAAACTGTTGCCAACGACCTCAGGCAGATGAATCTTCACTGTAGTTTATCAGATGGCTGCCTAATGAGTTCTCAAAATTAATTTATATTAAAAAAAGAAAGCACAACAATGATCACACTGAACATGTCCAATCATAATTGGCTTGTTGCCAACCCTGTAAAACTATAGGCCACATGTAAATCTACACATATTCCAGTTCAATTCCCAGTCTGAAAGTGGTGACAGTGGAAGGAGGACTGGAGCTGGGTACAGAGCCAGTCACATCTATGGCCCCTGTTCAAAACCCGCCCACGTCACAAGTGCCCAGAAGCTGCTATCATCCAAATGCTCTTTGGGAGTCTATTGATGATTGCAGACTTGCTCTCGGTAGGTACTTGTCCACATCCCAAAAGCTACACTACAACTGGCTACCTTCTCGATAGCCCCTGCAGAAAGGGATGAGAGAATGGCCTCACAGGTGTGAAAGGGCACCTTCTGCCCCCAAGGCTGTCTTCTGGCCTGCTTCAGGAGTACTGAAATGGCTATTTTAAAAATTTAGTTAGAACAGAAAGCTTCAGTTCAGGAGGCAAGAAGAGTAACTTTTTTTGAAATATTCACCCTGCCAGAGAAGGAGGATACTCATTCTATAGGCAGGTCTGCTGTGACAGATGATATTTTTTAAAAAATTATGTTTTAAAGTGTCCAAAGCAGAGTTCCTGGCTCCCAATGTTTTTTTCAGAGACCACAAGACTGTTCTTTGCTCAGAAAACCCCCCCACTGATGATGAGAGGTTATACACACTTTGCAACAGACAATGCCAGAAGGAGCTTTCAGATTCATTAACCTTTGACACTCATTGCTTTTAAGACATAATATATGATAGGGGTGAATAGGGAAGAATAATAAAATATCAAGGGTACATACACAAAACAGGGACAGTTACAAACACATTAATTATTAGGTTTCATCACAAGCTTCAGGAAAAATAAAATAATACCGCTCTGTATGTATCAAATAAAATATTTTAAAAGAAAATAAATATTAACTTCCATAACAAAATAAGTTCTGCATTTGCCATTAATTTATAAAAAGCTCCAAAAATGAAGTATTTTCAAGGTAAAAATAACATTAATCTTTACAATGTCATTCCAAGTGTAGCCACTTAAACAAATACCACTAGTGAGATAGATTGTTCTCAAATGTTTCATCTAACTCATGTCTTATTTCTATCCTTTGTGCCACATGCACTTCTCATTCCTGCCCTCTTCCACAGTTGCCTAGTCGCTGTCCGAGCTATTATCTTCACCAGCCTCTTTTTCATGCAGCTCACATTTGGAGGAGTCATTGGCTTCGCCCAGAGGACTGGCCCCTTTCCGTGGTGGCAAGACACTGAAAAATGCTTCCTTCCAGTTTCTCTTCTCCAGATAAGAGAGGATTATCTCAAACACTGCAACCAAGAGAGACCACCAGCTCTTCAATAGTGAAGTAACTGAATTTCTGACAGGAACAGAGACTAATTCTTAAAGAACACACGTTTAAAAACATAAGCCAACTGTTGCAAGGATCTTACCTCTTCCCCCAACACCACAAAATAATGCAAGCCCTTTGGATTAAACAGAAAATCCAGTACTACTGCAGCAGTCAATTCTTGTTCTTGTATGAGCTTTCCCTCTGCTCCCAAAATAAGTATGCTTTGAAAATTATTTAGAACAGCCTTACAGAGTCATGGATGATACACCCAACCCAGGCACAAAATGTACTTGCTTCCTTTTACTATGCTAAAGAATGGTGCAGAAAAGATAATTACCCAAACAAAAACAGTCATCTCTTCCTCCTACCCACCGCACTCTGACATGTTACACTTGTGCCACGCTGATTTCGCTGTATTTGTTTTTAAATAAAAGGACACAAGTTAATGTACACCCTAAATTTGACCTGCCTTGTTATAATATTTTGTAATTACTCTATGTAGAATGCTTAATCTTCTTAGTGCTTTATAATCACTTAGATCCTCACAATGATCCTCAAACAGACAAATAAATATCTACATTTTACAGATAGGGAAATGGAGGAAAGTTGCTTAACCTCTCTGCCTAATGCTGAGAGGGACTCAGAATCCAAGCTAGCAGTTTCTAGCTCACAGTCTTGATAGACAGAGTGGCCTCAAAATAGCAGCCAGAACTAGAAAGAATGTTCAGAGGTGGAGGGAAATTTTAAACAACATTTTCCAATACAGTAACTCCTCATTTAACATTGTCCCGCTTAACCTTGTTCCAATGTTATGTCCCTGCTCAATTAGGGAACATGCTGTTGGCCCAATTCTGCCATCCTTATTCATGTCAAGTTGTACTTCGCATCAAAGTATTCCTATTGAAATTGGGCCAAATAATATTAAGGTTACAATATATGCAAGGGATTGAATTACAATAGTTAAAGGCACCTTACGTTTTGAATTTCCTGTCTTTTGTGCCTAAAGTCCTCAACAAGGATATTGCATTAACATGAGATTTTAATAGACGTACTTTACATGTTTATTGCTTTTCAATTATCGTTCTCAAAATGCTTTACAATGGCAGATAAACATAAAAAATCCCATTTTACAGATAGATTCAGAGAGGCTAAGAGACTTGCCCAAAATACACAGTGGATCAGCAGAAGAGTCAGGCACAGAACTGTGATCTGACTCCCAGCCTAGAAGATAGCACCCAGAAATGATACTAGAGGTCAGTATACGACTGTTGCAGGAGAACTACTAAAATGGCCCCAGCTAATATCCTGCAGTTTTAAAATGGATAATATGTGGAACCCTGTTCCCTACCTTGTGATACAATATTTAAAGCTACAGCTGTGTGTGTGTGTGAAATGCTTCCAATATATGCGTTTTGGTAATACTTAAGTCACTAGTTAATGATTAAGCTTAAGTAATCAAAGTTATAGCTGATTCTCTGCTAAATTTATGATGTACATCCACTGGTAATTTTGAGACTGGATGAGCATGCCATTGCACACATCATCAACATTTGATGATAATTAAGATAATAAATACTTTTAGCAGCAACAATAAGAGGACATTTTCAATAAAATAAGAGATGGTAGAGGAAATTCAAATGGTGAAAACTAAAGACACACAAAATAGTAAAACCAAATTAAAAAAAAAAAGTTGAGCAGCAACCATATTGCATATGCTTATATTTAAATCTAACTAATCACTTAAAGGTCTCAGGTGTCAAAACTGAAAGGACTAAGGGCTTTTTTAAAAAAAGAAAAAGACAGATTAGGTAGAGAGTGTGGTTGTATACCTCAACCTATCAGATGCCGAAATCCAAGTACATGCATTCTGGGATCTTGCTGAATGCCAATGCAAGAGAATCAGGGAGAGAAAACAGAACATTGCTAAAAGCCAGTTGAATAAATTGTGCAACTATCCACCACATAATCAATGCACACCAAAACTGTGAAACAAGGCCCGTTTTTCATCTCTTGCATTTATCTTTTAAAGGGAATAGAAACACAATGGCAAATCCTAATATTCTTGTCCTTTAACTGTTTTCAAGGAAGAAATTTAGCCACCGTGGGTAGGATTTTCCAGAGTGCCATGTTTCCATAGGAACTTAAGTCCCATTGAGTTGTCCTAAGTCATTCAGGCACAATTGGAAAAAAACCTCACTTTTATAAAGATTAAAGGCACCCAGCCACTACTGAAATAAGAATTAGGTCTTTATGCTCTGATGTACTTTTGAAGATTCATATAACTTGATATTGCTGACACATTCTGCACATTTTCATTTTTATTTTGCAAACTCATGACTTACCATGATTAACTGCCAATACTTTCCGGCTGTTCATTTTCACAAAATTTCCAAGTGGAAGCTGTGCATGACCAATTCCCTGTTCCAGTGCCTTTTTGTAAGTAATCCCCTGCAGCAAAGATAACCCCCCAAAAAAGTTAACCAAAAATCACGATTTCTGATAAGACTGTACAATATAATGAGCTTTCTACCACTAGGAAAGAAAGACAAAACGAGTAAGATAATTACTGTTTTCAGGCAGGGGTTTTGCAAGCAGTGTTATACTGTCGCAACTCAAGACAAAGTGCGAAGTACAGTCTGTTTTAAGGTAGTATGTGTGTTGAACACTAAGAATTAATATAAATTATTCAGAATTGTATCTTATTTAGCAAATATTAAAACTCAAGGTTACCTGAGCTGTTTATTATTATTATTTTTTTAAAAGAGAGAGTAGTGTTTTTAGTTTGTTATTTTAAATTCTAGTATTCCTTTAACACTTATGAAAAATTAAGAAATTGGTACTGCAGTGACTACATTCTGCAGGCCAACAGAGCCCCATTTAGCTCTCTAGCTTTGACAGTAGTTCAACCCGCTTTGTTCTGAAGAATCATTTGCCAAGACAAAATTTATCCTCCAATTTTTTTAATGACACATGAACTACAAAAAGTCACTACATACAACCACCTCCACTTTTGGCTCTTAAGAGTTTTACTGCACAAAATCAACCAATATGTTATTTTAAAAGTATCTGTTTTTGCTGATTTGCATGTGTTCAGTAAGAACACCAAATTAGATGCTGAAAGAGCAGCTTTAAAGAACGTAGTATCTGTCTACCTTGTGGTGATTGTGATCCACCAGACCTCCAATTACATAGGCTTTAGTCTCATCTACTTCATTCAGCACATCAGGGGAGTCTGATGTAAGATACACAAGGTCTTCCTTCTTCATTAGCTCATTATAATGCTCTGATGAAATATGGATATCCTTTGAGATACAAAGAAGTTCAAAGGTTACTCACACTATTGAATAATGCTTGGCCAGGCTAAACACCAACAGAAGTACCAATGGAGCAGTGTGACCATGCTGTCTATGCCAAGTCAAATACAGTTTTGTCCCATATCCACTGTACTGCTTTCTAGGTACCTATCCCACAGTTCCCAGCACAGCTCTCAGAAGCAGTGGCTTGTGAAAAGTTTAAGGCCTTCTGCAATTCCTCTGGACTCTCAGAAGAGGCCAAACCCTTGTGACTCCCTTAAAAAGTCCCTGTGGACCTAAATCACTTCCAAGATCTTTTTTCGAAAGGGAAGCCAGGATAAATGCTCAACTATTGCTTGGCAAGAAAGATTTCTGCTACTGCTTTTTAAAAGCAGTCACCGGGACTTGTGTGATGGAACTGCTCTATAACTTATTAATATAGTTTGTTGACCAGGTTATTGTATGAATATATTGGTTTAGTTAATAGGTGCTGTAAGAAAAATCAAGCAGGAAGGACAGAATAGCTCAAGGTATGCCACTTCTCTACAAACACTCAAGTGTCGTTAGGAAAGAAACTAAGTACAGATCTATCACAGGGTTTAAAAATGATCACTCTCAAGAAGGGAGTAGTTGTGTGGACGAATCAGAACCAACAGACTAGACAGACACCCACTGGGGTTATCTGAAGAAGTTAGGGCCACCCAGACTACCATCAGGGGACGGTAAGCCCCTAGGTAAGAGACATACATGTAGATCATATGTTATTTAAAATCACTTTATAGCCCCACACTAACAGGCCAGCCACGGGTGTTTTAGTGCAGCATAGACGTACCGAAAGAGATTTGCTCAAGGTCACACAACATTTGATAGAACTGAGTAAGGAACTCTGACCTCCTCCTAGGCAATGCTTCCTCATGCAAACAATTAAAATAATGTGGGAACATTATTAAATAAAAGGAGTTACAAGAAACCCAGTATGTCAGCAGTCTTACTGAATGTGCCATTCTTGACAGTACTGGTGTCATTTTCTGGAGCCAGGCAAGATAGTATGGGTCAGCTCACTAACACTTCACCTCTGGAAACCAGAATCTAGTCTAGATCAAGGCATAACAGATGTATTTCGCTTCATGGTTAGTCAATACAATCTGAGATAAAAAGCCATGAATAGCAAGAATCAAGGAGTGGGAACATTACAAGTCAGAACAGAGATGCATCAGTAATATTAACTGAAGAAATGCCTACTGATACAAAGCTAGCCTTAAGTCAGGGCAGTCACTGTTAGTTTGTGTCTTGATAAAATACAGTACATGGAAAAGATACAAACCAAAGTAACTGTAGCAATCCTTGAATGAATATTAAGATAGAAATTTCCCACTGAGTCACCGAATTACTTAATTATCTGTCATTACCTTCCAGTTGACCCATCCTTTGTCATTTTCATTCATGTTGTTCTTCAACTGGCCTCCATGGCTGGTCAAGTAAAACTTAGAGGGATACAAAAAAAAAAAAAAAGTGTATAATATCCAAATTCAAGATGCTGATTTGTCTCCACACATGCTTTATCAGACAAGCTTTTTTTCTGAAGTGTTAACTAAAACTCACTTTCATTATTTACTAAAGGAATCTGGCACTAAGAACATTTTTGAATCGTCAGTACAAAGGGTTAAGGACGAAGCATTTTTTGCCTTATGTGCTGCGGAAAGAAAAGTGGACATCCAAAAGGTATTTTGGACTGGCAGCTTTTATATTGGCATTCACATGCCTTTTTATCTATGTAGGTATTTTTATGGTGCTCACTATCAGGAAGGTAGTGTTAGTATTCCTTTAATAGAGGAATGACAGAAATATGATCAAACTAAGTTTTTTTTTAATTTTACTAAAACTGTACCCTCTTTTGGGCAAGGACTGCCTCTTCTGCATGCTCCGTACATCAGTAAGCATGACCAGTGCTCAAATATAGACAGCTGTTGTAACATACCTGTACAGGATGTAATGCTTTACGGTTTTCTGCATAACATCTCTGAATTTGCTTGTGAAGCTTCTTGACATCCTGTATATAACACAATTTGTTTTTATACAGTCCTTCAGACAGATCACCACAAAATGCTTTACCAAGAGTCAGTCAGAAGCTAGAGAGAGAGAAAGGAAGCTTTTAACCAGCAAAATAGATTCCTGAGTGGGACGGCATTAGACCTTCCGAGAGAAAAGGAGAACGACAGCTGTGAGGGAATTATGTACACACACACACAAAAATATATGCATCTCCCATAGAGTACATATTTAACCACTATTACGCAAATTGTGACTTGATTCACATTGTTCTATATAATTATATGTCAACGACTGAATAATACACATACTACTATTGAGTTACAGATTGTGTAACTACTTCCAGGAATAGAATAGATTCCTTTATCATCATGTATCGAGGGTAGCCGTGTTAGTCTGTATCCACAAAAACAACAAGGAATCCAGACTCCTCGTTGTTTTTATCATCATGCATATTTTAGTTATAAAAACACCCTTTCCCACACACACAAAAGACCTCATGCAAATTATACTTTTTTTTTTTTAATTTCAAACAAGTCATGGATATGAAGTTCATCAATACCATGTTTTTATTTCAGTTACATAAAAACAAATGTTTAGATTATTCAGCAAAGGACAGAAAAATAAAAACAAATAATGGCCTTCCTCTAACCAGCCGTACCATGAAACAATCAAAGTCTCCAGACCCTCCACCTCTAATCCCTCAGCCTTCATAAATACCTGAGAAAAGCTGTCGTCTTTGCACACAAAAGAAGGAAGTGCATTCTAGAGTCAAGAAACTTTTATGGAAAATGCCCTACCAGCAGCTCCTTCTCATGTATCTCAGAGGAGCACCTCTGATCTCAGTTGTGACAGTACAGCATAAAGAGAAATGCCTCAGGTAACTGGGTTCCAACCCATTTAGGACTTTAAATAGGTTCAGAAAAATCACTTTGAACTCTACCCAGAAACCTACTGGAAATAGTGCCACTGAGTACTAGTGTTATATGCTCCCTGTATTACACTCTAGCTGCCAGTGTATTCTGTGCTAGTTTGAGTGTTTCAGTGTGCAGCCTCACACAGAGTGCAATACGGTAGTCTAGTTTTGAGGCATTTCTCAGACTTTAAAATCTTCAGGGTAGAGACCGTCTTTGGGGTTTGTATTTGTACAGCACCTACCACAACAGGATCCTGGTCCATGACAAGGGCTCCTAAGTGCTACAATAATAAAGACAGATGATGGTAGAAAGGCTTGCATCAAAAAAGAAAAGGGCACACTCTTCTAGCCAGATGTAGGTGAAAAAAATGCCTTTTTGGCTATAGCTGTTTAGTCAACAAGAAGTACAGTAAAACTAAGATGGCACCAGGACCGTCCCTATAGGGGTGCAGGGCCAGGGACATAGAAACTCGGTGCCTGTCTGCCAGGGGGGTGCCCTCCCACAGAACTCACCCGCATTCCACCCCTTCCCCCACAGCCCCACCCAGTTTCGCCCCTCCCCCAAGCGTGCTGCACCCTTGCTCCCCCCACACCCCCAGGAGCCGAACCAGTGGTAGGCACTGGGAGGGTGGGGGAGGTGGTGATCGGCAGGGCCCACAGGTGAGCAGGAGGTGCTGGGGGGAAAGGGAGGTTGGTAGGTGGGCTCCTCCTCCCCCTCCTGCCTCCTCACGAAGCGCAAAGTCTGCCAAAGTGCAGGTCCCGGGGCAGTTGCCCTGATTTGCTATATCCTAGGGATGGCTCTGGATGCCACCTGGCTTACAAATGGTGAAAAAACTTCCTTAGAGTACAGGGGGGCCCTTTCTGATTCTCCCTATTCTGTACCCCTACCCACCAAAATCACTCCAATCTTTTCTTTATTACCCAGAAGCCAGTTCAACTTCATCTATCCTGAGATTTCATTAAAACTCTAGATTACTTTCTCTACTAGACCATCCAGCTCTGAGGTGACTGAAACAGAGCTGAGTATCACCATAATACTGAACACGCAGTATTCCATGTGTTCTCACTAACTCTGCTAGGGGCCTCAAACATACCTGGAACAGTAAAGGGGGTCAGGGAGAGGAAAGACCTCTGCCGTACCCCTCAGCAGAGTGCTCTTGGAGCATGAGAGCGTTTAATGGCTGATATCAGGGACAAGGTTCTACTTTCTATTCTGGAATCAAATCAATTTTCAAGAACAGATCTCCAGAAAGATGACTGCTATTTTTAGCAAGTTTACATAGAGGTAATCTTTTGAAATCTGACAAATTTAAGAAGCCAACATATAAGCTATCCCTCATGCACCAAGACAAAGATTATTTCATTTTCATCTGACCATAAATTCTTCCATTCTCAGATCACGCCATATTAGCATCAGAGAATACATTTGCTTCCAATAGCAAAATTTCATTTACCTTTAATACCATCAAGTTGTCAAAACTGCAGTCTATAATAAGGCGAAGAGTACTAGGAATAACATCTCTACGTATACGCTTCCTGTCACTCCCTTCATTGTTAGATTCCAACTGATACTGACGCTCCAGTTTTCTTTTCTGGCGTTTCTCTTTTCGTCTCTGCCTAAAAAAATATAAAAAGTTAAAAAATAAGGATTGCCAGGTTTGTACAGTTGGTTAGATGTTCTGCATGGTGCAGATGGTTAGGAGATAAACATATGCTTTATTGAAAAGTTCAAATAAGCGATAGTGTGAGGCTGCCCCAGTTTCTTGGGTAATACTGTAGCAATGGAGACAAGTTCAGAAACAACCCAAAGCTCATCTTTCTCGGTTTGTAGAATAGTGAGAAAACCTATAACACTATATGTCTGATCCAGAGCTAACTAACATTGCCGGAAAGAATCCCATCCATTTCAACGGGACTTGGATCAGGTCATAAACTAGTAACAAACCACTATGGACAAAAGGGCCAGTTAGGGGGTCTCAGTGAAACAATATATTTTCTACTCCAGATTCTAACAGGTATCTTTTCAGTAGCTAAGGAAGTATACTACAGTGTGAGACATGGGAAGGGTCAGCCCAAGATCAAGGCAGGAAACTGAGGCTCAAAAAGTTCATTCTGAATAGCCACTGTCTTGGGAAGGTGCCAATTGGTGTATCGCCATGGTTCAGCTTGACCTAGAAGAGCCCATGCTTTGATACCCCTTTCTTTACCCCAAAATAAATTTCTACCATCACGTCATCCTAAAAGATAATGAGCCACTCTGATTGTGACAGCATCCTGTATTATCAAAAAGAGGAGACTCTCACTGATTCCTGGTTCTAGCCTCGCTCATCAGGCTACCAGGGCTGGCAGTGATACCAGGGGCAGCACACTCAGCCAGTTCAGAAAGTAGAAATAATACCTCTCGTTGCTCAGCAACAACCATTTTGACCAATTAGTGCAGAGTATTTGCAGGTTTGCCCTCCTGATATCCTCAATCTGCTGAGAAACAGTTGCTGAATCACAGACCATTGAGGAGGACATTCATCTAAAATAAGTTCTCCCTGATGCTCTGACACAGAAGCCCAGAATGTTTCTCATACTCCACATTTGAACCAACACTGGCTTTAATTTTAATGATTATGTATGTGAATGGAATGTGTACATAAACTTCATGCACAGCAAAAAAAGAGAATTAAATACTGGATTGGAATCAGCAACATCGGAGACATAATTCAAATCAGACCTGCGTAAATCTCTTTGCTCTTCCCATTGTTTCTGCTTCATTAGCTTCTTCATTTGCCTCTTTGACATAACTCCAGTGCTCTCTGTCTTGTCTGATCCTGGCTCCCCTTTCTTGCCTTGATTGTCATTTGAATTAATCTTTTCTTCCACATCAGGAATATCTGTGGGTAACAGATTTTCTGCTGGCATTTCTGACGACATTTGCTTTCCGATGGCTTTAGTGGATCTTGCCTAAAGAAGCTTGAATTTGTAAACTAAGTCTTTTTTCCCCAAGACTGTTTCTGCAATAAGCAGAAGACAGAACAGTTCAGAAATACCGCAAGAGGTCTAATTTAGATTAGTATCACTTTAAAGCTAATGTAAAGGGGGGAGGAGGGGAGAGAGAGACAAACAAGAACTGTAGACAGGCTTTTCCCCCATTCTAAGTCTTGGTCTGTGCCTCAACAAGCAACTAATGCACAAGAGCAAATAGTAATACATATAACTGTTGTATTCAATACTTTTCTAGAAAATCACCTCTTAGCTACAGATAGCATACCACCTATTTAATGGTTTATTTTAAACCCAGAACGGGACAGCCTATGCTGTGTTATGACTAGACACATTTAAATTCTGTGACCACCCAAGTCAAAATTGAGTTCAAAATCATCCCCAAATGTATGTGCTGGAGAAAGAATACCAGGAGGACAGAATTCCAAAAGTATGGCTCAGATATTTGTTTGTTTTTAAATAAAGTTCGTTGCTGTTTAGACAGCCTGTTTACTGCAAATTTCCTAAAGCTATCACTTTCAATAAACAGTTTTACCCTTTCATTTTTTTCAAGAATTATATGTAGTTGCATAAAGTTCTTAGTTGGAAGTCTCATAATTTGTTGGTTTTCCAATCACATTATCCTATTTTTAAGTGTTTTTCTTTTCCCCTACCCTGTTGCTGTGTAAATAAATGCTGAGACAAATAGGGGGCTATGCCAGACCAACTGTATAGGGGAAAGAGTTAAATTAACTACCATGCATACACAGTCCCTGAAAGGCACAAAGTAAAACACAGCAAAGCAGAGCACGTTTCGCTACCCTTTCAGTTATAGTAATGTTAGAGATGAATTATAACAACAGAAGTTCAAATTAATTCAGACAGAAGTTTGATTTTAAGAGGCGGGGGGGGGAAAGAGCGATTTTAAGAAGACAGAAAATCTCTGTTAGGCTCTGGAAAGGGCACTGTCTGCTCAATGCAGGGACGAGCCAGAGCCAGACAGACGCTCCTGCAGCCCCAGCTGTTTCGGATTTACGCCGGAGCCCTGGTGCCGGGGCAGCTGAGCCCCCGGAGCGCGCCGCAGCGCCAGGGGAAAGGCCTCGCCGAGCTCCTGCAACCCGACTGCGGCCAGTCGCTGTTCTTCCAGCCGCGGGGACCAGGGAGCCCCCGCACCCGGCTGCGGAGAGCGCGCGGCCCCGGCTCCCGGGGCTGATGACTCGTGACGGGGGAGCCCCGTCCCCAGGCTCAGCGCAGGCGGCTCGCGGCAGCGCTGACTCCGCGCACGCGCTGGGGCCGGGCGCACCGCACTTACCGGCGCGCGGCAGCGCCCACCCGCAACGGGCAGAACCACCACAACGCTTCCAACGCCCCCTCAGCGGCGGCCCCCGCGACTCAGGCAGCGACCGGAACTGCGTCGCCTGTCTGACGTCATCGGCCCGTGCCACTGCCTTTGGGTCTTCGCAGGCGGGCGGCTCCGGGGCGGAGGCGGCTCGGGACTGGCTGGCCGCGGCGTCAGAGGGGCGGGAAGGTGCCGCCCAGCCGGTCTCCTCGTGTACACACAGCGAGCACCCCGCCCCCCTCCCCCCGCAGCCAGGTGCCTCAGAGGGCAGTGACCCCGCGCCGCCGGCCCCCTGCCAACAGCGCCGTGTAGCCTGGCTCAGGGGCCGGAGTCAGGCCTGAGGCACGTGTGCAGCCTACCTGCGGCAGGCAGCCTGTGCGGGGTGGCGGCCCAACGCCTGTAACAGCACAAACCAGGCTGATCCATCTACAGGGGAACAAGCCCGATAGTTATCCACAGTGTCACGCCTGGACTCACAGAAAGCTCCCAAATACAGTTAAGGACAGAGGTGAAAGTAAGCCGAGCCAGTACACCATGCCCGACCGCCTCAACTGCCACAGCAGGGATTTAAAGGGCTCTGGGCTGCCTGCAGCTGGGCAGCCCACAGGCCTTTGAATCCCGGCCACAGCTCTGGCAGCCGGGCTGGGGCCAGGATTTAAAGGGCTCTGGGCTCCCCTCAGTGGCAGGAGCTCTTGGCCCTTTAAATCCCTGCCCCAGCCCCCCAACGCTCGTGATTCCCCCAGGTGGCCAGAGCCCCGGGCCCTTTAATGTGCCCCTGAGCCCAGTGGGGCTCCCAGCCACCTCTACAGCTGGGAGCCCCTGGTTGATTTAAAGGCCCTGGGGCTCCCAGCCACAGCTGGTTCCCCAGGGCCTTTAAATCTTGAGGCCACGCCTCTTCTGGATGAGGCTACGCCCCCCTCAGGACTCTGGCAGTACTGCTAAATCCTGTAAATTACTTTCACCCCTGGTTAGGGAGGATGTGAGGCACTTTACTCAGGTGCATCATGGTACCTGGCCTAAAGCACCAGGGTATTCCTGGATAACAGTACAGCTACAGGACAACATTTATGTACACTGTTATGATGGAGGTTGTGTTTGATAGATCTAATTTTTATTTATGGTCATGCATCCCACTATTTTTAGATTTCACTGTTCCTTGGGTTAATTTCCCTTGGTCTCACAGAGTAAGTTTTCTTGACCAGAGTGTTTCTGAAACTCTTTATGAAACTCATGTCTCTCATGACTACGCTATATGGGGGGAGAAAAGTCTATCATGCCATTGTTATTGGCAAAATTTGAAAATATATATATTTAAAATGACAGTTGGCAGCATAAGGAGAGATACAGTATGTATTCACCATTCAGCTTGTTATGTACACTGGGACTATTACATAAATTAACGTGTTTTACAATACCACTCTTCCTAATGTTGAAAAAGCCTTAATCATTTTTCCTCAAAAGGAGTGGGGTCTCTTGATTCAGGGGCTTAGTAACTGGACAGGAAGCCTTTCACATTTACTATATAGGTCACATTTTAATCTGGTATAAAAATAGCAAACAACAACTAAAACCACCCATCAGCCATTAGAAGGTAAAAGTGTAATACAGCCTTGGGGAACTTGATTCTGCCACTGTCTAGCCTGTAACTGTTTTGTGGATTTTTGGAGGTTTTCAAATGACAGTTTTGTCACTGACATTTCCTGCATGCTAGTCATATGAAATGTGCTGCTGCTCTAAGAAGTAAACTATTCCACATGGCCCCCCTGCCTAACTCTAGAGGAGAATGAAAAGATAGCGACTCTCAGTTATACCACTACCACTAGCAAATTACTAAAAAGTCAAAAGCTGTGTCCTGCTATTTTGAGGATGTCATCTACACACTTACCCGAAGTTCCTTCCTCTGTATCTGGTTCACGAGTGCTTGACTGGCAGGACTGACAGGACTGCAGTGGAGTCAAAAACAGGTCCTGTCTTGCTGCACAGCTGGATCCCTCAGTTGCCTGTCCCTCATCTTCCTCCTCCTCTTCCTCATCCACCACCTCATCCTCACTGTTCATGGCAGGGGCCTGGGACTCAGGCTCCTCAGAGGTATCCACAGTGATGTGTGGGTAGTGGGGTCTCCCCCGGGATGGCATGCAGCTTGTTTTAAGAGTGGTATATCTGCAGCTTGGCACAGGATCGATTGTTGCCATCCCTGGGCCACCCTTCTGGTATGCCTGCTGCAACTTCTTGTCTTTCATTCAGTGCTGCTGCTGGTCCCTATTGCACCCCTTCTTGTGCATCACCCAAGCCATCTACTCGTAGATGTCCACATTTCTACAGCTTGTTCGGAGCTGTACTTGCATAGCATCTTCTCCCCGTGCACTGAGAAGATCCACTATCTCCTGTGTACTTCAGGCATGAGTGCGTCATTGGGCAGTTGCATTCAACAATGGAGAGCCGCTAGGTGTGCTTGCCAAGCTGGGCAACCAGGAAAAGGAATTTTTAAAATTCCTTTTAAGAGGAGGGGGTGAGTTTCCAGTCTTTGTGGCCTCTGAGCAGTGGAGTTCAAAATAGTGACCATAGCAGTCAGTTTGGGATATTGTGGGACAGCTGCTAGAGGACTGTTAGGATCGACACAGGTAACAGTGTCTATACTCGTGCTGTGTTGACCATAGTACATCGACCATGGCTCGATGTCATTCAGGGAGGTGGCATTACTATGTTGGCATAACAGGGCACTTACATTGTTGGGAGACAAATTTAAGTCTAGACACATGCACGACTAGGTCAATGCAAGGCACCGTTACGTCAACATAACTTTGTAGTGTAGACCAGGGCCCTGCCATTGCAATTTAGGCTCCACTCCTACAAACATTTATGCAAATGAGTAGTCCCCTTGAAGTCAAGGGGACTACTCACAAGCATAAGTGTTTGGAGGAGGTAAGTTAACAATTCTGTTGAGAATGGGCAAGAAATTCAGAATTCAGTTTATTCTCTCTTAGCTGTGTTGGCTCTACAGGCTCAAGAGTGAAAAGTAAGAAAACTTTATTTTTATCTGCTGGTTTTAGTGATGTGACTGAGTGCACACAGGGGGTAAGAATATGTTCTATTTACAGTGTCACATTCTTCAGAGAAGAACCATGGTTTAAAAAAAATCAGTTCCATATCCATTTCACCCCTTTAAAAAGTGTTACAGTATTCACATTTCACATTCAACTGGCACTATCACTAAGTTCTGAAGACTGCAGTGCCATTACCTAATTGGAGTTGAAGTACACTATGCACTTATCTTTCCCAACCAGACAATCTGGTGGAAGAATGTTGCAATATAACTGGAGTTTATTCTGGAGTTCAGTGTGTGTGAAATGTGACATAAACACACTTTTGTGACAGTATAGATCAGTGGTTCTTAACCTTTACTGCAGCCTGCACCCCTTTGGTTCTCAAAAATACGTTCTCGTACCCCTTATCAAAAATTGTGGAAGTAGGTCAGTTCTTTAAACCTAGATATATCATAATTATAGAATGAAAGAGAGTGAATTATATATTTATTTTAATTTCACAGTTAAAATTTAAGGCAGTAATTTTTAAAAAATGTATAATGGTTTGATGAAAAAGTAGTTGTACGTACATGCCTGTGCTTAATTTGTTTGACATGTCTCGCACCCCCAAAAAGGGCATCTCACATCCCCAGGGGGTGCATGCACCCCAGGTTAAGAACCACTGGTATAGATGGTGATCCTTTCCTAGCTCCATTACTGAGCCACATGAAGGCAGCAAACACATCAGTCTGTGGAACCATATCATCTTTTTCATGTATATTAATGCTTATCTCAGGTTTCATTGGTTCCAGATATACACTGCTTTTCAGTCACAGTGTTAGTTTCAGATTTACTTCTGCTATATTAGAAGTCACAAAATAGTGTGGTATCTCCATAGTAAGACCTTTAACTGGTACACAAATTCCTCCATATGTAGAAATTTTAATATTTGATTTTCTCAGGGGCCCCATATATCCTGGGTTACTTAAAAAAACCCTGGATTTACATTTGCTTATGCTAGTGTCTATTTTAAACCTCATCATGTTTCTATTTATATCTAGATTTACATACTAGAATCACACACGTTCAATTGCATCACAGTTCCAATAAAGAATCCTTCATTTTCACTTGGTCAGTAGAGGGCTGCAGTTTGGTTGCTGACCAAAGCCCATTCATTTTTGTTTGGTTCTCTCTCTTTCTTTTCGTGTTTTGTTTTAAAAAAAGCAGCAGCGTTCAAATCTGTTTTTTCTTAGGAGTGTGAAGATCCTCAAACATTTTGATTATCATAACATTCCCTTCCCCCCATCCCACACACACTTTCCAATTTTCCAGGATGGCAGCATTGCGGATCAAAACCTATGTTTCTTTAAATAGTAGTGGAGCAATGCAACTGTTCTGGTCCAAAATCTGTCACAATGCCAAGTGGTGATAGGGTAAATTGATGACCCAAACAGTTGCATAAAGCTCAAAAATAGTGCTAGACTAAGTATTCTGATAGAGTCCAATGTGAACCTTGAAGATATTCATTTAAAAAGTGAGTTTGTGTGAACAAAAGTACACTGAATACAAAAAATATCAACAAAATCAAAAAACAAATGAAGCAAAAATGTAAGAGGCAAACTAAAACAAACACAGGAACAGCTAAAACTCAGCAGCCTAATGATATTATTTAATAATAAGAACATCTCTAGGGAAGGTGATGTTGCAGGGCAAGTTGCAGAATAATGAGAGAGAAACAAAATTAATTGGAGGCTCAGGTTTGTACACAGAAATCAGTCTCTTGGTAAGGTTTGATTGCAGAGGTTCTTCTGGGTTATCTCACACTGAGAACAACAAAACAGAAAAGTACAAACCATACAGAGTGAGTAGCCATATTTCCCTAGAGCTGCCTGCCCTTGATTCTGGTTGACAACCCAGGGCCGCCCAGAGGGGGGGGCAAGAGGGGCAATTTGCCCCAGGCCCCGAACCCCACAGGGGCCCCCACCAGAGTTTTTTGGGGCCCCCGGAGCGGGGTCCCTCACTCGCTCCGGGGGGCCCGGCAAACTCTTGCGCGGCCGGGCGCAGGAGCTGCTTCTGCTCCCGGTCTTCGCCGGCGGGGGGGCCTTCCGCTCCGGGGCGGAACGACCCCCCCGCTGGCGAATTGCCGCCGAAGACGGAGCGGGACCCGGCGCCGAAGCGCAGCCCGGTCTTCGGCGGTAATTCGGCGGCGGGGGGCCCTTCCCTTCCGGGACCCGCCGCCGAAGTGCCCCGAAGACCCGCGGCGGGGGCCCCCCCGCCGCAGAATTACCGCCGAAGACCGGGCTGCGCTTCGGCGGCGGGTCCCGCTTCGGCGGTAATTCGGCGGCGGGGGGGCCCGCCGCGGGTCTTCGGGGCACTTCGGCGGCGGGTCCCGGAACGGAAGGGCCCCCCGCCGCTGAAGACCCCGGGCCCCCGGAATCCTCTGGGCGGCCCTGTGACAACCTCCTACTTCCACTCCTCTGAAGCATATATAATTACCCATTGTAGCACCTTTTGCCATCAAGGTGTATAGCTAAATCAGTTTGGTTTGTTCTTGGCTACCCTAGCAACTACATGTTCAGTCAAACTAGTTCATTATTATGACCAATAAGTAACTTTCCTAATGCAGACAAGGTTTTAGAACAACTCCTTTCTTTTAAAATTTTGATTGGGATAGATTAGGGAAAAATTAAAATTTCACTCCATCTTTTGTGAAGAACAGCAAGACTATTTTATTGAACTCAAATGAGCAAAAGGAGTGTAATTAGTTTTATTAGGTAATAATGATAAGTTTATTGTCTGGACTCTGGAATATAGGTGACAACTGTAGTACTTTAACCCTGAAACACATGCCAGCAGGGCTTAACTGAGGTGTACATTAAGTGGCCAGTCCTGCACCTACTGAATTCAATTGTAAATACTTACACTGATTTCAGTGGGTGCAGGATTCACCCCTAAAAGTCAGTTCTGATGTAAATTCCCTTGACTTCAGTGGATTTACTCTTGATTTGTACCCAGTATAATTGAGATTAGAATTAAGCCCTCTGTTTCTGAGAACACCACACACACACACACACACACAATATCTACCAATAGAGGTACAGTATCCAGATCCTTGGCTTGTGTAAATTGCCATAGCTCTATTGACTTCACAGGATATAAACTGATTTACACCAGCTAAGAATTTGGCTCCTAATGTTTTAAGTGTTTAAAATACACTCTTCTAGACTTTATTTTAAGGATGGACAAGATGTATGAAATATTTTTCTGGATTAAATTCCAAAGATGTAAAATGTATGCAAAATGCTGATATGGCATTTCCACAAAAACAGACATAACTCTCCTTTGGAGACAAAATTCCATACCTCAATATTTCCAGCCCAGAATCTACATCTCCATGCTCTCACCAACCATAAAATTACCTGTGCAAGGTGACAGATTATTCAGTTTTCAAAGAGTACATCAGTTTGCAAAGTTCTATGCTTCCAAGAAATAGAGAACACAGTGGGAGGATCAGCTGCAATCCAGAAATAGGCATACATATATTATGCAACTCTTGTAATGCGAGAGTATATCGCATAGAAGGTATAATATAAATTAAAATTACCACAGAAAATATGTAACCAGCTGGCAGCCTTGCACCAGACTTGCAAAGAAAGCTCCATTCAAACCTATTTCAAATTTGTACCCTAAAACAATTTCTGCCTTCAGTTACATACATGAAATATTGTTGACTGCACTGGATTTGCTCAGGTGTAACTAAAGGCAGAATTTGACCCTGAACATCAAAATAAAAGGTTATTATTTTCTTCAAGGGAAAAGCCCATGTAGGTGCTAGGAAACATTATAAACTGAAAATCAATTTCCACCTATCTTCTAAGCTGCGGTGAGCGGCTGTCCTCTTGCAGAATGTGAAGTGGGCTTGACCCTCCAAAGCCACTGGTCTACCGAGATCTTGGGAAATCCATCAAACATTAGGGCTCTTGTAAGGAGAACCAGTCCTACTCTCTGGCCCCACATTCCTTAAGGAAATGTGTTGCTATGGTCTCCACATAAGCCTCTCTCTGCCTCAGTCTTCCCACCTTTGCACTGGGGTTGGGGAGTGTTTCACGCCACAGATGTGGAAGCAGCATAAGGCCATCATTATCTTGGTTTAAGCCTGGTGGTTTAAGGGAGGCAATGGCCATCTGTCAGGCTCATTCCACTCACCCTCTCCAAAATAAAGCATTGACTGTGCAGACTTGGGGAAGAGGAGCTTGTACAGGCTGAATCTGATTAGTATTAAAAAATGAAAACTGAGGTGAACAATAAAATAGGTAAAAGCCCCAATTACCTCAGTTGTTAATGATTAACTGGAAGACCATCAATGAACTTAGTACCTGAGTGTGGAATTTGGAATCTGACCTTTACTACATCTAGATAAACACGGTTGCAGATTCAGAGGCTCTCTTTGCAAACTTCACTCCAATCTGAAGAGTTCACTTGGTAGCTTTAACATTTAATGCTGTAGTCAAGAGCTCAGATGAGTCAAACATGATTCTTCTTACTGTGCTTTTCCTCTGCATCTTTTCCACATACTCTGCCTCAGTTAAAGGTAGGTCTATGCTGTGTTTGATTAATCTTTTGGTGGTAGCAGTGGTGAATGTACAATGGTATATTTTTTACATACGAAAGGAAGATCTTATGCTAAATGGGTTCTCGAGGAGCAGAATTTTAAAATGGATTTACTAAATGAAAATAAAGATGCAGCACACGCACTTGTAATGTTAGTTTCACCCTAGTTTATAGAAAAAGCAAAGGGGTCAAGTGCATTTGGCACTGGCCTAGAAGTCAGAAGACCTGGCTTCTAGTCTTGGCATTACAAGTGACCTGGGGCAAGTCACTTCACCTTTCTGCTTCTTAATTGTTAAATGGGGCTAATGCTATTTTGACTTCAAAGGCACTACTCACATGCTTAAAGTTAAGCACTTGTTTAAGAGCTTTGATGGATCAGAGCCAGAGCGCTCACCTCTGCATAACTGAGCCCTATGTGCTTGTTCCAGCTCCCATTAAAATCAATAAAAAGACTCCCATTAACTTGAATGGGAGTTGGAGCTGGATCTGCTCTCACGGTGAAATTCTGGATGCCCACATAAAGTGGCTTTATGCAGGTTTCCTGCACAAGAGTCAGGGGTACAAAATCCACACACGACTCCCCTGCAGCCCATCTGTACACTTCAGTGCCACCAACCTATGGAATTGTAGAAGTTGTCCTTGCACAATGCCTATGTGGGGATATTCTGCCACTGTTTGTAAATGATAGAGTAAATGTAAAGACTTTTAGGCCAAACCAATCAACATTGTGGGTGAAAATGATGTAAGAGCATTGTGTTCTATGAGTCTGTACTTCAAGGGCCACATTCTTAAAACTCAGATAAACGGTAATTCATATAGTTTTATGCAGGTACCCTGCATCCATAATTAACCAACCCTCCAATATTAGGCCAGGCGGTAGGGCAGCCGGTGGGATAGGTTAGTTGTTACTGCCCCTCCTTGTCCCTCATGTAGAGAATCCAGGTCATTGGATCTGTGTAAGCACAGACCAAGTGGCTGCTCCTCCAGCTCACTGCCACTTGGGTCCCATTGCTCTCTTCCACACCAGTATATGTGGAACCACCTCCTCAGTTTGCAATGGGTGCAGAGGCTCCCTGTGCATCTTCTCTGCTCACAGGGCTCATCATACAATCCCTCTACCACTAGGTGAATTTCACCATGCTGCCATAACGATCTTCTATAACTACTCACTAACGTGCTGTACCTCTAGTATTTGCTATTCTCAGCTTCTGATAATGTTATTTTAGCCAAGCTTCTCCATGATGTAAAGTAACATGGAATAAAAATCCTTAGCACTTTACATCTCCAACGTGCTGTACAAACATTAACTCACTCAGTAATTCTCAAAACAGCCATGTGAGAAATCATTATTTCCATTGCACAGATGGGGAACCTGAAACTCAAAGAGGTTAAGTGATTTGTCCAAGGCCAGAGGGTGAATCAGTGGCAGAGCTGGGATTAGAATTCAGTTCTTTGCTCTCAGTCCACCAGACTGTGCTGCCTTTTTAAAATACTTACGGAGTATTCTTTACATTCAAGTCAGTCGGATAATTGCACATGATACTTTTCTAGCTTTGGTTACATTATAAAATGTTTTCAAATAAATAGATGGCTTTCGTTTTTTTAAAGGTATCCAATATCATAAGAACTGGCAAATGTAATTTATGGTCTTAGAGCCAGTTAGTGGTTAGAGATGCACATGTTGTGCATGCCAAATGTATTAATAAAAGGCACAGGATTTGACAGCTGTCTCTGCTCAGGCAGTGTAACCTTCTGTATTATACACTATCATAATTTAATTATAGAATTGGCATGTTACCCTTAATGACAGACACTTAACATTACTAGTCAAACTATGTGTTATGCACTCCACCTTGAAAGCGACATAGTCCATGCAGGCATTTCTGACCCCAACACAGTATAGCAGAATGCTGTCTCTAGGTCCAGTCCTGGTCCACTTTAAGCCAGTGAGGGTTTTGCCATTGACTGCAATGGAAATAGGATCAAAGGAATAAACAACATTATGTAGGACTGACAGTACAGATCTCCGAAAGGCAGCATAACACTAAGTCTCTGATTTTTGGGAGAGGTTTCTATTGGCTAGGAACAGAAATGCAGTGTAACCTTCTATATTGTACACTATCATGATTTAATTATTTACATAAACAGTACTGCTATTTTTCTTATGATGGAAATAGTATGTGTATTTTGTAAAGCTATCTTGGTTTTGTGCATAACATCACCCAGTCCACATAAAGCACAGCTGCTAATATCTTCTTTGCCTGTTAATCTAGCCACGTTACCCTACTGCCTCTTTAATCTCCACTGAATTCCCCTTTTCTAGTGCAGTAAGTTCATGGCTGCCCCCTTCCCTACTTGAAATCCCTAGTCTCTTATCATGTCTTCCCACCACAAACCCTCTTCAGCCTTGTGACCGGTGTGTCTGCTACTCCAACACCTGTCTGTACTTTCTTCCATGCTGCCTCTTATGCATGGAAAGCCCTTGCTGAGCTGGTGCATAAAGCCACTATCCTCCCCACATTTCAGTACCTCCCAGACACTCATTGCTTCCATGACTACCAGGAGAAACTAGCCGGTGAAGTCATTTGCGTATCCGTTTCCTGCATGAGTGAACTGCTCCTCTGTGTGGGGAGGGGATCCAGTGTTGGACGGGTAGGGCACAAAGGGAATATTAAATGAGAACTACTGTAGAAAAATACCCATGGGCTGAATTGTGGAGGAAGGGTGAAAAAAGGAATGTAGGGAGCTTAAATTTAAGAAAAATGTAAAAAGAGAACAAACAATCCTATGCTGTAACTAACAAGACCTGTCTATCGTCGCCCTGATCATTTTACTCACATGTCCTTTCCCCCACCCTTCATTTGCCTTTGCCTTTTTAGATTGAATGCTCTCGGGGGTAAGGACAGCATCATCTTCTGTGGTTAGAAAGTACCTAGCACAGTGCACTACCCCAATCGCAATAAATATTAAATACTCAACAGTGTAATTGGTACTAAGTTACAGTACACGTAAAACAAGCCATGGGACTTCAGCAAAGATTTATTTCCAAGAATTGGGGTCTGATAGTGTTGACAAGCTTTTATGAGGTGCTGAGCACCTGCCACTGAAGTTGATAGGAGCAGAGGGTGCTCAGCACTTCACAGGAAGCACTCGCAGACCCTTACAGGAGCAGGCCCTTTATTTGTAAAGCTCTGATTTTTAAAGAAAACCCTCTTGCCCACAAGGAAGTGCTTCCCAGCATCATTACTGTAGCAAGAAAACAAGACAACAGCCCCAACTTTCAGCTCTAGGGTAGTAGTTCTCAATATCAGGGCCTGCAAAATCTCAGGGCCAGATCCTCAGCTGGTGCAAATCAGCGGTGTTCTATTGAACTTCTATGGTGCTAAGCCAATTTACAGTGGCTGAAGATCTGGCTCTTTGCGGGTACAGCCTCCCTTAGAGAAGTACGTTTCGGTTCCGTTTGACTGTACCTTAGCCTGCTATTGACTATCACATCTGAAAACATTTGACCAAAAAATGGGAGTGTGAAGTGCCTTGAGAGATTTTTTTTTTTAAACTTATGGACACTTGATTTTTTAAAAAAGAAATCCATCCTGTCATGGTGGATTTCCAAGATGTATCTAATCAAAAGAAGAATTTAAACTTTTACCTTCCATTTGAACAAACACAAACTTTGCATTTTTTCTTGATTAGATGTATTGAAACTTGTATTTAGCCAAGTCATATCAAATGGTGCAAGACATTATACAAATTGGGAAACCCTAGTACTGTCAATTCTCTAACAGGAACATAGAACACACTGACTTGAGTTCCAGTTGGTTTGAGAATCTGTCTGAGGTGATGTGGGGGATTTTCCTTTTCTGTGTTTCCCAAGAGACTTATTCGTCCGTCCTGTAGAAAACAATACTACCTTTTCCAGTTTAACTCTGTTGCAGAGGTTTGAATGCAGTTTCTTCAGTTTAAGGGTCTGATCCTGCACCCATTGAAGTCCATGGCAAGCCTCCCATTGGTGTAGGATTGGAGCCTAATAGGACTCAGCGCTTTAGTTACAAATAGAACGTCAAATCATTATAATGCAAAGTAATTTGGAGGGCAAGGGGGAGGAGGGATCTCATTTTTGTCCAGTTACTTTACTTTGTGCCTTTGGCAGCCAGAGGTGTTGAAACTAGGGGTGCTGCCCCAGCCCCCACCCCCTGGCTTAAAGTGGTTTCTATTATGTCCAGGGTTTACAGTTGGGTTCAGTGGCTCTGAGCAACCCCACAATACAAATTGTTCCAGTGCCCTGTTGGCAGCACTTTGTACGTAGTCAGTCAGTTTCACATCCCATCTCCAGCCCCAGCCTCTATATGATGAGTGAATTAGTCAATACTCCCTTGCACAGAAAAGACCTTTATAATGATCAACAAGAGAGGAGAAAAACCCTTGTAAACATTTATTTAAAGGGAATTTTATACATTTATTTCACGGCATACCATTTAAAGGATGTGCTACCAGAAACTTTTTTTTTTAAAAAGGTGAGTTAAAAAATTCCAATCGATAGTATCCTTTTAAAAACAAACACTTTACTCAAGACACTTTATGGATCAAATGGGGTAACCGTTCCACGTGTTGCAATTAAAGTGAGTGAAACCTCCATGCAGTGTGACTCTCATATCAGGCCTGTAGAGGCAAAGCTAGCTCCCACTTCTGAGGCTGGGGAGGGATCCCTGACAGTGGAACTGGGGTGTGATGTGTCCCCCTGCCGTAGCAGTGCAGAGGAGAAGGGAGGAGGGGATAGGGCATTGGGCACTCCGGGCAGGTTAGCTGAGATGGTGGAAAAAACTCTTGAGCCTTGTCTACACACTCCAGCTTCGGCCTACATTAGCAATAGCAGAGCTGAACCGCTGGAGAACAATGTGCGCCATTTTTGCTGGTGCAGAAGCGCTGGAAGTATCAATAGGAGCACACCTATGGCAGGGGGTGCCCTAAATTAGATGCCTAATTTGAAAGCTGGGTCTGTGATTTTATTTTATTTATTGGGGGGAGATGTGTCTTTTAAAATACATTGTGTGGTCTAAATGTAACAAAATCAAGTGATAACTCCCAGAGACGTGTATTTTATTTGAAGAAAATGGGTTTACTGCTCTGAGTGCAAAAAACAACCCCACTGTTTTCTACTGATCTTCATTACTTTCATTTGTGTCATCCCTTGGATGGAGTCTCAGTGCATTGACTACAGGCAAGGTCCTGAAAGATGAGGAGTGATTCCTAATATAGGCTGAGTGCCTTCAACTTCCATTAACTCCCATGGGAGATCAAGGCACTCAGCACATCTCAGGTTGCCAAACAGATTGCTTTCTAGTGATAGGAAATTCTTTATATTCTGAGCTCACTCTGAATTCATTTTTTAAAAAAAACTATCCAAAGGGAAGAATTGGAACTTAAGCCAAATCGTCTATCATCTCTGTGTAAAGTTACAAAGGTTTTTTATGGATATTCTGGTCTAATTGCCTAACTCTCAAAAGCAGTCCCATTAAAGTCAATGTAACTCAGTAAAGGTTGCAGGTTCAGACACTGAATCCTTTGTTAGAGAAGGTCTTTAGTTCTTCTAAAGCTGATTCTACACGTTTGAGAGAGAAAATGACAGATAATTTGGGTCTGTGGTGATTGCTAAAATGATACCATGTGCATTTTTTGTCTTTTTCCACCCAGGGCACACTACAGGACCAAGAATAAATAATGACAAGCTATACAAATTCATCTATTCAACAGAAGTGTTTATCGACAGGGTTAAACGATTACCAGAGGATAGCGCGGGCTACCGGATTTCATCCGGTGTGGATGTCAACCTAGTATGGAGAAACCCCAACAATGATGATGACCAATTGATCAAAATTATGGTAGGAGTTTTCAAAAGCATATAAAAGCAGACAAATTACTTAAAGACCACACCTTTTTCAGTCGTCTATTCCCATTGTGTGCTGCTTTGTGACATGTACAATAAATTAAGAGTGTTTATCAAAATTGGGATGAATTACTCAAACAAAAGAGATTGTTACACATCTACAAGCCAGAAATCTGTTACCTGTTGAAACAAGATATCTGAGGCAAAGGCCAGGCACTACAATGTTCTGAGCACCTCCTGTTGCTATAGGAAACATCCATGTGAGGACAAGATCATCTAATAGGTCCTTTCCATCCTAAGTTTTGACTCTATGACAAGTCCTCCATTATGTCTATGTAACATATGTAATATTTTGGCACCACGTAATGTTTTGTTTACTGGAGTGATTATACTTTGCCGGAGTGATGCTCAGATTCTAAACAAATCTCCATCCAAACTAAAAATAAAGTTTTCCAAGATCTGTCTATACAAAAAAAATCTAACTGCCTTATCGAACAGTCATTACGTATGACCCTGTTGTAAACATTATTAGGAGTTACAGATATTCTAGTAGGTTCTGTTTAACTGACCGTATAGGCAGATAGATCTTGAAGAAATGTTTCTTGTTGGGGTACACTTCTTTTTTAGAAGATGAACATATCACCATGCCATCCTATCTGAGTCTCGCCAACTAAAATTAGTTTTGTAAGTTCAGTAGCTGCCTACAGAATCTAAAATCACTATGTGGTACCAAAACATAGGCCAGATTAACATAACAGCTCCGCACCCAACAGCTTCCATTTAGGTACCAACATGAGCTGGCCAGATTGTCAGATGTGCTCAGCATCCAGCAGCTCTTGTTGAGAACAATGAGATTTGCTAGATACTTTTGAAAATCTACCCATTTCAGTTAGGTGCCTTCCTCCCTATGATTGCTCCCTATGTTGTTGTTTGCTTTTACTTTTCTAGATAACAGATGTTAAGATTGAAAATGTGAATGAACGTCCAGCAGCAAAAAACATCTTTAAAGGGAAACACTCAGAAAATATAATTGGAAAGGAATATCTGTCAGCTTTACAGAGGCCTGTAGTTCTCCAATGGACCCGTGGAAAGGTAAGTCCCTGCCTTTTAAAGTTCATGCATATTCCTTGGGGAAGCCCTGAACAAGTAATTTCTTGTTGGCATGAAAAGATTTAGTAATTTGTTGTCTCTTTAGATTACTAATACACCATCCTGTCTTACTTTTGTACATAAAATATATTCATTTTGGGCTAGATTGTGCCTTGCCATTATTTGGATGCATTGTGGGGAAGACATAAGGAACCTGGATTCTTGTGTTATGAGAGTGCTCTATGTCTGTATATATGTAAATTGTTCAGGGGACAGGCCAGGAGATATCATTCAAGAATATGTAGCATAGTTCCTAGGTAGGATCAATAAAACTGGCTTTTTTTGCATTGCCGATAGCTTCCTCTGTTTACACCAGCTCTTAATACCTTGCATAGGGGCCAGCCAAAACTAGTCCCTGCTTTCTCTGTGCACATCTGGAGGCACGCAGCTATGCAAAGAGGGCCAGGAAAAAGCAAAGCCATGGCTGCACCCCATCCAGCCCACAGACTTGCTGGGCATGGCACAGCAGAGAGAGCAGGCCACAGCATCCCAGAGGAACAGAGAGGAGGAGGTAGATTGGGGAGTTATCAGTATACAGGCAGTAACTGAAGCTGTAAAACTGAATGATATCATCCAATGATAAGGGGTGAAATCCTGGTTCTATTGAAATCAATGGGAGTTGTGTCTCTGATTTCAGTGGGGCCAGGATTTCACCCAAGAGGTAGAGGGAGAAGAGGAGATATTATTTACCATGAAGACAGACAATACTGAGTCTAGTCTGGAGCAATGTTAATCACTCAGGTGAGTACTTGAGTATATCCCTACTGTCTACAGCAGTGTTAGTGCAAATTATTGTAGTCAGATAAGTTAATTAGGCATGATATCCAAAACCCTGAATCTTCAATCATTTCAGTGAGATGTAGGCTCCTGACTGTCTAATTCACTTTTGAAAACGTGGCATAGGTTGTAATTCACGTATGTGTTTACGAAAACTTTATCCGAAATCACCATCCAACACAGCACTCGTATCAGATCATCATGTAGAGCCTCCACTGGTATCCTGAGATTGAAAATCTGAAATCTTCTGTGTTGTGTCTGTACTGTAAAATTTTCATCAAGAATCAGGGAGAAAAAAAAATATTTTCTTTCCCACTGGCAAGGGGCTGGATTGTCATTTTACAACCTGTCCCAAGTAAAGGGCAGCACATAGCTACAGTGACACAGGAACAGCTCGGAGAACCCGGGGTGACTCAGAGAGAGCTCCCATTTACTCAGGGGAAGGAATAAGTTACTTCACCCTCTTTCATGGAGCAGCTTAGTTTCCTCACTGTGTCCAGCCAGCTTCTTTGACCAATGAATGGGGAGGGTGGAGCCAAGATTACTCCCACTTCCTCTCTATTCCCTTCCTACCCACTGGCTCACAGAGAGTATTCGGAAGCAGCCGCTGCTTTCCCAACTGCAGCCAGTGACAAACCTGCGTTGTGCTGACCAGGAAGTATGTGGGGTTAGGGGGAGGTGGAGCAGAGGGGGTCACTCCTTTTCAGCCCTCTGCAAAGTTGACTAAGGGTTGTGACAATCTAACCCTCAAAGATCTTCACCTACTGCTGTAAACAGGTTCTGAGCACAAACACTGGCTGACAGCTTGGCCTGCCCCATTGCAGATGCCATCAGGCCTGCTCAGTAAGTTTCAAACTTAGCCTTGTCATCAGTTTTACAAAACATAAAAAGGAACAGAATGGCACTGACTCTCCACTGTACACATCTCTAAACCAGGATTAAGGTATCAGAGTAACACAAACTGAAAACATCTGCTCCCAATACACTGCAAATATGTTGGCAGATGCAGCTCTTGTACTAGAGGCTGAGATGTAGTTTTCCATATAGCGCTTTCTAAAAACTCTTTTTCTTGCCAACTAGTATGTTACTCTATCCTAGAGTGACCAGTCAGCAAATGTGAAAAATCGGGATGGGGTGGGGGGTAATAGGTGCCTATATAAGAAAAAGACCCAAAAATCAGGACTGTCCCTATAAAATCAGGACATCTGGTCACCCTACGCTATCCCCTGTCACAATGACAAGATCTCCTCTTCCATGCCTGTTCCCTCTAATGCTGCAACACTAACAGATAACATATTGATTACATTTACAGTTTCTAGGAAGAAGGGCAGTATAAAAGCTCCTTAAATGCAGATTGAAGGTGCAAAGTCTTTTGTTACTAGACAAAAAGCTCAGACAGGACAGTCTCCCCTTGTGGTTCAAAGGTTGGCGCATGCTTGACACGTCATTTAAGTGTCTCCAACTCTGATTTAGTTATGATTCATTCTGACTTTTTGTAAACTTGTGGTTAAAGTGCAATGGGTACTAGATGTATGTGGGGAGGGAATGGGGTGTGAAGGGAGGGATTACTATGGGATGTGATGGTTTTGGCCACATCTTTGAGAGAATAATGCTGTAGGGGACCCATTTCAACATGCATGTAAGAGTGAACCACTTGTGATCTTATATTTAGTTTTCCATTTCCTTTCTAAATTCTCTCTCATTAGCACACAGGAAGTCTTCTCAGGTGAGGCCTTATTTAGTTTTTGCCAGAGGCTTGAAACATCATCACCCCCTTCAGTTATGGGCTGGATCCTGCAGTCAGTGGAGTTTTGCTTAACAAAGAACTACAGGATAAGGTCCACTAAGCTCAGTTTCCTGAGCTGAACTCTAGAAACTGGAAGGAGGTTTGCAGGGGATCACGTGGTGTTTCTCTGATTGAATCAGATGCATAGATTTACTGTTTGGTTTTGTTTCCACAGGTTAAAAACTTCTACTCCTACAAAAATGAACCAGCAGTTATTCAAAATCTCAAGAGAGGTCTGGCTAGTCTATTTCAGATACAGCTGCACTCTGGTGCTGCCAAGGAGGTACTGTACTACATCAGCAATATAGAGATAATCAGATTGATAGAGTACAATTTGATAGAGTCCTGAATGCATGTATGTGGCTCCCACTGACTTCACAAGTATTTAAAGGCCAGGACAGAATTTGGCCTTTTAGTTTAAACTTGAACTTGTGATTGCAAAGTTCATTGGTGGAGCCTTTGGTACATTGTGTTTGGCTATATTCAAAGTTGCAGACGTTTAACTTTATAAGGTTTAAAAACTAATTTAGTGAAACCAGAGCTACCCCTGTCTGGACACACTTAATTTGATTTAAAAGTCCCTTTTTTTCAATTTAGTTTAGTTCACTAAAGACTCAACTTAAACTAAATCACCCTAAATGAGGTTTAAATAGAATTAAGAGTGTTCAGGCAGGATTAGCAATGGTTTAAGTACATCAGTTTAAAATAATACATTGAGCTAAACTCATGAGACTTTGAACATGGACAAGGCCAGAGTCTTGCCAAAATTCACTCCAGCACAGGCAAATGCAGTGCCATCATCAACTGTTTATAATTTAACATTTCTTTAATTAATGTTTACTTTGCTTCACATGCCGCTTATAAAAAATAATCTCTGCCCATCCAAGAGAAAGTACTTTTTGCATAATTTAAAAACATAATCATACAAACAAAAATAAAACCAACAGCCTCTCTTACCACCCCCCACTAGAAAATAATGAATCCAAAATGAAAATCAACCTCAGACAATACAGCACCTCTCACACAAGTACCCAAGAGTTAAGAAAACAGATAATCTTTGGAGTGCACTCTATAGCACTACAGATTGATTCAAGTAATTGCCCCTGGACATGTTGTTAAGATTCCTGCAGGTGCCTACCCAGTTGCAAACACTACAAGCCTGCCATCCAGCATAGACGGTGTACGTGTATGAGAGGGGAAAAAACAAACATCAAAACCATGACAACAAATCAGAAATGGGTGACACTGAAAATAATTTTTCCTTTTCCTTTTTCAAGGTGGATGTCTCTGGGAAATGCAATGTTACTTACCATGCTCGAGAAAGTCAAGTGACTAAAATTAAAGCCCTGGGCACCTGTGAAACAGAAAAGACAGGATTTACTAGCCATAATGAGGTACAAAGTGGTTCATTTTTGAAAACATAAATACAAGAATCAGCATGTCAGATAAATGTCTAAAATTAAAATAGCCAGCTCTGAGTGATAGTTTATTTTATGTTGGCCCATACGCAGTGGTAGATATATGTGACCAATAGAAGTCATTTTAATGTACATTACTTGTTTGACCTTAAAATAAATTTTTATTATACCTCTTTACTTGCTCTCATTATTCCCTTCCTTGCATTGTAGAGCGCATGCTACAGCTTCATGTTTCATGTAGGCCACTTCCTAGTATATGCTTTATCCCCAAATACTATGTGCATTACCAGCAAATGAAAATATGGGGGTAGATCCTCAACTAGAGTAAAATGTCATCATTCAACTGAAGTCAATGGAATTATAACATGTATACCTGCTGGTGATCTGATCCAGGATGTATTTTACTTGCACTGTCTATGGAAACTTCCAGGATGTCCTGTCTTCTTTGTGATTTTAATTAATGTGTGTTTCTTTCTATGTGGGTAATGCGTCTATATATGTTGGCAGTGCTAGCAATAATTGTAAACCCTTCCCCAGCTATTATATATATGTGTTTAGTACATACTGCAGATGTAGGGCCAGATCCCAACCCCTGATATGGCACTTTGGTGGCATAGGGAGGTAGTAAATTTGGCCTAAC
This sequence comes from Mauremys reevesii, assembly GCF_016161935.1. Taxonomy (NCBI): domain Eukaryota; kingdom Metazoa; phylum Chordata; order Testudines; family Geoemydidae; genus Mauremys; species Mauremys reevesii. The sequence goes on along the minus strand of NC_052627.1, from coordinate 35,670,587 downwards.
TGCACAGCTGGTTCCCCTGGCATGACAAAGGTGGTTTGGTATATAATAGATGTGGCCACAAAGTGGCTGTGCCCTAGTGATCCATGCCTAGCATAAATGCCCCTTTTAGGCTGTTACTAACAAGTGCAAATTAGAACCATGCTAAGGATACTCGAGCTAACCCAAGAGGCCAAACATGTCCTTGTCCGCTGAGGAGATCCATAAAGCGCAAAGGTGGTATACAGACATCTTTGCCCTGCTCCTTCTTGCACCCAGGGCAGTCCGGCTGGATCTAAGCATTGAGTGCCTAGTATTTCAAGCTTATCACACAGAATTCAAGTTGTTTCTGAACAGGTCATTAGAGTAGATAGCTAGTTTGCTTTCCACAGTATGTTCTAGATATGGGAGGCCTACCATGTTGGGCCAGATCCAGCAACACCAACTCACAACTTAGGAGTTGTCCCACTGATTTGCTTGAGAATCTTCTTTTCTGATGGTTGCCTTTAAAAAAAGAAAAAAAGAAAAAAAGAAAACACCTTGATCTACAAATTATTAGGTGTCTTTTCAGCAATATTCAATTCTCTCCCCACCACCCTCTGTGAGGTAGGGAAGCATTATTGCAATTTGCCAATGAAAAATTTGAGACAAATAATGGGGAAGTGATTAGCTCATGGTCACAGATAAGATGATCATGTCAGAAATGAAATGAGAACTCTGGAGATCTTGGCTCCCAGTCCTGGGCTTAGATCCCTTTCCTATACCAGGGGATAGGCCCAGTCCCACATTCCTCAACAGGGCCTTAGTTCAGTTAGAGTTTTGCCTTGGGTTTGGACTGTAGGATCTGGCCCTATTGTCTTGTTTGTTATTATTTTTCAGCTTTTAGATGTCAGAACAAAAGTCACATCTGCTACAATTTATGTCCTAGAAGACAGCTTTATTAAATCCGTGAGAGCAGAAGAGAATCATGTTTTGTCTTTGAATTTCCGGCAAACAACAAATGCCAAAATAGTTTCCAAGTAAGGTGGCTAATTTGATTTTTTTTAAACGTTTAACTGTTAAATCCAACTAATAATGGCTGGGTAGGAATCATTAATTATATGTGGTTTAGATGTTTACTTAACCTTATAATTAAAATAGAAAACCACTGACTAGTGTATATATTTAGTGTATGTAACTATACTTTGCAGTCACTTCTGTCATCATTCTCCCTCCCTCCCTCCCTATTTCCTATTGTTTGTTATACACATTTGTGGTGTCTTGTCTTAAATTAGGGCTCATGTCTGCAAACACTTGTATTTTATTCATGCAAGCAGTGCCATTGACTGCAATGAGACTGCTTGTGTGAGTAAAGTGTCTGCATGATCATGGCCTAAGACCATAAACTTTTCAGAAAGGATTTCTGTCTAACCTCTATGTTTGTGGAGTACCTAGTTCAATGGGGCGCAAATGTACTATCATGCTGCAAGTAATAAATAATGAAATAATAATAGTTGGAGCTGGTCAAACTATTTTGAAAAATTCAGTGTCCATCAGGGCCGCCCAGAGGGGGCCTGGGGCAGGGCTGGGTCTTCGGCGGTGGGTCCCTCTCGGAGGGAAGGACCCGCCGCCGAATTGCTGCTGAAGAATGAAGCGGTGGAAGTAGAGCAGCCTAAGTGCTGCCGATCGCGACTCCCCCTCCCGGCGGCTCTGGTGTCCATGGATTATTTATTTTATTTTTTTTTAAAAGAGTGCTGATTTTCCAGCTACTGATTTTTCCCCCTCAGTTTTTGATCACATTCTTAATGGAGGTATTAAGCCATAACAACATTCTAGTTTTGTAGTCATTCCATTTCTGCATCCTCTCATTTCTTTAGTAGAATTTTAAACAGAGATTGACCCAAGTTGCAAGATGCAGCTCCACATCTAGACTTCCAGCATCTGAAAGTTCAGAGGTGTTTGGATCATGGCTTGTTATATAGATCGGGATCAACTGCAAAATTTGGAACAATGTCTGAGTCCAGACTCCAAAATCTCCACCGAAGTTTGGAGACATTCATATCTGGGGAATTGGTGCAGGAACATGCTTAGGGTTTGTCTACTAAGACTTAGTGTGTAGCAAACCAGGGTGCAAATGTACAGCTCACTAGTCTGCGGCACACAAAGTCACCGTGTGGACCCTGCTGCTGCACACTGAAAGATCCACAGTGAGCACTGACATACTGCTGTTTAGGTGGCAGGGTCCACATGGACAGTTAGTGCTGTGGATTTACATCCCAGCTTGCAGTGCACTAAGTCTCCGTGAAGACAAGCCCCTAGCATTATGGTAGAAGCATAACATGGTTTCAAGAAAAAAGGGCATTTGCTATTTCAGTAGTCAGAAGTTTCTTATACAGAAGCACATGAAATATTTCAGACTAAAGACCCCGCTTTAAATTATCTGGCAGTAAGGTATATTTACACCTACAAGTTCTGGAAGGCTGTTTCCCATATGTTATGGAGTTGAATCCTAGATAGCCTAATACTTGGGCACCTTATTAATTAGACAGATCAATTTCCTCATTTCCCTCCAGCAACAACTCCACTAGTATTAAATCCTCCTAATAGCTTAAAATGGAAAAAAAGATTTACAGTGTTTTCCTATAACTTTTCAAATGAGAAATTCATTGATTCTGTGATTCACATCAATGGGATAATATATTTCTTTCTCCACATAATTCATTTACCTCTTCAAAACACATTCCGACTTAACAGTGTTTTTTCCAATGTGTGGCTGCAGGCAGAAACTGGAATTGAAGTCAACAGAAGCTGGCCCTAGGGTGATTGCTGGGAAGCAGGTTGCCAGCGTTATCAATACTTTGGACTCTAATTACATAGCAGTGCCACTAGTGGCAGAGCCAGTGAAGATTGAATGCAAAAACTGTCCCTCAGTAAGTAACCACTCTGTTAGAGACTTACATTCAAGGAGGTGAGCAGAACAGGTTTGAAAAAGAAATTTCTATCCAACAAATATGCCAAAGAAAGACGTGTAATATATCATTATAAATGCCACAGGAATGCCCCAAAACATCTGAACATTATGGTAGTGCTGTAATGAGTCAACAACCAAGGCTGAGTTGAGTTTTGCACTTAAAGTGGAATTAATCCGTTTTATTTTCTATGAATAATATCATGCATCTCCCTCTAAACTTACAGCACATATTCTTAAGAATAGAGAATGGAATTTCTGAGAATTTACAAGTAAATTCATAAATGTATTAATTATAATCACTTTCAAATAAAATGGGCCTTTATATATATATTTTGGAAAGTCTAATCTTTCTTCCCACTCCCTCTAGCAAAACAATCTTGATTTTTTTTATATTTGACGTACACACTAGCAAAATCTACGGTAAAAGCTACTTTTTTTTTAAAGTATTGATATTGTCAACAAATATTTTAACTGACATTGAATGGGTTTCTTTTCAGTGAACAGATACCCTACAATTTAGAAGTTATGATTCTAAAAACTTTTTGATGTGGAAGGTATGGCTGCAGTTCAGCAAGACACTGAAGTATGTGCATAATTTGAAGCCTTAATGGGTCTATTCATGCACTTAAAATACCTTGCTGGTCTGGAGCCTGTGTAAATTATTTTGCAGTAAAATCATGCTGTAATGTTTTTTCCTAGAGTTTGTATGGCTAAACAGAAGGGATATTGCATAAGTACTAAAGAAGTTCTGAAGGGGCGGGTACATCAATGGGAGGCAAACAGCTGAGAAAGAAGTGCCCTCCTTCCCCATGGGGTTGTGCTTACGAATGTTTACACTGAACAGTTTCTCACTTCTTATTGTGAGAGCTGAGGTCAAATCATTTGGATCTAAATTTGTCATAACAGTTGTAGAGAGAATTTCCAGGCCAAATTAAAAATCATGGGGTATATTTACAGAGCACTGTATGAGGAATGAGGCATGGCATTCTCACTGTAAACCTAGTGGAACGGTGACAATGGAGTCCTACTATCCTACCGTATTTTACTGTAACTGCTATACAAAGACTGGGTCTATAAATAGACCACTATATCCAGAACAGCAACATCATAATATTTAGTACTTCCATATCATAATATATATTAATGCCACACTGATATAGTATGCCACACACCTTTACGTTGTCAAAGGCCTTCACAAACATTACCTAGTTCACTTAGGTGTGGTTAGGATTAGTAAAAGTAACCATTATCTCCATTTTACAAGTAGGAAACCTAGATACAGAGAAAGGAAGGCCAACATTTTTAAACTTGGAACCTTAAAGTTAGGCATGTAAATTCATTTTTAGGCACCTCACATAAGTCACTTGATTTTCAGAAGTGCTGAGCAATCATTGTTCTTACTTAAATGGGTGCTCAACATTTCTGGGAATCAAGCCATCTATTAAGATGGCTACTTTAGTCATGCACATTTGAAAATTTTGGCTTAAGGAACTTTCCCCAAGCTAAAGAGTAAATTTGATTCACAGTTGAAATTTGAAGCTGCTTCTCATGTAGTTTAACTATTAACCTGTCAACATATAAAAATAGTAACTGCCTTATAATTTTTCTTTATTCGTTTTACATGATTTCTAACTGCAACGGGTGAAGCATTTCCTGGCAATTAATGACGAGCCAGAATTCAAGACCCCAAACTTCTTCTTGGGGTCTAGCCGCCTCAAACTGGTCAGCTGCCGGAAAATGCAAAAGAATCATTATAGCTGGATGAATGTTAAAAGATGATTTAGCGTAATCTAAAGTAATGCAAAAGACATTGATTGTCTAGAGCACACCAACCGAAGGGCATCACTCACCACAAACATTCATTTCTCTATGCTGTATATTTATTCATTTTCAGATTACAATAGTGATACTGACCTTGATGCTGGGCATCAGTGACCAGCTGAGATTAACAGCCCCCATCTGTGCCCCAGGCCATCAATTCCTCCCAGATGGTCATTAATCCCCAGGAAATACCCAGTGCCTCTGTCATTGTTGCTTAATTACTGTCTGTGACAGTTCATGGAAATTACACTCTGTACCACTGAAGTGATATTTCTGTTTGCAGGCAGGTTCAAGTGCTATAGCTTAATACAAACTCTGTGAAGGTAGAATATTTTAGCAAAGATTGAACTGGTATTGATGTGATTTCCCACTTCGGAGAACTGCAATAAACACTGCTGCAAAGAACAGATGCATTTTCACCAAGGAATGTCCTAGATAATACTAGGAAACAGAAGTGGAGGCAGGTGATAGACTAGAGAAAAGGTCAAAATATCCATACAGATTTCTTACCAAAGGGCATCTGAAAGTAACCCTCTCAATCTTTAGATTTCTTAACGTTGAACATGGGCTTCTAAAACACTGCAATGGGAAGCCTGGAAATGTATAAAATCGATGCCGAGAGTTTAGCTGGATTGAAAAAAGGGACTGGACATTTATATCACTAACAGGAACATCCAGAGGTACAATAGTAAGGATTTAATAATTAAAAAAAAAAAGAGAGAGAGAGGATGACAACAATTGGATGGGATATAAAGCCTCACAATTCAGGACATAAACTAATCTCTAACCACAGACGGAAGGAAGAAACTTTTCTTTTGGACATATTGTCCCATAACTGCCTACTGCAGGGTTTCTTGTCCCTCCCTCTCAAGTATCTTGTACTTCCCACCTCTGTGCACAGGATACTTGACTAGACGAACCAGACGTGGTCTGATTTAGTATGGCTATTCTTGTGTTCCTGTAGTGCTGGTACATCACTTTTGACTGACTCTTTATCGTGGCCTAAATTTCACCCCCTTTCCCTTCTACAACTGTCGTGCAGCATGCTATGCCCCACTTGATTGCTATCCACAATAGCAGAGGTAGTTGTATTTCAATGGTATATGGGTATAGTTTGTGGGGCACTTTAAAGATACTTTGGGATGACGTGCTATATACATGTAACATATTATTAATGATTCAACAACTGAAAGCATGCAAAAGCATCCTGTTTCCAATACTCTGCTAACTACCATTTTATAAAGCAGCCACAAATTGCTACCTCTCATCACCATACACAATTGTAGAAGACAGAATGGGAAAGTCGTATGGGGGGATCTGCAAAGGCTTCTTACAAAAGTGCCATCTTCTAAAAAAAAATGTCAACGTGACATTTCACATTTCTTTCAATAGTGAAGTTTCAAGAAAACTAGAGACATATCATGAGAACACTGTATTTACAGAGGCTGGGCAACCATGTTTTGGACCAAAATATATCACATTTCAGATATTATGTAGTATTCAAGTGATACTGTAGACTTCAATGAGACGCTCAATTTTGGTTTCGCTGCAGTAATGTAATTGCTGGGACCTGGAAAAGGTTTAAGAAACACATAGTACCATAGCAGAGGCATATTAAATGATATCTAGGGAATCTCCAGTATATGAGATTTCAACTAGTATAAACTATACTCAACATATCTATCATGGGACTGATTTCCGAGAATTGAAACCAGTGCACAAGGTTTGACATCAAATTGTTTAATTATTTTGCAGATTTCTGAGCACTGGCAGGCTATCAGGAAACAATTGGAACCTGAAAACCTTGCCAAAGCTGAAGCAACAAGAAGTTTTTTGTCCTTCATTCAGAATCTCAGGGAAGCTACGAAAGAGGAGATACTTCAAATTCTTAGAAGTGAAAGAAATGAAGTACTGTAAGTCACGAAGAGCAAACTTTTACGCTGTACTAAAGGGTTTATAAAACACAAAAAATGTGGGGTGGGTGCATGGGAGAGAGTAACTCATCCACATACATGTGTAGTCATATTAGTGATATGCTGGATCTGTAATAGTTAACACTTTTCTATCTACAGGGAAGGGGAAGTTTTTTTAGGATAGTGCTTGCTTCTGCAATAATATGTTCTTCCAGTTTATTATTCAGCCCCTAGATACCTTTGGCAACTGTATAGCATCCCAGACAGTGTGGTCTCTGGTAAACAACAGAGTCAAAGCTGGAACTCGAGCTGAGTGGAAACTCCATCTGCAGTTATAGCTCTTTTCTTTTTACAGACACACTTTTCCTTTTTCAGATTTAATCCTGTGGACTTAAAAACACTAAGAACACTTCTAAGCCTTTTGTCATACTCTTCCTCTGTATTGGCATAAAACAAAATATCATCTACATGTATGGATGCCCCTTGCTGTCCTTCAACTATCTTGTCCTGGAAGATTGCAGGAGCACTGGTTTTGCTAAAAATGTAAATGCTGAAAGCAGTAGCAGCCAAAAAGAGTAATAAATTCGACCTATGATTTACTTTCCATGATCAGACCTGTTAATAGCTCAACCTCTTTGTTTCTGTAAGTAGCCGTGTCTTTTCAATACATTGCCTAACACATTTCAATAACTTATTAATTTCCACTCCCCCCTTTACAGTCCTCAGCTGGTGGATGCTGTAACCTCTGCTCAGACCCCAGCCTCACTGGAGGCCATGCTGGAGTTCCTGGACTTTAAGAATGGAAGCAGCTCTGTCCTGCAGGAGCGGTTCCTATATGCCTGTGGATTTGCTTCCCACCCCAATGAGTTGCTACTGAAATCTTTAATTGTAAGTCAAAATGGCAGAAAAAAAAACCAAGCTCATTTATTACTCAAAGAGCCTAAGCCATGCTGAGAGGGGAGGGAAGGAGTGTTCAAGCATCTCATAACTTTGAGGTATGCATATTCTGCTGCAGGTTGTGGCTCATACAGTACCCACAATGCATACGACTTTGATACAGAACCTATATCTACTTTGTAAAATGTCACCTCTGCTTACACCACAGAAACCCTATTACATAACAATATGTAGGTACGTCCCCAGTTCTCCTAGAGCAGGGTGGGCAAACTTTTTGGCCCAAGGGCCACATCTGGGTATAGAAATTGTATGGCGGGACATGAATGCTCACAAAATTGGGGGTTGGGGTGCGCACGGGAGTGAGGGCTCTGACTGGAGGTGCAGGCTCCAGAGTGGGGCCAGAAACGAGGAGTTCAGGGTGTGGGAGGGGGGTCCGGGCTGGGATAGGGAGGGTGGGGTACGAGGGGGGGTGAGGTCTCCAGCTGGGAGTGTGGGCTCTGGGGATGAGGGGTTTGGGGTGTAGAAGGGTGCTCCAGGCTGGGACCAAGGGGTTCGGAGGGTGGGAGGAGGATCAGGGCTGGGGTAGGGGGTTGAGGTACCGGGGGGTAGCTCAGGGCAGCGCTTATCTCAAGTGGCTCCCAGAAGCAGCGGCATGTCCTCTCTCCAGCTCCTACGCAGAGGCGCAGCCAGGTGGCTCTGCTGCGCGCTGCCCCGTCCACAGGTGCCACCCCTACAGCTCCCATTGACCATGGTTCCCAGGCAATGGGAGCTGCGGGAGGCAGTGCTTGGGGTGGGGGCAGCATGCGGAACGGAGCCCCCTGGCTGCCCCTGCATGTAGGAGTCACAGAGGGGACATGCTGCTGCTTCTGGGAATCATGTGGAGTGGCCGCTGACCCTGCTCCCCGGCTGGAGTGGGGAAAGCCCCAGACCTCGCTCCCCATCGGGATCTCAAGGGCTGGATTAAAACAGCTGGCGGGCCGTAGTTTGCCCACCCATCCTAGACACTACCAGATCAAGCAACATTTTACAAATTGTTCTTGTTAGTATACCAATTCAGAGACGAAATATATAAGAATTCAGTATTTCTATTATCTGTTGACATCAGCTTCATAAGGAACTGCTGTGCCAGATATTCTGAATGAAACTTAAAAGGGAAAAAACCCTACATTTGGTTATTACACTCGACGGCAGAGCAGTATTCTGCTGAGAACAAGTGCAGTCCTGTAAAGTGATGAGCACCCTCCTCTCCCAGGGAAGTCAACAGGAGTGGAGGGCGCTCAGCACATTGCAGGATTTGTACCATTCTATTTAGATGTGAAGGCTAACAGTGTTCCCTTTCAATACCAGAATAGACTCCAGGGCCAGATTGGAAATAGTGAAATCAGAGAAACTGTTACCATCATCATTGGCGCACTCGTCAAAAAGCTGTGTGACAAGGGAGGCTGCAAACTGCCAGTAAGTATTTGCTGTTTTTCTACTGGCCAAATTTTGCCATTGGATGCACATGCACAACCCCTGCTGAAAGTATTGGGAGACCCATGCAAGCATCCCTCAAAATTTGCCCTCATGTTTTAAACGTAGCTTACGGACACCTACCTTTAATATGATGGACAGACTTTCTTTAGAAGAGGTTTTATTTTGTGCTCTGGGGGCCAGATTCTGATCTCAGTTACATCTGTTGTGCATGCAGATAACTCTAACTCCTCCTGATTTACACTAGGGTAACTAACATCAGACCTCTCTCTAATCCCAAATGCCTGTATGTTCCTAGCCTGGCAGTAGACATGGTACTTTTGTCTGGTTTTACAGAAGTTTTTGGCATCCCCTAAGAACTTTGCACAGTCAGGGTCTACCTAAAACATGGAAACAACGTAGATTACAGATTCACTGGAGTCGGAATACTGGTCCAAGTGGTGGACTGTGTCTAATCTGTGCTCAGTGCAAGAAGCTCCTAGGACAGATTCTATGCCATTCTATGGGTCATGACAAGAAGTATAGCAACCCGAGGGACAAGGAATCCTCAGCTGGTCAGATCTGCTGGATGTAGGACTCCTTTGCACTGCTGAAGAGCCTCAAGCATCCAGCCAGCATCCAAGGATTTACACCTTTTATTTTTCTGTTAAGTACCATGCGTTCCTATACTGCTGTGTTAATAGGCACGAAGGAACATTTCCCGTGTCATTTCTTTCTGTCACAATTACTTAAATTGTGTCTGTTGGCCTCAGCAGCGGAGTCAGTATGTTCCTTGAATCAACAGGTGCATGCTGAGTGAGTGGCATGTTTAGGAATCATGCATCAGGGCATGCCTGTAGATGTAAGGAAGTTTTCAGTATGCAGTTGAAAAGTCATACCTTTGCTAAATGTGACCAGTTATGTTTTAAAGCAGCCAAAGGTATCCGGACCCAGTCCTGCAGCTCCTACTCACATGGGCGTTGAGCAAGCTTAGCACCTTGCAGGAAGTGCTCGGCACCTTGGAGGATCAAATCTTAAATGTGGCATCTATTTTCTTTTCAGGCTGTTGTGCGAGCTAAGAAGCTGATCCTAGGAGGATTAGACAGGGCAAAGAAAGAGGATGATGTGAAGATGTACCTGCTGGCAATGAAGAACGCCCTTCTGCCTGAAGCAATTCCGCTGCTGCTAAAATATGCGGAATCAGGAGAAGGGCCCATCAGTAATATTGCTGCCACAGCTCTGCAGAGATACGGCAACTCTTTCATTACCAGCGAGGTGAGAAGATTTACTACAAGGGAAAAAAGACAAGAGCAGACATTTAAAATCAAATGTAAATTAAGTGGAGCCCATTCTTCCTGTCCCACCCCATTTCAATTTACACTAGATATTTTTTCTTTCAATAAATGGTATTTTATACCCTTTCATGGTGTAGCCAGAAAACTATTCATGGCAGTTTTGATCTCTACACATCTCTCTTCCCACAGAGCAGTATCTAGAATTAACCTGTGGCTCCAGAGTCACATGCAACAATTATGGTACAGCATGTGGAGATCCCGGCTCTGATCTGAACTCCATTCACAGATGTGCTCGCTTTGCTGTTTGGCACACAAGAGACATGCTGGGAATGCTGAATATGTGAATGAGAGTAAACAGGATCCTTCCTTGCCCCCCAAGTAGCAAAGGAAAATGGGTGGAAAGGAAGAGAGAGAGGCACCTCTGTCTTCCTTCCCAGCAGCCAGGAAAGGGATTGGTCAAGAGGAATACTGAGAGATTATGGCAAATGGAACTACAGAAGCAGCAAAGAGTCCTGTGGCACCTTATAGACTAACAGACATTTTGGAGCATGAGCTTTCGTGGGTGAATAACTTCGTCGGGTATTCACCCACGAAAGCTCATGCTCCAAAACGTCTGGTAGTCTATAAGGTGCCACAGGACTCTTTGCTGCTTTTACAGATCCAGACTAACACGGCTACCCCTCTGATACGGAACTACAGAAGATGATCCCAGAGCAAGGTCCTGACATCATTGCATTGCACTGTGTACTTCTGTTGCTGTTCTGCACCAACCACTGCTGACCTTGCATTGCCATGATGCAGTTTCACCACACAACCATCTCAGTCCATCAGCAGGCCATGACTGCTTCACTCTGTCACTCCATTAGTTAGGAAGTAGCTCTGCAGCCCTTCATGGTAGGATATCTCAGTAGCAGACAATCCTTAGCTTGTGGAAAATGTATGATTATTTTTAAAGATACCTCTTCTCTTAACCATTTAAAGAAATCTCCTTAGCCATTGTCAGCCTTGTATTAATTCTCCTCAACTATGCTCTGGCCAACAATCTTGCTGTCAGTGCTAATGTGTAAGGCTACGTGTGAGCTATTGTTGAAAACATAACGGCAGCTCCATTGCCCCACACAATTACTGTACTACTAGTGTTTAACATGTAAAGTGACACTGGGAGCATAAAAAGCACTATATTAAAACATACTCAAATATATTAGCTATGGACCTAGACTAGGCAGGAGTCAGGCTATGTGTTTGCATCTCTGACATCATAAATTAGTATGATTCCATTTTCTATGGATACCTGTGACTTATTAGGTGAATGTTCTGTTTTCTGATTAGGTGAAGGAAACCATGAACCGGATTTATCACCAGAATCATAAAATTTATGAAAAGACCCTCAGAACCACAGCAGCTGCCATTATCTTCAGCAATAACCCATCCTACATGGAAGTGAAAAACATCTTGCTTTCTATTGGAGAACTGCCATTGGAAATGAACAAGTACATGCTCTCATTAGTCCAAGATATACTTCATTTTGAAATGCCTGCAAGGTACATTATGTTTAATATATGTGTATATACACACACACAAATGTACAGGCATACACAGATATACACAAACTTATTGCTCTCTGTACTAATGTGACTCGGGATAAAAACAAAGCGTATTCAGTTAATAGCTAAGAAACGTGTAGTTTTTAAGAGGTAATAAGTGGGCACATGCTCATCTTTCTGTTTTTGGGTACTGCCATTTTAAAATAAATCCATATATTCCAGTGGCAGACACTGAACGCCTGACAGGAGATTTTCAAAGGGACAAATGGCAGTGAGGCGCCTAGCTCCCTGCTGATTTTCGATTGGTTAGGTGGTTCCCTGCCGTTTGTGCCTTTGAAAATCTTCCCACCTGGTCTTCATTCTTGATGTTCAATGGAGCTTATGTCTTATGTTTCCAAAAAGTGAAGCTCTTTGAAAAGTTGCAGCATTAAAAGAAAATCATTGAAATATCTTTCATTCTAGACTATATTAGTTTTCAAATAAAACTATTTTAATTGCTAACCTTCCTACAACCAAACCCAGATCTGTGGCCAAGACCTTAAGAAAGTATCTCAACAATTAAGCCAGCCAGGTACTTAACAAAAAAAATCTTTCAGTAGTAATCTTTTAGATTTTTTATTGAAATATCAATTTATCTAAACAGATTAAAAATCTTACATTCAAAAGAACATTAAAGGTGCAAAGTGAAGCACCAAAAAGTCAGATAATACCTGTTTTGTGGATAAGAACTTTACTCCCCAGCGGTTTGTCCGTCTACGATCTTAAAATTATTTCAAGAATAAGGAAATAATCAACATCGGGTGGAATTTTCAAAAGTGCATAAGTGATTCAATGGGACTTGTGCGCCTAAATCTCTTAGGTGGTTTCTGAAATACCATCTATTATCCCGTATCTGTTTATCGTCAGGTTTTAGGAACTGATGATCCAAAGTCCAGTGAAGTCAATGAAAAGACTCCCATTGACTTCAGTAGGCTTTGAGTCAGGCATAGAGTAGTGTGAGCAAAGTTAAATCTTCTCTTTCCCAATAGGCCGACATTCTTAATGTTCTCGTGGAAGACAGTACAGTAGCAAACTAGTTTTTTTTATTTTTTAATACTGCAGCAAAATGATTCGTAAAGTTCTGAAGGACATGGTTGTGCATAACTATGATCGCTTCTCCAAGACTGGGTCGTCTTCTGCCTATTCTGGCTACCTGACACGTATGTAACCAGAAAAATGACTTTTTAAGCCTGTTTATGTTGCTGGTAACTTGACTTAGTTGCAGGCATGATTCATATCTGGTGTCTTTGTTGATTAAGGTGGTCCTGATGCATCATCCACGTACAGTCTTGACATCCTCTACTCAGGCTCTGGGATTTTAAGAAGTAGTAACATGAACATCCTTCTTTTCAATAAAAATGCTCAACTTCATGCCAGCCAGGTAACTGTCGTGCACTATGTAAACACTGAGCTAGCATATGGGCCTGTTCTGGCAGCCTTTAAGCTAACGTATCTCCTATTGAAAACCAGTGCATGTGTGTGCGTGCGCATTTAAGGACTATTGGGTCAGACAGAGAATATGCCACCAACAGAAAAAAATGCTGACAATGAGATACAAAAGAAAGGCAGTTCCTTATATAACAGGTCCAAAGTTTTACTTCTAGGGAAAGACAGTATAGTCTACTGCTAGGCGCAAATTTCACCCACAACTAATTAATAGCAATAGCTGGTATGAGACTACTTTACTGTCTGTTTCTCCTACTGCTTTTAAACACTGTTATATTTTGATCAGATGCTTTTTTCACCTACAGTAAAATTTAAAAAAAAATTAAGTTAACTTTAAAGTTCAACTATTATGTACTAGTATCAGAGGGGAAGCCGTGTTAGTCTGGATGATCTGTAAAAAACAAAAAATGTCCTGCACCATACAGACTAAGAAATGTTTCTCTGCAGCATGAGCTTTCTTGTTGTTCTTCTCTTTCTTTCTTCAGAATCAAAGAAGAGTGGTAGTATTCTCATACTCATCTGCTGAGTCTGTCTGTTAATAAATACATTATTGTGTACTAGAAATACTTGTAGTGTTTAAAATTCCAGATTAGGCACTTTGTCATGGATAGTGTCTCACTTTTGCCTTTTAGGTTGTGATTGAAGCTCAAGGTCTAGAATCCATAATAGCTGCATCTGCTGATGAAGGCGAGGAAAACCTGGAGTCCTTTGCTGGCATGTCAGCAATCTTGTTGGATGTTCAGCTCAGGCCCGTTACCTTTTTCCAAGGGTATGGAGATTTAATGTCTAAAATGTTCTCGGCAACTGGAGACCCTATGAATGTGGTGAAAGGACTTATCCTTCTGACAGATTACTCACAGGTACTAATATCTCATTCTAAACTTTTTCAGTCTCTGAGGCACACACACACACACTCTCTCTCTCTCTCTCTCCCCTAGTCCTGCCCCTCCAGACACATTATATTAATCTGACGGTTTGCTCCACTTATTTTATACTGAAGAGTCTATAGGACTTTACTTACTTTTCTATTAAAAGGGAAATTATATATTGCATGAAATCAGAAGACAGGAAATCAGCCTGGATAGAAGAGAGTTAAGATAAAAGCTGCAAATACATATCACTCTAAAAAAAACCACATTAATACTATAAAAAAAACCTAGTTCCCTGTGGAAAAACCCCGCTGACTCCCAACATATTAGTAGTAGATATAGCCTCCTCTCTACCCAGTTATTTTGTAATGTACAGTTCCTATTAAAGTGGTGGGGTCACCAATAGCCATCTGTTTTTATAGCGCAGAAGTTATCCAGTGATCTGACACTCTTCTTGTTGTCAAATGCTCAGCTAAGTTACCCAGGCTTGCATGCACCGTGTGATCTTCCTTAACTGCTCACTTTACAAGCTTAGTGCTAACATTATTCAGAATTTACCGTGAATGCACAGAGTGCAATGAGTCCTTGAAAATAAGTCAGTGACATCAAAATGATCTGTCATCGAAAGTCTAAAAGGCTCTTCTCAGTAAACATTCTTCCCTCAACCAAACTGGCACCAGAGATGCTAAAAAAAAAAAGTTACAAGATATTTTCTTTTTGTGTGATGGGCCAAGTGTTTTTCACTGTCCTTGTATTGCTAAGCCACTGAATTATATTTGGTCAAACTTTCCCAAACAATTCCTCTTCAGATGGAAATCACCAAAGGTGAAGGATTCAGACAGTTATAACCATCTGAAAACAGGGATTTAAAATTGAAGCTATTATACAACTTTAGATGTAGCTGTCACTACTGTGCCGACTATAGCACTGCAGATAATCTTTTCATCTTTAACGAACACCATATGAAGATATGGTTCATTATGTTATATGTTTTTCTACTTACTTCATACGTATATCTAGCTTCAGATATGGAACAACCAGGCATCTGAGTAGCACAAATCTAGGACACTTAACCTAGCTCAAAGAGACAGCATTTGGATTGATTTTTCTGTTCTGCTCAAATACAGGTGTGTGGAACTGGGAGATCTAATGGTAGAAATCAACCTATAAAGAACTGTAGGCTCCAGTTTTATCCCAAAGTAGTACTGTATTGGATTACTGGGCAAGCATGGTGCAAAGTGCTCCCACTGAAAAATTTCAGAGAGGCTCCGGTAGTGGAACTTCTCACTTCACAGAATCTCATTAATCTCCCCTACTTTTTGGTGGAGAATGTCAAACTGTTCAAAGACAGTCTGCCTAACATTGTACCCTTGACAATACCAACCAGAAATGATCCTGAGCCCCAAGTCTTCTGCACCAGAGGATTGGCATTTGCATTTCAAATCAAGCACAACCACTTTTAAATGGTTCTGTCAGCTAAGAGTTTCACATCCAGTACACAAACTGTGAACTCAAGTTCACTGAGAAAACTGGTTGGGTTCTAACAAGATCACACGCCAGAGGTCCAGCTATCAGACAGTGTGTCAGTGACTTATTTTACAAACCTGGCAGGTGGGAAACATGATCAGACCTTTATGTTCTCAAGCTCAGATCACATAAGGGCGGTGTTTCCAGAACTAAATCTTTCCAACTGCCGTGCATGCCCAAAGCTCCCTAAATATTCTGGCAGAATCACTTGGCTAAGCACCCCGAGAACTCTGCCAGCCAGTGGATTCTGGACTCCTTAACTTCAGATAACCTAGTAAGAGTGCAGGGCACTCCAGTGTTGGAACTGCATGCCATCCCTCACAACAGCAGGGCATATCGTTTTAGGTCAGTCACTGAAATTCAGGAAGCTTTGGCAGTAGAAGCTCTGTAACAGCACAGTGAGCAGATGGGATCACTCTCTGCTTTCTCTTCTGTGTCACTGACAGCACAGTTGCTGTGCAAGCAAGCTGGGTTCCAGGTAGCAGATACCTCAATTGATCCTTCCTAGCCAGGAAACCACTGGTTCCTTTTAAGCCCCATCCACACAGGGTCCTCAACTGCTTTACAAGACTGTTTGAAAAAAAAAAAAAAAAAAAAAGAAAAGCTTCAGGCTAAACTCTTTTTTTCACAGTACAGCTGGTCAGTGTGTATGGGGCTGACTGAGACTATTTTTAACAATCATGTTTAAGATTAGAAACAACCTTAACATTGGTTTGCCACTTCCATATAAGCCCACTACACTGTGTTAGAAAAATTTTCACCTGAAGTGCCTTTAAACTGTGCTTAGAACTAGAACCGTATCAGGAAACTGTGTAAAAAGTGTAGATGGAGCCTTAATTGAATGGTAAGACTGGCATTTAAGAATCTAGATCTGAGAAAGGAAAAGCGTCACTCCCTGCACTTGTGCTGAGCCATTTCACCAATAGCCATGATTCACATAGCTTCTTACCCATGGTTTTTGCTACCAAGGTACTAACTCTGTTTCCTTGGCCAGCATGGAGAGTGGCACACAGCCCCTGTAAACCATACTGGCCAATGGTATGGCTTTATAAAAGAGTTTATAACATTGTTCATCCTTCTCTATAGTGCCCAGTGGTCAGCTACCTGCTAGCCTGATCCACAGTCAGTCATGGTGTGGGGCAATATGGTTTCAAGCACAGACAGGAACAAATGTGTAACAGTAAAGGATGTAGATAGCACAGTTGCTATCCTATTTATAGGAGAATGACTTGAAAGCTGAAAGGAGGAATTTAAAACTGGCCAATTGAACTTTTGAAAACTAATTTCAGAATATTCTATTTTATAGGGTCTCAAAACTGTATAATCTGATTTTTTTTAAAAAAGTCCTTTAGAACTGTTATAAAGGGTTTTCTACTCTTTTGTTCATCTGTATATGGATCACTTCAGGTAGTAGTTGCTCCACTGCTAGCTGACTAAACAGGTGAAAAGAGTGTGTCAAATATACAACAAAAATACCGGGAAAAACAGTTTTCTTTCACTAGTTCCTTTCAGCGGTAGTAGTCATTACTATAGTAGACAGCATTCTCAGACAGATGTGAATTCTAAGTTGATGATGTCCCTTTAAACTCCTGCTCCTGCCCGCTACCCATGATGCAGTGTTTTTGTGAGAGAGGATATTCCAAAAATCTACAAACAAAAATCCTCAGGGTGCACTATGCATCTATTACCACCTTTCCCGACTCCGTTCAAGGGTTAAGAGTGAAATCATAGTCCTCTTCATAAAAGAAACCACTCTCACAGAATTATTTTTGAGCGCCAAAGACACCTGCATTAACGCTCCTGGGTGTAGGAACAATATTTCTTCTCGGTATCGCATCTGCCAGAAGAGCAGGGAAACCAAATATTTTATGAGTAGGTCAAAGCAGCCATTTGAAAACCAGATGCCCCCACCCCCAAATAAGTGCCTTTTTCAGCCCTGCTGTTTGCATTCCATTCCAGTAGTACAGTAGTGGGGTTTTTGTTGAAATGTGGTCTACTTCAGCATTTTGAATCAGTACCAAGACATTGATCCCAGTTTTTCATATCATGTCTTCTGTTACAAAGGACACTGTTAAGCTTTAAATAGTAAGGCAAAGGAAAAGAGTGCCTCTAAAAGGGCAACACCCATTGGCTTTACTGGGATTTGCACATGTTTAACTGAGGATAGAATTCAGCCCTGGAGTAAGTAATGGATGATCAGGTCAACCTTGTTGTCAAATCTCATAAAAACATTAAACAAACAGACATGGGTGTTCATGAGATTTTCTTTGAGTTTTAATGGCAAATTTAACTTAACTATTGCAGCCTTTGAAGTCCTAAATAATCACATCCACAGTAACTGTTAAATTTAATAATTCAGCCTTTACAAATTGATCCCTCACTCAAATATTTAAATGCAATTTGACATGCATCTCAAAAAATCTGCTGCCCTGTTTGTGCACAAATGACTTCCAGAATGCATGCTATTACACACTCACATACATTCAGTTATAGCCCCGTCCGGTTCTAATTTTTAAAAGAGAGGCATGGAATGCCTCTAGATCCAAATGAGCCAGGCATTTTTAATTAGCTACCATGGGTGAAATCCTGGGACCATAAAAATCAATGGCAAAATTCCCTTTCATGTCAGTTGGGCCAGGATTTCACCCAATGACTTTAACTAGATAACAAGAATACAGGATAACAACATGTGATCAGGCTAGTGAGGGGCATCCTTGTTTATAAGCTACATCCACGCCCACTGCATTCTTAGGTTAAATCTCCAGCCCACTCCAATAGCAACTGACTGCCAAGTGACAAGCCTATTGAACTCTGCAACACAGAATGATTCAGACCGTAAAAGGTGAAGTAACCAGATACAGTCACCACATTTCTCCAAGCTCCATACACTGTGAGTGGAAGGTTTTAAGACCCTCCCCCCCAACCAACCTCTTTAAGCACCAGCCCCTGCTGATTGAGTTGGGGAGGGAACCTAGGTCTTTCTCATGGCAATGTTCGCAGGAGACGGCAGAGCTGCTGAGCAGCTAGCAAGGGAAGGACATAGAGAGACCCCTTTGTCCAGCCTAGGCGTGCAAGGGGGGGGGGCAGAAGCATCAAGCACTCCTGCATGCTGCAGACACCTGCAGTAGTACAGGGAACAACACAGGAGCAGAGAAACTGGCAGAGGGAGGGACCCAGGTGAGGAGGAGGGAGGACAAGTATCCCCATCCCAAAGATGGTCACAGGGGAAAAGGAGAAAGAGAGCAGCAGATTTCACTGAGCGTAGACACCAGCAGCTTGTGTGTACATCCTCCACCAGCCAGCCCCTCTCACACAGCTAGCCCTGCTCAGCGTGGGGGAATTCATCTCCCTAGGACAACAGGGGTGAAAGATGGCCAGCCACAGGCTCCTCTTCCCTCAACAGTGAAGGCTGACAGGCCCGCTGCCTGAATGGAGGGGAAAGAAAAGCCAGCTCCCATTGTATTGAAAGTGGCTGCTCCCATTCTCGTTTCTCCTGTGACTGTTCTCCGGGCAGAGTGCCCACTGCCTACGCCCCACACCTGCTATTTCCTTCAGGCGCAAAGGGGACAGAGGCTCCTGCCCCCACCATTACTGCTGGTGTTTTTGGAGGAGGGTGTAGCTTGATCCTGCTTCTTCAAGCCCCAGAAGGAATGGAGGAGCCAATGGTCTTTATACCCAGTGGCTTCTCAGAGTATGTCTACACTGCAATAACACACCTGTGGCTAGCCCGTGTTAGCTCATGGGGCTTGGGCTGCGGGGCTATAAAATGGCAGCGTAGACATTCGGGCTACAATTTTATAGCTCCACAGCCCGAGCTAGCTGATGTGGGCCAGCCACAGGTGTGTTATTGCAGTGTAGATGTACCCTCAGATGCCTGGCTGCCTCCTGCTGCTGCCGCCACAAGGGAGGCCTAGGCTGCCTGTCAGACTTCAGTAGCCGGGGAGAGGTGCTCCGAGGGCCCATACATTCACCCAGTTTTTAAAAGTTAAAAATGTACTGGGCAATCACTATCTTCTCCCAAGTGAGGCTCAGAGCGCTGCTTTAATTCACTAATTCTAAATCAGGTAGAAAAATCATCATTTTTAGAGTTAGTCAGACCAACAAATCCATTTTTTGCTAGAAAATGCAGGTGCCTCAAAACTAGAATGCTTTGCAAAATCCCTGTTGATTTCACCCAGATTTTGTTTCGGAGAAAACAAAAACATTTGACAATATCAAAATGTCCCATTTTGACACTTTCAGAATAAATCTTTTGGGTTTGTTATTTTTGTTGTGAAATATTTTAATGTATTTTTTTTAAAAAAGTATAAAACAAAATATTTTGATTGATCCAACACTCCTCCCTTCCCCCCGAATTTACCTTATTGGAGAATTTTGAAATGTGTGTGTTTCATTCCAATTAAAAATGAAGCCAAATTTAAAAATCCTTCATAAAATTATCCTCTGCATAGCTCTAATCATCTTAACTGCGCAGAAGGTGAACTGAGGCAGAGAGATTAAAACCCTTATCCAAAGCCCACTGAAGTCAACTGGAGACTTTTTATTGATTTCAGTGGGCTCTGGATCAGGCCCTAAGGGACTTGACCAAGGCCATAAAGGGGCTCAGTGTCGGAGCAGGGATTAGAACTGGGGAGTTCCTGTCTCCCTGGTCTGTGCTCAGTACATTATGCTGTACCTCTCTCTCCACCAATGCTGTTCCATGGACCTTAGCAAAAGGTTTGATTTACTGATTGGTAGCCTTTGCCAGCCATTGACACTGCAAAGTTAGGTGGTGGGGAGTTATGGCCTAAATCACCCTTTTCCAAAATGAAATTAACTTTTTAAAAAATGAATGAGATGATCTAGTTTTAAGGTGAGTGGGGCAGTTATATAAGGCAAATCAGATTACCAAGTCGTGTGAACTTTAAAAACTTGGCGGACTGTCAAAATTCAAATGTAACAAGCTGCTGTGAGGCTGAGCTATTATCACTTCCGAACCTGACTCCAGGCAATGCATTTCCAGTCCAGCTGTAAAGGTTTCAAGCAGCCAGAAGCATGCCCAGTGCTGGCAAAAAGTGCACTGATAGCAAAATCTCTCTATTTGTTGTAGCCACCTGATTGATCAGATCAGTTCCGTCCACTATAGTTCTGTATCATTCTAGATGGTCCTGCTGGCAACAGTGGGTATTTTATTGCCATTATGGGGCAACACACTATACTGGGTGCTCCCTGCTAGCAGGCTCCTTCAAGACAAACTAAGAGTAAGCCAGAATGCCACCGTGGTTTTCCTGGGAGGTGCAGACCTGTGTGGTAGCTCTGTCACACTTTGTGAGAAGGGGGCAGGATGCTCCCTGTTCTGCACCAGACCAGTAATGGTGTATGGTGGGTGAGGTGGGAGGAAGGACACACTCGTGGTCCCAATCTCACCCCCTCCTTTTCATAAGGGTGCTGGGCAAGAGCAGAGGCTATGTATGCTCCCCAGTGAAGTTCTGTTCATCCTCTCCACAAGGATGGAAGAGGATAGAGGGGAACGCCATGTGCTTTCTCTCCACTTGAACAGTCCTCAAAGAAAAAAGAAAATGAACACCGTTTTGATCTGTATTTAGCAAAATGGAGTGTGATCTCTGCTCTTGTATGCTTTCAGGTCATTCAGTTACAGTCTGGGCTGAAGGCCAGTGCAGAGTTCCAGGGTGGTCTGGCTATTGACATTTCAGGTGGAATGGAGTTCAGTCTTTGGTACAGAGAATCCAAAACCAGTGTTAAGAACCGGTGAGATACTTACAGTACACACTGTAACCTTATACTCTGAAATATGAAAAATGTAAAATGAGCTGGTCTATTTTGAGGCTTTCAAAACAGAAGCAACCTTGCATTTTCATTAAAATTAAGGGAGAGTTGTATTAAATGCCTTTTAAAATTAGAGTCACATTTCAGGGGGAAAATAATGTGGCAATAAGTATGTTGTCTGTATGCAAATGCCAGTGAAAGAAAAGATATAAAAATGAATCACCTTTAACCTGTTATAGAAAATCTGAATGAACGTTATTGCTTCAAAGGCTACATTCTGCCCTCTTTTAGATTGAGATAGCTCCACCGGTCTCTGTGAAATTATCTCAGTGGATGTGAGAACTGAACTTGACCCCAGGTGTTCAAAGTGCTATAAATATGCTGGGTAAATTTTTCCAAAGCGCCTACGTGATTTAGGAACCTAGATCCCATTTTCAAAAAATGACAGGTACTTAAGTCTCATTGAAAGTCAGTGGGAGTTAGGCCCTTAGGTGCCTAAATCTCTTTTGAAAATGTTACCTCCCTAATTAATTAGTTAAACCTGTGAAATAATTATCATCACTTTAAAGTGGGGAAAGAGAGGCAGAGAGATCAATTTACCCAATATATAGCAAATCAGTGTCAGAATAAGGATTAAAATACAGGAGTTCCTTGCTTCCAAACTCATGTCTAGCCTGCTAGATTATGCTGCCTCTTTAGAATTTGAGAATGGATTTGATATTACTGGATCTGTAGCCTGAAGCAGTACGGCAGAAGTTTACTCACTCAATCCTAACCAGAAGTAAGGATGTGGCCTCCCTTGAGAGAATTACATCTTTAGCCCTCTGAATGGAAACTGGAGTTATGAGATACTAGTCTCCAAAGGGAGCGGAAAAGGTGTCTGCCCGTGTAAGGTGCCGAGCATCTCCTGTAGGATGCTGAGCACCCTCAAGTTGTGTTGACTTCCATGGGCATTTTGGATGTGTGAGAAAAGCATGATGAAGTCCAGAAGGGTTGGTGTTTGAGAGAAGAGGGGAAATGGGCAAGGTTGCTAATGTTCACTTATGATTTCTTGAACATGATGTAAACACAACTTGCTTTAGGGTAGTGTGTTTTATATTAATGATGACTGTCATCAATAATAGATTTAGGCTCTCCTTACTGGCTTTTACCAGCTTTGAATGGCAAGGATCCCTCTCCTAGATAGTGAGTAAAGTTTACCCATCCATATAGTACGGTCCTTGACTGGTGACCAATAAAGCAATTACAAAACGGATGCCACTGCTTTCAAAGATAACCCTGAAACAGAGACATCCTAGTGTAAGTGGGTGCATCTCCACTGGTCCCATTTTCACTAAGTCTGAGTTTCACTCCTTGACAATGATGTTTTGTAAGTTCTGCAAGCCCCGGACTGCTTTGTCAAAAATGCCAGTGAGCAAAGATTTTGGGTATAAATTTGCCAGAGACCAGGGCCGGCTCCAGGCACCAGCGAAGGAAGCAGGTGCCTAGGGCGGCCAACAGAAACGGGCGGCACTCTGTCCATTATTGGGGCGGCACGTTCGGGTCTCCGGCAGCAATTCGGCAGCGGGTCCTTCAGTCCCTCTGCTTCAGTCTTCGGCGGCAACTCAACAGGATGTTTTTTTTTCCTTCGCCACTTGGGGCAGCAAAAAAGCTGGAGCTGGCCCTGCCAGAGACACCTGGTGTGGTCATGTGCACCAGTACAAAATGAGTATAAAATACTACCAGATCAACAGGGTAGTATTTTATCTCTCTTTGCCTCATGTAGATAACTAAAGGAGGCCCTTTGAGGAATCAGCCCTGGACATCACAACAGCCCACGCACCATGCTTTTGCAGCAAGCTCCAGTCATAAAGGATGCCTGTTCCATCCAACATTAATGGTTCTTTTCTCCTCTCTGCGTCTGCGTGTGTGTGCGCGCGCACGTGCACAATCCCCAGTGGTGTCAATCCCCAGTTCTCTAGCTACACTTACATAAGAACAAACTCCAAGAGAACAGTCAATATTATACTGTTCAAGTGTTAGGACTGTTTGCAGTTTAACCTCCTGTTTGTTTCTGAGCCCTGTTAATAATACATTCTAATATCTGAATTTACTTGTAGGGGAGCCATGGTGGTAGTTGGTAACATCTTTGTGGATTCCTTCTTTGTGAAGGCTGGTATGGAAACCAGTTTTGAAACAGAGGCAACACTAAACTTCATCTCCACAGTGCAGTTTTCAGAATATCCATTTTTAGTTTGCATGCAAATGGACAAAATTGAATCTCCATTCAGGTAAGAAATAAAAACACTATCTGAGATTTCCAATTAACCATTTAGGAACTCCAGATCTTTTTTCCCTCCATGTGTTTGATGTTCACAAACATGAGGGATTAAAAACAGAGACTAGATTTAAGCGTAGTACAAGCAAGTGCTGTGCAAGATCACTCCCACACACAAATCTCTGTTACTGCCATTCATCCTTGACCTACAACATGCCAGAAATATGGATAAATGTTTAGTAGAGACTTTGACAACCACCACTGCACTTGCTTTGATTTTGCATTTTTGTTAGATTTTCCACCCAGCTTTTAGAAGTAAAAACCAAGTGAAATAACCTCACTAAATTACCTCAACATGTCATCATTATAGATGGTGAAAAAACCTGAGTGTCAAACAAAGCAGCACCACTGGCACTGTCTATCCTCTGTTCATTAGGCCAATGACGGTGCAAGTGCTTAGCTGTAAAGCACTTGAGCCTGCAAGGTTGCCTTTATGACCTACTGCTTCCTGATGCTTGTGAAATTAGCCAGAATATTTAGTGCTTAGATCAATTATCATTCTCTATAGTAGATACAGAACTTCAATAGGTTTGGAAATATTTTTTTTGACTACAGACAGTTTTCCACCTTGAAATTTAAAATAACTATACAATAAAGTAAAAGATGTTTTCCAAGGGGCAAGTGGTAGCACTGCATTGCCATGTAAGATGCCTAAGTTTGCTTTTCTGTCTTGGTCCATATCTGCTAAGAATTGAGAATGGTCTGGTGACAGCATTCTCTGTCCCTGTGAGAAAGGCTTCCATTCAGTGCTGCTTGGCCAGAGGACAATGTTTACAATGATTGGCCCAATAGGGGAATTTCCTAAAGCTCTCCCAGGAATCCCATCTCTCTGAAAACATGGTATTAGTTGTACTGATATGTATGCTGATTATATATACAAACCACTAGTCCCACTGAAACCAATCAATCAGGTAAGGATGTGGTATGCCCTTACCTAGATTCACATGTATGGATGCAGATTTTATATCAGTTTTGCCATACTAGATAACAAAGTTGTGTCTTTGCAGGCAATATGTGACTAAATACGAAAGCCTGCCATCTGGCAAACGGTACACCTCTCGGAAAGGAAAAGTCAAACTGCTGGCAGGTTCTGAATACCCTCTCCATCAAGAAAACTCCAACATGTGCAGGAAGGTTTTCAGCACTCAGTCTGACTCCTCCGACAGCTGGTTTTGAAATGGGCACCTGTTCTTTCATTTTACTGAACCCATGGCCCCCTGAGTGACTTAGGCGTCTATGTACTGTACTAGCTCAGCGCCTGATCGTGCACTGTTGAAATCAATGGGAAGTTTGTCATTGACTTGCAACAGGCCCAGGATCAAACTCTTATTATGTGCATAGTGTTTACATATTTACATATATTTAAGACTTTTGTAAAAAGCTAAGAAAAAAACAAAAACAAAACAGTTTGGAGGCAATCCATTCACTCCCCCTTGGGAGGTATGATTTCCATTTTTTTTTCCATTAGCAGAAAGACATTCATATTTTTCTCAAAGTGGGAATATAGAAGCCCATGCTTCTGATTTTCAGTAAGAACAATTATGCTGTAAAAAGAATGATTATTTATAAATACATTTAGAGACAGCCATTTGTTAAAAAACTAACCAGTTCTCATTTAAATACACAGCAGCATCGTTCTAAGGAGGACCATTAATTCTTGGTTGCTCACTGCTGTCTGTTTAATCAAAAGCAGGGTGTATTTTTACAATTTTTTTTTGAGCCTTAGTCTCATAAGTATCATCTATCCTTTTTTTTTTTATGGAGTGCTATGGTTAGACATGTTTGATTAAAAATTTAGGATGAAATTTTCAAGAGTGTTCCGCGTTGGCTTAATTCTTCTCCCACTGACATAAATTGAAGAATGCCTATTGACTTCAATGGAAGCAAAGTTAAGCCAATGCTGATCGTGTTTGAAGATTAGACTCTGAAACTTCATGTAACGATGAAGCATCAAAGCAGGCACATTTCTAGAGATGAGCACTCACTGTAGCAACAGTATGAAATATGATTAGTTTTAAAGTCTTGAAAATGAGTTGTGAATGCACCATCTAGCAGGTCCAGTCAGGAGAGAGAAAATTCTAGTATTCTCCTCTATGGGAGATTACTTATTTAGACTAAAAGAGGAGCCTAAGTTATCATTACTCACACAAGTAGTTCTACTGAAATCAACAGTACTACTCAGGGCAGTAAGGATTATTTGTGAGTGTAAGGTTTTACAGGACCAGGACCAACCTTGGCTGAAAAAAAATACTGTATTTGTTAATCATTTTGCAGTTATTACAATGTAATAAACAAACAACTATTTCCCATCACAGAACACACTACTTTCCCAAGTGATCCACATTATTTATCATTCCATAGGACAGAGTGTCCAGTGTAAGTGCTGGGCTCAAACAGCCTAGGATAAGTTGCATTTCAGAAAATGAAATCAGGCAGAAAAAGCATTTGGATTGTCCCACATACGCACACCCCCACCCCCAAAATCCTTATCCTGATATAAAGCACAAAACTGCCAGTCTGTTCAACACAAACAGCTAATCTGTTTGTTTTAGAACTATAAACAGGAATTTATGGGCTGATTACTGTATTTCCCAAATACACCGTTGATGCTACAGCACATTTTTTGCCAGAGCCTAAAAATAAAATGGGGCAAAATAAAATAAACAAAAATCCTTCTTTCACGCTTGGTTTTTGTTTGTTATGTGTGTGTTTTGGGTAGTTTTATTCTCTAAGGGGTGGTAATTGGGGGACGCTCACCTCTTGAGTTCCTTCTGCTGCGGCACACGGTACTGCAGGCCACTTCCTGCTCCTGGCACCCCTTGTAGATTGTCAACCTTGCTTGGTGGGTCTTCAGTGGCTCAGTCCTCCAGCCAGGTGTCACAACAAAATGCACCCCTTCCGGGTAGCAAAGAGTCCAACAAAACTGTCTATCAACCCTTGTGAGGGTCTTCAGCCCCAGCTCTTGGGCCTTCAAATTCAGCCCTTTGCTCAGGCTTCCAAATGAGCCTTGTTCTCTTCTTGGGGTTTATACCACTTTGCCCCAATGGTGGAACCCGGGCCTGCCCACTACTCCTGATTCCAACCTTGGGACCCTATAAATAGCAGCCATGTACTACTCACTTAAATTCCTTATTGTTACTTTCCTGGCACTCTCACCCCTCACCTCAGGATTAAAGTTCTTAGATCCTCTCTCCCAGCCTAAGCAAACACAGCCAGAACCAAACTCTGATTATTTTTCAAGCTCTTTTGGCCAGAGAGGAACACTGTTCCCCACCCCTCTGATCCCAGCCAGGATCTGATGGTCCTGCAGCTCCTTTTATCTCAGCCTGTGGGTGCTGATTGGTTGCTTCCATGAGGCCTCTCTAGACAGGCCTGGAGGACCCACCTTTGCTGCTCCTTTCCTGGGGTGCAGTGTTGTAGGACCATAGGGCCTCCAGCAGGGGTCCACAAAGGCCAGGTGCATCCCATCACAGGGATAAATGCTGCCCTTTTGTCCATAGCCAAGTAGTCTCTCCCTGAAGTGGAACTGGTAAGGTTCTGTGATGCAAAGGAGGAGCAGGATTGGAGAAGGAAGGGCAGATAAAGAATGTACACTCTACGCATGGAACTCAACTCTGCACCTAATTGATAATCAAGCTAAAATCTTGTTTTACCCCACACAGAAGCCATTTGGGCCTCTTACACAGCCACAGAATCCATTATGCGGCCTACAAGATCCACTACAGTCTATTCTGAGGGTGGGGAATCATACCTCTCTAGCAATGCAAAATGCTGAAAGCCTGTCTTCATTCCTTACCGGCAAAGACATTATAAAGCTTCCGTTGTGATGTCACAGTTATTATAGCAATAATGTCACACTGGAAACACAGAGATATAACTTCATTCAGGATTCAAATAGAAAGATAAATTAATTTGTGAATGGGAACACTCTTCAACATCAGCAGGAGAAATGTTGAAAAATACTAGAAAATCAATTACAACTGGTGGGAATGTTCTTTTCTGAATTCAATTTGAACGGATGCAAATCACACTCCTGTGCTACATACTGAATATCTGATGATTACTTACAACTTTTAAAAAGTTAAGTCAAATTAGAAAAAAAACAAAAAAACCCACCAACCCACAGGTATTTATAATAAGGGATGTGAGCAGCTTCCATTATATAGCCCTGTTTTAGTTCCATTACATCTTTGGCTTGGAAAATTGGTTTGGTCTGAAAATTGACCTGGTTACTCTGAAGGTCAAGAAGATGGAGTCTGGAAAGTTTAAAGTTGTCCAACTATTTTACACTGTAAGTTTGTGGCAGTGCTGGAAACAGAGACCTTATCTCTGGAGTAGCAGCCCCATCCCTAAGCCACTAGATCACAGTACCTTTTATACCATTTGTTTTCAACCTTTTTCATTTGCAGATCCCTACAAATTTTCAAATATAGGTGCGGACCCCTTCAGAAATCTTAGACAGTCTGTGGACCCCCAGGGGTCTGCAAATCACAGGTTGAAAACCACAGCTTTATATAAATTGCTTCAACTAGTTGTGTAATTGGGATATTAAGATGTACTCACCTTTGTAAAGTGGTTAGCGGTCCAGAGATGAAAATGCACTATGTGGCCAGTAGAGTAATTTTGCCAGCAAAGCTGGGGAGAGACAGATCCTTGCTGTACCATGAGACCCCCTCAGAGACCCCCAGTCATACACATTTCCTCCTTCTTTCCTGCAACTCCCTACCAATAAGGCTCTGGACACCTCCTTCTCACCAAACATTCCTTCTCTCCCCCACCAAACCCCCACTCCCAAACCAGCTGCTACCCACATACCCAAGACACCCCCAAGCTGTCTCCCTGCTCAGCTTCCCTTATCGAGGCTCTCTCTGAGTCTGTGCCCTCCTCCCAACTCTTCTGCCTCCAGTGTCTCATCTGAGGCTCTGTCCCACCCACAGCTCCCCTCCCACAAGATACCCCTTTAAGCCTGGGTCTTTTTCCTAAGACCACCATAAGTATTATTTATGAATATTGTGACTCCCCAAGATCCTCCCCCTAATACTGTGTACAGTTCAGTGCCCCATCAGCTACAGTGCCAATTCCCCTATCATAAAGGCTCAGTGTCTTCTCCAGAACCAGCAGGGACAGAATGACCCCTAAGGGCAAGAGGCTGTAGATGCCTCTTTACCCAGCTGATCAGCTGGTAAGGTGCAGTGAAAGTTCTGAGCTGCACTAAGCTACAGCCTCTGATTGCTTCCACCTCTTCCACCTGCTCTCCCCTCCAACTAGGGCTGAAAATTGGTTGCAAGTACTATAGTGTCATTTCCTCCCCAAGCTCAGAGTTGAGATGGAAATGCCCCTTGTCACTTCCTTAAAATTACACCCATGACTATGATCTAGTACAGGCGTTCTCAGTCTGGGTATCACAACCCTTCCTGCCCTTCCCATATTGCTAAGAGGGAGAAGGAGCCCAGGTAGATCAGAGGACCACCTCATGAAGTTTAAGAATGTCCAAAAGAAGTCTCGGTATGGAAAAGGTTGAGGACTTAGTGTATTAGGCATTAGTGGCAGCACCACATAGCAACTTAAGTGTCAGACCTACCTCATAATTTTTAGCACTTTTACCCAGAAATCAGAATGTAGTTTGGCTGTGTTGAGTATGCATGGCTAACTTAGTTACCCAGTGAAACAGCATATCTTGGCAGGTGTGACTGAATGAGACAGGGCTCTGTAAGAGCTAATATTAGTGTGGCCAGTGTTGCTCACTCCTTGAACTTAATTATCTGGTGAACTATCCATCCCATTTATTTAAAATTTTCTACACTCGGTCTTTACGTCCTACCAAAAAAAAAAAAAAAAGATTATATTAAAGAAACCCAGTAAATTCCCAAACACAAAACTTCAGCATAATGACTTGTTTAGGTTGCTAAATTATTATACAAAGTTACCTATCAAGTCATTTATAAAACCCAAGCAATTAAATGCAAATAAATGAATAATACATATACACATTAATGATGCAGCTTAAGCAGCCTCAAATGCAAATCCACACAGGACATTTCCCATAAACCACTGACATTATTATTATACACTTTTCCTGTTAAATCATCTCTCCAGCATTTCTCAAGAAACAATCATAAATGTTAATTGCAAAGAAATTATTCTGTCAATTGATAAATATCTTAACTAATAAAGTTCCATAATTTACAGTATCCCGTAAAGGAAAATATTTAGATACCAATATCAAGAAAAAATAATATATTAAAATCCCAATAATCCAGGGGGCAGAGTTAAGGCTTTTCTGTTGTGATGAGAAATGCTTTTCTTTTATAAGACATTGGACAGTGTAAGTTTTAGGTTGTGCTTAACTACTCATTTCCCTGGTTTTAAGTGCTTTGATTTTGTAAATGATGTGTCAGGTAACTACACTGCTGTATTAGCAATCTTAATTGTTTTTAAATAAACTTTTTTATTTCAATGTCTTATTATTACTATTTATTATTTATACGCAGTGTTGTAGCCATGGTGGTCCCAGACCTGAAGAAGAGCTCTGTGTAAGCTCAAAAACTTGTCCCTAACCAACAGAAGTTAGTCCAATAAAAGCTATTACCTGATCCACCTTGTCTCTCTATTATTTGTATATTGTAGCATCTACAAATCAAATATGAGATCAGAGTGCTGTTGTGCTATGTATTCACACAAAGACACACGCACACGTACTGTGATCAGCACAGGCAGACACCACCACCCACTTAGAGCACTACTGACTTCTCAATGCAGGATAGGAGCCTTAAGTGCTCCAGTACATCCATACAGGATGTCTGTGGCGGGTGTCCCAGACCAACACCTAAACTACGTGACCAGCCTCCCTCTCAAATTTATAATATACAACTGTTAAGAACTTTTCCCATGCCCAAAGTTGGGGCACATGCTTGTAGGATTGGGCCCTTTGTATGGAAATGTAGCAGAACACATGCCCCTTTTTCAAAAAAATAGTAACACTTATAAAATGTTTTACAATTGTACAGGATCACCTCATTATTGCCACTCAGTTGAAGAGCAAGGTACCCAAAAATACAATAATGCTAACTTTTTCCATCTTTTATGAGAACATGCACAAGTTTGTTTACCATGAGTAAGTCAGTCCCCCTAAGACACTCGTATGATTGGGCTTTTTTAAAAAAATTACTCATCTGGCACTAGCATAGACTGAGAAAATCTATGTAGCTGCATTATTAAAAATAAGTCCTTTCAGATGGAACAACTGTCTCACTAGGTCAAGTTTTTGACTTTGACAACTTTGAGAGTGTCCCTTGAAATTAAATCAAATGGAGCTGTCGGCAAAAGAAAGTCTCTGAGGCCAGTTTACTCCAGAAGTGATAAATGTCCTAATGGATACTACATGGTATCATTCCAGTGCACTTGTTTCTGAAGATATTTTACCCTAACAGCTGGACATAATGGAAATTCCTAAAGGGTTTTAGCCCAACAGCTGGGTAATAGAAGGTAATGGCTTACTTACACTGATTCCATAGTTACGGAAACAACAAAACTGACAATCTTCTAAAAATAAGGTGAACATAATACACCGCCTACGCCCACATTTGAAATAAAAACATACTTAGTTACAATCAAAGCAAACATTTTCTATGCTTATCAAATAATTTGGGGCTAGCAGAAGATGTTCGAATGTGTTTATTTTTATTAAGCCTTTGAAATAGTTACAAATCATCATTTTTCCAAATGACAAAATGTGGAAGTTAAATAATACATTATTTCCTCTAAACAGAATTGTATGCATGAAGTATTAATTCCTATTAAGGAAAGTCCACAAAAGAGACCTCTATAAACACAGCTAGTCAGGAAAAAAACCAAGCCATGATTAAATAGATTTTTTTTAAACCATCTCCTTATAATTTTAGTCTATTTTAAAAAGCTATTTCTCATATAAAAACAAACATCCTGATAAAGGCTTTTCACGCCAGGCCTGATAGTACCTTCATGCACACATGGTGGAATAAGAAAAAAAAAAATTAGTTTGGCAGGCACAGTTTCTCTAGAGCGAAACTCTACATTGCATGAAATGAACATTTTAAAGGCTATGCGAACTGCTTAAAAAAAATCTAGTGATCTACTACTTTTTTGGTGTATGTCACATCAAGGTATCTCCTATATAAATATATATAAAACAAATGTATATATTATCCTATATAAATAAAAATGTTTTTCCAGGAAAGTTCTCTATTGAGGCAATAGGGTAGCTCTGCATTTAGGACTCTGCCTCGTGATCAGATTCTCCACTGATATGAATTAGCATCGCTCCATTGATCGGATTTCACTGGGCCAGATCTTAAAGTGGTATAAAATTGCATTGCTCTACTGATGTCAATAAGCTATGCCAATGAACCCTAGTCGAGCATCTGGCCCATGAGTAGAAATCCTAGAATTTCCGTCAGGTGGAAATGTCATGCTATGGGCAAGCTTATTTGAAACAAGAAGGCGCGCAAGTGATGGTTAGAGCCTGAGGTCAGGGGTCAAGACTTGTGGGGTCTATTCCTGGCTCTGCCATTGATTCACTGTGTGGCTGACATAAATGTAAAAAGTGTCCCTTAGTTTTCAAAACTGCCAACTAATTACAGACAGCCAACTTGAAATTTGAGACATGTAGGGTCTGATTTTCAGTGATGCTGGGAGGCCACAGCTCCCATGGAAATCAGCTGAAATTGCAGGTGATCAATACCTCTGGGGGAAAAAAATCAGGGCTTAGCTGTATCAAGTTGGCCACCAAGTGTAGTAGACTTTAAAAAAAAAAAAAAAAAGTAGGTCCAATTAGCCCAATAAAGACCAAACAATGCCATTATTTGCATCCATGCAACCCCAAAGATGTTAGTTTTCAGAGGGGAGGTGAATTAAGTGAGATTGAACAAATGTAAATGAAGGCAGAATTTAAACATCAGTTTCTCAAAAGTCTCATGCACCCCTCTCAGGGTCTCTTTTCTTCTTTATATTCTTAAATCCCTCTCCTTTTAATGGACCGTTGGCATCACTGTTGCTCGTTCGTTAGCAAGATCACTGAGCTGCCATTTCAAAGACCAGCCCCATGTTTTCTATGTAAATCAGCTAACCAGAAGCACCCAAACTACACTGCCATCACCTCCCCTGGTATACCCCTCCTCACTCCTCCATGGCTTCACTTCTGTTGTTTTACTTCTCACAATTCAAAATGAAACATCTTTCATTTCAAGATGAAAATTTTGAAGCTACTTGCAAGTAAATGAATTTAAGCAGCTCAAGAATTGCGTAATTTACTTCAAGTGTAATTTTGAAAAACACACAGGTGGTTCACACTGAGATTTTTTTTTTTCAAATAAACTTTTCTTTCTAATAGAACTTTTTATGGATCAGCCCTAAAGGCACGACTCTTTCATCAACTTTAATAAGATGATAGATAGACAGATAATTTTGTAAAAATTTTGCTTATTTCTCCATCTAGTAATGTAGTTTGGAGTAGTCATTGGAGTCCTCATGAACTGATAATTTGAAATTAATCAGTAACAAATAGAAATTCATTATGACTGATTGAAATGGGGCTAAACATTATTACTTTTATAATTCTGTTTGCAATGCCAAACCTATGCACAGTGCAATACAGACAAGTAAATGATAAATGTCCCTGTCACAAAGAGTTGACAGTATAAATTCTGTCCTCACTGACATGAGTGTAAAAACAGGCGTTACACAGTGTAAGTCAATAGAGTTACATAGATGTAAAAATAGCATGAGCACAGAATAGCCTTCAGTTAAAAGTTCTCAATCTGGGGGTTAGCAAGAGGTCCAGATGGTGTTACAACCACCACCCTTTCCTTTATGGTTAGCTACGAGCAGGATCACAAATCCTTTTTCCTCTTGTACATGGTTTTTTAAATCTAAGTGAATTTAGTGTTGGTGAAAGATGCTGGATTAACACATGCAATGCAAAAAAACCCTATTAAAGAACACTTAGCCAAATTTTCCAAGGAATACATTATTACCCACAAAGTCAACTGTAGCTTGCACTCAAGATGATGAGGGAGCACCCACCTTCCGTCGATTTATGGATTACTCTGGGGCTTAGGCAGGAAATAGGCATCCAGACACCTAGGGCAAGGCAGCAGTGTATGTGCCCAGAGGCAAAAACTTAGGTGCCTACAGGGTTCGGCAGGAGGCTTGTGGATCACAATGGTGCCTAAAACTGGGACTTAGGTTTAGATGCTAAATCTCCTCTTTTCCCCCAGTGCATATTATCCCTAGGCAACCTAGTCCGTGACTCACATGGCTACAAGCAGTTATTTCTGTACCAAAGATTCACAACTCTCGCTGTCCATCCTGACCTTCCCCCTTCAATCCAGTCACAAATCTGTTTTTCTTGAGTATCATGTGGGATATCTCACACAAGCTGGCTAATACCGAACTAACTTTTCTTCCCAGATCCTCTCCCTGCCATCTCCATTACTTTTCTATTCTATACAAGTTGTTATATAAGTTCATCACCAGAGTATCAGAGCACCAGTGCATTAAGTGACATGACTAATGTCACATCTGGTTTCTTCTTGCTCTAGTCTTCTCCCCTGGGGGAGAACTGTGTGCACAATGGAGCGTTTGGTGATGGCAGGAGATTCTTGTTTTCTGTTAACACCATTTTCCCCATCACCCAGAGTGACAACTCTGCTTTTTCATCACTACGCATCCATGTTGTCACCAAATTTCACTGGTTATTTTCTCCACATTCAAAAAAAATAAAATAAGAAAAAGTGACCCTTCCTTTCTGTCCCTCTGGAAAAAATGTTTTTACATTCCTTGATTATCCACTAGCCTTGAAATGCAAATCTCCCCCCTCTGATATCCCTGATTCCCATCTCACTCCTTTCCAATCTCTCCAAGTTGCTGTAACTAAAATAAACTTCTGTGCCTGATGTTAGGACAGCATCATCCCTCTTTTAAACCTTCCACCAGCTTCTTCTCACTTCCCATATTAAACTCAAGCTTCTCGTCTTCAGCACTCTGCAGAACTCCCTTTGCTTATAGCTCTGATTTCTTTTTTTTGTCTTAAATCCCCCTCTCAGTGCTTTCTTCTCTCAGTAACTCTGGCTTCTCCACTCCCCTCAAATCCTTCTACCATTTTCATCTTCATACCCTCTTCCATCCTGCCCTGTATGTTTGGAATGCCTTCCCACTGTTGGTGGGTGGACAAGGCTACCACCATTACTTCATTCAAATTACTAAAAATCACTCCTTCCACAAAGCTTTCCAATACTAACCTAACATTGTTGTCACCTCTCTTGTTAAAAAATAAAAGATGGTTCACTCGAAGACAGAACCATTTCCTAGGCCTTCTGATACACTGTACCTCAGCTTTGTGCCATCATCTTAGATTTTAAACTGTTTAGGGCAGGGACCATAGCCTCCTTTGTGTCTCTTACAAAAGCACTCTGCCTACTATTAGCATTTAACAAACAGCACACTAGAATGTCTCATGGTTTAATCCAAATGCAGGTTAGGACTCAAAATTCCTAACAACCCAAAATGTGAAAGGCTAATATTTTAATCAACAAGCCACCTGGACCACTAGCCACCATTAAATTGTGCTTGTTGCAAGAGAGAAACAGTGTTGCTATTTTTCAGGATTTTAACATGAGTCTTGTAATATTTGATGTTTGATTTAAAGCCCCAGAACCTGGAGACAACTGATTAGGTGAGAATATCAGCTTTCATTACCCAAAAAAAAAAAAAAAAAGTTTCAACCCCACATGGTTACAAGGAAAGCTTGAAAATATGACCCATGTGCACCCTAAAAGCTCAAAACAAAAAGGAAAATAAAAACACAGCCTTTTTTAAAATAAAAGTCTCATGAATTTTAAACTAGCCTAATAATTTTTTGGTTCCTAATTTTTTTTAATATTTGGGTTGGCAATACAGGAAAACAGCCCAACTTCCTTTGGGATATGTTGAACACAATAGACTAGCAGAAGATTTTGCCCACAGATAATTCAGGCAATACCACTATATGCCAGCAAACTGATGTGGCCTATGATCCTGGCCTAAAATTAGACAACTGCAACAACAGAGAATGACTGGAAAAGAATTATGAACTTCACTAATCTGCGTATACAAGGAGGAAGTGTCATAAAGAGAGAAATTGATCTGGCTCTTGTGATATCCAAAATCATATGTCAAATTTAATCAAAAACAACTGAAAGAATTTTTTTTTGGGGGGGGGGGCAAGGGGATGAAGAGGTTTTTTTTAATCATCTGCCTTTCAACTGTATTATGGTTTGAGATAAACCTACTCATTACTAGTTAATCTGGAATGATTTTAGAAGACAACCTTCTAAAACTCCATTGCTAACTTTCTAATAATAACTGTTTAAATTTACCACATGCTGCTGGGTGACCTGCATAAAACCAGCTGTCATCTTGTCTCTTACTCTCTTAATTCAAAACGTACTTCCATTATCATTCAGAGAATGAAATTTAGGGGATTCGGAATTTTTTTAAAATGGGCTGCTTTAAGAGATACATTGTCATTGCTTATTTCCTTTGGTAGAAATAAGCACAATTATTGTCCCTTACCCTCTCCCATTCTAATTCTGTTTGTGCCTGCCACTTTTTCAATTACACAGTCATTCTCTCATTCAGACACAGTTTACTTGCTATATGTAAGAACGGGTTTGGGCCTGATTTTCTTTCAAACTAGTGTAACTTCACAGATGTCAATGCAGCTACACCAGTAAAAAACAGGTGGGAGAAGACAATCAAGCCAATTGGTTTAAAAAAAAAAAAATCAAAGTAGGAAGCATTTGTACTTTGAAAGCTCCCATAAAAGGCAAATGTTTAAAGAAGAGCACTGTAGCTGCTTGACAAAGGGTGATTGTAGCATGCTAAACATGAACAAGCAGAGAGCCTCAAAGCCCAGCGCCCTGAATGCCCATGAAAACCAACGCGTTCCTCACTGGACTGGGGCCATGGAGCATATCAGACATTCTAACTCCTTTAAAGGGGGACTTTGAGCACTGTGGGTATGTCTACACTGCAATTAGACACCCAGGGCTGGCCCGTGCCAGCTGACTCAGGCTAAGGGGCTGTTTAATCATGGTGTAGAAGTTTAGGCTCTGGCTGCAGCCTGAGCTCTGAACCCCCACCCCCCGCCTTCCAGGATCCTAGAGTCTTGACTCTAGCCCAAGCCAGAGGATCTACACTGCAATTAAACAGCCTCTTAGTTTGAGCCCTGTGAGCCTGGGCCAACCAGGGGTTTTTAATTGCCATGTAGACACAGCCTTAGACTTCAATCTTTCTCCCAAGGAAGTTAATTGGAAAATGCCAACTGACTTCAATGGGAGCTGAATCAGACTCCTAATGACATACAGCAGGAGTCTTAGAATCCTGGGGTGCCCATGAGAGAATACAAGTCTTTTCACTGTTCATTTAGGGCCCGATCCAGTATTCATTGAAGTCAATGGCAAAGTTCACACAGACATTAATGGTGCAGGATAAGGACCTTATTGGCTTGGCTCTGTGAAAGCCTAAGAAAAACTCTGCCTAGGTTATCTGTCAGTGCTTTTCATACTCTATTATAATGGAGCATTTTATCTTGGGACCTGATCGGGCACAATCTAAGTCAATTGGAGTTTTGCTACTGACTTCAATGAGGACCAGAGATCTGCTCTTGCTGTTCTCCTGATTACTTAAATAAATAGCACGGTATTTTCTACTGGATTTATATCTTGATCCAGGACCGGGACAATGCCTCAAAGCACCAAATTTTGCCCTGACTTATGCCACTTACACGCCTTCTAAAGTCAGTGAGGTTGTATAGAAAATAACTGGTCCAAAATATTACTGTTCCCACAAAATATCCTTTCCACTGAAAAAAATGTTGTTTCAATGCAGAAGGAGCCTCAAACTGCTGATGGGGAGAAATGACCTCTTGCAGCACCTTGCAGAATTGGGTCCATAGGGAAGCTGGATACTTTGCTATAGAGTAGATTTTCTCCAACTTATACTGCAAATCATTTCATAAGAGAATGACCCTTTCACAGATTCCACCTCTCCGACACCCCCAATAATTATATGGCTCTCAACATATCTGAGCCTGTGGACTACAAGGAAGTAGACAGCTGGCTGGCCCATGAACCACATTATTAGAACCAATGCTGTAAAGTTGCACCCTAATTCAAATCACTGAGGAGTTCAGACAGGAAAATCATGTTCTGAATTTGCTTATTCCTATGTAGCTTTTATATTCTGTGACAGCGTTTTGAGATACAAATTAAAAATCTTTTGAATTTGTGAGTGTACATTTTGGGGCTTGCTACATAGTGTAAACTTTCCTTCTGTTATTTGGTATTTTACATGTTAAATAACATCCATAATAATGCCATGACAAAAGCATTCAATTTCACAAAAACAAGGTCAAACAGTTTATGCTTGTTTGCAATGTGTCTTTTACTGAAAAATACATTTCATTTGTCATAACATTCAAAAAAAACATATGCAAATGTTTGCCAATGAATTACAAACTTCGGTATTCAATGGTTTAAAACAGTCCATTCTCACATGATTCACATCTAATTAAATTTTCTCCTTGTGCAACACACAGTTAGTGCAATTCTCAGAGCTTTTTTGCTGTATTTTTTGTCCTTAAATTCCAAGCTCACAGCATTCTGTAATGTGATCACTTCAGACTTCAGCTAGGAACTTGCCAAAATGTTGTCTAGGTTGAAAGCAATTTAAAGAGTCAAATTCTCTCCATTTATATATCTTCTCTTTTTCCACTGGCAATAATACATTGTCATTACAAACCCTTCACAACACTCTGCCTTTACCATTTACAATGTAACCCACTATGCTCTAATCAAACATACCACTCACATTCTCTTTAACAATCATTGTCTTTACTTCATATTTGTGCTGTTCAATGTCTTAATACTGATGCGTCCTCCCACCCCACCAAAAAAAAAAAAAAAAAAAGGATCATCTTCCACATCAAGCATGTTTTAAAGTATTGTATGAATTCTCAGGTAGCCACTAGTTTATGGTAACTTCTACGAAAAGGAATGACACTTTGGCCATCACTACTACACAGTAAACTCATCTTCGAATGCAGATGGGAATAAACACATAACCCATAAATATACTTTTAAAATTATTCACCTAAGTGAGTATGTATCAATAATTCTAAAAAGAGAGAAATTCACCCCCCTGCGCTGCATATTAACACAAGGACCGCTCGAGTCTCATTTAAGCCTTCAAGCAGGATGTGGTTCAAAATCCACTGCAATCAACAGGTCTCTTTATGTTGACTTCACAGAGCTTTGGATCGGGCTTACGTGGAACTTGAGCAGTGCCTGGGTTTTGTGCTGATTCTCTACAGAGGGGTGAATTTCACCCTAAGGTACTATGACCACAATATGAAACATACAATACTAGCGCTTGTGAACCTGACACAGAGGGCTTGATTCTAATCCAAGATATGTGGTTACACATGACTACGTTAACTTGACAAATTCACCATTGGGTAAGCATGCATAAGCACCATATTACTACTCTTTAAAGCAATGTATGCCTGCATATTTCATGTTAGACTCAAGCCTGGAGTACTATTTGTATACACATAATGTTAAGGACCTGGGGCTCCATCTTGCAGGATGCTGAGAGTTCTGGCTCCAACAAGGCAAAGCACCAAAGCACATGCTTAAACATGTCAGTGGTTCCACTGAAGTCAGTGGAGCTACTCAAGTGCTTACAGGTAAGGACATACTCAAGTGCTTTGCTGGATCAGGACCAAAGCATACAACACCTCGCATAACTGACACTTTATGCAAACATGTAGTCTGTTTAATATTAACAGACAAAATTAAGCAAACACTGTTTCAATCCTAATGTCAAACATTCTATTGAAGAGATTTCCCCTGAGAAAACAGATAATTGTTGATACTGCTTCATGTTATTGCTTTCATTTTTTACAGGCAGTTTAATAAAAACATTTGCTACAAATAGTTTTTGAAATACAGGGCACCATTTTTTTTTCTTTCAAGTACACCGGGCAAAACTGTAAACCCTGAGAGTTTGTGCGTGCAAACCTACATCTTGTAAACTGTAATGTGAAACTCCTCTCTGAGCACCGTTATAGAAAAAGGTATGATGTCGCTAATATTTTTAAATGCAGATGCTAGTATTATAGTGTGTGTACCATACACATATTTGTGTGACTATGGTCAATCTACTTTGGTAGCTATACTGTCCTGCAGTCTGAAGTACTGTCTGTTTCATATAAAACACAGAAATCCTATTTGTAACATATATAGACTTTTATCATTATCATTCATGAAAACGGCAAAGATGCATTCATTTTCTTTAAAAGGCACCTGAACAGAAAAGCAAAATTCTGATAAAAATGTAAAGCTTATAAATCTAGGCAACATTATTGAGGAACACAAGGATGAACTTTACATTCTATATATTCTAGTTGTGCACTTCAGAGTTCTTAAAGTGTTAAAACATTATTTCTTTCACCTGATTTCCACAACGATGCAGGTAAATGAGAACAGCATATGTTAAATCACTCACTACCTGTATACGTGCAGTGCATTTCATCCTGAGGATAATTTCAATTTGTGCCTGCAAACAAATAAATTCTGGTGAAATAAAATCGCACATGTGTACTTCAAGACAATTGTAGCTCATTTTTTATACCTCATCAGTGGAAACAAAACTGTAAATTAAACCCTAAGATTTTCCTTAAATGTGACAAACTCTAAAATAAACAAATGTATTAAAACAAAACATTATTTAAGCAGTTTTGTTTGTTTGTTTTTACTTTGATAAAGGTCATTTTTCAAAAACTTTCATTAGTCTCAAAATTTTCATATAAACTTTAGATTCTTATTCATTGAAAACTCCCATTGACTTCACTGGCAGTTTTGCCAGAGTAAAGAATGCAAGGAATAGCCCAAAATGATTTGCACAGAACCATCTAATCCTGTACTGGCTTTATTATATCACTGGTAATTATTAAAGTGGGGATTTTAGGGCTCAAACTAGCTGAAAGCAGAATACGTGACTACTGGTCCATAAAAGCTGTGTCAACCTCCTGGGTTCTACGCTTCCTAGGTTGAATTTTTCTTCTTCTGTGGAAATGTACTCTCTTCAATAGCTGCAGAACACTTCAGTAGGCATTAGCTATATCTCCATGAAATGAAATGACTATCATTTCATATAAGGAAACAAGGGGATTTCTCTGAGCATGCTCAGGGAACACTATATAGAGAACTGAAACTCCCAAACACCTGCACTCATCCATTTCTAATCATTCAGATTCCCTATTCCTACCTTAATGATAAACCATGTGCTGTGCGCTGGAGTGTTATTGCGGCCTATCCATGACACTTGTGTTTGGGGCAACTCAAGCACTGTGGATTGTTAGAGCACACAGTTGAATGAAAGTCAAAGTTGAATGAAAGTTAAAAGTTATGCCAGCATAGCTATGTCAATCAGAGGTGTGAAAAAACCCACACCTCTGACAGACGATGCTGTGCCAACAAACCCCCCCCGAGTAGACTCAGCTATGTGGACAGAAGGCAGCTTCTGTCAACTTAGCTAACATCGTTCAGGGAAGTGATGTTCCTACACCGATGGAAAAACTTGGTAGGCGTAGGCTGTTTCTACACTAGAGGGCTATGCCAGCATAGCTATAACGACACTGAGTGTGTCTACACTACAGAGCGTAAGTCTCTCTCCAGCAAACTGCTAGTTTCCCAAAGAAGGGAGATCAATTCCACAGACATCTTAAAGGAATGAGTTCTCTAGGGAATTAACCTGGAGAAGTTCTGCATTTGAGTTATTGTTAGGCTGACAGGTCAAGACATCACTCCTAGGAGAATCCCTGAGCAAGTTCAATGGAATCCCCAACCGCATTTTCAGGAGTCTAATTTCCATATACTCCATATATGGAGTATTCCATATATATGACAGGGATTTATTGTATGGCAGGGATGCACGTTTCATTCTGTGGAGCAGTTTGTGAGAGAGATTTTCTCATAGCATCTCTCCTCCCAGTCCCCTATTGTTTCATTTTGAATACATTTTGTTGTAGAGACCATTTGTGATCCATGGACTGTAGTACAGGAACCATTACTGTATGGCACTCGGGCCATGCAGAATCACAGCTCTTGTTGGCTGGTTTCACAAATGAACCTGTGAGCTACAGAAAAGAATGAAGAGACCAGCGATTAAACAAATGGACATGGGGCAAATAGGTTCAGAACTCCAAAGTCATTTTTAAAGCTTTAAACATGTGCTACAGTGGAGCAGTCACCACACCATAATTAAGGTTACATTATATATAGGTAGGTCATCAGAGGAAAAAACTCCAAAGCCTGTGAAGAAGAGCTACTTTGACCTACAGCTGGAATAATTCCAATGTGCTGAATGGCCACAGGTGGTTGGGGAGGACGACAGTTACAAAGGAAGCAAGAACCAGGCATTCTGGGAGGCAAATTTATTTGCATGAGCTTTCCAGCTGTCTATCAGCGCCACAATTTTTGGCAACTGAGCAGTTAGATTTTATTTTATTAGGGCTTCAGTGGAAGGCAGACCTTTCTTCCGAATAGGTCAATGCTTCCCGGAGCCAAAAGCCACAGCCTTCCCAGGCCTGCATAGTCAGAAGGCTCCAGATATTTTCTTCTGCAGAAAGTCATAAATAAGAAAGTTGTGTATTCAATACAATTAAACATATTGTATTTTTGAACAGGTTTCCTCCATTGATCAAATTCAACTGCAGTACGTTTAAATATGGAAAACAACCTTTTATATTAAAATATGTCAAATGACTAAATGAATTTAGAGACAAATCCCACGCTCCTTACTTATAGCCTGATCCTATTTCCACTGAAGTCAGTGGCTAAACTGCTAAGGGAGCAAGACTGGGTTATGTCTCCTTACTCTGGGAAAAACCCTTTGAAATTAATGGGAATTTTACTTCAGGACAGAGTAAAGAATGCAAGATCTGACGTTTTGAATGTTGACATCTTGTCAACATTCTTTTAGATGGTTATATTTATAAGTATTCAAAATCAAGTATCTTTCTTTACTCAACTTAAGAACCTGAAACACATCTCATCTGAGCGCCTGTCTATACAAATACTGAAAGTTCCCTAGGGTGCTTTGACCTACTCCCATTTCAAAGCAGGGTAGCTCAAAGAGCTCTATAGAACCTGCAGCAACAGTCTCCACATGAACAACAGGCTAGCGCGAGGTAGATTTCTCAGCTTGCCATGAACTAAATATTCATCTAGATATACCCTCAAAGAAAAGTTTGCTTTCTCTTACACTTGGGAAGTCTCAAGTCTTTCTGATGTTTTAAAGTTACACTCATTTTTAGTTCTTACGAACTGGTAAAGCAAAAGTCTACTTCAAATCTTTCACACAAGATAAACAGGTTATATAAACATTTAAGTATTTTAAGCCATGAGTATTTTAGAACGGCACATGATATAAAAGTTTTCTAAAAGTAAAAAAAGATAATCACCTTTAAAAGGTGACAATTTAGCAACACAAAAAGAGTAATTTTGTTTTGTTGTAAAGTTCCTGTGTGTGTTCTAAATAACTGAAAGTTTATTTGATCTTAAAATTGGTTCTGAGGCTCCTCAGTCATTCGTTTTCTAAAGTCTATGATTTATGACTTCTATGTACCAAGCTTTGGAATCTAAGATTATTATTGACCAGCAATGGAAACTAGTGTGTATGTAGTTAGAATTGTCCCCTACAATTCTTGGGTGTTCTGGTTTAAATTTCTACCCTATTCTCTGAACAGCACAGTATTTTACTAAAAAACAAAATGTTATTTTTCTTTCATATACAAATCAAGACCAGGTACAGATTAGAGGTTGTTTACAGTTAAAGGCAGACTGTAAAATGAGGGCATATTTTGGAACCGATAAGAGAAAACCATGTATCTGGATATCTATACATACACGTCCTTTTTTATTTTATTTTTTAAATGGCATCAATGGACGGCATGCTGTGCCCTTGAGAGAGCTTTAAATTAGATACTATAGGCCTGGTCTTGCATCCCTTGCCCTCCCATTGATTTGAATGGGAACTTTGTGAGAGCAATCAATACTCGAGCAGGTCATTGATTAAAATCAATTGTAAGGCAGACCTACCATCATGGTAACAGATCTCTTTTAATAAGACAAATTCATCATCGGTATAACACCACCATCTTCAGCAGAGTTATAACAGGCCCATATCTGTCCCATTCTGACTAGCCATCTATTGTATTTTTTTCCCCTTCAGAAAGAAATTTCTTACGCAAATATATTGTTAATTTGGGCCTCAGATAAATCTGCTGTATAATGGACACAAAAGAACACAATACTGAATAAACACCACAACAAAGGAACTTCGTAATGTGGATCACTGAGATTAAATTAATTTAGAACAAAGTTACAAAGTTTTAACAAAAGACTGCAGTCAAAGAAAAATAAATG
The DNA here is from genome assembly GCF_016161935.1 of Mauremys reevesii. Taxonomy (NCBI): domain Eukaryota; kingdom Metazoa; phylum Chordata; order Testudines; family Geoemydidae; genus Mauremys; species Mauremys reevesii. Next base: position 35,626,268 of record NC_052627.1, on the reverse strand, counting down.
CTATCCTCTCCTTTAAAATTGGGGTCTAAAAAGATTACATTCAATTTCTGGCTGCCTAGTATTTAAAAACTGCCATGATTAAGGCAACTTGTCATGTCAAACACAGTACAAAAGAGCAAATAAAAAATGACAGCAATCAAAACAAGTTCTGTGATAGTTTCACAACCATGTTTGAAGCCATACCAAAAATACACACTAACGATAACCTGAAGACTACATATCACTATGATTGCTATTCAAAGTGCACACCTATAATGTTATAAACTCGGGGTCTGATCCTGCTTCCACTGAAGTCTATGGCAAGACTTCCATTGACTTCAATGGGAGAAGATTTAGGGCCTCTGTTTGGTAAATTATATGGCTGCATTATATATTCATAACAAATTCTGAGTACCTGTAAGAAGATATATTTTGATCCAAACTTAAAATCATGTCACATTTTCACACTTGTTTTTACAAAAACAGTTGAGTAGTACTAACACCACTGAGTAAGGTGTTGGTTTGGTTTTTTTGGTAAAGGTAAAAGAAATGGAAGTATGTGAACAATGTTAACATTTTCACTTAGCCATACGAGTAGGGGCATGTATAATGTCTGCTTGGCTTCAGTATAAAAAGGAACAATTTTACAGAAAATAATGCAATTATTCAGCCTGCTTTGCATAATTAAATGTATACAGACACCAAAAATGGGGGTATTGAGGAGAAAACAAGAAACTTACACACTTGTTTTGTATGAAGCAAAAAATGAGAAAACTGTGGAAGCAGTTTTTAAGGATGAATGCCTAGTGTTACCACGTTTCATATTAAAGGAGGATAAATCTTCTTCCTTGTTCCTGTAAAAATACATCAATGAAAGAAATTAAGTTCTTAGAATGTTGTACAGGTTTACATTAGAAATTCTTAAATTAATTACTAATTTAAGCACTCTATATTATTGCAGAACAATAAATAACATTTCACTTCATTATTACAATAATGTTACTGACAATTTCTTAATCTGTTGCCAATATCAAATAATAGTGTCTAGAAGATTCGATGCTTTGCTGAATTGTGGTCTCACAGCTTTTGCTAGATCAGGGACCTTGCACAACTGAATTTTAAGTACAGAACTTTAAGTGTAGGTTGACTTAGACTTAACAAAGTGCATCATCATGTGCATGGAATAGTTTCATAGTTAAAGAAAGTCAGACTTTTAAAAATGTTACCATTTCATTTGGTAATTAAAAGTGCTTACATGGATGGAGAAAACACAACTCACTTATAGCTTGAGCAGTTATAAGCCAGGTTTCGACTCACAGCAAAGATATAAAACCAAGTTATAACCCTCCAAAAATATAAAATGTAAACAGGCCGTGCAATTGCCCAGGTGATTTAAAAGGGCCCGGGCCACCCACAGTTACTGTGATAGCAGTGGCTGGGAGCCCCAGGCCCGGTCGGTGGGTGTCCTCCCCCCCCCGGCCACCCGAGTGTCACCAGCCCCGGAACGCCGGGCAGGTGGGCGGTGTGGCCCCAGAACAGTTTTACTTTTCTTTAAATCTAAGGGTTCCGTCCAGCAGTGAACTGTATAAAAGCAGGCAGGACTCCATAAGCTCATGCAGGTGCATGGGGTCCACCCATAACAAGTTCATTGCAAGACAGGGGCTTTTGTTCATGATAATCTCACAGGAACTTGAAATCAAATGGTTCTCCTTCCAATGTCGGTCTTTTCTATATAGCAAACAGGCTCTCCCCACCTCATTCCACCAACCATGTATTCCAAAAGATGAAAATTAACATTAATTTTTAAATCTATTTCTATGTTCACCAGCATAACTGATGCCAGGGAAGCAGGAAGCTTTAATTAACTGCTGCTATAGAAATAGAGGAATCCTAACAAGAAAGAACTATTTTACCAGCAAGCTCACAAGAGTGGTCATTCATTTTTCCGGGGAGGAATAAAGAGCAGGCCATTTCTCAGAGATAAAGCAACGTATTTCCTGACATATGCTGTATACTTAGAATCTAAAAAATATTCAGCAAGGTTGCACTTTAACCAGATAGCTGACTAAGAGCCCAGTACTGCATGCAAGCACTTTCTACCTGGTCTACTCATATTGAAGTTAATAGACCTACTCACAGTAGCAAAGAACCACAACAGGAACAAACGTTTGCAAGATGAGGCCCTAACATAAGACAATCACAACCAATAGCAACATACAAAGAAACAAGACAAAATGAGTCAAGTCACATTAACCCCCAAAAGATACTGGCTTCTGATACTGACCAGTCTTTGGCACAGTGATGCAATTAGTGATGGAGGATCTGAGGAAGAAGGAAAATGATACGCTAGCAGAGAGAGGGAGAGATGGAGTATAAGATGAAGAGAAAGACGGGAAGAAAGAGGAAAATAAGGAATGGAAAAAGGGGAGAGAGGGAATCAAGAACACTCATATACAAGCTTTTAGGTTAGTAAATTATGTTATTTCTCAGTCAGAAGAGAAGCTAAAAAGAAAATGTGGTTTTAAACTCCTGAAAAATCTATGGCTAGCTCATGAGATACGGCACTTATTTCAGTTCATGTTAGGCTCTGTAAAAAAGTTCTGCACTAAAACACTTTACAAATGGAATTGGAAGCAGAGTGAAATTAATTAGCAATGAACATTCCTAGTTAGTGGGTTTTAGTCGCAGAACTATTGAGTGCACTACTACTGTGTGTACTGTCCTGGGTTGGGCAGGAAAAACAAAAAGAGAAAAAGTAAAACAAAATAGACAAATCAAAGAGAAAGGAAAGTGAGAGAGAGAGAGAGAACAGAAAAAAATGAGAAAAGGGAAAGAGGCAAAAGTGAAAGGAGATATAAAGATGCAGGAAAAGATACAAAGAGGAAGTAAGATAGAAGGAGACACAGAAAAAACAGGGAGGTGGAAAATGAGGTCAACATACAGAAGAAAAAGAGAACAGGGCAACTGTTTATGGTCGCAATGTTGTCTCACCATTTTTTCCCTGAAAATAATATTGGTGACCAAAGCTTGAACTAAAATTTGTCTTGTGCTATGTGACTAAGTAATAAAAACTACTTGTTTCAGTTAGTTTTTTGTTTTAAAGTCAGGGGCTGAGAAAAAAGCACCATATCCTGTATCACTTGTCTGATGTTTACCTCAGTTCCACATCCTTAAGGATAGATACATTTCTTCCCACTTTAGAAGAAAAACCAAGTAGATTAAATTTTAGGCCTAGCCAATTTAACAGCAATCTTTTGAGTATAGAGAAGTCCAGTGAGTTGCTGTAAACTGTTGAATCATTTTATGCATCAAATTTAGTATCATACATTTTGTGCCACCAATATTTTGGTCAGATAATGTATCTTTCATGCTGCACTCACAGGCATAAATATTCAGGATGATGCAAAGGGAAATGGATGCGATATGCCCATCACTATCAAGGGGTATATGGACTACTGTGCTCAAAGCATATTTTTCAGTCAGAAAGATTTGTTTAGATAACTAAACAAATGCTAGAATAACCCACTAACATTGGACACAAATATCATGAGAAGAAAGGTGAACTTCGCTTCCCAGAGTAATAAAAAAAAGTATTTGAAAAATGTATTTTTCTTTTGTACATTTGTCGCAATTATGATACTGTGCCCCTAATATAGCATATATAAACGGTCTGTTTTAAAATAACTAAAATATCTGCACAGTAATCTAAGGAATAAATTACTCTCCACAATCCTTTGCACCAGTAACTTGAGATCTTTTCTAAAGAGGGGAAACCAGGGAGAGCAAAAGAGGTGTACAATTTTCCCAGAGGAAAAATTCCTGCTGGGATTAACTAGATTAGCATTGGATAACTGTCAACCTAAACAATGGATTATGAATCCACCCAATTGATGTTTGGCTACCTCTTGGTGAATCCAATAATTAACACCGGAAACAATTCGATTTAAACGTAGAACAAAATAAAATGATTTACAAACAATTACAAAGCAAGGAATGCTGGATGCACAAGGCACCTAACCTAAGGAAAGTTTTAGTCAACTGGAGACCAATTATTCAGTTCTTGTAATTTTTTGTACTTCCATTGATTAAAACACCAAAAAAGACAACAAAAAAACTAGATAAATTAATGGAGGATTGATGGACCATCAATGGCTATTAGCCAGGATAGGCAGGGATTGTGTCCCTAGCCTCTGTTTGCCGGAGGCTGGGAATGAGCGACAGGGAATGGATCACTTGATGATTACCTGTTCTGTTCATTCCCTCTGGGGCACCTGGCATTGGCCACTGTCGGAAGACAGGATACTGGGCTAGATGGACCTTTGGTCTGACCCAGTGTGGCCGTTCTTATGACAACACAAAATAGGGGAAAGAAAAAATTAGAAACAAATGTGGGACTAAACAAAGCAGATAGCAAATTAGGGCTAAACCTAAAACTTTGGGAATTTATTAAAAAGATTGTCAAGGGCACTGTGCACAACTGCCACACATATTCTTGGTAAAGATTCTCAACCGTTTTTCTGTTACATTTGTTTTGTAATGAAATGTAAACTGGCCTTTGGTAATGATGTTCATTGTCTTTTTAGAGTTGCCACCCATCCCCACAATTAAAAGGCTAATCTGTTCCGCAGCCTGACTTCCGCATTTGTTGAATACTGTTCTCAATCCCATCTTCCCTCTTGTGTGATACATCTAACCTCCCTGAATATTCAAGCCATGTCTACACTGAAGGTTTGCCCTGATTACAGTCTTCTGTGGCCAAACACTGGTGTAATCGCACAGAGGCAAACTCTTCAGAATAGAGAAGCCATGCTTGAAATGGAGGCAAGTTCAACTTGTGCAAATCATAGTTAGTAGCAACTGTCTGCTTACACTACAGGTTTGCACCGATACAGCTATGCTGGTGGCTGGCCAATAATTGCTGAAATTCTCAGTGTAAACAAAGCCTAAGAGCACTCCTATCCCCTGACTGTGCTCCTTTTAGTGCCATTTCATGCAATTGGCATGGTCTTCAATAGAACCTCCCCAACAAAGGGAAGTAAAATGGAGTTGTTCTCTTTTAGACCAATCTTCCCCCATCCCCAATGAGCAGGAGAAATGCACTAGAGTGGTCTAACTTTGCTTTTTCTTCCTACCTATCTTGAAAATAAGCAGGAAGGTGACCCAATACTCCTTCACTGGAGCACAGAAAAAGGAATGCTAACTTGTGTCCCACTGGAACAGCATTGGGGAGTGAGAAGAGGGAAGTTCGCCTTTGCGTGTGACCCTCCTTAACTTACTGAAGGAGAAATTAAGGAGTGAAGGCCTTTCAAACCCAGCTGTTGCTTCCCTTGCCACCAAGAGATGGATGGCTTTTTTCATTAGAAAGCTATGACCCTCATTTTGAAACTGAGATCAAGTAACCAGATGATAATACTGAGTGTGTCTATTTATAGACACATTTTAGAAACCATTTGAAGAAGAAATTTACAAAAACTAATGGTCCTAAGAAAACCAAATCCTGAAAACACTAACCAACAAACAAGGGGGGAGAGGGAGAAGAGAAGGGAAAAAATGCCCATTGTCACGTAAATAGGTTACATTTTAGATATCTTTAAGTTTCAAATTAGCCAAGTGTTTCAAGAAATACCCAAATGGAGAAGGGAGCACAAACCAGCCCTGCCAGGGAAGATTAATACAAACACCATTTTCTCCCACTTTGGTGCGTACACCAGATTGTATCAAGTGACATTAAAAAAAAAATCTTTGGGGACATTACCACAATTTCTTACAAAAGCTTGAATGCTTCTGAGATTAAGTATTATTTTATTATACCTCGGGCTGCTTAATTGTGATATCAAATTGCTCCTATCACAGGCATTTTTAAGAGCACAAACCAACTCACCAGCAGCCTCTTTGGTTTATCATCTGTGCTCCACCACGAACCTCATAGTGGTACCATCAAAGGAGGGTGGGGCAATTATCCTTGGCCCCATTTGCTGGGATGTGATACTGATGACCGGCTTCCCCTCTGCAGCCCTGAGCTGGGCAGTGGCGGCTGACGACTGGGAATTACCCGTGGCGATATAATAAGGACTTTCCACAAAAGTGGCCTCTCCTCCTCCCCGCAGTGCTGCCCCTGGGCTGCTGGTCTCGGCGGGGGCGCTGACGTCGCTGCCCGGGAGGGAGAGCTGGGGCTGCAGGGCATTAGCTGGCAGCATGGTGGTGGGCAGGAAGCCAGGGTAGATCATGTAGGTGGCACCATACGGCCCCGGGTTGAGCGCCAGCGGGGAGATGGGGAGCGGCATCGGGGCCACGGCCGGCTGCTGGGGCATGGGCACCTCCACGTACTGCCCGGTCTCGGGGTCAAAGAGCCTCTTCTTGAGGGGCTGCTGCACAGGCGCGTCCACCAGGTAGTACTGGCCGGTGCTCAGGTCCAGCAGCACCTTGCGCTGCGTCGGCGGGAAGGGCTCGGCGGCCGAGGGCGGCGAGAAGCAGAGCAGCGGCGGGGGCTGCGCGCCGTGCAGGGCGGCCATGGGCAGCGGCTGATGGTAGATGGCGGCGGGCGGCAGCTCCGGGGCGGCCGCAGGCGGGGCGGCGGGGCCGGGCTGCTGCTGCTTGGGGCTGAGGCGGCCCCGGCTCTTGGCGGCGCTGAAGGGCTGGAGGGCGGCGGCGGCCGCCGAGGCCGAGAGCGGGCCCGGGTGGCCGCCACCGCCTCCTCCCGCGGCCGGCGGCTCCTTGAGCGGCATGGCCAGGTAGTTCCGCAGTCGGGCCCGGCCGCGCCCTTCCCGGCTTCGCCAGGCCCCTTCCCGGCGGCGGCGGCGGCCGGGGGGAGCTTGAGGGAGCGCGGGGCCGGCCCGGCCTGGCCCTTCAGGCTGCGGAGCGGCGAGGCCGCGGCGGGGAGCTTGGCCGGGGCGGCCGCCGTCGCCTTCTGCGCGGAGCTGATGGTGAAGACGCTGCTTCGTGGCGGCTGCGGGCCGGGGGCTCTGTCCGCCGCGCCCGCCTCCCCCCGGGGCCCGGGCAGGGGTCGGGGCCGTTCCCGCGCCAGGCTCTCGAACGCGGCCGCCCTGGCCGAGACCTTGTCGGACTTGGGGCCGGAGCCCGGGCGGGGCTGGCGCTCGGGAGCGGGCGGGGGCGGGGCCGCGCTCCTGGCCTCGGCCGGCCCCGCGGCCGCCCGGCCGCCGCGCTCCTCGCTGGCGATGAGGGAGAGCACGTGGCTGTCGGTGATGGGCCGCGGGTCGCTCTTGCGCTTCCACTCGTGCTTGCTGAAGCTGTACAGCTCCTCCATGCTGCGCACCGCCGCCGTCAGCTTCTCCAGCGCGTTGCGGCTGGGCGGCGCCTTGGCCTCCTCCCGCGGCTCCTCGTCCGCCCCCTTGCCTTTCTCAGCGGGGGCTGGCGCGGGGGCGGGCGGCGGCTGCTGCCGCCAGGGTGCGGAGGCTTTGGACACGATCTTCAGCACGGCGGGCAAGCGGGGGTCGCTCTTGTTGGGGGCGATGGTGGCCACGGGCAGCCTCCCGGAGGTCCTGTGCACCAGGATTGTCCCCTCTGCCGTGGCAGGCAGCACCTTGCCCCCCGCCTCGCCCGGCCGCTTGTCCTCCCTGCTGTTACTGACCGCCTGGCAGGTGATCACCATGGGAGACAGGGCCCTGGGGACCCCGGCTATGGCCAGCTGCCTCGGTTTCTGCTCAGCGCTGCCCTGGTCGGAGAGCGCGCTGCTCCTGTCGCTGTTGGTATCGCCCGAGTCGTGGCCGTACGAGCTCTTGATCAGTTTCCTGACGTCTCTTACCTGGTGAATGGGCCCGGGGACCTTAGGCTTGTTTTCTCTTATATCGCGCACCAGGAATTGCGGCACTTTGTCCAGGCCGTCCGCTTTGAATGCCTTCTGCGCCTGGCCTCGGGGCTCCTCCGCTGCCTTGAAAAGGGTCGGTGCGGTCGCGGCTAGTTTGGGGGTGAGCAGCTTAGCGATGTCAAAGGGGTGATCCTTGCTTGGCTGCACGCTGCCCAGGCTGATCTTGATCTCGGGGGCTCTGGGCTTTAGGGGGGTGCCAGCCCGAGCCGCATAGGTGGCTGTGGAGTATTTGGTCACCTGCGTGCCAGGCTGCCTTCCCGTGGGGGTGCGCTGAATGTTTGGGACGAAGAGACGAGACATTTTAGTGGACTTGCTCGCTGAGATCTCACCCAGATCGGCCCGCCAGTCGCATTTGGCGGAGGAGAACTGAAGTTTCCCGATGGGAGCTCGCTCTTCTTTTTTCTTCTCTGCCTCTTTCTCTTTCCAGGACCTGAACGCGCTGTTCTGGCTGCGGAGGAAGGTCGCTTTGATTGCCTCCGAGGCGCTCTTCTTAATTTCGCACACGTCCTCCAGGCGCGTTTCCGACAGGGGTCGGTCTAGGCGAGGGGTAGACGCCTTGGAGGTCGGCGACTTGCTGTCAGAAAAGTCCCCCGGGTCCTCTGCGGTCACAATCGTGTAGTCAGAGCTGCCCTCGGAATACCTGGAGTTCTGCCGCTGCATGCCCCCATCTTTCAGCTTCTCCCTGGCCGAGCCCTCCTGCTCCTTGCCAGGCAAGGACGCGGCCAGCCCGGTGTACGAAGTGTCTGTGATCTCCCCCCTCTCCATTTTGAACTCGTGCTCCCGCTGCATTTTCTTCGAGATGACATTCTTGAGGAGGCTGGAGGCGAATTTCGATTTATTCGGGGTGCCCTCCGGGACTTCTGCCGCGGCCAGCCCGGTTTGTTTGCTGGCCTCCTGGCCCGGCTCCCTGGGCAGCGTTTCCGGAAGCTCATCTGCGCAACCTGTCCCTGCGGCAGCATGTCCAGGACGTTTCGCGGGTCTGGGGACACCAGCATTAACATTGCTGCTAAAATTCAACGTCTCCAATAAAGTTACAACCCGGGAGCCCGACTGGATCCGCTTCTCGAAGCACGCTGGCGTTTCCACGTGGGTTATTTCCCCATCGAGCTTGCTGACCACGAACTCTAGGGCTTTCGTCTGCGATTTGTTGGAGCGAATGTAGAACTGGTCACTGCATGTCTTCGCCCCAGCGCTTCTGTGCCATCCGGTAGGTTCGGCGCTGCTCTTGAACAGGTTCTGCTCCGGTTTCTGCCCGAGATTGCCGCACTTCAGGTCTAAATAAGTGGACCATCGGTTGATCCCCAGCGCCTGATCCGAAAGGGACGCGGAGGACTCCCTGGAGCTGAAGTTCAGCGTGTCAAAGTAGGGGTAAGCCAAGCTCCGGAAAGCTCGGGCCGTCAGGTTTCGCACTTCTTTATCCGCATCATCCAGCTCGCTGACCGCGCTGGAGGCACCGCTGGAATATCCCCCCACTTCCTTCGCCCTTATGGCTCCACACCGGGTTTGCAAACGCGCGGGGACAGCGATAAATTTTTTTGCCTGGTCATGAATCGCGTCTTGTTTGAAACTGGCTTTGCGTTCGGGAGCTGTGGAGACACGGAGGCTCATGTCGCCTTCATGCTTGGCAGCGTAAATAATGTTTTGCTTCTCATGCAGGTTGCTAAGCTCATTTATAGCCCGGGAAGTCGGTTTGATTGATAGGAGAATGTGGCCTGCAGCTGGGTTCTCACTCATGTGGCCGGGGTTCTTGGGCTGGCTTTCTTCCGAGCTGGCGCATTTGTCTGTGCTGGGGGTATCGTTTTCAGAGTTAATGCTGACTATCTCCGTACTGCTGGTATTATCGATGCTGTCCGTCTGGTTATTGGCATCGCTGGTCGTGCTGAGATAACAGCTATTGTCCTCCTCCGTCTGCGTGTCCCCGAGGGTCTCGTCGCTCCCAAAGGAGGCGTAATCCACGAAGGAGTAGATCACATTGTTGTCTTCAAAGTCCCACCTGGAGGCCAGGCCAAAGTCAAAGTCCATGTCGTGGTCCACCTCGCTGAGCTGGATTTCGTGCGTGGTAATGTAATGCGCCTCCTCGTTGGCAGGGCTGGTCCCGCCGCAGTCGGTGGGCTGGGAAGCCCCCTGGCTCCCCCCTCCTGCTTTGCAGTCCGCATCCTCGTCATCGTCGCTTTCGTACCCAAAGGAAGAGGAGGAGGTTTTGCCCTCGGTTGCGGTGTCATCCGTTTTGGGGAACGCGCTTGCTTTGTTCACCGGGGATGGGCAAGAGGACGACGACTCCGGGCAGGCGCTCGGGTAAAGCTGCGTGTTGCGGAGTCCAGACAAAGTGTTTTCATTAGATCCGCCGGAGTTGGAGCCAGCGCTGCATCCCCCCGCCTCATTACCCTTCCTCCCCGGGGATCCTGGGCTGGCCCTTGGTTTAGAGTCACGGTCCAAGGATGCTGGATTTCCACTTGCCGCTGCCAGCGCGTTGTGAGCCGAGCAGCTAACAGCGCTGATCTCACAAGCTCCGTTTTTAGGGCTGAGAAAGGCCACTTTTCCTCCGCTCCCTGCCAGAGTCAGCTTTAGGGTCTGGGGCCTGGCTTCCCTCCCTCGGGGGAAATCCTGAATCTCCACATAGGTCGATTCCTTGGAGGTGATGGTGGTGAATGGCTGTGCAGGGCGGCGCTTCATCCTGCTGTCCTTCGCTCCCCCTTTACTGTGGGCTTCCATGCTTATCCCGTCAGCATGTGGCCGAGGGCGAAGGGAATAGGCGGAGATATGGACCCGGGACTGCAAAGCCAGGGGACACACACGTGTCTCCTGCAGGGTCGTTCCCAGCTTCGCTCCTCGCTGTTCAGTGGTAGCGGTGGACCCAAGAGAGTGTCCCGGCCGGGCTGGGGTGGAGGTGGCTGCCGCTGCTGTTCCTGCTGCCGCTGCCACTGTCTTGTTCGGGAGCTCCTGAGTACAGTTGTTGGTTTGGCACTGAGAGCTGTCAGTCTGAATGCCATTGGTAACAGAAGTAGCAGCAAGGGCAGCAGCTGCAGCCCGACCCCCAGCCATCCAGAAATGAAGAGAAAGCATATGGAAATTCTTCTATTTCTCCTTATGCTACAGTGGGAGGTTTGCCTCATTCCACGGTCATTATTACGGGGCCGTTAGCCAGCCCCGTTTATGAATTGGCTCTGGGGTGGAGGCAGAGAGAGGACAGAGATGCACATGTTCTGTTACTAAAAGAGTTACTTTCTAAAGCACACGTTTCATAGACTGTTTGCATAGGTGTTGCCATGACACTGAATTAAGGATTTTCAGCAGTTAGGCGCATTGCTTCTCCTTGAGGATAAACTTAAGCAAACCGGTAATGTTGAGTTAACTTTCCAACGGGGGGTCTTCATCTTATGGGTTTCATATGTATTTAAAATGTGTCCACTCAGTCATTGCAAAGGTATCCAAAGCTGTTCTTCCAAGAGCTTTTACCTTACTCCAGCCATGCAGCAAGATTAATGAGAAATCATTTTCCTCCAGGAGTATTTAAACACCTGTGTTTGTTGATATTTGAGCAGTCCTGACGGTCCTGTAAAGAATATTTATGATTATATGTGAAAACGTTTTTACAGACTTAACTAGATCTGATGCTCTGAATAACATCAGGATAACGCTTAAGATGCCAAGTGATAGTCAAATTTAACCGGTTTAAAGTTGCGAGGGCCATTCTGTAATGCTCTTGAACTTCTAAAATCAAGTGCATGAAAATTAAAATCCTATTAAACACAGATCAGTTCCGTTAGATGGTTTAGTCAAATCATATTTCAAACACATTAAATGCAAATGATAACAAGGTATAACAAATAGCTTACCCTTTATAAGCCAGAGAAGTAAAACAAGTCTCGTTGTACTGCATCTTCATAGATGTATTTTGATTGATTCGGAAAGAGGGGTCACAGCTAATCCGATGCAAACTGATCCAGCTTTTCTTAGCCACTTTGCTTGGGGTAGTGCAGTTTTGTGCAAACAGTGCCACTGGCCAGGTCAAAACTATTAACTATACATAGACTATGCTGTCATTTATGCCGATTGAATAAAGTACTATTTAAAACGTTCACATTTGTGTATAACGAAAATAACACAATCAGCCATCACTTACTGGAATCATACTCCCACCAACACAATGTTGTTACTCGTCTTTCGAGTTTCAAATATTTAGAGCAGGGGCTGAGTATTTGGCTCGTTGGAAGAAACCTGACGGGGGGAGGGGGGAATACATACCTATGTGGAATGCAAAAAGGCACATAAAACATGCTAGTTTTTACCTACAATTATTTGCACTTGTCTCCTGCATTTAGTTTACTATGGTTAGAGAAAATTGCTGAAGTGGAAGACTAACTTGATTCTTTTGGATGGACAACGTCTCAACAGATTTTCTGGAATCTGTGGACTCTCTATATGCCCCACACTTACAGAAACTTTGGTCTTTAGCAAAATGATCGTTCAAGGAGATGCTCCACTAAAAACACTATGTAGGCATTATTAAAGTAAAAAAATACAGCTGTTCATATCTGTATATCTTCAGTATCTGATAGCAGATCTGTCAAAGGAAGTTGTTTTTGTCACCAAATAGATCATTTTGCCTGGTCTTCCTTATAGAAAATGGAAATGTAATTAATGGTAAAATGCTTAATGGAGGAAGCATAAGGGTAAGATATAACTGGAGAATGAAGCCAATTTTTAAAAGGAAGTAGAATCAAACTATTGGGAAGAGGCAGATAAATTAATGGAACAAACTGACCTGCTACAGGTCCGTTCAACCGCCACCAACCATTCCCCCTAGAGATCACTTGGAGGCAGTTGAGAACTCTGTCCTGCATACAATTGATATGCATTACTCCCATTAATATCGGTAGGACGTCCAGGCACAGAAATGGAGCAGTTTGTGGCAGAGTAGATTTTACAGTTGACTAAGAAGGGTCTATAGCTGGAATCCTGGCAGAGTTTGCAAACTCGACTTACTGAGCAATTATTAAATTCCTAGGCAAAAAAAATATAATAATAAATCCATCTGGTGTTATGGTAGTGAGGATTTTTTTAAAATGTGATCTTAACTGTGTGTCCTCCTCTCTTCATAATTCTTGCAATTTACAGGGGGAAGACTTTGAAGGCCATTTTCTATAAAACACAAATTTAGACAGGAAACACTAAGTTAAGGTCACACTTTATAAATGGAAATGCAGAGATAGGATCATCCCAGCAACCTTAATTCTGTCTCTCATAGATCAGTAACTGGTTAAAAGATAGGAAACAAAGGATAGAAATAAGTTTTCAGAATGGAGAGAGGTGTCCCCCATTGTTCAACATATTAAAAAATGATCTGGACAAACAGGTAAACAGTGAGGTGGCAGAATTTGCAGATGACACAAAACTATTCAAGATGGTTAAGTCCAAAGCAGACTGCAAAGAGTTACAAAGGGATCTCACAAAACTGGGTGACTAGGCAACAAAATGGCAGATGAAATTCAATGTTGATAAATGCAAAATAATTAATGCACATTGGAAAATATAATCCCAAATATACATATAAAATGATGGGGTCTAAATTGGCTGTTACCGCTTAAAGAGATATTGGAGTCGTTGTGGATAGTTCTCTGAAAACATCCACTCAAAGTGAAGCGGCAGTCAAAAAAAAGCTAACAATTTTGGGAACATCATAGGACATTAGAAATATCATATTTCTTCTCTGCAAATCTATGGTATTCCCACATCTTGAATACTGCATACAGCTGTGGTCACCCCATATCAAAAAAGATACATTGGAATTAGGGCTGTTGATTAATCACAGTTAACTCATGCGATTTAATGCAGCCAATGGCTAAGAGAAACAAGTTTGTTTACATTTACAGGTGATAATGCTGCCCACTTCTTAATTACAATGTCATCTGAAAGTGAGAACAGGCATTCGCATGGCACTGTTGTAAGCTGGCGTTGCAAGATATTTATTTGCCAGAGGACATGCTTCCATGCTGCCGATGCTTGTTAAAAAAATATGTTAATTAAATTAGTGACTGAACTCCTTGGGGAGAGAATTGTATGTCTCCTGCTCTGTTTTACCTGAATTCTGCTTTATATTTCATATTATAGCAGTCTCGGGTGATGACCCAGCACGTTATTCATTTTAAGAATACTTTCACTGAAAATTTGACAAAATGATGAAAATGAAAATGCATCGGTCCACACTGCTTTGGATCATTACCAAGCAGAACTCATCATCACCTTGGACGCATGTCCTCGGGAATGGCGATTGAAACATGAAGGGATATACGAATCTTTAGCGCATCTGGCATGTAAATATTTTGTGATGCTGGCTACAACAGTGCCATGCAAATGCCTGTTCTCACTTTCAGGTGACATTGTAAATAAGAAGCAAGCAGCATTATCTTCTGCAAATGTAAACAAACTTCTTGTTCAGCCAATTGCTCAAACAAGTAGGATTGAATGGACTTGTAGGCTCTAAAGTTTTACATTGTTTTACTTTTGAATGCAGGGGGGAGAGATAGCTCAGTAGTTTGAGCACTGGCCTGCTAAACCCAGTGTTGTGAGTTCAATCCTTGAGGGGGCCACTTAAGGATCTGGGGCAAAAATTGGTCCTACTAGTGAAGGCAGGGGGCTGGACTCAATGACCTTCCAGTTCTAGGAGATTGGTATATCTCCAATTATTAAAATTTTATTATTAAATATTTTTGGGTACATAATTCTACATTTGTAAGTTCAAATTTCATAAAGAGATTGCAGTACTTGTATTAAGTGAATTGAAAAATACTATTTATTTTGATTTTTACAGTGCAAATATTTGTAATAAAAATAAATATAAAGTGTGCACTGTACACTTTGTAGTTTGTGTTGTAATTGAAATCAATATATTTGAAAATGTAGAAATTAAAAAACACAGTAAAAGAACTAAAAAAGAACCACCGCGGCTTAATAACCATGTAAAAGAAGCAGTGAGAGATAAAAAGGCATCTTTTAAAAAGTGGAAGTCAAATCCTAGTGAGGTAAATAGAAAGGAGCCTAAACACTACCAAATTAAGTGTAAAAATGTAATAAGAAAAGCCAAAAAGGAGTTTGAAGAACAGCTAGCCAAAAAAACTCAAAAGGTAATAAAATGTTTTTTAAGTATATCAGAAGCAGAAAGCCTGCTAAACAACCAGTGGAGCCTGTGGACGATCAAGACACAAAAGGAGCACTTAAAGACGACAAAGTCATTGTGGAGAAACTAAATGAATTCTTTGCTTCAGTCTTCACGGCTGAGGATGTTAGGGAGATTCCCAAACCGGAGCCATCCTTTGTAGTGACAAATCTGAGGAATTGTCACAGATTGAAGTGTCATTAGAGGTGGTTTTGGAATTAATGGATAAACTTAACAGTAACAAGTCACCAGGACCAGATGGCATTCACCCAAGAGTTATGAAAACTCAAATGTGAAATTGCGGCACTATTAACTATGACTTGTGACCTGTCCTTTAAATCAGCTTCTGTACTGAATGATTGGAAGATAGCTAATGTAACGCCAATATTTAAAAAGGGCTCTAGACGTGATCCTGGCAATTACAGACCGGTAAGTCTAACGTCAGTACCAGGCAAATTAGCTGAAACAATAGTAAAGAATAAAATTGTCAGACACACAGAACAACAAATTGTTGGGCAAAAGTCAACATGGTTTCTGTAAAGGGAAATCGTGTCTTACTAATGTATTAGAGTTCCTTGAAGGGGTAAGCAAACATGTGGACAAGGGAGATCCATTGGACATAGTGCACTTAGATTTCCAGAAAGCCTTTGATAAGGTCCCTCACCAAAGGCACTTTCATAAATTAAGTTGTCATGGGATAAGAGGGAAGATCCTTTCATGGACTGACAACTGGTTAAAAGACAGGGAACAAGGGGTAGGAATAAATGGTACATTTTCAGAATAAGAGGGCTAACTAGTGGTATTCCCAAGGGTCAGTCCTAGGACCAATCCTATTCAAGTTATTCATAAATGATCTGGAGAAAGGAGTAAACAGTGAGGTGGTAAAGTTTGCAGACGATACTAAACTGCTCAGATAGTTAAGACCAAAGCAGACTGTGAAGAACTTCAAAAAGATCTCACAAAACTAAGTGACCGGTTAACAAAATGGCAAATGAAATTTAATGTGGATAAATGTAAAGTAATGCACCTTGGAAAATATAACCCCAACTATACATACAATATGATGGGTGCTAATTTAGCTACAACTAATCAGGAAAGAGATCTTGGAATCATCATGGATATTTCTCTGAAGACGTCCATGCAGTGTGCAGTGACAGTCAAAAAAGTGAACAGGATGTTAGGAATCATTAAAAAAGGGATAGAGAATAAGATGGAGAGTATCTTATTGCCCTTATATAAATCCATGGTACGCCCACATCTTGACTACTGCATACAGATGTGGTCTCCTCATCTCAAAAAAGATGTACTGGCATTAGAAAAGGTTCAGAGAAGGGCGGGGCAGGTCTTCACTACCCGGTGGGTAGTGATTGATCTATTGGGGATCGATTTATCGTGTCTAGTGTAGATGCGATAAATCAATCCCCGATCACTCTGCCGTTGACTCCGGAACTCCACCACTGCCTAGAAGCAGAGTCAACGGGGGAGCGGCGGCAGTCGACCCCGCGCCATGAGGACGTGAGGTAAGTCGATCTAAGATACATCGACTTCAGCTATGCTCTTCTCGTAGCTGAAGTTGCGTATCTTAGATCGATCCCCCTCCCCAGTGTAGACCAGGGCTAAAATTATTAGGGGTTTGGAACGGGTCCCATATAAGGAGAGATTAAAGAGACTAAGACTTTTCAGCTTGGAAAAGAGGAGACTAAGGGGGGGGGATTTGATAGAGGTATATAAAATCATGAGTGATGTGGAGAAAGTGAATAAGGAAAAGTTATTTACTTGTTCCCATAATACAAGAACTAGGGGTCACCAAATGAAATTAATAGGCATCAGGTTTAAAACAAATAAAAGGAAGTTCTTCTTCACACAGCACACAATCAACTTGTGGAACTCCTTGCCTGAGGAGGTTGTGAAGGCTAGGACTATAACAGGGTTTAAAAGAGAACTAGATAAATTCATGGAGGTTAAGTCCATTAATGGCTATTAGCCAGGATGGGTAAGGAATGGTGTCCCTAGACTCTGTTTGTCAGCAGGTGGAGATGGATGGCAGGAGAGAGATCACTTGATCATTACCTGTTAGGTTCACTCCCTCCGGGGCACCTGGCATTGGCCACTGTCAGTAGACAGGATACTGGGCTGGATGGACCTTTGGTCTGACCCAGTATGGCCATTCTTATGTTCTTAGAAAACATTCAAAAATATTTAAATAAATGGTACTGTATTATAAACAGTTTAATTAATGGTAATTAATATTTTAAATTGCTTGAGAGCCCTAATTGGAATTAGAAAAGATACAAAAAAGGACAAAAAATGATTAGGGGTATGGAACAGCTTTCATATGAGGAGAGATTAATAAGACTGGGACTTTTAGCTTGGAAAAGAGATGACTAAGGAGGAATGATTAAGGTCTATAAAATCAGGACTGGTGTGGAGAAAGTAAAAGAAGTGTTATTTATTCCACATAACACAAATACTAGGGGTTTCCAAATGAAATTAATAGGCAGCAGGTTGAAACAAACAAAAGGAAGTATTTCTTCACACAACGCACATTCAACCTGTGGGCAGGGGTGGAAGTAACTTACAGGATTTACTGGTACTGCCGGAGTCCTGAGGGGGGCGTGGCCTCATCCGGAAGAGGTGTGGCTTCTCAAGATTTAAAGGCCCTGGGGCACCAGCTGTGGCTGGGAGATCCAGGGCCTTTAAATCAACCAGGGGCTCCCAGCTGAAGAGGTGGCTAGGAGCCCCCCTGGGCTCAGGGGCAAATTAAAGGGCCCGGGGCTCCGGCAGCCAGGGGGAACCCCGAGCTTTGCGGGGCTGGGGCAGGGATTTAAAGGGCCCAGAGCTCCTGCCACTGAGGGGAGCCCCGAGCCCTTTAAATCCTGGCCCCAGCCCGGCCGCCAGAGCTGTGGCCAGGATTCAAAGGGCTCTGGGCTGCCCGCAGTGGCGGGGAGCTCTGAGCCCTTTCAATCCCCGCCGTGGAAGCCGGCTCTTGCCAGTACGCCATACCGGACCATACCGGCTTACTTTCACCTCTGCCTGTGGGTCTTTGCCAGAGGATGTGGTGAAGGCCAAGACTATAATAGGGTTCAAAGAAGAACTAGATACATTCACGGCAGAGCTGTAACTAGGGGTTTTTGTGCCTGAGGCAAGGGAGAGGGGCAGCACATTGGGCTCTTCAGTGGCAATTCGGCAGCAGGTCCTTCCCTCTGAGGGACTGAGTGACCCACTGCCAAACTGCCGCCGAAGAGCCCGACGTGCTGCCTCTCTCCCTTGCCGACGACCGGCGGCAATTCGGCGGCGGGTCCCTCAGTCCCTCTCGGAGGGAAGGACTTGCTGCCGAAGGAGAGACTTTCTGCGCCCCTCACCTTCCGCGCCCGAGGCAAGTGCCTCACTCGCCTCACCCTCATTATGGCACTGATTCATGGAGAATGGGTGCATCAGTGCTATTAGGCAGGATGGGCAGGGATGGTGTCCCTAGCCTCTGTTGCCAGAAGCTGGGGATGGGCAACAGAGGATGGATCACTTGATGATTACCTGTTCTATTTATTCCCTCTGAAGCACCTGGCACTGGACATAGTCGGAAGACTGGACATATTCTGAGTCTATACCTGAGGGAAGTAAACCATGGGCTAGATAGACCATTGGTCTAATCCAGTATGGCCATTTTTCTGTTCTTATGCCAAACAAGAACTGATAACTAGGATATGTGGGCTACCTCCTCTTGTTGCTAGATACATCGTGCACTTCCATTTAAATAGTACACTACTGTATAATTCAATTGTGTCACATGGAACTATTGCTACCTTCTATAATGCCGTAAACCGTCATCACAAAAAAGCCAGATTGTTACATATCTTAACCACATGCTGACAGGATAACTGTCACGATAACTCCCGAACAGTAGAGAAGTTTCAAAAGTAAAAGTGTTTGTCATTCTGTGAGATTTAGCATAGACAAGTAGAGATTATAGCTGTGGCACTAAACCTGCTACCAACCAGGCCAAAAATTAGGTCACTTACAACATGAGTGCAGGGGAATCATGTTTAGCTATCACACATACACATACAAAACTAGAGCTATGTTCTTATCAGTTCCTTGGCTACTCAGACAAAATGCACAAATAAAGTGGTTAGAAGATGCCTGTAGCTCTGACTGCAAACCTCTCAGAGTACATATTAAATCAAATTAATAAGGCTCTTTCGTCAAAATATCTCCATTGGGGAAACAAAGTACAAGTTGTCAGGACGGAAGGGTGCTGTGGCATAGGCAAAGTGGTACAGGCTGGTGGCTGGAGAACAGGCAGAGTTGAGGCTGTTCGGATGCCCTTAATTCTGTATTTCCATACCCCCACTTTCTTTTAAAGTAACCTTGACTTTAAATTTGTAGTATTTGTTTTTTAGAATTCTCATTAAGGTTTTTACACATGAAGTAACTGATGGATATTTACCATCTTAACTCCAATTTAATGAAACAATTTCTTTGGGATTATAATTGTGGCTTGATTATTTGTTCTATTATTAAACTGTAAAATGAGGGCATATAACATATATATTCAGGGTAAGCCTTTTAAAGTCAGACTATGTACCAACACAGTGTGGGATTCATGGGAGACAGAATGTACAGAATACTTCTTAAAAAGAGAGTCTTAAATGCTCTTTTCACATTCCCTATACAGTAATACAAACTTTAGTACTTAGAGGTTAAACTGTTCACTAACGGTGATAATTACCATACCAGTGAAATACCTATAAATAGATATGCAATTTTCAGTGCTAGTTATAACTAAAGCAGAATTTCTTGGGGGGAAAGTGTTCAGATTACATTACAGGATGGATTTTCAATCAGTTAGAATAGGGAACAGAGCCAGTCACATAGATGGGTCTAATTCAATAATCTGCCATATAGGACACCCACATTTGGGAATCAGCATGGAACATTCACTTCTCAAGTCACCTGGGGCTGAGATCATGTGGGTTGGGGGCGGTAGTTCAGCCTTTGGGGAGGAGAAGGGAAATGCATCATAATTTCACACTCCTTAGCAGCTGGTTATGAAGAGCTATTCCAATGTTCAGAAGGGCAACTGTGATATTTACAATTTCAAATGCAGGAAGGGTTTATAAATGGCAAAAGGTGGGCTTGGAGTGAAGGGGTGGATGAAAAAGCTTAGGACCAACACAGTCACACACTGTAATATTCTGAGTCTATACCTGAGGGATGTAAACCATGCAAGCATGTGTCCATGCTTTGATGCCCTGCGATGCTTGGGGTGGGGGGGAAGATAGGGATGAGGAATAGAAAATGAAGGCAACCCCAAAAATCCGCCCTAAGAAATTTCAACCTAAGAAAATTTGCATTTATAGCATTGCAGTTATTTCTATTTTTTTTTAAATCTGCCATCTCTCACCCCATTATAATGGTCTTAGAACTACTCATTTCAATATGTGCAACAGTATTTACTGCACTGCACAAAACATGCCACAAAGTGCTTGTGAACATCTGAATACAATGCATTTTACGAAGCCTACACACCATGCTAGGGAATTTGGTAATAGCCGTAGGAATGGTTAATTATACAAAGCAGCCCCCTAGTGTTGGAATAATATAGCGTTCTAGCTTCTTTATGACAGGTAGAGCCGGGCATGTTTTAAAGAGTAAGTGCCTCTCCTTTTTTTGTCTTTTATTTATCCTTTGTTTATATAATAAATGTTTATTTATCCTCTCAACCATTTTGATCATCTAGGGAGATGATATATAATGATTTTTTTGGCCTTTGTAAAATGCTTTGAGATCCATGGTTGAGAAGTGTTATATAAGAGCTAGGTACTATATTATACAAAAACATACTCCACCTTTGTAAAGTGTGTGTGTGTATGTATTATGCACAGGTGTGAGGATTAAATATAGTTAGGCTTCCCAAGTTTTATTTGTTTAATTAAATCAGTCTACACATTTTCTATTAATTGAAGAAAAATGTGTTTAGAGGTAGGATAAACCAGGTTAAATTAACCTGGAAATACTGGATTTAACAAAAATCAGCAGGGAATAAATATAATCCAAAGAGAGTTTAACAATATCTCCTCCCCTCCCCCCACATTTACCTCCCTCAACTCAGTAATGCTGCCAGTTTAGGGGAATGAACAAGAGGAGACCACCTAGGGCTGCTCCTTCATAGCTCAAGGAAATAAGCCAGCTATGGATCCTCTTCCCATGCATGCAGGGCCGGCTCCAGACCCCAGCGCGCCAAGCATGCGCTTGGGGCGGCATTTTGCCGGCAGGGCGGCAGGCGGCTCCGGCGGACCTTCCGCAGACGTGCCTGTGGAGGGTTCGCTGGTCCCGCGGCTCGGGTGGACTTCCTGCAGGCATGACTGCGGACGCTCCACCGGAGCAGCGGGACCAGCAACCGGCAGCGCGCCCCCTGCGGCGTGCCGCCCTGCTTGGGGCGGCCAAATTCCTAGAGCCGCCCCTGCATGCATGAACAAGGAAATTTGGAACAGTTCTATTCCAACAGGGGCCTGAGATCTGAGGAAATTCTCTTGTCAGAACTAGCAGTGGTCCCAAGATGAAGTATGCTTATCTCATAGGGGCAAGGACATTGCAAACAATGCTACTCAACTAAGGGAGAAGCGGTTCCTTTCGTGCCACAGAACAAGGCAAAGTGGCTGTCAGACCATTAAGCTCCTTTGCTTCTTCACAGGACACTCAGGCAGTGGCAGAATCAGATTTTTTCAATTTAAACTAAAATGGTAAAGGTTTAGAAACCCCATATGAGCAACAGTAATCTGTTGAAACTAAAAACCTTAAATAAAGTGGCTTTCATTAAATTATTCTGGATTTACACGGGTGTAATCAAGCAGAAATTGATTCTTAGAAGCACATTCTGTTGGAAAGGCATGGTTAAAGAGTTTGATGCAACATAGTCCTTGCTCCTAGAATTGTATGTTGCATATACAGGCTCTAATTGTGTATTGTGTATCATGCCCACAAGGAGCTCCACTGAAGTCAACAAGGCTTCACATGCAGGTGTAGAAGTCTCCCCACATGCTACACAATGCAGGATCAGGGCCATGGTTGCAATTCATGGATGTGGTCACTTACTAGAATTTGGGCGAGCCCTGGTATAACTAGGCACAACTGAGTTGATGCAGAGTTTCAGTATTCACTGGAATTTGTTAGTTTCTATGGATTTAGAGTTTCAGTTAATAGAAATGTTTTAAAATTTAAGCACTGTGGGTCCCTATGCTCTCCTAGCCCTACTCCTGTGCAGTGTGAAAGGGAGCAAAGTTACTGGGCCCTGAGCAGAAGAAAAGTAGCTACTCAGCATATTTTCCCCCATTGTGTAGCCAATATTCCCACTCCTGAAAAAGAATCTTTTGTGGCCAGTTGCTGGGAGAGAAGTCAGGGAGAGCTGCAATAATTGGTGTGCATCGCTACAGAATTGCAGAGACTTAGGGTACATCTACACTATGGGATTATTCCGATTTTACATAAACCGGTTTAGTAAAACAGATTGTATAAAATCGAGTGCACGCGGCCACACTAAGCACATTAATTCGGCGGTGTGCGTCCACGGTCCAAGGCTAGCATCGATTTCTGGAGCGTTGCACTGTGGGTAGCTATTCCGTAGCTATCCCATAGTTCCCTCAGTCTCCCCCGCCCCTTGGAATTCTGGGTTGAGATCCCAGTGCCTGATGGGGCAAAAATCATTGTCGCGGGTGGTTCTGGGTAAATGTCGTCAGTCACTCCTTCCTCTGGGAAAGCAACGGCAGACAATCATTTCGCGCCCTTTTTCCCTGGATTGCCCTGGCAGACGCCATTAGCATGGCAACCACGGAGCCTGTTTTGCCTTTTGTCACTGTATGTGTACTGGATGCCGCTGACAGAGGCGATACAGCAGCGCTACACAGCAGCATTCATTTGCTTTTGCATGATAGCAGAGATGGTTACCAGTCGTTCTGTACCATCTACCATGCCATTGTAAATTGGCGATGAGATGACGGCTACCAGTCCTTTTGTGCTGTACCATCTGCTGCTGTCATAGGTGCCCCTGGCTGAGATCGGCCGGGGGCGCAAAAGACAAAAATGGGAATGACTCCCCGAGTCAATCCCTCCTTTATGGTATCTAAAAATAGAATCAGTCCTGCCTAGAATATGGGGCAAGTGTACTAGAGAACCAGTGTATCAGAGAACCAGAGAGCACAGCCGCTCCGTGTCAGATCCCGCAGAAATGATGAGCTGCATGCCATTCACAGGGGGTGCCCCTGCAACAACCCCACCTGTTGCTTCCCTCCTCCCCCAGCCTTCCTGGGCTACCGTTGCAGTGTCCCCCCATTTGTGTGATGAAGTAATAAAGAATGCAGGAATAAGAAACAGTGACTTGTTAGTGAGATAAAATGAGGGGAAGGCAGCCTCCAGCTGCTACGATAGTCCAGACAGGACATTAAGCAGTGTGAGGGAGAGGAGCCCAGCATCCCGCTGCTATGATAGTCCAGGCAGCACAGAATCTTTTCTTTACACATGAAGGGCGGGGGCTGATGGAGCTCAGCTCCCTGTTGCTATGATGAAGATGGTTACCAGCCATTCTGTACCATCTACTGGAAATGATCAGGAGTTTTTTTACCCAGGCGCCCCCAGCCAACTTCACCGGAGGCCAGCCAGAAGCACTCACAGGCTGAGGATGAGGACGGATACCAGTCCTATTGTACTGCACCATCTGCCACAAGGCTGATGATGATGATGGATATCAGCCATATTGTACCATCAGCCACCATGGAGGGGGGGGCGAGGATGCTGCCGTTGACTGCTGCAGCATCGCGTCTATCAGCAGCATTCAGTAAACATAGGGTGACATTTAAAAGAGTCAAGAGAGGATTTTTTCCCTTTTACTTCTGGGGGTGGGTGAGGGAGGTAAATTGACGAGCTATGCCCTGAACCACCCCGGACAATGTGTTTGACACTACAGCCATTGGGAGCTCAGCCAAGAATGCAAATGCTTTTTGGAGACTGCAGGAACTGTGAGATAGCTTGAGTCCTCAGTCCCCCCATCCTCCATGAGCGTCCATTTGATTCTTTGGCTTTCTGTTACGCTTGTCACGCAGCAGTGTGCTGAGTCCCTGCTGTGGCCTCTGTCAGGAGATTTTTTTTAAAATGCTTTGGAATTTCGTCTTCTGTAACGGAGCTCTGATAGAACAGATTTGCCTGCCCATACAGCGATCACATCTGTACGGTCCATGCTGGAGCTCTTTTTGGATTTTGATTTGGGACTGCATCGCCACCTGTGCTGATCGGAGCTCCACGCTGGGCAAACAGGAAATGATATTCAAAAGTTCGCGGGGCTTTTCCTGTCTACCTGGCCACTGTATCCGAGTTCAGATTGCTGTCCAGAGCGGTCAGTGGTGCACTGTGGGATACCGCCCGGAGGCCAATACCGTCAATTTGCGGCCACACTAACCCTAATCCAATATGGTAAAACTGATATTAGCGCTACTCCTCTCATTAGGGAGGAGTACAAAAACCGGTTTAAAGAGCCCTTTATATCGATATAATGGACCTCTTAGTGTGGACGGGTGTGGCGTTAAATCGGTTTAACGCTCCTAAAATCGGTTTAAATGCGTAGTGTAGACCAGGCCTTAGTAAAACTCACAAAATAATGCTGCATGAGGCAGCACTGCTTTCTTTGTGCACAGTGGAGATTCCTCCCCTTTCAGAGGAATCACAGAGTGCTGCCTTGGGCCAGCCACAAATCACAGCACAGGTACTGCTGTGCTGACTTCAGTGGGGCTCCAGGCAGGCATAGAGGCCTGCCCATGTGGAGCAGCTTGCAATCCAGGCCTTAAAAAGGGGAACAGGAAAGGAGTGGAGAAGAAGAGTGTGATTGGCTGCGATCTATGACACATGGATCCCTGGACTCAGTTTAATTTCTTTGTCTTTACCATGACCGGTATGCACCACAGCACCCAGTCTTATGGATCAATAAAGAGAGAATGGATCCAGTGGATGTTTTAAAGTAAATTTTTCACTCCACATGCTTTAGCTTGGAGCTTAATGGGCCTTTATGCTTTACTAGTAGCATAAAGTGATGAGGAAAAGTGGAATGTTCTTCCTCCATCCCCATAGCTAAGAGCAGGGGTTCTCAAACTGGGGGTCAGGACCCCTCAGGGGGTCACGAAGTTATTACATGGGGGGTCGCGAGCTGTTAGCCTCCACCCCAAACCCTGCTTGGCCTCCAGCATTTATAATGGCGTTAAATATATATAAAAAAGTGTTTTTAATATATAAGGGAGGGGTTGCACCCAGAGCCTTGCTGTGTGAAAGGAGTCACCAGTACAAAAGTCTGAGAACCCCTGGCTAAGAGAACCTTGCCCTTTGAAAGATACACTTGGGGCGGCTCCAGGCACCAGCACAGCAAGCACGTGCCTGGGGCAGCAAGCCGAGGGGGGGGTGGCGTGCCAGTCGTCATGAGGGCGGCAGTCAGGAAGCCTTTGGTGGCGTTTCTGCGGGAGGTCTGCTGGTCCTGCAGCTTCGGCAGCAATTCGGTGGCAGCTATGCCAAAGGTGCGGGACCAGCAGATCATCCGCAGAATCACTGCCGAATCCGCGTGACCGGCGGACCACCCACAGAAACGCCGCCGAAGGCCGCCTGATTGCCGTGCTTGGGCCGGCAAAAAACAGAGCCACCCCTGGATACACTGTAGCTCAGTTGGGAAAGTGCAGTAAGTGTCTCAGATGGAATTCTTTGCTGACTGCAGATTGACCCCTAACACACCTAAACTCCCCCTAAACTTCAGGACCAGACTTCAAAGAGAAACTGCTGAATTTCAGTTCATCTGCAAATTTGACACCATCAGCTCAGGATTAAACAAAGACTGTGAATGGCTTGCCAACTACAAAAGCAGTTTCTCCTCCCTTGGTTTTCACACCTCAACTGCTAGAACAGGGCCTCATCCTCCCTGATTGAACTAACCTAGTTATCTCTAGCCTGCTTCTTGCTTGCATATATATACCTGCCCCTGGAAATTTCCACTACATGCATCCGAAGAAGTGGGTATTCACCCACGAAAGCTCATGCTCCAAAACGTCTGTTAGTCTATAAGGTGCCACAGGACTCTTTGCTGCTTTTACACCTAAACTATCTCCCAGGTCAAACAAGCACAGCCCATCTACAGTCTTTAAAAGTTCAACAATTAGTCAAAAAAATGTGGTTAACTTGAAGAGGCTGACAGTTTTATAACAACATTTAATATTTCATAGCTACCAGTTGGAAAGCGACTGCAAGAAGAATGGACTTTGCTTACACTGTGGAGCTGCTTTCCCGTATCTGGAAGATAATGAGCTAGTGAGTTCCAGTCCTTAGAAGTCTACATATTTGCAATGGCACATTATGTTTGACAGTGGTCACTAAGGGCTGAATCAGAGCACAGCAGGAGCCGCCGGCTCGTGTACCAAGGATCTCCATCGGAGCCAGGCACAAGGACTTTTTCCCATATGCAAAGGAGTGGCTTTATAAGTCTTCCTGAAAATCAGAGCCTGCACTAGCTCCAGTGACTCTGTTGTACTCCATAAAATGGGGGACACTGGCCAGTAATTCTTAACAGCAGTGGACCCACCAGCCCCTGCCCTTCCCTTGGCCCATCATTGCCCAGCCTCAACTCTCCTTACTTACTTATGCAGCAGTGTTTCATGTAGCTGTACTCAAAGCCACATACAGACAGGGCATATGCACAGTTGCACCAAATTTTGGCCCCACCCCCATACAGGGAATTACAACAGTTCACTGCCTCTGGGCAGCCATGGAAAAAGGCCTGAAACCAGAAACAACTATCAATGGGCCAAAACCAGAACCTCAAATCCAATCTCTTCCAACATTTGGGGTGAGGTAGGAGTTGGATTTTAATCTTCAGATTGGAAGATTTGCCACTGTTTAAGTCACAGGTCACATCCAAAGCTGGAAGAGGCCTATTTTCCAACTGTGGTTCAGATGCGTGCCCTTGAGCCTTCAGTCCAAGATGCCAGAAGTCTCATGAAAACAGTTGCTCTAGAGACTTTTTTTTGGGGGGGGGGGTAGCAAGGGGGAGACACGCATCATTTCAGGCCAAAAGATATTGGCAGCGGTGAACCTGAACCCAAACTCTAGCCTGAAACTAATCCATACCCCAGCACTTCTTCCTCAGCTCATTTCTATTTATAACAGGCAAAACATCTGGTCCGATTCATGTTCTTACATAGTTTTTACATGTTTATTCTGAATGTTTGGACACATGAGTAGAAACAGAAGCAAGGCAATTCTTCATTCATGTAAATCCCCAGCAGACTAATACAACAGAGAAATTAAGTAATTTTAATCCTATCTACTGTATACAACGATAAGAGGGTAAATAGGTAGTTTAAGGCTTCTGCCCAGTCCTACTACAGTCAACAATGTATATAATAAGATTCCAGGATTATCATCTTGAGTGTCACTCTCAAGCCTAGGATGGCTGTTGAGTCAGTGTGAAGTGATGGAAACTGCTACAAGCCTGGTTGAGAGTTCTTTTTTGTTTAGAATATCACCAGGTTCAATCATCGCTGGGATTTGCTGTCTGTTACCACCAAATTTTTAAGTTCTCAGCCATTTTGACTTTACCAATTACACCCGTTAGACAGCATGGGCTTTCAGCTACTACTACTACCAGTATGACTCAATATCGCCCACATGTTTAGGGTCCCTGTTCTGCAACGCTTAGACAAGTAATTTTACATAGTTCACAAAAAAACCCCAAAAAACAGTCAACTGTCTGATATCACCCCACTCTTGTACTTTATTTGAAATAAGTTATGAATTTAGGGCCCAGTCGTGGTACCATCGAAATCAGTTCTCTGATATCTATATTAGCAGACTAGCTTCACCTATTTTTCCCTTTAAAATCATAAGTGAATTTAGTATTTTATGAAAAGTGTCAGACAGGCCCTCCCTGGACACTGAACTTACCCATAGAACAGGTGCTGCATAGTAGACAATAGCAGTACAGGCTTCCCCCACAGCATCTTGGCAGAGGCCGCAGCCTTGTTCTTGTAGTTTGGTCTTCAGCCCCATTCATTTCTTGGTCTCTTGGATGCTCCTGACAATGAGGGGCCCAACTAGTGTCAAACATTAAAATAATCCGTGGTTTCAATCTAGTTTAGTATTTTATGTAACTATCAGCAAAAGTGGTCAGGTGCTGCCAAGTTCTATTAAAACTTAGAGAAATCAAATGACTTCCCTCAGAAACACTCGCTCAGCCCAAAACAGCCATATCCCCCACTCCCCACATGTCAAAAACCATCCAAAAACTAATGGGACCTTAGTTAGATTTGACCCAGTTACCTAGACATAAAAGATCCTAAGAGCCTGTACCAAGCCCAAGTTATCCTGTCTCAAGCCAAATGCTGCTATTTGAGTCATGGCAGGAGAAGTTATATAAAATAGTTGGCTTTTGCCCTGCACTAATAAAAATAGACTAGAAGACCTTTCAGAAAGAAGGACTCCTTTCCCTTTTCATGCTGATATTTTGATATATTATGTTATCTATATGGCTAGACATCATAGTTCTTCAAGAAGGTTTATTTGTAAAGTTGTGGATTGATTTGTAAAAACACTCCTCGCTCCTTTCTACACCATTTGCAAAACCAACTCCGCAGCAGAGCATTAGTGCATGGCATGAGACCCTGAAAGTGACTAAAAAGGTCAGGAAAGAGGCGGTTTCAGCAATCAATGTGGAATACAAAGAAGGCCCAAATAAGAGATTTGGCTGTGGGGGGATGAAAAGAAATGATGGATCTTGGTGATGTTGAGACGGAAGCAGCAGCAGAATTTGGTGACCTCCTGAACATGGTACAAAAGACATCTCTTTCACAGGATGTTTGGAAAGGGCTGGTGGTGTTCTTCCCAGAGTGACAGAGGAGTACAAAGGAGCTTTTTTCTTTTTTTTGTAGGTATCAGGGGAGCAGAGCTCCTTTTGAATAATCATTTGAATGCTGCTGGGTTTGGTAGGGGGTGTTTGTTTGGATTTTTATTTTTTATAATATTAAGTGTGTGTTAGGACACCTAGAGCTTTGTATAGACAGCTTTTCATTACCTAAAACCAAAATAAGTAAGTAAAGATTTAGTGATAGCCTGGATTGTGAGGCAAGGGAGAAGGAGTCAAAGTTAACTCCCATATTGTGGGTTTGAACAACAGGGAGGACCACTGACTGAAGAGGGAGAAGCAGAGAAGGTTTATGAGTTTTGGCCACGTTTAATGGAGCCCTGAACCTGATTCAATCTCTGGGTGTTACTGGACTATATTAAAACACACACACACCCCCTCCAGAAGGGCCAAGTGGTATGCTCCCCTTACAGAAAATTTTCACTGGAAATTCTGGATTTTCAGAGCTGTCACTTTAATTTGCTTTAAGACAGTGTCCCTCTTTTGGTCACATAGGGCCTGATTTTCAGAAGTGCTGAGCTTCCAGCTGAAGTCAGCACTTCTAGACATCATTCCCCAACCTGCTTCAGAAGGTAACAGAAGCTGAAAGAGATCCCCTGTTTCCTTTCAGCCTCTAAGTCTGCCTGAGAGATTTAGGGGCCTCGTTTAATCAATCATCTTGCAAATTTAAAACCTCTGTGGTTTTTCTCCTGGCAGCCCTCTCAATCCTCTCTTCTCCTGCAAATGAGACACTCTTCCAGGAAAAGGAACCATAGAGCTGGATGGATTTCAAGACCCTAACCCGAGTGTTTGAGCTTAAAGAATTTAAAGGCCTTAACTTGGCCCTTAGAATGGAAGACTACATTTCCTTCCAGGATGAGAAAGGATCATGTTCTGGCTGTTGCATTACACCCTAATGTCTCTTTGGCCTTTGCCTTAACCAAGTCACATTGGTCACCTTAGAAGGTCTGCAGACCCTGTCAGGTCCAAGTGATGAATGTTAACCTTCAACTTTTCAAGATTTTCCTTGTTGGCTGTTGAAATGCTTTCAAAGTTTAATATTAAAAAAAACAACCCACAAGTACTCAGGTTTCTTAGACATGCTTCAGCTCATCTGCAGATATACTCAACATCTGTTCATGCATTTATGCAATGCTCAGTGGCTCACATGAATTAAGAGTTAATTACCTGCTGTCCTAGGCTGAACTTAATTTTTCATATAGCAAGCTAAACTGGGTCTTTTGTGCCACTGATATGAAAGAATAGGTGGCTAGCTGTGCTTTATCAGCAACAATGAATGTGAATTGGACTGTGCAGCATAAAAGGATCGCGAATGCAGGCAACAATTTATTTATACATACACACACACACACACACACTTCTAAACATAACTGCTTTCGTGGGATTGTCCCATCGAAAATGGGACTGTTAATACGAATACAGTTACGTGTGTGTGTGTGTGTGTGTGTTTGTTTTCTAGATGGGGCGATATGTGCTTACCTGGACATGACTGCTATTTATATTGCATTACTGTGTGATTAAAAACTGATTGTAGATATGTTTGGCCATTAGAGCTGTGCAAAGCATTTGAAACAAAACACGAAACCATGTTGCTTGCATGGTTTCATATTGTTAGCCAGGCTGAGAAAACCTGAGCTGATTTATGATTTCCTATTAAAATCATGCAGCCGACAAAGTGGGTATTCACCCACAAAATGTTATGCTCCAATATGTCTGTTAGTCTATAAGGTGGAACGGGACTCTTTGCTGCTATTAACATCAGGTGAAACTTATTTTTAGAACTGGGCTTAAGCTAGAAAGTTTAGAAAAATCTGGGTTTGGATCTAAAGGTTGAGGTGTTTGGAATGGGGATTTTGGTTCAGATCTCTCTCTACCCATTTGGCATGGTCTCACCATACCACTCAGATGTTTTGACTAAGTTTTTCTGTAAGTTTTTGTATTTATTCAAATGCAGGAATTTAAAGCAAAATTCAAGGTGTTGAGCCGTCCAAACTGAATCAAAAGAAAGAATTTCCACAAATTCATGTGAACATAAACAGTTGAGTTTTGCGTGGCTCTACTAATTACTGGATGACTAGAATCTAATCAGGGATTTCTATTGCTTTTGCCTTGTGTCACTGCTGATTGCTTGCTTTAAAAATAACAGTGCAGGTGTCCAGATTAGGTATTATGTTGAACGAGAACGCACAGATCGTATGTGACCAACTGCAGTACAAAAGGATTTTAAATGCAGGCAACACTTTGTTTACATCCAACAGTTTCTAAGGACTGAAAGTGTGAATGTGCCTAGGGCATCTAAGCAATAGATTAATAGTGTTGGTCTGTCACACTGAAACATGAAATTGCTGCACTCTGGATAGTAGCCAACCTTTGCCTGAAGTTATTTTGTTTGCCAAGTTCAACGAGTATATTTAAAAGATCACACGAAAAGTAATCCCGGTTTATTGTGCAAACCTTTCTGCCACAGGGGCCTAAGTTTGGTCACAGTAGCTGAAGTTCGTGCAGTGGGTATTTCTCCCTTGGCCTGCACTGAGGGCCAGCCAAAGTGCTTTTCAGCACATGGTGATGAAAAGGAGGATCAAACAGCTCTCAAAGCAAAGCCTCTATCTGACTGGGCCTTTCTATATATAGGGTAGTGCAATAAACACCCCTGTGAACAGTGTGCAATCTGCCTGCCTGGGACTAAGGTTACACACACACACACACACACGCGCGCCCATTTCATGGGATACAATTAATACCTAAAAGTGAGGGTATATATAGTATAAGCAATTATGAATCATATCAGCCGCTATCTGATAACAAATCACTTTAGTCAGCCTGAGATGGGAATTGTCCCAAAACAAAAAAATCCCTGACAAAGAACTTTAAACAAAAGCAAGAGTGAGATTTCTAAACTTAGTAGTAAAATGTGTTGTAAAGGTCAGGTTCACAAGGAGATCATGCCAAATCTCTAATGATGTGACATTTTTATGAGGCTGAAAAATAATATCTTGGCAGAAGTTAGCTGGGTAATATGAGAGGGGGATTTGTTTAAATTGGACTGCATATTCTTTTTTAATTTCAAATTTAGTTCTTGATCCTGCCAAACCTCACTCTGATGCAAAGTCCTTGCTCCTGTAAGTCATCCCATGGTGATCAGTGGAACTACTCCACTAAGTAAAGGCTACTCACATGAATAAGGCATTGCATAACTGGATCCTTATTTTTTAACTTTATTTTCAAAACCTGGTAATTTTTCCTACGGTATAGATAAAAGCAACCATCACATTTTAAGATAAGGTCTTACACACAGTGTCTATATAATGTACTAAGTTATGCACAGACCGAATTTCCAAGCTGCACAGTTAACCTTTTTTAAGGACAGGAAATGCAAAAGGCCAAAAATCTGCATAGTCATCTAGTCTGTGGCCAAAATCACATTTGAATGCAGGGCCCAAAAGATGAATGACTAGTGTATGAAACCATTGCTGCAATTAGATCTCTTCATTCTGCCCCTAAATAATTTAGGGCCTATCTTGCACCACTGAATTCTATGAAATGTTCTCCCCCCTTTACTTGGAGGGAGTAGGCTTGGGCCACCTTTAAACATATATTTTAAAAATATGCCCTATGCTGACCCCATTCTTGATACCAATAAATGTTTCTCTTGTTCAGATGCAGATTTTCATACTTGTTTTTTCCCCAAAGTCCTTCCTCCCCACACCAATTAAACAGGCAAGTGACTGTCTAAGGATTGAGTGGTGGTTGGTCAAAAGATATAGTTGCAGCTGTGGCACCGGCAGCATGCCATACCACCTCCTTTTTAATCTAGCATTTCAGCACAAGCAGCAGTATCAGGCCTTTGACTAATGAACCTAGTATTTGTGGCTCTGAATCATGCTTGGAATAAAAAGCTTTGAAAGGTGGCTGTACCATTCCAAGACACCCTTTCAGCTCTTCGTTGGCTGCGTGGTCAGCTTCATTGCTGCACTAACTTGGGAAAGGAAAAACAAGGCCGCTTCAATAAGGCCTTCCTTCTCAAATTGGTGGTATTCCACATGTGGCACTTGCCTTGCCGCTACTTATTGATACATCAAGGTAAGACTGGAACGAAGAAGAAACAAACTGCTAACGCAGTAATATTTTATTAGAGATGAAGAAAATCCAGTTATATAAACTAGAGACAGACCTGAACCAAATCTCTTGATTCTGAATACTCCTGCACCCACATGCCAATCTAAACTCTCAAGTTCAAACACTGGGCAACTGTTTTCTTCCATGGCTGTTTAGTTTGAGACCTGACTTATTAGGAAGATCCCCTATGCCGTGATATTTAGGCAATGGAGCTGTGTTCGCATTCTGGGTATGTCTACACACGCTGTGGAACACAGGTGCTGGAACTAAGGGTACTGTCTCATCCCTGGGCTTGAAGAAGTTTCCATCATATCCAGGGTTGACAGTTTGGTTCGATGGCTCTCAGCATCCCCACTATACAAATTGTTCCAATGTCCCTGCTGTGGAAGCAAGCCTATCCCCCTCCCTACGCTTCAGAGCCTAAGCCACAACTTCAAAGCATCCTCTACAGAGCTATTTTTAGAGCACTAGTGTAAGCCCACTAGCCCAAGTTTGTCAACCCGGGCTGGGAGGCTCACTTCTGTGGGGTGTGTAGACATTCTCATTGGCAGCCAGAGAGAAGCACAGGACAATGTCAATGAAGAATTCCTTTTATATTCATTACAATTTCTTCTGTACTGTGACACGCTAGAGAAGCATTTCTAATAAGAATCCACCCAAACCTCTTTCCCAACCTTCCATCCTTTGTTTAGAAATGGCAGTGGGAGAAATGGGGAGAAAAAGTTTGGTCAATTTCCCTTTGAAATCATTTTTCATTTTTGTATCCTCTGCATTTTCTGATGCCAGCCAGAACTGGAGATATACATGGAAGGTATGTGGAAAAGAGAAAACAGGTGGTCTGCCTTTATAAAGCTTCCAGACCAACTTCTGAGATACAAGAGCTTCAAAATAAGCTTTGCATAAGAATCTGTCCATTTGGATGCTTGTCTGCCCAACCTTTTGGAAGTTCACCAACCACAAAGTTTTAGGAATGTTGACTTCCAGAGCATTATTGGGGAGGGATAGTGATCCACTTCCTAGGGAAGTGACTGATAAAATAGCTGCCCTGTTTTCTATTTACAAGGAAAATAAATGAAAGTTTCCAGAGGGATCCCCTACCCGATCTTTAATATTTTTTATGCTTTTGCAGAGATAAATGAAGTACTGCAGCAGGACTGGAAATCCCTGTGATGCATGGCCAGAAAGGGTTAAGCATCCTGCAGGATAAATGACCAGAGCCAACCATTAGAGACATGTTAGACAAGTGTGTGAATGGTAATTAGGGCCACTCCATGATAGATAGGCTAGAACTTTGAAATGCAAACCCGTATTGTTAGAGAATTGGAGGTGATACTAATTGTATGTGTGTACTTATATCTTGTCAGATGTTAGCCATGTAAACAGACAGTTCCTGTCTGTCACTACAGCTATTGATTCAGAGATCAAAAGGAAATATTAACATTTAGATGAAATGTAAACATAGTAATATCATTGTATTCATCTCTCTCTGAAATGTATAGCAAATCACCTGAGAATGGTAGAAAATGGGCAATTGCCTTATGTTAATCTGTAGAGCTAATTACCGGTGATGCTTAGGAAATAGACCTACTTCAAAGTCTCCATAATTGCCTATTGTTTGCCTGAGGACTCTGGGCTGTCAAAGGAGGCCTGGAACTCTATAAAGATGCCTTGGGTCCCAATCCTTTTTATCTCAGACCTGCTTGATGCTTCATGCAGAGGAAGCTTAAGTTGTAAGGCTGAGATCACCAGTCCTGAGCTGGATCACCCTGAATATGGACATTGGACTATAACTCTTGGACCAATTCTGAAACAACTCTTTGCACCTACAAAGCTCCCCATCTCTACTGTGAATCTGATCTCAGAAACTGTACTCATGTCCGTATGTATACTGATCTTTTAACCAATACCCACTTTTTAAAGAAATGTTAGTTTAGTTAATAAGGATTGGCTGTAAGCATATATTTGGGTAAAATCTGAAATATTCATTAACCTGCGGTGGTAATGTGTCTGATCCTTTGGGATTGGTAGAACTTTTTGATACAATGAATAAGATTTTCAGTAATCCTCATCATATTTGACTTGGGTGTCTGGGTGGAGGCGTAAGGCTGGGTTGCTTTAAGGGAACTGTGTTGTTGGCTTCTGTGTAACCAGTAAGGTATTACAGAAGCTGTTTTGTGCTGGTTTGGTAAACCTAAGTATTGAACTATCCACCAGCTTTGGGGATTGTCTGCCCCATTCTTTGCAGTTCACCCTAATTGAGTAGCTCCAGTGTGGCTCCTGGGACCCCGGTCATACCCCCCATATCTGGTAAAAGAAATAGCCGCAAGATAGAGAGACTGAGGATCCCTGTTAGGACAGAGTTACATTACAGCTGCTTAAAGAAATGTTAAATGCAACAGCTTGTCCTTCGGACAGCTTTTATGAATGACAGTAAATCCTGTTAAAACGTTAGAATGATTCTGTATGGAAAAGTGGAGTCAGATAAGAGATTAATGTCTAATACCGCCTCTTACACTCTAATGCTATATTTAGCTTGAAAGATGTTCCCAAAATTAATTTAACTGCTTATACATGGCAGTGCTCCAGTGAAAAAATATTATTTTACAAGTGTTCCTCTATTGCACATAATCACCTCATTACACAGAGGCTTCTTCAGTAAAGGCCTGATTCTGGAAGGTGCAAATTCAATAGGAATTGATGGTGTTCAGAACCCCTAAGCAAGTTGATTTTGAATCTGGCCCCCCCACCCAAAAATCGCATAATAGAAATGTACAGAAATTGCCCAACAATAGCCAGTCAAAGCTAGTGTCTGTCGACAGGAAATGCAAATCACTGTTATTAAATATCACTGCCACACCGAGCTAATATCCCTGTACATCTACTGCATCCATGTTGGAGGTGACTATGGGGAGGTGGCAATGATAAAATGATCTTGAATAAAATGAAGCGGGCAGCAGGGAAGAAAGTTTTAGCTAACAGTATATCCAGGACCGGCTCCAGGCTTTTTGCCGCCCCAAGCAAAGTAAATACATACATACATACAACAAACCTTGGATAGCGCAGCTGCCGAAGCAAAAAAACAAAAACAAAAACAAAAAAACAAACAAAGAATAAAACCACCCTCCCGGAATGCCACCCCTGGAGTTGTGCCACCCCAAGCACATGCTTGGTTTGCTGGCGCATAGAGCCAGTCCTGAGTATATCCTCTTGTTTAGGCTGCATGGTCTAAGGAGCAGATGCAAAGGGAATACAACAGAGGAGAATGGTGTCACATCTTTTTTTCATTACAGATCAGAAGAGAATAAAAAAATTATAATAAAAGTGGAGACAACCTGAAAGCAGTCCCTATTTTCATAAAATAACCATATAAGGGTAGGGAGACAATATATCCTATCAAATGCTTTTTAAAAATAGTGACAATTAATCAGATGAAACAGACAGGGAATCAAGTAACTCCAGCCGCTAATATAAACGAACAGCTTCTC
Organism: Mauremys reevesii; assembly: GCF_016161935.1. Lineage (NCBI taxonomy): Eukaryota > Metazoa > Chordata > Testudines > Geoemydidae > Mauremys > Mauremys reevesii. The sequence continues at coordinate 35,589,771 of NC_052627.1, read as the reverse complement.
AAGTTAGATGATTTAGCTATATCAGATCCTATCATTTAGCTAGGCTAACATAACAAGTAGTCTGCATGTAGGAGAAACCTGGGACTTACCACCTATAAGATTAAATTCTCTCCCTTTACCTAGGAAGGGTGGTCATTCAAGGTTACAACAGAGGTAACTGAAGGAGCAGTGTGCAAAAACTGTCATGGCAGCTGCCTTAGTCTGTTAGGCAGGCTTTCTACTCCAGAGCAGATGGCTCTGAAGCTGGCACGAAAGCCAACCAAACAAGACAAACATATGTACAAATGTGCTCTCTTCCTCCCCCGCCCCTGCACGTCCACCCCAAAGACATTAATGTTCTCTCGGCACATAAAAAACTAGACTTTCACAGAGATTTCTTTGGGTAATAGCATAGGGGAGGTATTTCACATTCTGTCTTTTAGAGGATTTTGTTCCAAAGCGGTTACACTTGGGAATGGCTTGATAAATGAACCTCTAAAAATTCTGTACCATCAGACATAGCTCAAAAAGAATTTAGGCATTTGTATACACAGAGCAGCCAGTTTTCACCATATTTTGCACAGGTTTTATTTCCAGATATTGTAACCTAGTATTATGGGACACAGAGTATTAGAGTAACTATTCCATTACAAACATTTACATTAAAAGAGCATTAAAACTGCAAATCAAAGCACACAAAAATCAGGCAACAACAAAGTTAAAGTTGTCTTCAATCTGTCATATCTATATCTATATAGAGGAGGGGCTCGTATTGTTTGAATGGGAAATCATTCTATTTTGATATTGGATTTATTCACAGAACACAGTAATGTTTGCTAGAAGTTTTCTCCATCTATATAAGTCTGCTACTGTTCTAGTGCTTCACCACCCTCCTAGTGAAATCTCCCAGACATGAATATTAATAACAGCTGACGTCGTATGGCGAACCACTTCTTGGCTAACCAGCTGGATATGTTAACTCATCACAATATGGATTATCTAATCTTTCATAAGGAAGTAGAATGAGACAAATACAAAACATTCTTTGTGTCAAGAAAGCAAAACAGTGTATCAGACAGGTTATTATAAATGTAACTAGGCGGTTTGTTATGTGTAAATGTAGCTAGGCGGTTTGTTATGTGTATAGTTCAACATTTTAACTTTTTGATGAGTCAGAGAAAGAGAAGGTAGGATTTGAAAAAAGTTAACATGCTCACTTTCTGATGTAAAATATAGGACAAAGTTTTCAAAACTGGATTCCTAAAATCATTCATATTCATATTTAGGCATCTAAACGTAAGTGGCCAGACTCTGAAGTGCTGAGCACCCACAAATCTCATTGAAGTCATGATGGTGCTATGCCCATTTACTGCCGCGGAGGATCTAACTCATTTACTTCAATGGAGTTAGTTCTGATTTATCAATATGAAAGCAGAATCAGACCCCTAACTTTCTGCTAAATATTTTGCTGACTAAGTGTGTCCAATTTTTTCTGTTATAAATAAACAGGAGAAATGGGAGATAATATTCTTTTAGAGACAAGTTGGCAATTCCCAGAAGCAAAGGAGAACTTCAGTTTCCAAACAAGAATGGCGAAACCCTTGGCAAGATTCACATTGATTGAACAGTGTTTTAACAGCTCACTGGTTTTAAGTTCAGTACACTATCATAATTCCCCTCAATTGGAAACTGTGAGGGACACCCCCATAAAACATGGGTAGGAAGAGTGAGAAGCTTGAAATGAAATACCCTCTAAAACCTAGTATCCTCCACATGGAAGTACATCATTGTTAATGTTGATGTGCTAGCTGGACTGGCTATATATAAAGGTATTACATAGCACTCAAACGGGTGTTTCTGGAAGGATAACATACTTCTTTTATGGTACTTGGCATAAATATCTATTACACAGTAAGTCAGAGCATTGGAAATAACTCTAATTAAGAAACTTGGGGGAAGAAAGAAAAGGGAGAATTGTCGAGGTTCCCTAAAGAATCTATCAGTCCTAAAGCTAACTGCAGTTTTAAGTCACACAGCGCCTTGATCACATACATTTAAAAGACCAGGGTGGTGTGGTGCAGAGAATTTCATGTTAGCACATCATGCATTGTGGACACTCTTAGGTACATATTACAGTCTTGACCCTATGTTAACAGTACAGCCAACCCCAAACATTTAAAAATCATGTGTCTGGCCCCTAAAGATCATGAGATTTCTTTTTAAATAATAGTGTGGGGGTCCTTTTAGTTGTTCTCTGATGTTTGAGCCTCGAGAGTTCAAATTTTCATCCTTTTCTCTGCAACTGTGAAGGACAGAAATGTATTTTTTATATGAAAGCCGAGATTTGTATCTAGTCACGGATTCCAGGTGCTGAGGCTTTAAGAAAAACACCAGTTATGGTGAGATTCACTCAGAGTTGGCAATATCGGCTTATAACTCATCTATGATGCTCAGACAGTGGTTGCCATTTAAAAAAAAACATTTATCTACAGTTAGAATGGAGTAATGTCTGAGATCTACAGGAATATCCCTACCCTAAGTACAAATTTGACCAAAGGTCCAAGTTTTTGTGAAAATGTTTGTTTAGCTGCAAAATACTCACAGAGCAAGTATGGGTAATGACCGTAGGTCTAGTCATTGGTAAGTTTTTTCTGCAAGGACATTACACAGTCCTTTTAATGCCTGCAAGGATGCTGCAAACTCTTTGAGGGACTCTCCTGATTTCTAAGCTCACTTGCTGAAAGTCAATCCTGTGGTGACCGGGCTCTAAGTACCCAGTTTTTCCCCTTATGCTGTTAATCTATTCATATTTGCTGGTTGAGGTGCCTACATTGCATATACAGCCTGACTCTCCTGATTATGACACAGAATGGCTCACACAGATATTTGTAACATCCTGTGGCCTGACCACCAGCAAACGCTGCTAAGCTACACCCACCAGGACTAAGGTACAAGGGTCCCTTGGCACTACCAAGAAGTGGAACTGTAGTTGCAGAATTAAATCTACTGCCACCTGAGACTTCATCCTCATATCACCAGATTGTGATATCACATTGTACCCTCGTGTAGTGATTCTGTGTTACAGCGTGATGACATTGCCAGTCCTCAAATGCATTTTCAGGGCTTTTTCAATGGCCTGCTCTGCTTGCAGTAGTACATTCTTATCAAAGCAGAGCTATTGTCACATTAAAATAAGGTGGGGGGACAAAAACTATGCTCTTCTGGCAAACGTTACTCAAAACTAATTAGAATCATAGAATATCAGGGTTGGGAGGGACCTCAGGAGGTCATCTAGTCCACCCCCTGCTCAAAGCAGGACCAACCCCAACTAAATCATCCCAGCCTGACCTTAAAAACCTCTAAGGAAGGAGATTCCACCACCTCCCTTGGTAACCCATTCCAGTGCTTCACCACCCTCCTAGTGAACTAGTGTTTCCTAATATCCAACCTAGACCTTCCCCACTGCAACTTGAGACCATTGCTCCTTGTTCTGTCATCTGCCACCACTGCGTACAGCCTAGCTTCATCCTCTTTGGAACCCCCTTCAGGTAGTTGAAGGCTGCTATCAAACCCCCCCTCACTCTTCTCTTCTGCAGACTAAATAAGCCCAGTTCCCTCAGCCTCTCCTCATAAGTCATGTGCCCAAGCCCCCTAATAATTTTCATTGCCCTCCGCTGGACTTGCTCCTATTTGTCCACATCCTTTCTGTAGTGGGGGGTCCAAAACTGGATGCAATACTCCAGATGTGGCCTCACCAGTGACGAATAGAGGAGAATAATCATTTCCCCCAGTCTGCTGGCAATGCTTCTACTAATACAGCCCAATATGCTGTTAACCTTCTTGGCAACAAGGGCACACTGTTGACTCATATCCAGTTTCTCATCCACTGTAATCCCCAGATCCTTTTCTGCAGAATTACCGTTTAGCCAGTTGGCCCCCAGCCTGTAGCAGTACATGGGATTCTTTCATTCTAAGTGCAGGACTCTGCACTTGTCCTTGTTGAACCTCAGATTTCTTTTAGCCCAATCCTCCAATTTGTCTAGGTCACTCTGGACTCTAGCCCTGCTCTCCAGCGTATCTAGCTCTCTCCCCAGCTTAGTGTCATCCACGAACTTGCTGAGGGTGCAGTCCACACCATCATCCAGATAATTAATGAAGATGTTGAACAAAACCAACCTCAGGACTGACACCTGGGGCACTTCGCTTGATACCGGCTGCCAACTAGACATTGAGCCGTTGATCACTACCCGTTGAGCCACAAGATCTAGCCAGCTTTCTATCCACCTTATAGTCCATTTATCCAATCCATACTTCTTTAACTTGCTGGCAAGAATACTGTGGGAGACTGTATCAAAAGCTTTGCTAAAGTCAAGGTATATCACGTCCACCGCTTTCCCCATATCCACAGAGCCAGTTATCTCATCATAGAAGCCAATACAGCAGTGCACAGACAATCCAGGAAGTTTTTGGAGAGTGTTGGGGCAACTTCCTGGTGCAGGTGCTGGAGAAAGTAACTAGGGGCCATGCTCCTCTTGACCTGCTGCTCATAAACAGGGAAGAACTGGTAGGGGAAGTAGAAGTGGGTGGCAACCTGGGCAGCAGTGACCATGAGATAGTCGAGTTCAGGATCCTGACACAAGGAAGAAAGAAGAGCAGCAGAATACAGACTCTGGACTTCAGAAAAGCAGACTTAGACTCCCTCAGGGAACTGATGGGCAGGATCCCTTGGAAGGCTAACATGAAGGGGAAAGGAGTCCAGGAAAGCTGGCTGTATTTTAAAGAAGTCTTATTGAGGGCACAGGAACAAACCATCACCATATGCAAAAAGAACAACAAACATAGTGGGTGGCCAGCTTGGCTTAACAGAGAAATCTTCGGTGAGCTTAAACACAAAAAGGAAGCTTACAAGAAGTGGAAACTTGGACAGATGACCAGGGAGGAGTATAAAAATATTGCTCAAGCATGCAGGGATGTAATCAGGAAGGCCAAAGCACAATTGGAGTTGCAGCTAGCAGGGGATGTGAAGGGCAACAAGAAGGGTTTCTAGAGGTATCTGAGCAACATGAAGGTGGTTAGGGAAAGTGTGGGACCCCTACCGAATGGGGGAGGCATCTTAGTGATCGCTGATGTGGAAAAAGCTGAAGTACTCAATGCTTTTTTTACCTCAGTCTTCACAGACAAAAGGTCAGCTCCCAGACTGCTGCACTGGGCAGAACAGTATGGGGAAGAGGTGAGCAGCCCTCAGTGGTGAAAGAACAGGTTAAGGACTATTTAGAAAAGCTGGACATGCACAAGTCCCTGGGGCTGGATGAGGGTGCTGAGGGAGTTGGCTGATGTGATTGCAGAGCCATTGGCCATTATCTTTGAAAACTTGTGGCAATAGGGGGAGGTCCCGGACTATTGGAAAAAGGCTACTGTAGTGCCCATCTTTAAAAAAAAAAAAAAGGGGAAGGAGGAGAACCTGGGGAACTACAGATGGGTCAGCCTCATCTCAGACCCTGGAAAAATCATGAGCAGGTCTTCAAGGAATCCATTTTGAAGCACTTGGAGGAGAGAAAGAGCATCAGGAACAGTCACGTGAATGTGTCCACTTTCCTTTAGAACACACAGGACAACTTGCTCCTGCTTCGCTTCAACGAATGGGAACTGACTGACATAATTGTGATCTTACAAACATTTCTATTTCTGCTAATAGGAGCTATATGCTAAACTTCCTGAGTTACTCCAGGATCGGCCTCATCTGAGTAATACCCTCTTCCATTGGTATAACCTGGGCAGAGGGACACTTATCCCTGAGGTGGGAAGTCTAATGGGAATTGCACTGTAGCAAGACACAGCCTCAAAAGCAGGCAACAATGGTCATGAAGAGGGCCTGAGTAGGAAAGCCAAGCAATGTGCTGATTCAATGCATCCCTCAGGCAGCCTCTGCAGACAGGATTCTTGTGGAGCCACAGACGCCTTGAAAATCTTCCCTAGTTCAGCATTGCAAATAGCCACTGTCCTCCCTCTGGGTGTGGATACATACTGGGGCACAACTGACTCCTTGTGGCAGCAGATATGAATCAAGCCTAGAACAGGTGCTGAGCTCCCTCTCCATATATTAAAAAAAAGAGAATATTGCCCTTGGACAAAGCTGTTCTTAAAGAGAGAGAAGAAAAGATTTCTTGATGAGAAAGACATCTTTTCCTGGAGAGTACATGGGTACTGTATAATTGGAAAGCTATTTTAATGTATTTAAGCCCAGTTTAATCTCATATGATATGTTAATACTGAATCATATGTACCATAGCCATAACGCATTGTACAGTGTCCAGGTTTTGTCGTATGACTAGGATCAAAGAGTGCAAAATTAACAGCATTAACACTACTGAAGAAGCAAGAAGAACTTAAGGTAGTCACATGACAGACTTTTCAGGAAGGATGTCAAAATGAAGTAATAAAAACCTAATACACGTGAAGCTTATGGATCTTTTTATATAGAGATATAGTTCTCTTCACAATATAGCCATCAAAAACACTTAAGACTGTCACAGGAGAAAAAATGCTCAGCCTGAAAACTTTCACTGCTCACAATTTAATTTTTGGAGCTAAATAAAACCCATATTCTTCATAGAGATACGCTTCTGATATGAATATGGCGTAACTAAGATCTGTTTTATGCAAGCTGGGTCATGGGAAGAATCATTGGAAAGGTTATGATTTGCTGAATGTGATTATCCAATTGTATGCATATATCATTTCTGTATTTGAAGTTAGGAATATTGACTATGTAACAATTACAACTGTTTTCACCTGGGGAATGCCCACCAGACAGTATGCAAACAGCCTGGAATGGGCCATTAGGAAGAACAATAGGCCTTTGAAAATACTCCTTCCTGAGACATTTCCTGGGATGCTGCCTTGACACTGCAGGGTCATGTGATCATGTCACCTGGTACTGGACACCATCTTGGACTGCTAGTATTTTTCCATTAGCAGGGGGTGGGGGTCAAACTGGGAAACAAAGGATTCCCACCATATGCAAATCCTATTTAAGGCTGGGGAGTCAGTTAATCTAGGTTCTTCTCAACTGCCCCCCTACCCAAGGAAGACGACTACTGAAAACACCTGAAGAAATAAAGGAACTATGCTTTGGGGGAGAGGGGAGAGACAGGGGTTGAGCGCAGGCGAGAAAGGTCAGCCTGTGAAAGGAATACCTGGAGATTTAAGCTGCAAGCAGTGCAGTTAGCTTCAAGAAACTCTGCAACCTGCACAAAACAACATTTAGGGTGAGAATTTGTTTTAACCACTTAGTTTGCATGTTTTGTTTTATTTTTTGCTCAGTAATCTGCTTTGATCTGTTTGCTATCCCTTATGATCACTTAAAATCTACCTTTTTGTTTATTCTAAAATCAGTTTCTGTAATTCATAACTGGGAGTGGCAAAAAGCTATGCATAGCTTCCTCTACATTGAGGGAGAGGGTGAATTTCATGAGCTTACGCTGTATAGATCTCTATGCAGTGCAAGACAATATAATTTTGGGTTTGCATTCCAAAGGAGGTGTGCACTTGAGTGCTAAGCAATCCCAAGCGGAGTCTTCCCCCACAGAGGAGATCACAGTGTCTGTGTATCTTTCTGCAGCTGGGTATGTCCCTATCTGTGTGTGTGCTGGAGTAGGCTTGAGGGCCTGGCATAGCAGGGAAGAGTGAGGGAGCCCAGGCTGGTGGAACGGGTGGGCTCAGTGGGACCCCAGTATATCAGGTGGCACCCAGTGTGGGGGCAACGCATCACAGATGCATTCACTAAACTTTTACCCTTTTATCAGGTCTCACAAATAGCATTTATATTTAGGGGACTACCAAATTCGCAGCCATAAGAGTGGGAGTTTTTCTATCCCAGATATGGGAATACACAGCGGCCTCTTGAAGAAGTACGCCCAGGTACCAAATTCAAGTAAAAGCCGAGGGGCAGCTCTATGTTTTTTGCCGCCCCAAGCATGGCAGTCAGGAGCATTTCTGTGGGAGGTCTGCCCCGGTCACGCGGATTCGGCGGTGATTCTGCGGGAGGTCTGCTGGTCCCGCGCCTTCAGCGTACCCACTGCTGAATTACTGCCGAAACCGCAGGACTGGAGGATCTCCTGCAGAAATGCCGCCAAAGGCTGCCTCACTGCCCCCCTCAGCGACCAGCAGGCAGGGGCGGCTCTAGACATTTCGCCGCCCCAAGCACAGCGGCATGCCGCGGGGGGTACTCTGCCGGTCGCTGGTCCCGCGGCTCCGGTGGACCTCCAGTAGGTGGAGCCGCGGGACCAGCGGACCCTCCGCAGGCATGCCGCCCTCCCGGTGACCAGCAGAGCACCCCCCGCGGCATGCCGCCCCAAGCACGCGCTTGGCATGCTGGGACCTGGAGCCGCCCCTGCTGGCAGGCCACCCCCCGTGGCTTGCTGCCCCAGGCACGCACTTGCTGCGCTGGTGCCTGGAGCCAGGGGCGGCTCTACCGTTTTGGCCGCCCCAAGCAGTCATGCGCGGGAGGTGCCCCGGAGCCGCGGGAGCAGCATAGCTCCCGCGGGCATGACTGCAGAGGGTCCGCTGGTCCCACGTGGCTCGGCTGCGGACGGTTAACGGATCCCGGCTCGCTGAGCTGCCGCAGTCATGCCGGCGGGGGGTCCAGCCAAGCCGCGGGACGAGCGCCTCCGCAGTAATGCCTGCGGCAGGTCCAGTCGTCCCGGGGCTCCGGTGGACCTCCCGCAGGCATGACTGCGGCACGTCCGCCGGCCCAGCCTGCCGCCCCCTAGATTTGGCGCCCTAGGCACCAGCTTGTTTTGCTGGTGCCTAGAGCCGCCCCTGCCTGGAGCTGCCCCTGGTAAACACAAAGGGTGATCCACAAAGCTCGGCCACCTGTCTGAGTTTTCACTCTTCTGAATTCATCGTCCCTCTGACTGCTTGTGTGCTGCATCCTATCACACTTCTGCCCCCTCTGACTGCTGCGCTGCTAATTTAAAGCTCTTGTAACATTATTCAACAAGTGTGGAAGCTGTTCCCAGTTCAATAGTTCTTCTCTCAAATCACAGAACCCCAGGACAGCTGGGACTATCACAAACATCCCCTGGAGCGTAAAACACTGCTGCTACTGAGTGTGTAAAAGCGGTCACAGTCCCCTTCATCTTACCATTATCTTCACTTGAAAACCACTTCCATACCCAACACAAAATATGAATCAATCAATGTTTAGGTGATGGAACCAAAATACTGTATTGCAGTCAGTGAAAGGTGGTTGTTCAGACCAATCAGCTTCTCTTACTGGGTTCTGTACAGCCCACATCCATCTTCCTCACCTCTGCCATTCTGCTTATCTGCATTCAGTAGCCAAAATTCTTCCCTCAGATGCCAAGATCCTATTAAAGTCACTGGGATCCATTGATTGATTCAAGGGTTCATTTGGTCCCGACTGTCATACGAGCAATCAAGATTAAATCAAATCTACACTGATTAAAACAAAAGGCTTAGAAAAAGACTGGTGAAAATAGCATTTATAAGGAAGCAAACAGAGAGGCTACCAGAATGAACACTTACATTAAATACCAAGGCAAAACATTAGATTTTGCAAGATTTCCTCAATACAACTTTTCAGACTTGTGGCACATGTAACAGAATGACAAGTTATCAGTCTTCCTCATGTTTCCTCCCTGGACGGCTGCATAGCTGCACTTCGCTGCATCTGACCCTCAAGTCTTTCTAAAAATAAGTGCATCATTATTCAGTGCAGGATATTACAAAGTGCAGGATATTATGCAGTGCAGGATATTACAAAGCTTTTGCTTTTCTTGCTAAATATTACTGTTTTTCCACAATTGAACACGCAACCTCTTCACCTCCTGGAAAAAATAAGAAGGGCACTGAGTTGACTTTGTACAATATCCTGGACTGCTCCCTTAGAGCATATACATTCTGGAGGATTTAGTTGCAAAAACAATGAACACACACCTCCACAGGTAGCTAAAGGCCCTTTTCACTCCAAGTTCCAGTTTACCTGAAGGCAGATTGGGGTTTGAGAAAGAGGATCTCCTGGCTTTGTCTTGGTTTGCCCAACTGTTTTGGATTTTAAAAAGTAATGTATCATCAAATCGTCTTCTCATCCACTGCTTACCCACCTTTGTAAAGTGCATTGAGATCTTCGTAGGAAAGTCATTATAATCATTTCCACAAGCACAGTAGGCAAACCCTTCAACATGCAAGTTTGTATTCTAACCCTTAATTTTACTCCTTTGTTCATCAGCTAGTCCATGTACAGAGAATTCCAAATGGGGGACACAGGGCTTCAGGGCTTGGATTCCTCTGGGTATGATATCACCCTCTTCATGCCAACGTATAGCTATCAACTGCTGTCTGTGCCTTTCTAGTCTGAACTCCATGGAAAAATGATACACTGCTCTTTAAATATCACGCAAATTCCACCCTTGCAAAATTAAGAGAGACCATGGTCTAGAGGAATGAATGCATGGAACTGGGAACTCCTGAATTATAATCCTGTCTCTGCCACTGATTTGCTCTGTGGTCTTGGGCAAGCTTCTTCACCTCTCTTCCTCAGTTTCCCCATCTGGGGAAATGGGGATAATACTTACTAACTTCCCTTCCAGGGGGTATTATAAGCATTAGTTAGGCCCCACCTACATTAAGGGAAATCCATATTTAGTAATTTCTGAAATGTGGACATGGCCTTAGGGCTAATGTTTGCGCATCCAACATCACCATCAACTTTTGTCTCCTCCTTAGTCTTTTGGCTTCTTTCCCTGAGCTCACCCACTGCATCCTGATTGTAACGTAACTCCGTGGGACTGGACACCTTCACGCAAGCCCCTTGACTAAGACTGCATGGGAGGTGTATGTTTCAGAAACTCTTTACCCTTCTACACCTCCTGTTAGAGGTTAGAGTGTTTTCCTTCTCCGAGGGCAGGCTGTGTAAAATAACCCAGAAAACAAAAACAAGATTTATTAATAGAGCAAAAATGGAATTAAAACCAAAGAAATAGCTTGCTTAAAAAACTCTAGATTTACCCTTTTCCTAAGGGAAACCAGATTAGCCTTTCTGATCTAAGCTACCAAGAAAAAACGGACGTCAATAGTTTTCATCCCTTGAAAGTAATCCTCTCCCTTCTGACCACGGCATTGCTAATCTGAGCGCTGCCCTCACTCAACCTACCTATCAAGCCTGCCCACCATCCCTTGCTTTCCAGATACATTTTCTCCATCTCCCTACATACACAAATGTTTGGGCTCAGGCAGGAGCCTGGGTTCTGGCAGGAGCCTGTGAGGTGGGAGGGTCCAAGAGCTCAGGCTGCAGCTCGAGCCCAAATATCTACACCGCAGCTAAACAGCCCCTTAGCCCAAGTCCTGCAAGCCTGAGTCAGCTGGCACAGGCCAGCCATGGGTGTCTAATTGCAGTGCAGACATACCCATATATGGTCAATAAAAAGGGAAATCCTTATTTTCCTTTTAGAAATGGTGAGTATTGTAGAGCCTCACTCCACATCAGAAACAAATACACCTGATATTTTTAATGTCCGAATTGTATTTGGAACCCAAGATTTACACGTGTTTATAATTTTTATGAAACATACGTTGTCTTTGCTGATTTTACAGCTGAGACGGAGCAGCTCTTCCATGATCCACAAACATTGAATGCTATATTAATAGAGTCTGGACAAAGTACTAGATGGGACTAATGCAAGCCTCGAAGTTCGCCCTTTTCCAGTCTGCCTCTAACCCCTCAACTCCATCCCTTGCCATCTCCGGTCATTCCTCATTCAGTTCTCTGGCTTCTCGACTCTCCTTTATTTACCTGCTCTCTATCAGATCTGACTTCTAAGTGTCTGCCACATGTGTCTAAGTATCTGCAGCAGGCCCTTGCATCCCTATGGTGGGGAAAAAACAAATGCCAATAAGATTGAGGGAAAACTTGTTCATCTCCAGCTATGGACCCGTCTCCCTCCTTTCATTAGCCTCTAAAATCCTGGAATGAGCTGGGCTATATATTCCAGCTACTAGTTGTCTTTTCCTTCAGCATTCCTTGCTCCTTCCATCTTGCTGGTCTGACTAGAGCCAGCTGAATATAATTTTTTTTTCTTTGCTGAAAAGTGGAGTTTTAATGACAGCAAAATGTTCATGGAGAAATTTCAATATCATTATAATTTTTATTTTTGAAGATATTTCAACAATTTCTTTTTAAAAAGATGTTTTGTTTGAAATGGCCAAAACAAACAAAAAAAGTGTCACAATTCTTTTTTAAATCTTTTGTTTTAACTTTTACTTCCTCTTTTTCAAATGAGAAAAAGTTAATAAAATAAAATAAAGGGGTAGGGGGTGTTAAAAAGTGAGAGAAAGGAGGGGGAGCCCAAGCACATTTTACCAGCTCTACTAATGATGACCTCCTCCTAAACTGAAGGGGCGCGTCTCCATTTTTACTCTTATCTGGTTGCAATACTCTAAGATTCTGTGTGTCTGCACTTTACTTGTTTTCATCTTTCCATGCTTCAACACCCCTTTTGGTAGATCCTTGCCCTACCCTCTCCTCCTGGCTTTACATATCTCAAGGTTCGGTCCTTAGCCTCCATTTCCTTCTCCCTCTTTTTATGCAGCCCCCAAATTCTCCCACAGTTTCAGTTATCATTTCTGTTCTGAGGATTCCCAAATCTACCCTCCTGTCCAGTCTCACATATTACTATTATTTATTTGTATTACAACATTGTCTAGCAGTCCCAGATCCATTGTGCTAGGCATTGTACATACACCTCTACCCCAATATAACATGACCCGATAAAACACAAATTTGGATATAACGCGGTAAAGCAGTGCTCTGGGCAGGGCAGGGCTGTGCTGCGAACTCCGGTGGATCAAAGCAAGTTCGACATAATGCGGTTTCACCTATAAGGTGGTAAGATTTTTTGGCTCCCGAGGACAGCATTATATCGGGGTAGAGGTGTACTTATAACCAAAAGATGGACCCTGCTCCAAAAAGCTTACAATCTAGGACCCGAATCATGCAAAGACTTATCCACATGCTTAATTTCACTACTGAGTAGCCTCATGGAATCAATGGATTGCAGGATCTGAGCCTGTGTATGTGTATTTTTTTTTGTGTGGGGGGGAACAATGACATTTTTCACAGAAAAGCTTTTCTCCACTTTTTTCCAGTGGAAAAAAATGTTGTTTGTTTCTTTTTAAGAAAAATCCCCCCCCCAAATGGGGGGGGTTGGTTAAAAGGTGAAATATTTCACGCACAATTTTGAACAATGTGAAAAATCATTAATTTTTATCCCAGGAAACATGCCTATCTTATTTCTGGCCAGATATAGTTAGCGGGGTTGTGGGAATGGAAGCTTTTGGCTCTGTGGGTGATGTGAGAAAATTGAGGGCCTTTTCCTTCCTGCAGCCCACCTATTTTGCATACACTGGTCTGTCTACCCCAATGGTCAGAAAGGAAAATTGAGGAGCTCCCTAATTTGGAGTCTTAGGAGAGACCAAGAAATTAATTAGCATGGAGACTAAATCCTTTCCTATAGGTCAGACTTCAGGCACAAGGGTGGAGCAATGTGGGGAAATTTTGCTCTGCTACCACCTGCACTGTAGCAGCGCTAATTATTTCATTCTCAAAGGCTGTCAGTCACGTACTTTTCACCAGTAGTGAACTTACATTTAAGAAAGAAAAATATAAGATAGCCTTTGAATAATAAATCACACTGTTCTCTTCCCTGTGAATGTGGTCCTGGGAGCTCTGGATTGCTTGCTAAAGAGGAGTGCTTATATTGAACTGGTCCAGATGCCACAAAGTTTTATGATGCAACAGGGATCACATATAACAGACCATTATAGCCAGAGTTCATTGTATTATTTTAATAGACAAAATAAGAGCCATCATCTAATTCACAAAACAAGACAGAAGATTCTCCTTCTCCCTACTCCTAGCCATTTCTCATCACTTTACACAGCTCTGAATGCATCTGAAGGTTTTTGGAAGCTCAGAGCAATACAGTGCACAAACCACAGATGTGAAATCAATAATAGGTTTGACAAATGTTTATATATGCTAGATTTTTGGTATTGATTTTTCCCCAGTTCACTGGACAGCAGGATGGGAAAACCTAGCTGCCATGTCATAACTCTGTAGGGTGACCAGACAGCAAGTATGAAATTCTGGACAGGAGGTGGGGGTGGGGGTAACAGGCACCTATATAAGACAAAGCCCTCCAAAATTGGGACTGTCCCTATAAAAATCGGGACATCTGGTCACCCTATAACTCTGCTCAGAGCACAACTGATAGTTGAAATCCTGTCTGTGTTTCTTCCACTCTAAAGTATTTATATCCCAGTGGCAAGAAAAAGGAGATGGCTTCATGCCAGTCAGACAAAAGTGTTGCCAAGAAAGACAATTCCTCCCCCCCCACCCCCTCTGGCCTTAGATATCATGTGGTATCCCCAGTTGTAGTAGTATAAATCTTATCTTTAAATTTAGGTGATGGGCCATCCCAGCAACTTATCTGGACAGCCTGCAAGAATTTCACACGTGGGAGACAGGGGGTTCAGGATTTTCACTCAGCAGACTAGTCTTTAAGCAGAGCCTGGGACAGTTTGCAATTTTCTTTCACATCCTCCATAGCAACCAGCTGCAGATGGTCACCTGCTGTCTCAAAAGTAGTTTCTCTACCCACCTTCTTTAAAGTTATTGAATAGATAAAGCCAAATTTTCAAAATGACCTTCAAAGTTGCTCCAGAAATTTGGCTTTGTGGGTGCAAACCAACATGTGAGATCTCAGAATTTATAATTAGAAATGCATTTGCCCAACTTGGCAGAATTCTCTTTGCAAACAACGAGGACATGGGCAATTTGTGCCTGCACTTTTGGAAGACATTTCAAAATTGGGAATATATATCTTTTTAATAATTAACTTTGCTAAAAAAATAACACCAACTCCTTTGTTGCATTGAATAATTGTTCACTAAACTATTAAGAACAAAAAAACCCAACAGAGCCTTGCATGCTCAGTGGTAGTGAAGGACAGCATTGCAGTTTTTTAGCCAAGTCATTAAAGGAAATAATGAAACGTCCGGAATTCTCATGTTTGACAGTTTGAGTGTTTAAACTTTCACAAAACAACACTTGAGTCTTTAGTATTTTTTATTTCCTTTGGGGAACATATTGAGAACCCTGAAGCAGATATTTAACCAAAACCTTTACCAATAGAAAGTATAGGGGATCGTGGGGTATGGGGAGGGTTTGGGTTTTCTTCAGTTCTATTATAAATTTTACATGCTGACTCCTAAGGCAGGGGTTCTCACGACAATTTTTTTGTTGGCCTCAGAGTACGGCCACCAACTCTTGCTGGTGGCCGCTCTGACAACTTTTCCTAAAATACTTAAATAAATACGCACCTTAAAATCCCTGTAATTTATTTATTGCTAGCTCGTAAGTCTGCTGCTGTGAAAAGTGATTTTTGTAAGTTTGTTACTACCACTTTTCACAGCCTCCCAGCTAGCTAACAAGTCTCTGCTGTGAAAAGCAGACTTTTCACAGCAGACTCTCAGCTCCGGTAAGCCTGGGGACAAATTAAGCCCTGGATGGGGAGGTGGATGGATAGACAGCAGAGCCAGGAGTGATGATGAGCGGTGGGGGAGGCAGCGGGGAGCCAGAGCCTGAAGCCTGAGGGATGTGGCCCCAGGACGGAGCTTGAAGCCCCAGGACTGTAGGCTGAAGCCCCACAGCCAGGAGATGGGACCTTGCAGCCATGCGACAGGGCCAGAGCCCACCACCCCTGGGAAGATGGGGAACTCACAAGCTGCCTGCTCCTCCAGGGTTGTGCAAGGTGTCTTCAGTGGGGGACAGGGCCCAACCCCCGCTGGCAGCCCCAGCAACCAGCAGGGAGGGGCAGCTGCTTTGCCCCCCAATCACTGCCCAGGAGGCTGTGGCTGCAAGAAAAGCCCCCGGTGGCCGCACTTGAGAAACACTGTGCAGCTATATTAGCATTCAAGGACTTCTAAGCATTTAAAAAATATCAGTTCCAAGACCCAGACATGAATGCATAAATGATAAAGAACTTTGCAGAAATTAGTGGGCCACAAACTTCCTGTCTGACCACGGCGCTATTACTTAATCACCCTGCACCTCAGTTTCCCAATTTGTGAGGGGAAAGATGGTTTTGAGGCTAGAGCACAGGGCTGGAAGTGAGGAGTTGGGTTTTGTGGACTTGATGCTAACTTGGCTTTGAGTTCTTGACTACATAATTTAACCTCTCTCTGTATCTCTGCTTCCCTGTCTGGAACCCATTACCTCATGGACCGTTGTGAGGGTTCATTCATGTTTATAAAGCCCTTTGTCATTCTTGGGTTTACGGAGCTATCTGAGTGCAAAGTATCAGTTGAGTCTATTAGACTGTTGCTGCGAACAATGCTACAGTAAAAGGATAAACTTAGGCTGAATCTGTCCTATCTTTCGTCAGTGTAAACCGAGACACAAAGACCCAAGGCAGGAAGTCCAGCAGGGGAAGAACTTGCAATAGCAGGAAACAAGAGCTCCCGAGAAGAGGGGAGGTTTGGGCTTCTGTCCAATCATACTTACCCCCCATTCAGATATTTCAGTGAAGCGTGTGCTCTATAATCTCGTCATACATGCTCATTATAGTGTCTGGCGAGCATCATACATTTAGGCAGACAGATAGCCAGGGAAGCCCAAAGAGCGAGCAGAGTTGCCGGGAAGGGCAAAGTAGCTGAGGGATGTGCTGATTCAGTGTAGCCCCTTCAGCCGCTCCAACAGTGTGGCTTCTATAGAGCTCAGGCCTAAAATTAAAGCTGCCCTTCCCACCCCACCAGAAACAGAGAGGCAGAAGGGCTGGGGGCAACAGCACGTTTCGTCCACTGAAGCAAATCTATTCTGAGGCAGAAGTAGCCAAAGCTTCAGAGACTCTGGCCTCAGGTTGAGAAGGGCCCACAAGTCTAAAATCCTCCTTTCAGACATTCAGCACCCACTGGAAATATTTTTTCTTTTAAGCTGAAACATCTCATACAGTAGAACCTCAAAGTTACGACATGTAAACTACTAAAAAATAAAGGGAAAGCAGCAATTTTCTTCTGCATAGTAAAGTTTCAAAGCTGCATTAAGTCAACGTTCAGTTGTAAGCTTTTGAAACAACCACCATAACGTTTTGGTCAGAGTTAACGAACAACCTGCATTCCCAAGGTGTTTGTAACTCTGAGGTTCTACTGCACTTGGTTTGGGCCCAAAGTTATTTATTTATCTAATATTTGAACAAAACTGGATTGTAACTTTTTGAATTACTACCTAAAATAACACATAACATATATAATAGGCACTTATATAAATGCATAAGTCTTCTACAGTGATTTTCATCCACAGAGCTATACAAATGAAGTAGATATCGCAATCCCCTTCTTACGGATGGGGAAACTCAGGCATGCAGAGGCAAAGTGACTTGCCCAAGCTCACTCATCTAGCCAATGATTAAAGATGGAATTAAAACCCAGGTCACACTGCTTTTCATACAAGATCTCAAGGTGCTTTACAAAGGTGGGTAAGTATCATTACCCCATTTTACAGATGGGGAAACTGAGGCATAGAAAGATGAAGTAGTTTACACAGGAGTCCACCAGGAACTGATGACAGAGCCCAGGAATAGAACCCAGCTCTCCAACTCCCACTAGAGTGCCCTGTCCACCACACTATGCTGCCTCCCACAGGGCCTCATCCAACGCCAGGGCCACCCGGGGGAGGTGGGGGGGGGGGCAAGTGGGGCAATTTGCCCCAGGCCCCGCAGGGGCCCCCCACGAGAGTTTTTCAGGGCCCCTGGAGCGGGGTCCTTCACTTTACTATGGGGCCCCGGAGCTTCTTCCGCTCCAAGTCTTTGGCGACGGGGGGTCCTTCCGCTCCAGGGCGGACCCCCCGCCGCCGAATTACCGCCGAAGCAGGGGCCCCCCCTGCCGCCGAAGACCCCAGGCCCCCTGAATCCTCTGGGCGGCCCTGTCCAACACCCACTGAAGTCAACAAGGGTCTTTCCACTGATTTTGGATTGGCCCTACATATTGAAGTTAGTGGTAGTTTGAAAGAAGCTGAACCTACAGTACAGACTCCTTTCACTCCCATAGACAAATGACCATTTTCTTATCACAAGATTTTTGAAGGAAACCATGGGCATGAAAACATTCAAGAAAAAATGGTCTGCAAGTAAGCTGCTACTCTGGTTTTTCATTTTTATTTGAAGGGAATATAAGATTCAAAACAGATTCACAAGAAACTCCTCTCCAGATAGGATAATTTTAATTGAGGTCTTGGGACCTGCAGGCCTGTCTAGACATGTACACGTACAAAGAGATCAGTTACCTTTGATTACTGTAGGGGAGCAGATGTCTAAACAAGACTGCTATTAGTCAAACTGATTTAGACTGACACTATCATTCTATCCAGCCTGCTTGGGTTCGTAGGCACGTAACAGGCATAAGAGAACCTTCCTTCCAGCTGGTTTAGCAACACTTGAACTTGAGTAAAGGTCTTTGCCAATGGAGATTTTTTTTTTAGTAATTTTCCCTCTTTTAGAATATTTGATGGGGGAAACAAATGGTGGATATGGAAATCATCTGAATTGCTGTAATTTTCCTGAGAAGCTTCACTCTGGATCTAGAACTATATAATCCCCGCGTACTCTGTTTCAATAGCACTTCAGTGTGGCAGACTAAAATTTCTGTAGCAGTTTTGGGTCATGTTTTTAAGGTTATTTTTCACAGCCTGGGGAGTTGGATTGTTTATTTGTAAATGAAGGCTTAGATTTTGGAGCACACTTTTGCAGCAAGGATGGGATTTTGTGGCCGTGGAATTGATGAGAATATGGGCCTACTTACTTATTAATTATTATTATTATTATTATTTATAATCGTTAGACAAGCTTAGGCCCAGTCTGCACTTCAAAAATAACCATGTTTAACATAGCTGTGGCCAAACAGTGTTATAGTGAGTGTGGATTTCCTTGCCTGTGTAGATAGACAAAGATATGTTATAATCATATTTTAAACACTGCTCCATACTTCATGCTGAAACATAGTTCTCCAACACAGTTATAACATGGGTTAATTTCTTCTGCTGCTCAAAGGAGGCAAAATTACACCAAGTTATAGCACAGTTTGGCCACAAATATGATTCCTAATCATGTTTAAAAAATTTTCATAGTGCAGTCAAGGCTGACTTAGATAAAGAGAAGGTGCAGTATTGCTCTTAAATCTAACACTTTGCACTTTGGGCTGGATACTGTGACCAGCTGAGAATCTGACTCCCAGCCAGACTTCGAAGGGAAGGCCTGCGAGTGTGAGGGCACTCAGTAACTCCCAAGGAATGGGACACTGACTCTGCTGACACTTGGGATAGATTCTCAAAGCTATGCAGGCCTTTCAGGTAGTACACATTGGCCTGGCTCATACAATAGTTTGGTGAGGACTCGCTCTCTGTTAATTTGGGTGAACATTATTCACAGCTTGTTTATTGGTACAGCACTGAGGTAAGCTCCAATAGGAGCTGGTTTTGTATATATCCTTTTACTTGTTTGTGTGTAAAAGCTGCTGCCTGTTCAAAGGATTCATTAAGACAAGTCTGAAGTTCTAAATCTAAGGAGACAACCTGCCCCCAGTCACAGTTAGCTCTTGACTGACCCTTTTCACGCTCTCTTGCACTTTCCACATTGTTCTGCAGATAAATGAGCTCTATCCATACATTTCTTATTGAATGCAACACACAATATGTTCCCTTAACTTTGCAACAGATTTCAATGCAACTAACTGGCAATTTTGATAAATGTTCTACTGTAAAATGCTAACACTGGCAAAATTTCTCTTCAAGGAAAAATGTACGCCCACTAAAGAAATAACTTGCTGGGCTTACTGGGCTGAGCATCAGAAATAAAATACCAAGACTCCTGAAACCACTGGTTCAGATCATCAGTGGATTGACTCAGCCTTCATCCTTCTCAGGTGGCTAGACAGAGTTCTCTGAAATTTACCCTATGTGGAATCCTACAGATGAGACCTTCAAGTCCAAGGTTCTAGCTGATCTATGTGAACTTTAAAGGCACCAGGGTGCTTTTTGTAACAGCAGTGTGTAAACTCCTCTTGGATAAATTTTCCCTTCTCTTTCCTCCCCCATTACCATTGTTTACCATAGGTGGCTGCATCTATACAATTTTAAAGAATTATGCAATGCTGAGGCATTGAAAGGTTCTACAGATATGAAAAGGTATTTCCTGAAGTCAAAGAGCAGTGTTTGCCAGCAGAAGAGCTAACATTCTCCCTGAAACTGATCCAAAAGTGTACAGGAAAATATAATATTTTATGAATATGTATATTGTGGTAGACCTGGAGGCCAACCAACTAGGGCCCCCATTGTGCTCAGTGATGCACAAACATGTACTAAATGACAGCCCTTGCCATGAAGAGCAGTTTTCACCCTTGCTTCCCCCCACAAAGTGAAACCTGGTGGTTGTTTTACAAACTGGCAGAGCCTGGAAGTTGGGTTGCTTCTTGTACCCGTTATAGCACACTGACAAAGCACCAGAGTCCAACTGACATTTTCATTCTTGGCATTAAACAGAATGCACACCCTGATCCAACTACACTAAATTTCTTCAGGCCCTGCTGAGAGTGCATCCCTATTTATGCACCAGCAAGCCACCTCCAACCTATTTTAGATTTGCAAGTCTCTTTTTTCACAAACACATTTAAATATATATATTTACTATTTAAACAGCTTAATATCACCTGTGAACTATGTCACATATTAAATGCTGCCCAACTCCTATGGGCCCATGCTGTTTGTTACATCCAGATTGGATTACTGTAAATTCTTCATTTGTGGCTTTGCCAGGAACACTCTTACATGACTTGGGATCCATCCAGAATGTGGCAGCCAGAATGACCCCTGACACCTGAAGCAAACAGAAAATTTTACTGTATCCCCAGTTCCTTACAGTGAGTCTCCACTTCAGCTCAAAGTGATTGTAAAACTAGACTTTTAATTTACAAGGCATCAGGACTTGTAGAGATAGCAAACTCTCCTGGTAATACATACACAGATCCATTCTCTGAGTCTCAGAAAAGCAACCCTTAATTCCCTGAAACTAAATCAGGATATATCACCAGCCCAGCTTATTCCAGTTCTCCTTAGAATATCACGTCTGCTTGTGTCTAGAATCTTCAGCTTCTCAATCCTTCTGTATCCTTCAGCTCCCAACACTCAGTGCGTTATTCTAATCACATGCGGATGAAGGAATACTTCACTGGTGAATTTATAGTGCTGCGGAATAGTCCTCTTTAAAGTCAATTTTATTGCTTATTGCACAGGCATACTTCTAGCTGAGTTATGATGAAGACTTTGTCTACACTGAGGATTTCAGTTATTAGCATTGCTGTATACAGTCACGGTTTAGAGCAGCTTTGCCCATCTATACTACTGGTTGCACCAATGCAATTACACTAGTTGCTGTAACTTGAGCAAACCCACTGTGTAGACACAGAAACTTGTAAAGAGTTTTAAACAGAACAACATAGAGATGAAACCCACTCCATTTTATGTTAATACTGTATACAGGGGCGGCTCTAGCCATTTCGCCGCCCCAAGCACGTGCCTGCGAATGCTCCACCGAAGCCGCGGGACCAGCGGACCCGCCGCAGGCACGCCTGAGGGAGGTCCACCAGAGTTGCCTGCCGTCCTCCTGACAACCAGCAGAGCACCCCCCGCGGCATGCTGCCTCAAGCACGCGCTTGGCGTGCTGGGGCCTGGAGATGCCCCTGACTGTATAAACATGACTGCTACGTTACAAGTGGAATTAACTATATTCATCCCTTGTGAACTAAGTGACTTTAATTCCATTCCCAGGGATGACTCTGGGACCATAAAATGGAGCCATTACAAAAAGCAACATTGTCACTAACCAAAGCAGAGCTACTCTGCTGTGTTACAGCAATGGTGACAAGGGCACATCAAAACCGAGTCTCCTGAGCTCTCACAGTCTTATTTGAATCAGTTTGGGGATTTGTAAAATTGGATTTTTCTTTATCTGAACTGGTTTTGAAGGTCTAATTATAACTTTTGTGAAGAGGAGTGAGATTGCTACTATGAAAGGCGCTATATAAAAATAAAGGACTTGATGGACTGACATGCTGGCAGAGACCCAACATGTATATCACATGGGACCTGAGTGCAGCTGTTGTAGTCTGTGTTACAATAAATAACCATGAGAAGGTGCTTGGTCACAAGGGATTTTCTGGGAGGAATACCACCTGCTGTGCCACTTGGTTACACAAATGTGTACAAATTGGTGTAGGAAAAGCTAAAAGTTGCAACAATTACATACTTTCGGTTTAAAACGTGAAGATGACAATATTAGCTGCGTATATAGCTCATGTGCTAAGAAAGTATTGGATCAGTACATGTCATGATTCCCTACCTCTCCCACTCCACCAGCTATTCAAATAATGCCTCTGAGGTTGCTTAAATGTGTCCCTCTGCTCAACAAAAAAACAGTGCACTTGCTTCCTTCATTTTATGGGAGTTTTAATATTAACTGGCAAAGCACATTGTACACAGAAACGAAATGCATACTTCCTGCCTCTTCTCTTCAAAAGCAAAATCAATAGCAACTGCCAAGTAATAGACATGCAAGGATCATGCCGTGTAATTTTCACAGATGGCTGTCCTATTTAAGACTATACCTCTAGAGAGGATCTCTATTTATAACTAGCAGACTGATAGGTGGTCAGTACAGGGTGTTAATGTGACAAAATACTGTTTTTTAGAGTCACCAAAATGCCTCAACTCAAATGGAAGATGAAACTGCCGATGGCTTGTAAATACATCATTCATATCATTTGCTGCTGAAGGACAGAGAGAAAAGGATCAATCAAAACACACGGCATGCAATGCATTAAACACAAATCGGGTTGAATAAAGTCTATGAAATATTTACAGTGAAACATTTGCATGCTGTATAAGATTAGGATCTTTTTCTTTTTAGAAGACTTTCATGCCAGAGGTCATTTGTAACTTTAAATAAGCAACTGGCAATGAACCGAGCTGTCAGCACCACTTTGGAAAATGCCGAGTGTCCATAAATCTTGCTTGGTGCCTTCTGGGTTTCAATTACACAGATGTAAGCAGCACATTAACCCATGTCAGAAGTGAGGAGGCATTTAAGCCAATATCATAGTCCTCAGAAATAAATTTACATCCCCCCCCCTTTTTTTTAACTCAGTTTAAGAACAGTACTCTCTGATAGAACATTATAATATAATGTAAACCATTGAATGTTGCAGGATGTTACATTTGTTGACAAACCATAACTTTATTTAGGAAAAATAATCCAGTCAGTCAGTCAGCACCTATTGCAATTTGTCCCAGAGTTAAAAGTTCAATAAGCCAATGTTGCATTAAAAATAGGCCATGACGTTTGATAACTTAAGTATATATTCTCTATGCTGTTTGAACCTAGACTTTGAAGTCGGAGAAAGGTAAGATCTGTCAGACTTCTCATGGATTTACAAACATGAGAATCTAGACTATGCCAATGAAACACAAGAGCCAAATTCTGCCTTCAGTTACATCCATGCAGCCATATGACCAGTACCTATTGAGCCTCTGGGGTGGGATGGACACAAGCTAAAGGCCCCCGCCAGCCTCAGGGGAGGAGCCACTGGACCCAGGCATCAAAAGATTACAGGGGATAACAAGTGAAAAACAGGGACAAGAGTGAGGGTCACAGGTTCAAAAGCAGGGATCCAGAGGGGGTAGGGTGACCAGACAGCAAGTATGAAAAATCGGGCCGGGAGTGGGTGGGGAGTAATAGGAGCCTATATAAGAAAAAGACCCAAAAATCGGGACTGTCCCTATAAAATTGGGACATCTGGTCACCCTAAGAGGGAGACACTGAGCACAGAATCCCAGTCAGCATCCACTGCTCCTTTAAGGTATCTGGGGAGCCAGTGGATATGGCCCAGGGGAACTCCGCCCAAAGACATGACTTCAGGGAGGAGCAGAAATAGGCCTCACAGTTGCAGCCTCCTGGTATGGTGGATGACCACCTTGGCCAATGCCAGGCGGAAGCTGACAAGGATCTCATGATTTTGTGAGGCATGGATAGGGTGTGCATAGATCACGGGGTGCAGGGAAAAGTGCAGCCAGAAGGTTTTGGAGGAGCTGGAAAAGGGGCTCCAACCTGGTGTACTCCATGTAGATGTGCACCAGAGTCTCTCTCTCCACACAGAAGGGGCAGGTGTTGGGAGAAGTGGTGAACTATGCCCCTTACACACCCATGCTTACAGCTCCATGAAGGAGCCACCAACTAACGTCCATGGCAGGCTGTAGGACCAGGGTGGAATATGGATTGGCTCACTGGGGCTCCTCTCCCTCCATAGGTGGTAGGAAGTCCCACCACCAGGAGTCAGGGCAGGACACAGGGTGAGGAAGTGAAGAGCGTGGCGCATGAGCACGTATGGATGTTTCCTAGGTACAGTTCAGAGGCAGACCAGCTGCATGTTGTGCTGCCGGCTCAGGTGATGTGAAGGGGGCAGCCAGGAAGGCTTGTGGGGCGGGGGCCCGATGGTAAGGTCTGGAGGGCTGGGGCTATATGGATGGTAACTGCAGTAGCAAAATGAATTAACCTACACATCAGATAAGCATCCCCATGCTAGAGACAATTACACATTCACTAAACTATTCTGCTACTAAAGAGAAGTTTCCTTTTACCTTATTTATTTCTAGGTCCCTCAGAATGCTCCACTTACTGTACTTATTAGGATTATGGTCTGATTCTGCAGCTGTTCCACATGGGTGAATCCTACTGACTTAATGGGAATTGCTCATGTAAAGGGGCTGCAGAATCAGTTCCCAAGTTCTTTTGGGAAAACTAAATTAAGTTTCTCAAGCAGGCACGTGAAACTGTTCAGAGCTTTACTTGTTTTCTAGTTTAACAGTTTTACTCCATGATTTGAAATACTCTCAGGGCTAGTCTATAGAGACACTAAGTTTGCAGCAAGCTGGGATGTAAATATTACCCTGCACTAACCTGCTCTGTATTATGTGGACCCTGCTGCTGTGCACTATAAATTACCTGGTCAGTGTGCTTTAATCTACTCCTGTATCAAACCACTTAGAAGTCTAAACATGCATTTTATTTTCCTAGCAATTTTGTCTCTTTTTATTTTGCAAACAGCTTTTCCACTCAGTAATGCTGCTGGAGCTTGACATTAACAATCCATTTTTGTTTACTTTCTCAGGGGCTGGAGGGTGAGTGCCTTAAAGCTGCCTTGGCAAAATTCAGTCTTTTTATATATTTTTGACAGATAAAAAACAAACTATCAATTTAAATTTCCACAATTACAGGAAATTATGGGAGTTCAGACAATTATTCAATGACAGTAGACATTAGGATTAGAAAAAGTTAAAGCTTTATAACCATTAAAACACAAATTGGTAGCATCACATATCAAAATATACAAAGTAGATAACCCTAAAGCATGTTCTAAAGCAGCATTTTCTTACTTTGCCTATCAATTATTAATGGAAACATTTTTTCCCCCATTGGTTTGTGTGTGTACAGTGAAAGTAATGTTTACCAACATTTACCCATAAATATCTAATCTTGCCTTGCTTGAGGTCTAGTCCCTCTGTTCATCAGCATGAACAAGGATATCCCAAGGCTTTGGGAATAAGATATGTTAGTTAACCATTTCAGAGCCAGCAGAGGGCACACAAAAGTCCCATTAGCTTGTCTTCAACTATGTCTTAGATGTGCCAGAGACATTTCTCTTCAGTGGAATGGTGGATTTGGGGGAAAAACAAACATAAAATCATCACCACGAGTGATCAGACCAGATTCTGTCCTCAGTTACACACAGACAACCATATTGAACTAATCAAGATTGCACAGGAATAGCATCATATATTTAGAAGTAAGATATAGAATATTCACAAGTTATGGCAACTTCACATAAGTATTTTAAACCTCAAATTTGATCTGACAGGGACAAATCTAAAGATACAAAATGTTCAGATTTTGGCTCAGCCCCTATTTGAGCAAAACTTTCATTGACTGAGTTTGCCTGAGTAAAAACTGAGCAAGGTCCTCATGACTCAGAAATTATTTTTTTATTTCAATAAGTTTGTCTGGATGAAAACATTCCCTTTTGGTGTTTACAACCCAAATATTACTGCATTGTGCTAGTACAAGTGATCTTGAACCTGATGAGTCTACTTGCATTGCTTAAGAGGAGTGAATGAAAAAATAAACCAGCATAAATGGTGATAAGTACATAAGAGTTTTTAAATTCTCTCAGTTTCAATTATCTAAAGCATTACTAATAAGAGGCAATAAGTGTTTTTAAATTGATAGTGTCCCTTTAACATGTTTATTAGGTTAACAACTGTATAAAGCAGATTCTACTTTGCATTACAGTCATAAGTTTACTGCAACTGAAGTCCACCTTTACAGCAGTATAAATGAGAGCAGAATGTATCTCAATTATTTCCTATTACATCCATGAACATTCATAATATTCTATTATATGCATTTAATAATTAGTTGTTGTTCATTCTAAAGTTAACTGAAATTATTCCAAACAACTTTAAACAACTGTTTCATAAACTTTAAGGCCAGAAGGGGCCATTATAATTATCTCTTGCATAACACAAGCCATAGACCCTCACTCAGTTAGCATACGTTTTAGAAAGACATCCAATTTTGAGGCAAAGACTTCAAGATTCTATGGAGCATGGGAGCTTCTAATTAGAGAGTATCTATCGGGATTTAAAGCCTGCCACAATTAGGGTGCCCTACTGCTGCATGGAATGACAATAAAAATACTTAAGACAGGAAACAAAGGGCACTGCTACTGTGTGTCCTGGGGTGCATGATTCTCCCCCCCAATTTGCAGGCCAGCAGACTTTAAGTTTTGTTTTTCTTGTGAGGTGAATGTGAAATATGCAAGTACTACTCTGAAACAGAGGTTGTGTTGGGTGGGGGCAGGGGAAAGTGTTTAAAGACCTATAATTTCCATGGATATTTGCGTATCAAAGGGGGGATTATTTAAGGGATCATTTCTGAGGAAAAAGAAACACTTATGAAGCTGAGCATATAGGGGAGACAAGCGAAAGAGGAGGGATGCAACCAAACTATGCCTTCATCATCAAAACAGTACCTTATTGTGTTGTTTCTGTTGATGAGGTTCATATGTTTAAACTATGCCTCAGGCTGACCAGTGAGCTGTTTCCTACTAGTCTCCTCCATGCACTAATTGCTCAGTGGCAGCAGCTTTTGTATCTGGGAATGAGGACTGAACGTGGACCCTAGAGCTGTGGTATTCTGGGAAATGTAGTTTAGCAGTCACATGGCCTTTCTGTTCCTGGTGTGTCTGTAATTGGTTCAAGTGAATAATTTGATTTTAAGAATTATTAGATGTAGTTGATTAGCGTGACAACCAATAGGCATTACATGCAAGTTTGTTTGTTTTTTCTGTATGAAGAGAAATTTACATGCCAAGTAGGGGGAAGCAACTTCTCTAAAATGAGCTGAGCTACAACTAGGGAACATTCACCTACCAAGACACATTGCTGCATAGAACACAAGAGCTTATAAAAGCCTGCCTCAAGCTATGAGCATTGAGCTATGAGATTTTATGCTGATTTGTGATGCAGTTGGTAAAGCCCTTTGAAAGGCTTGTGATGGTTTGTCGTTTGGATTTTATTAAATTTCTTCTTTTAGTCTTTTTTCAAATAAAGAGAAATTTTGATTTGCACCTTTTTTCCCTTCACAATGAGATAACCCAGCCATGGAGGAAAAAAAGAAAAGAAAAGAAATAAAGTCATTTCAACCATCTCTGCAAACTTTGATAGAAGCAAGGAAGCTGGTAGGACAGAAAAGAAAAAAAATCAAGCTCAAAAGGACAATGGAGATGTAAAAAATATCTATGATTGCCTGAAAGAAATGTATGGATTACAGCTCCAGGCTCCCAAAGGAAATGTTGTCTAGTGAACTTTTTGATGGATAAAACAGCTACAAAGATGTGCTGGGGGAAAAGCATCTCCCACTGTGATCAGTATCAATCTGTGGAAAGCTAACAAGTAAGCTCATTTGAACCAGCCAAAATGGTATCTGGGGCAGATTTTGTTTTGATATGAGATGTATAGTCAATGAGAGAAGGTGGCACATTGCAGGCAGAGAGAGCAAGAGTTATAGGTACAACCAGCAAACAATTCCTGCCTAACCTGTGGAAAATATTTCAGAGCATTAGCCATCACTGAAGTCATGAAAGTTCTTTCCTTCTAAAATGATTAATCTGTAACACAAAGAACAACAAAGAAGTAGGCCTTCATTGCAAATCAAATAAATTGTTCTAGACTAGTTTCATTTTAGTGCATATTTTATTTTTGAGAAATCAGTGCCAAGACAAAGAGCATGACCTTTTCATACACATGACATTTTGCATTCACACGCAAATAGCAACCGTTGGGAGGATGTTTGCATATCTTTAATGTACAGCTTCTTAATATGGCAAAGCAAGCCCTGATGTGAAATGAAAGGAAGGTTGACAGAAGATGTAAGGATAAAGTCCCAAATCAACAAATGAGCAAGGCAGTCTAATGGTAGGACACGGAGTGGGGCTCTGCAGAACCACCACTCAAAAATACAAACGTCTGGTGAGTTTAACCAGGATACACTGGTAAATTCATAAGTTCAGGAACTGTTTGAGCCTGGTGGGGGGAGAAGAAAGAGGAAGGAAGTGTGGTGCTCTCTAGAGTCACTGAATATGTAAATAGGCATACTTGTCAACATTATGTATTTTTTTCCAAGGGATAATCCTCCAAATAAAATGGGATTCTGGGTGAGATTTCCAACTATTGGATGATTGTGCCTGAATACATTCCGAATTTTTGGTTATATGTAATATTAGCAGCTTCACTTTTAAAATCAAGACTGGATTTTTTTCTGAAAGATCTGCTCTGGAATGAATTCAGGGAAGTTCTCTGGCCTGTGTTACAGAAGAGGACACAGTGTTCCCTTGTGGCCTATAATCTATGAATCTGTAATTATCAGGGCACCAGGCTGTTCTTGCCAACCTTTCATGTTTGACCAATACACAGTAACAGCATGTGTTATTCACATTACTGTGTATATCAGAAAAGTACATACCAGTTCTGCTCACCCTTTTAAGTATATACCACTCACTCAACAATGGGCATAAGATGCAAATTTCAGACTGAGTGTATTACATTGAAGTATTTGCTACAAGCAATTTTTGGTTCAGTCATGCATTTGAAATCTGTGTTAAACTTGTAAGCTATCACTTAAAATTCTCTGGGAGTTTCCTAGTCCTGCTCAGGGATGGCTCTGTGTTTTTTACTGCCCCAAGCGCGGCAGGCAGGCGGCTTTCAGCGGCGCGCCTCCGGGCGGTCCGCTGGTAACGCGGATTTGGCGGCATGCCTGCCGGAGGTCTGCCGGTGCTGCGCCATTGGCATCCCCGCTGCCGAATTGCTGCCGAAGCTGCAGGCCTGGTGGACCTCCCTCAGGCGTGGCACCAAAAGCTGTGTGCCTGCTGCTCTCACAGCGACTGGCAGGCCACCCCAGGCATGCACTTGCTGTGCTGGTGCCTGGAGCTGCCCCTGGTCCTGCTTGTAGACTAAGGAGCTCTGTAGAGAAATATACAATCTGAGTCTATCATCAGTCAGTTTGCAAGGAGCCAGCCTGCAGCAAGGTGGGTTGAGTTATGCCTCTTTGCCTTAAGAAGCAGCCTGCTTTCTCTCTCTCTCTCTGTTTTTGGTTCTTGTATGTAAAAGTTCTGTATTTTAAGAATTAAAGTACACCTCTACCTCGATATAACGCTGTCCTCGGGAGCCAAAAAATCTTACTGCGTTATAGGTGAAACCGTGTTATCTCGAACTTGCTTTGATCCACTGGAGTGCGCAGCCCCGCCCCCTCGGAGCACTGCTTTACCACGTTATATCCAAATTTGTGTTAGATCGGGTCGTGTTACATCAGAGTAGAGGTGTACTACTACAATTCAGCTTCCCAGAAAGAGTATTTTATGCTTTTTGCTATTTTCTGTTTCTATATCATGAACATAACAGGTTCATTGAAAGATTTTCACATTAACAAAGTGGCTTAACAAAGACAAGAATTTGGCAGCATTTGCATATTCAAAGTGTATAAAATATAAGTGCATGAATAAAAACAGTTTAAAAAGCACTGAAAAAATACATAACAGCAGAAACATTGACTTAAACACATAAAAAGATGCACACATACATCTACACTGAAAAAATCATAAGAACATCCACCAAAACTAACAACAGCTTTGCAAAACTGAACAAACACCAGCAATGGGGAAATGTTAAAGGTTCTTAGGCTTGATTAAACATCGGGTAGTTGATTTTCTGAAGCTATGAAAACCACATCCCATGTGGCTCAGTCCTCACATAACTCCCCTCACTCTGTGGCTCTCTCTACTTGATACTATCTTCTTGAGATGGAGGAGGCCTGATAGTCTACTAAACCCACTGGGCCGCTGACATCTTCAGGAGGCAATCAACAGGCCTGCCCCTTTCTGTGCAGCCTTCAGGGCATAAATCCCAAAACAAATCTGCTAATAGGTAGGGTGTGGAATTGTGTATGGAGAAGTGACTTCAGGATAGCATTGAGAAGATATACTGGTGATGGGTATGAATGGGGAAGGTAAGGAGGTAGCAGTAGCAGGAAAAAAGACCGCTCCCTTTGTGCATTGCTGGGGATACACATCATGGAAATGGAGCAGTAATGATGGGCAGGAAGGAGATAAATCAAGACTATTTCCATCTCCCACCTCTCCCCAGAAACCACCTGACAGGACTTATTTACATAGGAAATGTAAACTTGTAATTCATCACTGGACCAGCTACATAAGAACAGCCATATTGGGTCAGACCAAAGGTCCATCTAGCCAGTATCCTGTCTTCTGACAGTGGCCAATGCCAGATGCCCCAGGGTGACTGTGTCCCAGAAGCAGGATGACTGTGTCCCACCCTCAGGGCAGCACTTAATTGGCACATTCTAAATCTAGACATTCTATGAGCATGGATTCAAAACACTAATACACATGGTAAGACCATAGCTAGCAATCTTATTATCGGATCTGCAAATGCTATCATTGGCATGTTACACTCATGTAAAAAAGGCATATTTACAGAGGAATTTAACTGTTGGTTTATCAAGCCTTAGATTTACTGTCTGTGAATTTACCATCCCCTGTAAAAGGCCATCCCCTTTTTTCACTGCAGAAAAAAAAGTTTGCATATGCACACGTATTAGCAGCAATGTGATGCAATTCTTAGGTGTGTAATGCTTTTAAAACCAGTTTAAGAGCAACTGTAATTTATGCAGCAGTGTCAATCTGAGCTGTTATGGGTAAGGAAAAGTGTATCATTTTGTTATCAACATTTACATTAGCATGTTAAATAAAAGACTGTTGTGTGTAAACCAAGATTTTTACTCATTTTTATGACATCTGCAAACATTTATGTAATGTTTACAGATTATTATGACACACAAGTCAGATAAATATTGGGAAGCATGAGTTTGCATACACAATAGAAAAAAAAATTCAGGAGGGGCTGCATAATACAGTAAACCTGAATCCTTTCAGCTGCATTTTTTATACTTTGTTTCCAGTGGGAATGACACAAAGTTATAATTAAGTCTTGCAAAAATTTGGGACAGAATATTAAACTTCATGCTTTAGGATTAAGCCAATCTCTAACTATTAGAGACTGGAATGACACCTAATGTAGGAGGGAAAGGAGCAGGGCCGGCTTTAAGCCGATTCACCCAAGTCCCCGGAATCGGGCCCCGCGCTGAAAAGGGCCTCGTCCCTGCGCCTAAGGGGGCCCTGCTCTGGGGGTCTTTGGTGGCATTTTGGCAGCAGGGGGTCTGCTCCGGAGGTCTTCGGCAGCATTTTGGCAGTGGGGGGGTCCACTCCAGGGGTCTTCAGCGGCATTTTGGCGGCGGGGGGGTCCTTCGGTGCCATGGAAAACCTGGAGCGGACGCTCCACCGCTGAGTATTCTAATCTGGCCCCGCGGGTCATAAAGCCGGCCCTGGAAAGGAGGAGGTGAAATTATCCCCCCCCCCACCTACTGCAGGGTTCTTACATCTTCCTCTGAAACATCCAGGTACTGGCCACCTGTCAGAGATGGACTAGGTGTCAGGCCTGACTCAGGCTTGCAATTCCGCTGTCCTAAGAGCACAGCTTATATAAAGGAGCTGGGCCAGCTCAAACCACAAACTATCTGAAAAATGATCTGCTCCATCAGGGAGACAACTCATTGGAGTCAGGGGAAGGTCAATACTCCCCTTCCCAGGCACAACAGATCTCGGTTGCAATCACACGCTGAGCTAGGTAAGCTGCACAATTGACAAGTACGTGTGTCAGTCACGCTAACGCTGAGCCCAGGAGCAGCCCATCGCTTACTCAGTTCCTGGAGGGGCCACTCCAGGTCTCCGGCGGGGCGGGCTCACAGAAAATTAGGAAGCAGAGAAAAGGCTGTTTAGAGGCGGGGAGTTGCCTAGGCTGCTCCTTAGCCACACGCCTCCTCGGCGAGAGGCGCATCACCTTGCACGCAGCGCAGCGCCGGCCCGGGCCAGCGGCATTCCCCGGGCTGGGGCCGGCTCTTCCTTCCCTGCCTGCGCCTCGCCAGGGCGGTTAGGTGCAGGGAGGGACCCGCTCTCACTTCCTCATTCGGCTCGCTCGCCCTGCGGCAGCAGGTTGCTGCTCTTGGGGAGCGTCTCCGCTGCCGCTGCTGCAGCCCGGGGAGCGGGAGCCGGGGCAGGGAGTCCCCGGTCGCTGCCTTCCCTTCCCTTCCCTGCCCTTCCCGCGCGCGAGCAGCAGGTGGTGCGGATGGGAAAAGCGGAGCCGGGAGGAGGCGCGAAGATGAGCCGAGGCATGAGGGTCCTCCCCGAGGAGCAAGAGGAGGAAGTGCTAGAGGAGCTGCAGAGCCTAGGGTAAGGGGCAGCACGGCCCTGGGCTTTCCCTGCACCCCGCGCGGGGCGGTCAAGCCACTCTTTGAAGCCCTCCCCCCAGAAATCGCATTGCTGGCCCAGCTGGTACCTAGCTGCAGGTCACTCCTCCTCCCTCCTGCTGGCATGTCCCCCTCCTCCCTCTCCGCTTGGAAGCCAGCGGGAAAGCAGGAATCGCTCGGCATTGTGTGCATGGTGAGCAATCACAGGAATGCCCTGGGCTGCTTCAACGGCGGCAGCTGCAGGAGGGCGGGTGGCTTGGGGACTTCCAGCCCAAGAAAACGGTTGTGATGGTTGTCCCCCTCCTTCCCCACCAGGAATGAGGAAGTTGTTCTCACCAGCTCTGGGTCTCTGCCTGTGTTCTCACCAGCTCTGGGTCTCTGCCTGTGTCCGGATCTCAGTGCAGCTGGGTGTATGTGTGTGGACTCAGCCTGAAGGGGTCATTGCAAGTGGCTCTTTGAGAATTTGTTGTTGTTCTTTTTTTAAAGAGGATGATCTGTTAAATCACCCAAAATGTGAATGAATAAAAAATGCAGAAAAGCCTGCAGGAAGCTGTATAGATTAAAGAGGGACATTTCAGCAGCTGTTAGGATTTGAGTTTGTCTGCTGCTGCTGAATAGTCTTTGAGAGTTAGCATTTTTTCAGAACATTTTAACAGAATTATGATTTATTTATTTTGAATGCACAGTTGAAAAAATAGGGCTTCCCTGAGGTGAGGAGAGAA
Source organism: Mauremys reevesii (assembly GCF_016161935.1). Lineage (NCBI taxonomy): Eukaryota > Metazoa > Chordata > Testudines > Geoemydidae > Mauremys > Mauremys reevesii. Next base: position 35,556,014 of record NC_052627.1, on the reverse strand, counting down.
AAAAACCAACACAATAATATGAGGGTTCTGAATTACTATTTGCTTGGTTTGGTACCTTTGCTATTATCATTATGAACTGGGAGATAATGAAGAGTTAAAACGTGTCCTTATACTTGATCAGAAATGAGAAATATGACTGTACTAAAATGGTAGTAGCTGGCAAATTACATAGACAAAATGCTTGTTCTGCAACTACACCCGAGCCTCTAGTTAACTTTAAAGGAAGCTCTGTGTGTGCATCCCAGGGCAGAATTTGGTCTCCCTCCATATGGTCAAATTCTGTGCTGAGTTACACCCTTTGCAATTCCTTTACTTTCCAATGTAGCATGGGGTGCCATTGACCACAGCCTTTGGAGCAATGGTTCCTAGTGATTCTCAGTTCAGATTTGGTCTAATGTATGTGAAGTCTTAGAACTAAATTAGAGTCTAGATTTTGTAATATGTTTCTAGACTGTAATTCTTCAGGGAATGAATGTCCCTCGTGTATTTTGGACTGCAGCAAATTCATTCTTGCACTTTGAATAACATATTTCATAATTATATATTTCTGTTGAAATCAGTTGCCACACAATGGTAAAAAGATATCTATGTAGATTCTTCCTCTGACTCCATCCATCATCATGCCCTAGGTCCACTGCAATGCTGAGGCAGTTATGTTTGTAAATATAAATGTTCAAAGGTCAAGAAATTAAAATTTAGTGGGATTCAAGGCTGGCCGAAGATTGCAAGTATCCCACTGATACCCAACACAGTCTATTCACAATTTAAATATTCTCCTACAGGACAATCCCAAAGGCAGTGTTTGTGCTGTCATTGCTGCCCCTACACACACATCCCCACGCTGACAACAGAAGGAGCAGCAGCAGAACAAAAGTGATGGGAACATGTTTTCAGTAGTTTCAGCAGGTCAAAACTTTACCCATCTTCCTGCAGTTTGGTTTTATTCACTGGAATAACTCTTGCTGAAACACAAAATCCAGCCAAAGCCTTTTCACCAGGCTCCCCAAGTTCCTATCCAAGAACTGCATAGCCCGCATCATCTCTAGAGAGTCACTCTTCTCTCCTTAATACCCGATTGAGTTAGCAAAACATCTGCAACAGGGAGTTCAGCAAAACCAGCGTAACATTTTCCCCACTAGATCATCATCTACTAATCGGGTTTGGTTTCGTCTTGTAACACAGTACTTCTGAAAACGTGTCACAAATTGGGTGCCCAGAAATGGAGTCACTCAAAATTACTAGCCACTGTTGAAAATGTTCGTTATACATACACATGAAAGTTTAAACTATGGACCAGTGCTGGTAATTGGTTGAGTGCATTTTGCAAGATCTGCCTACAGTGCTTTCAGCATGCCAAGAAAGTGAAACTGACTAGGCTTGGATCAGTTTCAGGCTGGCTGGGTTGCTCTAGGCCAGGGGTTGGCAACATTTCAGACGTGGTGTGCTGAGTCTTCATTTATTCACTCTGATTCAAGGTTTCGCGTGCTGGTAATACACTTTAACATTTTTAGAAGGTCTCTCTCTATAAGTCTATAAACTATTGTTGTATGTAAAGTAAACAAGTTTTTTAAAATGTTTAAGAAGCTTCATTTAAAATTAAATTAAAATGCAGCTCTTATCAGTTTAGTGCAGTGGTTCTTCACCTGAGGTGCACGCAGGGCCGGCGCAACCCATTAGGTGACCTAGGCGGTTGCCTAGGGCACTAACATTTGGGGGGCGGCGACCACAGCGTCCGGATCTTCGGCCGCCATGGTCGTTGTCGGTATTTCAAGGGCGGGACCTTCGACCGCCTCTGTTGGGGGTGCCATTTCGGGCGCAGGACCTTCCACCGCCTAGGGCGCCAAAAAAGCTGGCGGCGCTCCTGGGTGCATGCACCCCCTGGGGCAGAGCCGGCGCAAGGATATTTTGTGCCCTAGGTGAAACTTCCACCTTGCACCCCCCCGCTCCTTGCACATCGGTTCATTGAGGGGCAAATCCCAACAAGCCTTTATAGACCCCAGGGGCCAGCCATGCCCAGGGGCTGCTCCCCAGACCAGGTTCCCCCCTCCCCGCCCCCTGAACTCCCCTGGAGGGTGCACAGCCCCCCCCCCCCCACGAGCTCTCCCCACCCCACCCTGGTGGCCCCCGCCCCGAGTCCACTCACTGGCTTTGCCGGCCTTGGGCCACTGCAGCAGCTTGGCAGGAAGGAGCCGCCTTCTGGAGGTACCGGAGAGCCAGAGCGTCCTGCTTGTGGCAGTAGCGAACCCCAGCCATGGAGGAGCTGGCGCGGTGGAGAGGGGCCGCAGCCCTGTAAAGGCGGCCCCCCTGCCCCTCCTGTCCAGGCTGCGGCCCGGCGCTCCCCAGGGGGCTCCTGCAGGCTGCAGTGGATGTATGTGGGTGCCAGCCCCCATGTGCCCCCTGGCTCCTCCCTCGCCTAGGGTTACCATATTTCAACAATGAAAGAAGAGGGGAGAGCCCTGCCCCCATCCACTCCCTCCTACTTCCTGCCCCGACTGCCCCGGTCAGAACCCCCAACCCCCACCCTGACTCCTCCCTCAGAACCCTCAATCCCCCCGCTCCTTGTCCCCTGACTACCCCCTGCTGAGACCCCCCCCCACCCTAACTGCCCCCCTAGGACCCTGCTCCCTACCTGTCCCCTGACTGCCCCAACCCTTATCCACAGCCCCACCCCTAGACGGACCCCGGGACTCCCATGCCCCATCCAACCACTCCCCACCCCCTGACAGGACCCCCAGAACTCTTGACCCATCCAACCCTCCCCGTGTTCCCTGACTCCCCTTACCATGCCCATGCTGGTCAGACGCTGGCTCCACATGGAGGCAAAACACGCTGCTGGGCTGCTGTACACACAGCCCCTTCCCTGCAGAGTGCTGAGGAAGCGGGAGTGGGGGAGCTGCAGGAGGGGCGGCAGCGGTGGCGGCTCACACTCCCGGGAGCCGCAGAACCCGAGCTCGGTGAGGTGGAAGCCAGGGGGCGTGCCTGCCCAGGCTGTGGCCCCATGCTCCCCCCTGGGGGCTCCTGCAGCGGATGCATGCGGGCGGCGGTCGCCATGCGCCCCCCGGCTCCTCCTTCGCCATGCTCGGGCTCTGCGGCTCCCGGGAGTGAGAGCCGCTGCCCCTCCCACAGCAGGCTCAGGGCCCCGTGCCCTGGCTGCTCAAACTCCCGGGAGCTGCAGAACCCGAGCGCGGTGACGGGGGAGCCAGGGGACATGCCTGCTGCTGGTCTGGGGTCCTGGCCGCCGGCCCCGCTCAGCCTCCTGCCAGCCTGGGGTTCCATTCACTCATCCAGCAGTGGGCTGAGCGGGGCCGGCGGCTGGGACCCCGGCTGGCAGCCGTGTGCCAGGCAAAATCGGCTTGCATGCAGGGCCGGCTCTACTGTTTTCGCCGCCACAAGCAATGCACTGAATTGTAGCCGTGGACCGGGAGGGCGGGGGGCAGTCCATGTGCCGTTAGGGCGGCACGCGCGTTTCCGCAGTGGCGGCAATTCGGAGGCAGCTTCTGTCTTCAGCCGGAAGACAGGAGCTGCGCTGCCGCGGACAGCTGAACATAGAATCTGCCACCGAATTGCTCTTACCGGGGAAAACTCGTGTGCCGCCCTAACGGAGCACGGACAGCCCCCGCCATCCGCGGCGGCAATTAGGCACGCTGCTTGGGGGCAAAAACACAGGGACTGCCGCCCCTTGCAGATTGCCGCCCCAAGCACCTGCTTGGGATGCTGGTGCCTGGAGCCGGCCCTGCTTGCCAGGGCCGCCCAGAGGGGGAGGCAAGTGGGGCAATTTTCCCCAGGCCCCGGGCCCCACAGGAGAGTTTTTTGGGGCCCCTGGAGCAGGGTCCTTCGCTCGCTCCAGGGGCTCTAGAAAAAACTCTCACGGAGCCCGGGCCCCCGGAGCTTCTTCTGCTCCCGGTCTTTGCTGGTAGGGGGTCCTTCTGCTCCGGGGCTGAAGGACCCCCACCGCCGAATTACCGCCGAAGGGGGACCTGCTGCCGAAGTGCAGCCTGGTCTTCGGCAGTAATTCGGCGGCGGGGGGCCCTTCCGTTCCGAGACCTGCCGCCGAAGTGCCCCGAAGACCTGCGGTGAGGGCCCCCCCCCCCCGCCGAATTACCGCCAAAGACCCGGCTGCACTTCGGCGGCGGGTCCCGCTTCGGCGGTAATTCGGCGGTGGGGGGGCCCCGCCGTGGGTCTTCGGGGCACTTCGGCAGTGGGTCCCGGAGCAGACGGACCCCCCGCCGCCGAATTACCGCTGAAGCGGGGGGCCCCCGCCGCCGAAGACTCCAGACCCCTGGAATCCTCTGGGCGGCCCTGCTGCTTGCATGCCACCTTTGGCACGCGTGCCATAGGTTGCTGACCCCTGCTCTAGGCAAAAGCTGTGGATGGGAGCAACAGCATAGATAGGAGTGAGGAGGAGGAGGAGAGAAGTCATGGAAGTGAAGCAGAAGAGGCAAAGAAGTAAGGAGAAAACCACAAATAAAATCACAGAAGCAGAAAGGCTGGGAGGGCATCTATAATTTCCGAGGAAGTTGGTGAAGATTAGAAGACCCACAAGGGAAAAGAATACTTAATGTAAGGGTGGAGATTGTGTGTATTTCTTTTGGTGACCAGTTTAATTAATGAAGAAAGTAAACTGGACACTCTGAAGAAACTCAGAATTAAAACCTCCTCCCAACAGATATTCTCCCCCATTCCCATTTGAAAGTGTATAGGCTTGAAGATCTGCTCATGGCAAAAGTGAAATGAAAGCACTGAGTAATGGTTCCCACAGCAAATGTAACTTATTTTTCTTTTTCTTTTGTAATATTACTGTCATGATGTTAAAGGTACAAATCGGCTGAGTTGTAGCTGCTGTGAGAATCATAACTTCTCATTACCTGACATTCATTTAGACCCTGATCCAGTAAGTTAGTTTGAGCAGGCAGAGACCTGTGCCCATGTGGAACCCACTGACTTCAGTGGGAATCCGTCCTCAGAGACAATCTTGCAGAATCACAGCTTCACATTTTCAACCATGACATAGCAGATCAGGGCATGCAGGTGAATGAAACATAGATGCAGGGATGGATTGAAAAGGAGAAGGGCTGTAACTTTATTTATTTTACTTTTAATTTTAATGGAAGGGGCTCCACCCCACCCACCCCCAAATACCAGGCATCTGCTTGAGTGCAGTGCAATGTTAAAAGGCCCCTTGCCAAATAACCAATATTCAGGGTTGGTCCCCTTCTGCCTAACTGCTAGGATTCAGCCCATCTCTGAATGCTCTCACCCTTCCCTTATGAGGGGGAACGAGGGCATACAGGAAGGGTACCTCAGTCTGAGAAGACAAAGTCTCCCCTTTTTTCTCCCGGTTAATAGGATTCACCAGTTATCTCTTGGGTCTGAGAGCTGGCTCGTTGAAGCCTCTCACCTACGCTGGACATGGGGAGCCACCCACATAGACCATCTTGCAAGATCAAAGCCTTAAATTCTCACCTATAATGCAGGCTTTTTCGGTTAACATCAGTCTAGGACAAGGACAAATGACTACCCATACATTTGTGCAGTCCCTTCTGCAACAAAACTTGGAACCTTATCGGGGCCTCTCAGCATTACTTTAATATAAGTAATGTAATTTTTTAAAATTGAAATTCTTCAAAGAAAAAATAGATAGTGAGTGATCACACAGTGAAAGAAATGCCTGTGCATTTATTCCAACGTGTAATATGAGAATCAAATGGGAAAATAACTAAGGGAAAACATAAAAGGAAAGATGCTGAGACTTTTGTAATACATTGGATTAGACCTGGCCTATATTAGAAAAGTTGGCCAGTGTAACAATTTAAAAATCAATCTAGTTACACCAGTGCAAACCCCTACTATAGATACATCTAAACCAGTTTAAGGCTTGATTTAGTTTAATTCCATAACCCTTTTGGTTTCCTTAGAGTGTATAAAAGAGGCCTGAATGGTTGGTTGTCTTTTTGTTCCTTTACTTGAAATGTTTTTTCTGTTTGTTGTTATTTATATCAGGAATGTCAATTCTGGTCTTCCCGTGATTTGCTGGAGGCCTTGTTGGGGTACTGTGAGATATTTATCGTGAGTTCTGTCACACCTTAATTGAAGAGGTGGAAGGGTTAGATTGAATTGAAACAAAAAGGAGGAAGGCCAAGAGGAGAAAAAGTGAAGTTTTTAATTGTCCCTTTTGATCAAGTGCCAGTCTGCTCTTTCAGCAGTGGTTTGTGGCCTTTCAGCTATTTTTAACCCACTTTCTACTATAAAAGCTAAAACTGAGTTGTTCATTATTCCACTTGTTTTTTTAATAGAAGAAAGTGAGTTGAAACTGGCTGTTAGGTCATAAACTGCTGTTGAAAAGGCAGCTAGACATTTGGGCCACAGGACAGGGGAGCTAGGAACACAAATACCCCAGGAACTTTGGAAAAATAAGTTAATGTTAGAAGGAAATTAAAAAAAATTAATATAATTAGAGTAGTTTAGAACAGAGGTTTATAACCTTTCCCCTACTATTTTGTATCAGCTTTTGAGTAGAAACTAGTTTTCATGGTGGAAGGATACACACTGCGAAAACACCACTTAAGTAATGTGTTTTTTAAATTAACTGTAAAGTCAATGAGCCGCAGCTAATAGCACAAAATCATTATAGGTTACTGGCAAACTTTGGGTTGTTGAAGGCACCTGGATGCATTTGGGACCGAGCAATAGTGGCTCATTGCTAAACTGAAAACCATTAGACATAAGGCACACTACACCTTCAAAAGAGGTGTGCAATTCATGTGCCAGTGGAGAAGCTGCACCAGACATACCTTCTGCTTCACTGTACAGAAACAAAGAAGTTTGAAGAGGCTTTGAAGAAGGAGCCATCAGATATGGGAAACCATGTCACTTGAAGTGTGAGGAAAAAAATTTCTTCATGTTTGAGACAAAGGAGAGAGGCTACAGGAAATGCCTCGTGTCACCCTGCCATCAAATCAGAAGTGGACAGGAAAGTTAAATGACTGCAATAACTAGAACCCATGCGTTCCATGGTGAAATCCTTCTCTAGACACCCAGAGTAATACCGTAACTTCATGTACTCTGTGCACTAATTTTGACAACAGTTGTTTGTATTCCTGTTGTGTAAAAACATTGAAACCAATGTTTGCAAAAGCACCTTTTCCCTCCCACCTCCAACATAACTCAAAAACATATATTACTCAAAATGTCAACAACCAGGGGGTAAGACTTTTCCCTGAAAATTTTAAACAGAGATAATCTCAAGCAATGTAAATCCAGTTCTTTGAGGTCTGATTGCAGATTTTCCTCAGACTGGGTTATTTTTCTCCAGAATCTCAGTTTGCTTTCAAGAGACATATTTTTACTCTTTCTAATTGGGAAGTTTTCAAATCAAACCCAGAAACTAGCCATGCCTCACTCTCTCCTTTCTTTTGTTTAGCTACCATACAGTCTTGGAGAACCCCCATCACCTCTTTGCATTCTCTTCCCTTTGGCCACCCAGTCTTGGGGGCGAGGGAGGGGGTGGAAGGATGATGGCCAGTATAGGCAGCAAATGCTTGGAGCTCTTTGGATAGTCAAGAGTTTTGGGGGGTCAAATAATCATGAGTCAAGTGTGAAAACTCAAATGTTGCTAACGACACAAGGAAGGTGTCTGGCAAAAGGAGCGAAAAGGAAGAAGCTGGAACATCCTGAATAGCCTAAGAGACTGGAGTCGTCAGTTAAAACTCTCTTCCCTGAAATTACTAAAAAGCTTAAAAGGGAAGCATTGAAATTCACCACGAGATACACAAATGTATCTGCAAAAGTTTGTTAGCGAGACTTCTTACTGACAAAGGAGGAAAAAAGGCAATTTTTAAAAATTCTGTATTTAGTTGCTCCTAGGATCTACTTATAGTGTTTATAGCTGTTTCTGTTCATATATGCTAACTTCTATTTGTGCTGCGATTAGAAACACATTTGATGCAATCATGGGGCATAGGGGATTTAGGGGAATTCCATCCTCTTGTAATTCATATATTTGCGCAAGAGGTTAGAATGTGGATCAGCTTGTCATCTGAAAAGCAAGAGGCCAGTTCTGCAATGTAATTTCAATAAGTATGAGTTGCAGTGCTACTGGTTCATTTTCTGTTCTTTCTGGTATGAAGGTGACAGCAATATTGTGTAATATTATTTTTGAAGTGTTTTTCTGTACATGCCAAGAGTTTCTTTTTTGTAATGTGTATACAGTTCATCTTGTTTTTCCACACTGATGGGTTTTGTACATACTTTAGTAGTATGCTATGTTATACTGAACAACAAATTTCTTTAGGTAGAAGGAGGAAGGAAACTATACCACATTCAGGCCTTTATACTGTAGTGATACACCTCTACCCCGATATAACGCAGTCGTGGGGAGCCAAAAATCCCTACTGCCCGGTGAAACACCATTATATTGGGGTAGCAGTTGCAGGGCTGCAGTGGTGATTTAAAGAGCCCAGGGCTCCGGCTGAGGGGATCCCCGCTGCTGCAGCCCCGGGGTAGGGGCGGCAGGGCTCCAGCGGGATTTAAAGGGCCCGGGGCTCCCCGCAGCAGCCGGAGCCCCGGGCCCTTTAAATCGCCAGTGAGCCCTGCTGCTGCAGCCCTGGGGTAGCAGCAGCAGGGCTCCGGCGGTGATTTAAAGAACTCCGGGCTTCGGCCACTGCGAGGAGCCCGGGCCCTTTAAATCGCTGGCTGAGCCCCGGTGCTGCAGCCCCGGGGTAGCAGCGGCAGGGCTCCAGTGGTGACTTAAAGGGCCTGGGGCTCCCTGCAGGAGCTGGAGCCCCGGACCCTTTAAAGCGCCGCCGGAGCCCCGCTGCTACCAAGCTATATGTGAACCCGTGTTATATTAGGTCGCGTTATAGCAGGGTAGCGGTGTATATTTTTATTATGTACTCTGACAGAGTGATGAGCACAGGATAAATGCTTAGGGCCCTGTTCTGTCCTCCTGTATCTATCTGTTTAACTAAGGTCAGAATTAGGCCCTTATGGAAATAGATTATTATATTAAAAAGCAGATGAGGATCTAAAGATGAAGGAAAGGAAATTGGAGACACACAGAAATAGATAATCAGTTGAGAGATGGGGAAGAGAAAATGGAAATGAGAGTGGAAGAGAATAAAGAAGCGGAAGGAGAAAAAGAATACAGCTAGAAAAGATGTAAGCCTTTAACGTTGGATAAATTAGTTTCAATTACTCATGTTCCTACATTTTATAATTTTTTCTCTAGCAGAACAAAATTATGGAGGAGGATCTGACCTTAACGTCTGGTTTTGTTCTGCAAAGTAGGCCCCTTCTTACCCAGTAGCTCTGCTCCCTGTGGATATTTGTTTCTGTTTACTGACTAAAATAATTTTCTGCTATCCTTTACTCATTTTAGCCCTACAGAGGGGGAGGGAGTTTGATGCTATTTCTGTTCACGCTCCATCAGCAGAATTATTAGCTATGTCCTGATTGCAGAATCCTTACTGTTAGTGACATGTGAGGCAGAGAGAACTCAGTTTGACTCTCAGATACCAGATGGTGTTTCCAGGGCTGGCGAGTAGAAAAATATATATTTTTTAAACTAGTAACTCAGCATAATTGATCTGGAAATCAGTGAGACAATAAATATAGGAACCAGTGATGCCATATTGCAAAGTCACTTTTCAGAGTAGTGGTCCACTTTGTGTCTGATCCAATGCCCACTGAAGTCATAAAAGGCTTTTCTATTGTCTTCAGTGGGCTTTGGATCTGGCTCTTTCTGTCTGGGAACATGCATAATTCCATGGGCAATAGAAAGGTAAGAGAGATGTCATTTGATTTGCAAAAATCTACAGAATCATAATTGGATATTATTCAAAATCCCTTTATCCCACAAGGACAATGGTACCAAACACGACAAACCTAGAACAATTATTCAGGTTAAGAAGAGGTTAGACAAACGCCTGTCAGGAATGGTCTAGATAATCTTAGTCCTGCCATGAGTGCAGGGGATGGAACTAGATGACCTCTTGAGGTCCTTTCCAGTTTTATGATTCTATGCAGATATATATATTCAAGAAAATGTTTAAAAATAGGGGTTTTTAATTATACTTAAGACAGGCATGTCAAACATGCAGCCCTCACACTGTTAAAATGTGACCCTTGACTGACAGTACTGTGTTACCGGTTAATACTCAGAACCCGATACCCAATTAATTTTTTGATGTTACAGATTACTATAAGTGGAAGCAGTGCTTCAAATTGATTTACCATCATTGGCAAAAAAAAAGTAGTAGTTCAGTGGTATTGATTATCAGCTTTGTTTATTATGTCAAAAGAGTTGTAATGAGGCACTGGTTAAGATGTCAGCATCTCCAGAAATTACTGGATTCCATCCACAAATGGTATGCACATTGGTACATAAGTACAGTAGAACCTCAGAGTTATGAACACCAGAATTACAAACTAACCAATCAATCACACACCTCTTTGGAACCAGACGTATGCAATCAGGCAGCAGCAGAGACAAAAAAACCCCAAAACCAACCAAACAAAAAAAAGTACAGTACTATGTTAAATGTAAACTACTACAAAAATAAAGAGAAAGGAGCAGTTTTCTTCTGCACAGTAAAGTTTCAAAGCTGTATTAAGTCAATGTTCAGTTGTAAACTTTTGAAAGAACAACCATAATGTATTATTCAGTTTTACAAACAACCTCCATTCCTGAGGTGTTTGTAATGCTGAAGTTCTACTGTACTGTACATTATATAATTTACGTCTTCTGTGAAAAGCAGTCTGATGTGTTTGAAGTGATTTTCCAAAGTGTACAGGACTTGCCAAACCAGTTCCACACACCCAGCGTACATTCCACTCCCCATGACCTATTGAGCACCCTGGAGAGCTGAAACATCACAAAACAGATCAAGCAATTTCATCAGGTTGAATTGGTGACAAAGCCAACTTTTGGGATGGTGCAGCAATACCTGAAGATGGTTGAGCCTTTGTTGCCTTTTATTCAATTTGTCAGGACTGCTAATTGGAATTTGCATCTTGCAGCATTGGAAGACTTCATGAAATACTTTTTTGCTTTACATGAACTATTCTGCAATGATTGCCTGGTACCTCACTGAAGTAAGAGGTGTAGAAAAGTCTGACCTGGACATATGGGAAGAATTTCAAAAAGGAAATTGGGTTGTTAAAACATCACCAGTTCCCTTCTGTGCTCTTGTCTCAGATGAAGCCTTAGAACATGAAAACAGAGCAGTGAAGGTCATTGGGGGCTGGTGGGCATAACACAACATCCAAATACTCTCTCCTGTTTTTTTCTGGCAGCCTCAGAACATTAATCATGGCTGGGATGACTTACTCAGAAGTAACCAAACTCCATCTAGACTCATTGAGTGTTTAATGCCAAGAAGGGGCAATTTTAAAGCTACAGGTTGAGCGTAGTCACCTTGGCAACCCATTTGCATATGATGAACCGGAGCTCATTAATATAATGAGAAAAGCAGCCTTCAGTGATGAGCTAGCTAAAAATGGTAGTTGAATGGATACTTTGGGTCATTATTTGTATGAAACCTTCAAAACCCAAAGAATTATCCAAGGCTCCATCAATGGATGGGCTCCAATCAAGAAGAACAGACAAAAGCTGTACTCAAATGCAAAGAAGAAAGTCAAAGTGAAGGTGGCAGATCCTATTAAAGAGCTCACTGCAGAAAGGTAATTGTTTGCTTGTCTTCTGGTCATGTCCACACCCCAACGTGATGTTGATCTACATGAGTCTTTGGGAAAGTACCCCAACTGATGTTTGAATGCAACAGAACAATGTATATGTGCCAGACAAAAAGCTAACTAATGCACATCTTGCATGGTGTTCCTAAGCCAGCACCTACTTACAACACGACTGGTACTTTATGCCAGCAGAGGGCTTTCATTGTAGCAATTACAGATAAGGCACAAGCTTGTGACAAACCAGAAACTGTTAATGCAGTGACCCAGGCTTTGGCTAGGTTATGCCTACTATGAGGAGAGGCAGAGGCAAACCAATACAACGGATATAACTTTAAAATTTTAAACTTTTATAAAGGGAAAAAACCCAGAAATTTGGCAGGAACAATATAAATAATAGAACAAAAATGTAATATAAAATAACATCAAATGCTTGCTTGAGACACTACCCAAGACTTCTGCCAGATTCTATTTTTGTGCCTGCTGTTGGGGGACAGCATTGCTGTTTATCCCTCAGAGATGTGTTCCTTTCACTTGAACTATTAAAAGCTGCCCCACTGCCAGGGTTCCATGCCCTTGCAGGATGTGACACTACTGGAAGGTTGGCTAGAAAGACCAAATTATCCTACTGGAAGGCATTTGATTCAGTCTCTAAAGACTCTCTCTCCTCACTCTGAAGGTGCTCAGAATGGCTGAGACAGTCGCTGATGAGGTCATAAATGCACTAGAGGCATTCATATGCTGAGTTTAGGTTTATGAAGACCGATATTATGACACTTGCAGAGCTACATTGGTGAATGGTTTCCAACAAACAGGCATATAGAGGAAAAATTACCACCGACAAGGGATGCATTTATACCAGCTATCAAGAGGGCAAATTAACAAGCAATGGAATGGCTCCAGAATGATCAAGCACATCCAAAGCTGTCCTCCCCTATCAGGCATAGATGGGTCTTGGAGGATGGACTGACTGCACCGTACTCTCCCCAATCAATCCTTCAGCTAGTCAAATGCTCATGTGCAAAGACCAGATGTTCACCCTGCAAATATTTGGCCAACAGCCTGCCTTGTATGGAGATGTGCAAGTGTAGAGGAGAGGAAAGTGATCAGGAACAGTCAGCATGGATTCACTAAGGGCAAGTCATACCTGACTAACCTAATTGCCTTCTATGATGCGATAACTGGCTCTGTGGATGAGGGGAAAGAAGTGGACGTGTTATTCCTTGACTTTAGCAAAGCTTCTGATACGGTCTCTCACAGTATTCTTGCTGGAAAGTTAAAGAAGTATGAGCTGGATGAATGGACTATAAGGTGGATAGAAAGCTGGCTAGATGGTCGGGTTCAATGGGTAGATCAATGGCTCCATGTCTAGCTGGATATGAGTTGACAGTGTGCCCTTGTTGCCAAGAAGGCCTAATGGCATTTTGGGCTGTATAAGTAGGGGCATTGCCAGCAGATCAAGGGACGTGATCATTCCTCTCTATTCGTCATTGGTGAGGCCTCATCTGGAGTACTGTGGTCAGTTTTGGGCCCCACACTACAAGAAGGATGTGCAAAAATTGGGAAGTGTCTAGCGGAGGGCATCAACAATGGTTAGGGGGCTGGAGCACATGACTTATGAGGAAAGGCTGAGGGAACTGGGATTGTTTAGTCTGCAGAAGAGAAGAATGAGGGGGGATTTGATAGCTGCTTTCAACTACCTGAAAGGAGGTTCCAAAGAGGATGGATCTAGACTGTTCTCAGTGGTAGCAGATGACAGAACAAGGAGTAATGGTCTCAAGTTGCAGTGGGGGAGGTTTACGTTGGATATTAGGAAAAACTTTCACTAGGAGGGTGGTGAAGCACTGGAATGGGTTACCTATGGAGGTGGTGGAATCTCCTTCCTTAGAGGTTTTAAAGCCCTGGCTGGGATGATTTAGTTGGGGATTGGTCCTGCTTTGAGCAGGGGGTTGGACTAGATGACCTCCTGAGGTCCCTTCCAACCATGATATTCTATGATTCTATGTGATAATGAGTCTAGCAGTGGTGCCCTAGATGGAAATGACACAGATGATGGCTTTGATGAATAAATGTTTTCAGTCCTACATGTCAAGGCTAGCTTCCCTAGGATTACCAAAGGTCAGTGTCTTTTTGGTGTAAGGGCGCATCTCTATGTTAAAGTACAATTTAAAAATGTTGATTTTAAAATCATTTTCTTAAATATACATCTACATAATTGTTCTAGGTTTGTCATATTTGGTACCATTGTGTTTGTGGGAGAAAGGGCTTTCGAATGATACCCAACTGGACCCATTTCTGATGACATTGTATTGTCAAAATTTCCACCAACTGGAGGAGCTGGAGCTGGGAGCCAGACGATGGGACAGTGAGTGCCCCCGCCACATTGCAAAGGGTGACACCATTGAAATTATGGTTCTGTAGATCTTTACAAATCAAATGACAGCTCCATTACCTTTCTCTCACTAACTTGCCCAGAGAATTAGATTTTACTACACTATGCTGCCAGACTCTTTACACTGGGGATGGAAAGGATCTTCAGGCTGGTAATATCTTGGGGACAGGAGAGAATCTTTGGTCAGTCTTGGTGTAGGTTGGGGCTAGGAGGAGGACACCTCCACACAATGTCGTTTTCAATTCAAATTCTGTTTTATAGAGTATAGCTGTGAAAATTCACCTGATGGGGGGAGGGGGGGGGGGAAGATCCCTGATGGGGAGCCATGTGTAACCCACATCCACTCAGTGCAGTGCTCTTTCCCCTTCACATGGTGGCTGGGCCACATACAGAGATTCATAAGCCTCAACTAACAAAGTAGGCTCTTTTAGTTTAGGGAAGAGGCTCATGCATTAAGATCTAGAGGTACCAGGTTCACTCCCTGCTGCTAATGATCCATCTATAGGTGCAATATTACATTCGCTTGCTGCTTCATAATATAAAATGGGGATGCGACCCAAGTGAATAGTGATTGGTGTCACTAAGAAGACACTGAAGGTTGCCTAAATTCTTATTATGTGGAACTATGTGGATGTTCTGATTTACCACTAGTTTCTCTCCATTAAGTCTTATCACTGAGGTAGATATTCTGCTCAAGATACAAAAATGTGATAGGGGTACAGACAAGCCCGTTCTTGCAAAACATGTTATCTGATTTTCTGATAACACTTGCTGAGACAAGTATCAGTCCTGAGAGTTAAAAAAAAAATCGGAAGAAAAACTTCTCATATTTGTCTGTACAGTGCCTGTCACCATGCTAAGTACATCTGAATATTGTAAAATAAGAGGCTATACGACTAACACATTGTCTACACTGGGATTTTAACCACCACTGTAGTTGCACCAATGCAAACTCGTAGCATAAACACAATTTGTGCTGTTGCAAAGCTTACCTTGTTCTACAACAGGAGTTTGCACTGGTGGCTAAAAGCCAAGTATAGATAAGGCTTTAGAACAAGGCTAAGCTCTGTTCTTGCCTTTCAGGGGAGCTCTCTCTTGTCACCTTTTCTGTGAATAGCAGCTCCAGTAAAGCTTATCCTATCACTCATTTAATCTGTCAATAAAACAGTAGGCTAGCAGAAGGTGACTAATTCCTGAAAGTTATTCTCCTCAAGCAAGAGACATCAGTGCTCATTATTGCTATGTACATACTAAAAAGAAAAAAAAGCCAGCATCAGACCAGCACCATCTTTGACCAGAATCAAAAAGAAATGTTGTTCCCTCCCTGAATGAGCAGGGAAAATACCCTATCAGAAGATGAGTCTCCAATAGTAAATTCATTAAAAATGCTCTTAGACACTCTCATACTGTACCATGGTTATGAGCCTGGGATAAAGAAATGAGGTTACCCAGGGCAACAAGTAATTGAAGCAATAAACAGATGAAAACAAAAATGTCCTTCTGGCAGAGGTGAAAAAATGAAGTTTGGTATTACAGAAGCTGTGACAAACAGTGGAGAGCCCAGACTAAAAAATAAAGCAGGAATCAAGAAATTGAAAATTAACTGAAGAGCTGAGATTTTGCTGGGAGAAATGAGAACTTTTGGAGAAACAGTAACATCCAACAATGTACATCTATTAGACCTACTGGAAGACTTCCAAAGCCAAAGAGTCAGGGTGAACATGCCCAGGAGAGGCACTGGTTCAGCACAGGAGAGGGGTCCTGTGTAGATAAGGTTGTAATTTAAAGCGGCCTTCCGCAAATAGAGGATGGTGATGAGACTGTTACTTGGGTTTCCTTGGGGATTATGCCCTGGTCAGACACAGCGATCCCATGAGAGCATATGTGTTTGTGTGTGCACATGCCAATTAAGCCTAAAATAAATTTCTGGAGCAAAGTATTAACGTTACCAGGACTCAGTATAAGTTTGTTTGTCTGAGAGCATCACCTGTCTCTTTGGTTATGTTTCCAAGAAATGACTTTTGTGGAAATGATGATACAAATAAATAAGATTGCATGGTCCCTCATTCCTCCTCTCTGCAAACAACCTTCCTTCTCTCCTCATATTGTATGTAGGATTTAGCACAGACAAAGAGGAACCCATTGTAAAAATATTAGTACCACATAAATGAATGGCAGTGGAGATAGCTATGGCACTAGAATGCCTTAATCTCTCCATTCACACAAAGCCCTCCCAAGAACCCAAAGCAGGCTGTGTGTCCCTGGGTGACCTTCAGTACAATACAGCTGCAGTGTGTAGAGCTCTGTTTTTGGACCATTACTCATAGAAACAAACTATTTATTCTGCGTAAAGTAGGGGAGTTATTTTTGGAGGGACTTTCCCAAAATCCCTTTGATGAATCTCAGAGGTAGATAGAATCCAAACCACGGTGCAAATTCAAACAAATATTACATAGGATGGCTTTCAGTGTATTCAAAGAAAGCAAAGAATTGGAATTACATGTGGCTGATCTTAGTGGTGCATTCAAAGAGACAGATACTTTAACAGTGAACAGTCCTTTCATTTTCTATGATACTAGCAGCTATATTAATTTCCTCCTCATAACATTAGCAATACTTGTTTTAAATTACCTGCCCATTGTTTCCCAATCCCTTCTGTATTTAAGAAGCCACTGAGCTGGATGGGATTCCCTAATCCAAACAGCTGTCTGCTTCAGGCATCACATAGAATGAAAACAGAGATTAAGTTAAAGTTGACCACCCAGTGTAAAGTTCTTTTGATCCAGGTCTCCTAGCTGAATGTACTATTCACACCCAGAAGTGTTATTTATCGTCAATGTGTGACTAACAAGTGTACTGTAGTATGCAGACATGTTTAGAATGGATTGTTTATTCACATAAGAATGGATATACTGGGTCATCAGTGATCTACCTAACCCAGTATCCTGTCCAAGCTGCTTCAGAGGGAGAAAACAGAACAGAGAAATTATAGAGTGGTCCATCCCCTGAAATCCAGTCCCAGCTTCTGGAAGTCAGAGGTTTAGGGACACCGAAAGCGAATGGCTAATAGCCATTGATAGACCTATCCTCCATGAACTTATCTACTTCTTTTTTGAACCCAGTTACATAACCATGACTATTTTATACTGCTTTTCTTCAGTCAAATTTAAGGGGGTTGGTTAACAGTTTATTTTCAAATGGGGTTTTCCTGAAGATGCACAAATCGAGCTGCCAGTTATTTGTATTGTCAATAAATAAGGCTCTGGGTGGCTCCTCGGGTTAATCTAGGCTGCTTTAATGAGCTTTGTGTGTGGTTAAAATTGTGCAGAAGTAGAGTTCACTGAGAGAGACAGTAAAAAGATGTCTGGATCTTGTTTCAATACTGTATCCACAGCTATCATTGACTGTGTCTGCACAGTGCTGAGCACAATAGGACAAGGGAGGCTCCTAGGCAGTACTGCAGTAGAACAATATAAGAATATAAGAACAATATAAAAATGTGGCGTGTCAATGTATTTAATATGTCTTAGTTATATATTTAACATTAAAATATTTCTACAGATTGTTAAACCGAGGCTAGTGCAGGTCGGAAACTGATCTGTAACCCTTTTACAGGGGGACAGCCCCATGGCTCGTGTCACACATGAACTCCCTTTGCAAACAGATGACCCGCACTAGCAGCAATGCCAAGTGTAATTAAAAACTTGTTTGTCAAGTACATTTCATAGCAGATTTGTACTGAGATGAATTCTGACCTTTTGAACATCCACACTGCTGACTTGAGGAAAACCATTACTATGACTGAGAGCAAACCATCTATTTATATGCATAAATGGCCATTTACAGACTTTCCTGGTGATATTTGCATGAAAATATTTGATTTGTCTGCAGGCTTTAACCAAAATAAAATAAAAAAGGTTGTCCCTAAATATATGCAGTAGGTCAAAGAAAACATATTTTGAGTGACCATCTCAAGGATCAGTCAATAATAAAAATGTCCAGATTACTGAGGCCTTTAATTGTGTCAGAGAGCAAAAAGAAGAAAGAAAGTAATTCTACTAAGTTTGACACAGTTGCTTTGGTAGCAACAACTAATCGATATGGCCACATCCATTTATACTTTATGAGCTGACCAGGATTTCAGGGATTTTTGTTTGTGTGGGGGCTTTCTTGCCATAAAAACATTTCCCAAAATAACCCCTCAACCTAAAAGCCAAAATACATCCAGTCAAAGGTGTGAGAACATTTTGAACAAAAACTAGAAACCCCATTTTATGAATGTTAAGTTTTTCCATTTAATTTTCAATTTTTTAAAAAGGTCCCATTTCATCAAAACTATTTTAATTTTTGTACTTGAAAAGAAACTGTATTTGAAAATGAAAATGGCATTTTATTCAAAATACTTCTGAGATTTAAAAATAGGCCTTCTGAAACGTCTCATTTCTTTTGAGGGAACAATAGTGTACATGAACAACTTCAAGTTTAACATGCCTTCAATGTGAAAATAAATATTTTCTGGAAATTTTAGGGGGAAAACCATTGTTTCTTGATCACAGAATGAAGTAAGAAAACATTTTATATGAAATTTCACAAAAAAACATGTTGCCCTTTCTTCCAGCTCTAGAATTGGCTACTTGTTTATACTGGGCTCATCACCATGGTATTCGAACAACACCGATCTGGCCTTTGACTGTTGGTTATTCTGGGGCTTGGTTACAAAGCCCATTTTGGCTAACAGGTGTTTTAAAGGATGATGCTTTGATCTTTAAATGTGCATTATGTTTTACTGCATATTGTGTAGGTAGTTCTCTGAGCAGATCTTAAACCCAAACAATCTTGGTAGTGTTAAGTTTCTATCTGCATTAGGTTTCATTGGGGTCTTGTCTTCCACAGAGCTTAAAATTGTGAATTCTTTTTTAATAAGGAGCTATACAGACTAATTGGCCTTTGCTTCTTAAATAAGCTTCAAGCAGCAATCTTAAATGATCATTAAAACTTCATAGGAAGTGTCCATTTAAATACTGAATTGCAATGATGAATGAGGAGAAAAAGGGGACACACTGTTACCATGCGTCAGTTTAGTGACTGCTGTATCATGAATGCCAGGAAATGCTGTGGTCCAACTTCTGCTTTCAGTTACATTGGTCTAAATTCAAACTATATGCATTGTTGGTGTAGCGGAGAGCAGAATTTGTCCTAATAACTTTTCTTATATATATATATATATATACAGACCAAAGAAAGGAAAAATAAAAACAAGAGCCCTGCTATTCTCAGATTTCCTTAGGTCAAAACAAAATGCTAACTCAGTTCATGCCGAGCATGTCCCCTAAATCACAATTGTCTCTTAAGACACGCACAGTAGCACTAGTAATTTATTTATTAGCAAGAGTACAGTTTCACTTGCCAGGGTATATGGACTGACTACCTCCTGAGGGCCCCTTTGTGGCTAGGGTGGCTCTGCAGCACCTTGCTTCATTTCCTCTCACCAGGGATCCTCAATAAACTCCACAAACAGACTTCTCTCTCTTCGACACCTCTCCTTAGGGTCTGGGTTTATTAACATCATAGTTCAGAACAAAACTCAAAGTCTACAAAGTTCAACGCAATTCCCTGCTTTTAGCAGACCACTCCCAGACCTTCCAAGCTGCGGGGTTCTTTTCTTCTCCCCTGGAATCTGCTGTTGGAAATTCTTCCCAAATCCCAGGCTTCTGTCTTGCTTGGTGCTTCCAGCCCCCCCTCACTGGTCAAGAGTCTTCTGCAGGAAGCTCCTGCTCACTGCTACCCTAGAGTCCCTGTCACAGCTTCCTCTCTCTGTTTCGCTATGTTTATAGAGATCAGCTGTCCTCTATCAGATGCCATGTGAAGCTGTTAATGAGGCACAGGTGGTCTGGACCAGTTCCTTCTTACAGGGCCCAGTCGACCATGTGACTGCCAGATATTGTATTCTCTCCTCTCCCACTCATTTTTAGACTTTTTATATAGGGACAGGGCCTTTAACAGGGTTTGGTAGTCTGGCCAGTGTGGTCTGTGCCCTTTCTGGTATCCAGTCTACCCTTAAGTTGTACCAGGACAATTTCTGTGAGATCTTCCCATTTATTCAATGCCCTTTTTTATTCTGATTTACTCTATTCTATGTTACCTTCCTCTAGAAATTAAGCCAGGTAACCTACATCCCACAAATAGTGCTCAGAACTTTGCAGGACGGAGTCCTGGCTATAAGTGACTACTTAACATTTTTAAATGACAGAATAATTTCACTCACTTTCCCTCTGCTGCAAAAAGTTATATTTCCTCCACTGAAGATTCTAATCAAGACGGATCTATTTGTCTGCAGTTTGTTTAGTGATATGGATGAACTTTGTTGCTGACATGATCTGTTAATGTACAGGGTTTTTCTTAACACCATTATCTTTTTGGTTACAATAGTATGTGCTGCATGAGACATTTGCCCAAAAGAGGAAGTATACCAGAGAAAAAACATTTCAGGAAATACAGCTTTAGAAAATAGTAGACAGAGCCTGAAAAGGGTAAAGAAATTTCTTCCACCTAAATCAATGTCTCTTGCAGGACGAAAGGAAAAAAAATTATAGAAAATTAAACTCAGATTTTTGTAAAAACTACAACAACCAAGGAGCTGTGAATAAGTATTTAGAGGGACATTGTCAACCTGAGTTGTTTTTTTTTTTTTTTAATTAAAATTCATTTTCTGAGAGAGCACCTTTTAAACAGTCTACCTGGTTTTTTTAATTGGGTTTTTCTGCTTGCCTATTGATATCTGAAAGGGTCTTTTCACTTAGTTTCTAAACACAAAGTGCTGTCAAATGCATAAAGTGCACAAACTGAAAAAATATAATAGAGTGTCATTTGTGGTTCCCTTTCAGTTTAAATAATCTTCAGCATTACCTGAGTCAAAAGAGCGAGAGGCACACAATACTGTTATTCCAGGAGAATACTATTATTAGCTTTTCCACTGGAGGATCTTCCCTCCTTAATATCCATGCTGAAAGGCTGTTTTTCATAATGTATCAAATATAAACCAGTGATTTACATAATCAAATGCATTAAATGTTGTCTGGCTCCACACTTCCTTTATTCCTCTATGGCCCTGGAGGGAAATGTTGTGAAAAATGTAGTTGCTACCACTGGTTCAGCACCACCAGAGTGATATTGGGAGTCCCAACATAGAGCAGCTGCCACTGAGCTTTTTAAGTGAACAAGATACTGAGCAGAATTGTATGACATAGTGCTTAAAATTCTAACAGCTCATCACATCAGGCTCCCAATGTTGTGAACACCAGTGGAGCTGAACAGGTGGCAGATTGGCTTGCGACTTTATATACTATTTGCATTGCATTTGTGTATCCAGCCTTAACCCCTTGTTAATGTAAATAAATCCAGTCAGGCTGCACGTCTCACCACCTGTGTTTTCATTGTCCAGTTCTGAATGCTTATTGATGCCTTTAGAGTACAAGCACTGCTTTTATGAGAGTAGACTTGGCTTGGTCAGCCTAGCAAAGCGAAGGCTGAGAGGAGATATGATGGCTTTTTATCGATAGATCAAGGGGTACACATCAGAGAGGTGAAGAGGTATTTAAGCTTAAGGACAATGTTGCACAAGAAGCATTGGAATGGTTCCATTACGGAACAGTGGCTTAAAGCGACACATCACTACAATCCCCCTTTCTGAAGGTGGAAGTTCACAGTCCTGGAGAGACTGTAACTATTGGTGAAAACAGCAGTAACGCCTGGGTGAATTTCCAATCAGAAATCGACCTAGACTTGAAGGAAGCAGCTGCAGAAACCAGGGTGCTCACGAGCTCCTACCCTGCCCTGCTTTGGGTCTGTCCCCCACAGTGCTCCTGTTCACTATGGTGTCTGGAAGCCCCATTTGCAGTAGTATCAGGAGACTAAGTTGAGAGAACTTAATTTTTTTCCCGTAATATGCCACAATTTGCTACCCCCTGCATCATTCCATGGAAGGAAACAAGCGGCTTTATAGTCATAACATTTGAGTTTTTCAAACAGTCTGAACTAGTTCCTTGGAAGATCTAACTGAAGGAAAAGTTTGGATATTTAAAACCATCCCGTTTTTGAGATATAACTGAACAAAATAGCTGGCCTCCATGCCCCTCCTCCCCCCAGCCCCCAAGTCAGAATTGTGTTAATTTTTTTTACTGAGCCAGTTTCTTTCAAACTTCCCAAAAAGAGTCTCCTCTTCAAAATTTCCAGGCCAAAAGGAGTTGTCCTGCTAAATGTGTGCATGTGTGTGTTGTGTGTGCGCGAGAGAGAGCATGCATGTGCGAATATTCAGGATTATAATAGAGAGCTGGTTGCAGCCCCAACTATGGAGTTATTACTGCTTCACAACTCACTACATGTCAACCAAAATTGAGTGAAGCTTTAACCTTTATGTCTCGTTAGGTGGTACCACGATAATCTCACCCGCCATGCAGCAGAGGCTCTTCTTCTTTCCAATGGATGTGATGGAAGCTATCTCTTAAGGAAGAGTAATGAAAGGAATGACTTATATTCTCTCTCAGTAAGGTACAATATGGGGGGAAAACTGAATTAACTTACATGACTTTACGTTACTACTAATTATAAGTATCCTTCACTTACTACCATGTTTATTTGCAATAGTAATGCGCTTTAATTTATAAAAATCACATTAATAGTTTCTGTGATCTGGTAATCAAAAAAAGGTTTTGACCAGCAAGTTGTGACAGAGTGAAATACTGTTGAATGTCATACCAGGAAGAAACAAACATCCTAACACCTAATATTTGTGCCCAACTTCAGATGTCTATAAGAGTTCATCTTGCTGAGAGATGCTTTGTTTCATGAACTGCTTTAAAATTAAACATTGTACAGTCACTCAAAACCCTCTATAATGGTAAAACCAATTAGATTAGCAGCCATAATAATAAAGGGAGGCAGACTGAAGTGAGCAGAAAGTCTCCATGGTGAGAAGTTTATGGTACTAAACACAACAGTTAACTCTAGTAGCCTGGAGATAACTTCTCCTGATTGCATCCTGACCACAGCTTAGGGAAACCTAAGAGTGCCCCCTGGGGCCCATCCCAGGTTTTTACAGTATGCTGGGCCAGTACTTTAGTCAGCAATGTGTGACTGCTCAAAAAGCCAGATCCTCAGTTGGGGTAAATCAGTGTAGGTCCACTGACATCACTGAGTTATGATTTATACCAGTTGAGGATGTAACCCATACAGTGCATACATGCTCAAAGTTTACGTACTTGACTGTTGAGTCAGTATCTTGATTTACTGAGCTTTAGTTCCCAATAACCAGGGCACGTTTCAGGACTTTGCATGAATTGCTATGAATAACTTGCAGACAAGAACATTTGACACGCCCTTTAAATTAATAACTTGCCATTTATGCATTGTCTGGGGTCACTGTAATATATTGCACTTTGAAACCAATGTCAGCTGCACTTGTGAAGTCCAGTTTCACACTGGCACAGAGCATCAACACCAGTGGTTTTCATTAGTGTATAGACATCAGCATAAATATCTTCAGTACAGACATGTTCCCAGACAGTGAGCTCTGTGGATCAGGGAATGCATTAAAAACAAACACAACAAACCCTCATCTATAGAGCACCTAGTACAATGGGGCCTCTAGGAAGTACGGCAACACAAACAATAAGTATTGATGACAGGTGCCTAGTGTAAAAAACATGAAAAGGAAAATTCTTAGAAACAAACATTTATTTCTTAGTTTTTAAAGAGTTTAATTTCTCAGTGGCCTGAATATTTTTACACTGGCAGGAAAAATTATGCACTGTTTGAACTAACCCTCTGCCACTGGCAATTTCTCAAACAAAACCCAGGCCAGTTTTGCATGACAATCTGAAAGTTATATAGAGTAAACCAGAAAATGTATTTAAAAGAGTTGCTTCTTGCAATAATTTAAGAATAAATTAAATATTTGTAAACAACTGATAAAAAGAGAATTGCTCCTTAAGTGTCAGTTTATAATATCTGCAAGACTAAGGTTCATGCTGGAAGGCTTTGTTCATCCTTGAAAATTGTGTAGTGAATATTGAGACAGTGTCACTGGTTTGTTACTTTGTTAGCTGAAATAAAAATCACAGGTCGGGATCCTTGGCCCTGATTCTTTACTCTGTTACATCACTTTTATGCTGGTTTATCTCTGTTGAAGTCAGTGGAGTTACTCCAGCACAAGACCGGTGAGTGGAGTAGAGAATATTAAGTTTCACTGACAGCTCAGACTGCCCGGATCTTTTAGATGCCCAGTGATAGTTTCTTCAGAGATGCATGTAATAATAACTTATTATGAAGGGACATGGTGCATATCAGCCAGAGTAAATGCTTTCCTAGTTACCCAACTGTTGTGAGGTAGCTGATTGCATTGTGAAGGAGAGGAAGAAATACATTCCCTCAGAGGGAATTTGTAGATGTTTGTTTTATGTATCTCCTGTTATTTAGAAGATGAAATCAGAGTAAGTCTTTGAGGGATAGGGTATGTCTACACTACGGGATTATTCCGATTTTACAATAACCGGTTTTTAAAAACAGATTGTATAAAGTCGAGAGCACGCGGCCACACTAAGCACATTAATTCGGCGGTGTGCGTCCATGTACCGAGGCTAGCGTCGATTTCCAGAGCGTTGCATTGTGGGTAGCTATCCCATAGTTCCCGCAGTCTCCCCCACCCATTGGAATTCTGGGTTGAGATCACAGTGCATGATGGAGCAAAAACAGTGTCGCGGGTGATTCTGGGTAAATGTCGTCACTCAATCCTTCGTGAAAGCGACGGCAGACAATCATTTCGCGCCCTTTTTCTCTGGGTTGCCCTGGAAGACGCCATAGCATGGTAACCATGGAGCCTGTTTAGCCTTTTTTCACTCTCACCGTATGTGTACTGGATGCTGCTGACAGACGCGGTACTGCAGTGCTACACAGCAGCATTCATTTGCCTTTGAAAGGTAGCAGAGACAGTTACCAGCCCTATTGCACCGTCTGCTGCTTTGGAAATTGGCGATGACGGTTACCAGTCATATTGTACCATCTGCTGCTGTCATGGGTGCTCCTGGCTGGCCTCGCTGAGGTCAGCTGGGGGCGCATGGACAAAAATGGGAATGACTTCCCAGGTCATTCCCTTCTTTATGTTTTGTCTAAAAATAGAGTCAGTCCTGCCTAGAATATGGGGCAAGTCTACTAGAGAAACAGAGAGCACAGCCGCTCTGGGTCAGAGCCCCAGATATCCCGCAGAAATGATGAGCTGCATGCCATTCTAGGGGGTGCCCCTGCAACAACCCCATCCATTGCTTCCCTCCTCCCACACCCCTCCTGGGCTACCGTGGCAGTTATCCCCCCATTTGTGTGATGAAGTAATAAAGAATGCAGGAATAAGAAACACTGACTTTTTAGTGAGATAAAATGAGGGGGAGGCAGCCTCCAACTGCTATGATATTCCAGGCAGGACATCTCCATTACTCATTAAAGGGTTGCGGAGAGAGGAGCACAGCCTCCCACTGCTATGATAGTCCAGAATCTCCATTAGACATGAAAGGGGCGGGGGGAGAGGAGCTCAGCCTCCAGCTGCTATGATGAGGACAGTTACCAGCCCTATTGCACCATCTGCCAGGACTGAATCTCCAGGACACAAAGCTTAAAGAAGGGAATGACCAGGAGTCATTCCCACTTTTGCCCAGGCACCCCCGGCCGACCTCACCGAGGCCAGCCAGGATCAGTCACAGAATGATGACGAGGACGGCTATCAGTCATTTTGTACTGTACCGTCTGCCACTGGGGAGGGGAGGGGAGAGGATGCTGCTGTTTAGCGCTGCAGCACCCCGTCTACCAGCAGCATCCAGTAGACATACAGTGACATTGAAAAGAGGCGAGAGATGATTTTTTTCCCTTTTCTTTGGGCGGGGGGGTAAATTGACGACATATTCCCTGAACCACTGGCGACAATGTTTTTGACCCTTCAGGCATTGGGAGCTCAGCCAAGAATGCAAATACTTTTCGGAGACTGCAGGAACTGTGGGATAGCTCGAGTCCTCAGTCCCCCCTCCCTCCCTGAGCGTCCATTTGATTCTTTGGCTTTCCGTCCCTGCTGTGGCCTCTGTCTATCATAGCCTGGCGATTTTTTCAAATGCTTTGGCATTTCGTCTTCTGGAACGGAGCTCTGATAGAACAGATTTGTCTCCCCATACTGGATCTGATCGCTCTATCTCCCGTATGGTCCATGCTGGAGCTCTTTTTGGATTTGGGACTGCATGGCCGTGCTGATCAGCACTCCACACTGGGCAAGCAGGAAATGAAATTCAAAAGTTAGCGGGGCTTTTCCTGTCTACCTGGCCAGTGCATCCGAGTTCAGATTGCTTTCCAGAGAGGTCACAATGGAGCACTGTGGGATACCGCCCAGAGGCCAATACTGTCGAATTGTGGCCACACTAACCCTAATCCGACATGGCAATACCGATTTCAGCGCTACTCCCCTCGTCGGGGAGGAGTACAGAAATCGGTTTTAAGAGCCCTTTATATCGATATAAAGGGCTTCGTTGTGTGGATGGGTGAGGGTTAAATCGGTTTAACGCTGCTAAATTCGGTATAAACGCGTAGTGTAGACCAGGCCATAGAGTCTATTTTCTTAATTACTCAGCATTTTTAAAATTCTTATATACAGCATCCAAAGATGACACTTTGTATGTATGAAAATAGGTTTCATGTGAAAAATTAGTATCCAAACTCAGGGTCAATGAGTGTAATTAAATGTAGTCCTCAGAATGCTTTACAGTCTGGTATAAATGCTTGCTTCCATCGTTTGATGCTGTGGATCAGAAAATACCTCACTAGAACTGGTCAAAATGTTTTAATCATAACTTTTTTAATACAAAAAATGGCTTGTCAAAGGAAATGAAAAGTTTTAGCAAAAATGTATTCCCCTTGACTATTTTTTATTTTTCAGCAAAATGAATTGAAAAAGTTTGATTCAAATAAAATTTTTCATTTCATTCCATTATACTGCCCCCCTTCTCCTCTTTTCCCCATAGAAATAAAGGGTTGGGGAGGGAAAAGGGAAGAAAAGTGAATTTTTTTCATTTTGAAACAAAAATTTGGTTAATTGAAAGAACCCATGAATATTTTCAAACAAGCTTGTTTCAGTCTAAATTATTCCCTGGATTTTTTGATGAAACTAATAAAAAATGTTCATTACAAAATGAAAAGTTTTAATTTTGTTCAGATATTTTTCATGGAACATACATAACATTTTTTGGCCAGCTCTATGTCTTAGTGTATAGCTCAGTGGTTCTCAAACTTTGGTTGTGGTGACCCCTTTCACTCAGCAAGCCTCTGGGTGCGACCCCCTCTTATAAATTAAAAACATTTTTTTTTATATTTAACTCTATTATAAATGCTGGAGGCAAAGCGGGGTTTGGGGTGGAGGCTGACAGCTCACGACCTCCCAGGTAATAACCTCACGACCCCAAGTTTGAGAACCCCTGGTATAGCTGATCTACTGTCTTGAATACCTTCTATCTGTCCTTTATTTAACTAACACGCGCACGCATGCACACACACTTTCTCAATCAATCATTAGTGGCTTGCTTCAATATGAAATAGGGTGACCAGACAGCAAGCGTGAAAAATCAGGATGGGGCTGGGGGGGTAATAGGCGCCTATGGAAGAAAAAGCCCCAAATATCGGGACTGTCCCTATAAAATAGGGACATCTGGTCACCCTAGTATGAAACTATGCTCAGATATCCGTTGATATTTTGATGGACATTTGCAGTTTGAA
This sequence comes from Mauremys reevesii, assembly GCF_016161935.1. NCBI lineage: Eukaryota > Metazoa > Chordata > Testudines > Geoemydidae > Mauremys > Mauremys reevesii. The sequence continues at coordinate 35,528,137 of NC_052627.1, read as the reverse complement.
GCTAGTGAGTAGTTAAATTCACTAACTTTGAAGAGGAACTAAGCAATGAATAGATCCTAATCTCATTGCCACACTTTATTTCCTGTGAAATTAGATGAAGAGATGTACCTCACTGTACCAAGAAGCCATGACAACATACACCCTAGTATACTATTGGCACCTGTCTTGCCTGCATTATGTGATGGGAGGCTGAAGGAAGGCAGTGTTTTCAACATAAGGGTGCTGCTCTAAAGCCTATGAATGCACACTCTGGAGTGGCCAGCTGTGCTTAGAACATGGCTCTTTAACATAATTAAATATAATTAATAAAACCCATTAAAATATATCAGAATTGTAAGCATCCACTATGAAAAGTAGTTGCTACTAAATGATGAGAAAATAATGGGAGTTCATAACCTCTTCCCTTTCGCCACTATATTTGTTTCTTGTTTTTTCCTAACCTTTTCTTTTAAAGATTCTCTGGACTACCTTACTGCTTAACAGGATCCACTTTAACAGAAGAGAAATGCCTGCTCCAGTGCCTTTTATATGAATTGCTTCACTGCCTTATGGATGAATAACATCCAGCAAGGAAGTCAGGACTTGTATAGCTCTTTGTATATCAACAAGTGCTCCTGAATGGCATTGTACTGATAAAGATAAGACTCTCTTCCTGTGTGAATTTGTTTAGTGCCTACCGTAAGGGACCCCCTATCTTGACTGGAGCCTTTGTTGGTGATAGTAAATAGTAGGCCAAAAATTTTCAAACCCGGATGCCTAAAATTAAGCTCTAAATATATATTTAGATACTTACACTTTATGCACTTTTAAAGGAGGCCTGATTTTGAAAAAGTACTGAGCACCTGTAACATAAAGTGACTTCACAGTGAGATTAGGGAGACGTCTTAAAAAAAAAATCAGGCCATCTTTAAAAGTGCCTAATTTTGAAAATGTTATCCAATAATAAATAAAATGTGTACACTGAACGGAGAGATTATATTTTAAGAATTAGCAGTACAGACGCACCTCCCCAGGTTACGCAAACCCAATTTATGCAAATCCGCACTTACGGTAAAAGTTCCGTAAGCTAGAAATAGGAGGTTTTTTGAACATAATTGTCAGGTATACGTTTCCGACTTATGCAAAATTCGAGTTACGCAAGGCGTTCCGGAACGGAATGCTTGCATAAGTTGGGGAGCATCTATATTGCTGCTAACTGGACAGGTATCCTGATGGATACAGCAGGAGGCTAGGAGAAAGGACTCTTGGGGTCTAGTCTTGACTCTGCCATTGACTCACAATGTGACCTTGGACAAGTCACTTAAGCTTTCTGTGCTTTCATTACCCCATCTGTAAAATAGTGATATTACTTACCCTACCTCATAGTGGTGTTACAACTCTTAATTAATAGGCCTGGCTTTCAGAGATGCCATGCACGTACAACTCCTACAGGAGTGAATGAGAGCGCTGAACATGCTGTATCTTTGAAAAAAAAAAAAAATCAGTCCCAATGTTCATAAAGCTCCAAAATCTAAACGTGGTTGGTGCTGTGTAAGCACAAAGCAATAAGTGTTTACATTTTCCTCCAGCGACATTTCTTAATTTTCAAACTTTACATATTTGGACAATTTTCTTTTTCCTTTTAGAGCAAGAGATTCTGTGAAACATTTCCATGTGGAGCACATGGGGTCTTCATTCAAGTTTGGCTTTAATGAATTTCCCAGCTTGAAGGAGTTAGTCATGCATTTTGCAAACCAGCCTTTAATTGGAAGCGAGACAGGTAAACAATGTGTGTCATATGTGTGCGTGTGAAGATAGTTTTAGTGAACCCACTTCATATTTACACCAGACAGCCATTTTTACTCAAAACCTGCCCAGATATATCTCTTCAGATATTATTTTGTGTGTGCTGATGTTAAATGTACCAGAGGTTTAGGTTAAGGATGCCTTCTGCTTAATCTAATCACAACCTGCTTACTTTGGTTTATCAGCCTGGGACACAAGCCCATTTTGGTGTCAGGGTAGAGCCAGTAACAGGATCTTGTCTCCAATCCCTGAGGCAGAGGCCTTTGCTTGGATCCACCCTGGATAAAGGAGGGAACCGTAGCTGTTTTAGGGAGCTACGTGGTAGAACTTTGTATCTATTAGAGTCAGCTGGTGCCTGAAACAGGTTAGAGCAGTTTGATGTGGCACAGAACTATAGAAATTGCTCTCAGTAGTGTAGTCAATAGAGTTAGTTTCGATTTATTCTAGTGTTACTGAGAACAGAACTGATTGCTGAGAACAGAGGATGGTCACATGATGTTTACCAGTGAAATACCTGTCCTCATTATGCACTTGTCTAACAAGATGATAGGTTAAAACAAACACACACTATAAGAAGCTTCTGTTGTTGCCTCGTCTTTGCTGCTAACACAATCTTAGCCCAGAAGAATCATTTCAGAATGTGCCTGTGCTGAGAAGAGTAGGACCCTTAAACGCCTCTCCCGCCAGTTTTTTATTTTACTAGGTTAAGAAATATAATTTTGATGACTGTCCCAAAATAACATTTAAACATCTTCTCAGAAGAGGAGGCATGGAGGGAGGGGGCTCAGAGTAGAGGAAGGAGAGAGCTATGAAAGAGTTTATTTCCACTACTTTCCATCCCAGCAATCCACAATGGTTTCCTCACCTCATCTGCAGTTTACATGCCCTATACCTCACCATTAACAAGTAATCTCCTTTGCCTTTTCTCTGCTGAGGCAGAGCAGCCTGCTTGTTGACTTGCTCTGCCCTGAAACTGGGATATTTTTTAAAAAATATTTGCTTAATCAGTGTGTTATTTAAAACAAGAGGGGCACAGACCATTTCAACAGACAGCTGCTGCTTAAATGGGGTCAAGGAGAAAGAGAGACTCTTCCTACCAGCAGATCACTTGCAGCAATGAAATTTAAAACCCTGAGTTCAAATTTCTAGTACTAATTCTGAGAGAAAGAGGGGTATATATTCTAGTGCTAAAAGTATAGGTTAGGTGTAGGTGCCAGGCACTCCTGACTTCTAATCCCTAGATTTGGCACTGTTGCTTCTGGGGCCTTGGGCCAGTCTTTCTTATTGTGGTTTTCTTATCTCTAAAATAAGGTTAAGACTTACCTACCTCCACAGTGGAAATTGCTAGAATTAATGAACATTTGTAAGGCAGAAAACTGCTAGTAATTTGTGCGTGCAAAAAATGTGCAAATAATTTGTATGTGCAGTAGTGGTATTTGTTCATGCAAATGATCAGATAGATGCCTAAATGACTATCTGCAGGTGCAATTACTGCGATGGCATATACATCAATAAATATGCATTCAAGCACTTCTGTATATTTGGGACATAAGTATTAATCCAACCACACGGTTAAAAAGGTTTATTTTCAAAATGCAACTATACTGTGAACCATGCTTCAAAGTCCTAGTTTGTAGAACTGTTGTGGTTTAAAGTGTAAGATAAAAATGTTTCAGTCTAAATATCTATTTAGGGCTATGAGAAGATTCTTATCTGAAGTCAGAAATATACCAGCAAGTTTAACCTTTCCAATATTTCAGATGACATGTAGAAAATTATGATTTTTCCTTCCTTCACTCCATGTGTGACATCCATTAGTAAGTAAGGATTTGGTGCTATATGATCTCTGCAAGCTAGATCCCTACAGCTGAATGATGTGCATGGCAGTTTGCTTATGGCCCCCTAATGAGATTCTGCTAGCTCTGTGAAACCCCTCTCATCTGTCTAGATCAGTCAGAGCTATAGGCTGGAAATGCGTATTAAAGTATCTCGCCAACAAGCTTGTTCCCTTTCCACTTTACTTTCCTATATGCAGCAATATACAGGAAGAGAGAGCACCAGTGGTGATTTCACATCCTGCTGTCAAACCCCTCGAGCACTACCGTAATAAACATGATTAATAATAATAGCTGCCTGTGGGGTAACAGCTAATTTAATTGAGCAGGAGCAATAAGTTGTCTGTTCAAGCACAGCCTTTTAAAAGAATTATAATACTTAGCTGTTATCCATAAGAAGATAAATGTCACTAGGTCAAAAGAGGTAAAATATCTGGCCCAAGGTCAGAAGACATATTAGTGGCAGAGCTGGGAACAGAATCCGGTTCTGGCTCCCAGTCCATGCTCTCACTCAGTGATAGATAACATGAGAAGTTTGTCTCAAGCACTAGTGGACAGTAATTGTATAATCAATGTTTTTGTTTTTTTAAATACTTGGCATGGAATGTTATATGGTAAAACTGGCAGCTCAGCCACATGATGGAATAAACAAGGAACCTGAATTATTTTATTCTCTGGCTGGTTTATAAACAAAGGACTTCACAAGCACATGCTATCACCCACAGAGAAATAGAAATCATCTCTGAAGGCTCCCCCATCCAATTTTCATTTTGCTACATTTAAAAGTAGAGTTAGTGGAGGTTCTGAAAGGTTGTAGAGGTGCAGGAAAAAAATTCAAACAAGCTCATGGGTCTCAAGCCCAAGTTCCATGTTACTGGGGAAGGAGGGTACAACAACTTAGTGGAGCTGGTCAACATTTTTTCAACAAAAAGTTTATTTAAAAATAGACGACTTCTGAAAATGTAAACTTTTGTGATCAATTGTCATTATCAGAAATTTTCATTAAGAAGTCTTTTTAATTCAAAAATTTCCATTTACCAAAACTCAGGTTTTCAGTCAATGAAAATGTTTTTTCATTAAAAAAAAATCACTAAATGAACAAACAAACACCTTTTTTGATGTTTTAGACAAACGTTTTGCAAAAAGATGTGGAAAATATGTTTTTAAATAAAAAGTGGGTTAAAATTTCAACCCATTTAGAATGGGAACGTGAAATATTTTCATCATACTCATTTTTTGACCAGCTCTAGTAACTTGTCTACAACACTAATGATTGTTTTGTGCTCACTTTTAAATACTGGGTGTTTTTTAGTGTAGTTCAAGTGATTAGGGCATTGCACTGAGTCAGGAGAGAGTTTATTTCTCCTCCCACTCTATCACTGTATCTCTGTGAAACCTTAGCCAAGTCATTTAGGTGCTCTGGGCCTCTGTTACCTATCTGTCAGATGAGGAGACTATGAACCCAAGCTTTGTAAAGCACTTGGAGATCTATGGATGAAAAGTTGCATAAGGCCCTGAGATAGGGTTTGGGGTACGGGCTCTGGGTGGGGCCAGAAATGAGGGGTTCAGGGTGAGGAAGAGGGTTTCCTGGCTAGGGCAGGGGGTTAGGGTACGGGGGTGGGTAACGACTGCAGCTGGCGATGCAGGCTCTGGGATGGGGATAGGGATGAGAGGTTTGGGGTGCAGGAGGGGGTTCTGGGCTGGGCCCAAGGGGTTTGGAGTGTGGGAGGAGGTGAATGAGGGGGCTCCGAGCTGGGGGGTCTGCAAGGGAGTTTGGGTGTGGGAGGGGACTCTGGGATGGGACAGAGGGCTGGGAGGGGGTTTGGGAACTGGGGTCCTGGCGGCACTTACCATGGCTCCCAGGAAGTAGCCGATAGACCCTACCAGCCCCATGGCGCATGGGTGGCCAGGGAAGCTCTACGGACTGCCCTTGCACCTGCAGGCGCCACCCCTGCAGCTCCCATTGGTCATGGTTCCTAGCCAATTGGAGCTGCAGAGCTGGCACTGGGGCGGGGGCAGCGCATGGAGCCTCCTTGGCCACCCATGTACCTAAGGGCCACAAGGACCTGGTGGCCGCTTCCAGGAGCCATGCAGAGCCAGGGCAGGTAGGGAGCCTGCCTTAGCTCAGGCCCCCTCTGCGCTGCCAACTGGACTTTCAACGGTTCGGTCAGCAGTGCTGACTGGAGCCACCAGAGTCTAGAAATGGATGCCTGGCAACCCTACCCTGAGATCCTGCGAAGTGATGCATATGGGTTCAGGGGGACTTCTGTGCTGGATTGGGGCCTAAGCATTAGAATTCTAACTAGCCCTACTTTGGTCTATAGCTTTATTAGTCATTGCAAATAGCTATACACGTTAATGCTGATTTTACTTCAGCGTTCCAATGTGCGCACTTCTTCCCTTACTTCAGATAATGCAACAAATTAAAACAAACAAAAGTGTGACTCAGGCTAGTATTTGCTGTGAGGCAGTTTCTTGAATAGACAACTGACTGTTATAAAAGCTCACTTCAGTAACAAGGGTAGAAGCAATATACTGTCATATTTCTGTCTTCTTGCCAAACTAACATAGCCAAAAGGTTATTTTTCTCTATTTGGTTTTTTAACGAGTTCTCAGCTAATGTTTTTTAAAACTGTGTGTAGGCTTTGAATCATTAACCAGATATGAAAACCAAATTGTGGCTTTAATTGGATTAAATTTCCAAGAATACAGTCACATACTGATATTGTCCTGTTCTGTTAGTTTTCAGACTATTCCTATTAATTGGAAAGCAGAAATATATACCAATCCCCCCCACCCTCTCCTGCCCCCAAAAACTAAAACCATACCGCAAAAATGTCTTGCTACGGATTAAACTGGACATTTCTATTTCTTATGTATTTAGTGAATGACTCTACATAAAATATTCTTTATGGAAAAATCCTACAGAAAATAATAGAAAATAATATCATTTTTATAGAATGTTTAAACTAGTGTATGCAATTCTGCAGTAAGTATATAATTGTCTATGGAACTTAATACACAGGATATCACTCTGTTCAGTTCTATAGGCTTATTTTGAGTAATTGCTAATAGAGGCCTCTTGGTTCCATCCTTATTAAATGCAAAAGAAATTTTCCATAGAGCTAGGGAGAATTAAACTGACTATGACCCTTGACCTACACCACATAGTTCAAGTTAAGCATATCACATTTGCATGCTTCCCTGTTTCTATGATCAGATGTCAGCTATTTACTTCAAATATTCTTTTTTCCCCACATCCCCTCTTGCAAAATATAACTCATCTGCAGAATTTAATACATTATTAACAATCATTTTGAAAGTTTATTTTATATTGTCTCTTTGATCTCCCTTTTCAACTAGGCTTGTGAGCTTTTGTAGTATTAGAAAATGCATATGGGTAGTGAGGAAGGTTGGATCTCAAGCACCAATCTAATTTTAGAGATCTCCTTTGCTAGTGTTTTGCTGCAAACAAACTCTCCGCTGTTTAATCAGAGATCCATGAAGGTTAGTCTGAATGACATGTGGATAACATACTTGATGACACTTGTATAAAACATCCTCTTACCAAGCAGTGTCATAGTGAGCAAGAATATTAATATTCTTGCATCAGAAAAGGTGTTGCTACTATCCAAAAAACAAATGTTACAACATTTTTACCAAGTCATAGGGCTAACTGGAACAAACTGACCAACAACAGAATAATATGTTCTTGTTTTAATAAGGTAGTGTGACCCACCAGATTACCAAACCGGGAGTCAAGGAACCCAGTTTCTCTTCCTGACTTTATATTGATTCAGTGTGTGATGGTGCTTCAGTTTCCCTATCTGTACAATGGGGATAATAATGCTTACTCACCTTTATAAAGTGCTTTGAGATATATAGATAGCTACAAATTCTAAATGTATTATTATTGTCTTACATTTACATAGAAGCATGAGGTTGTGCCACCTACTCAAGAGTAAGAGAAGAGAATGGAAGCTCCTTCTCTTATTACCAAAGGTTACTGGTCCCTTTGGCTGAGCTCAGCAAATTCTTTAGATACAGGGGTTCCTATAGCCTACTGGAGTAAGCTCAGACAAATAGAGGCATGTTTGATTCATCAATCATGGACCCTGCTGTATCTTAGTCTTTTCGTTACTTTGAGGGAAGGTGGCAGGTTCTATCTGGGATGCCTGTAGCCTTATTAACTACCAGATCAGCTACTTGGTGAGGGGGTTTAATTAATTATGTGAGCTGAGTCTGTGTGAGAAGCTTTGAGTGTGGCTTAAAAAAGTTACCCAGAAAGGAATTTCTCTGCCTGGAAAGGAAAGGAAAAAGCCAAGAAAAACTAAACATGAGCCAAATACTTACCAGCTGGAAGGGATTTATTTTTGTTTCATCACTAGTTTCCTGGGTTTTTTTGGTTTTACTTTAGCACTTTGCAAGTGGGCAGACTGTGCTGAGTCAGAATATTGCAAACACAGCCTTAAAACCCCTCTTCTTTAACATCACACCCACAACCACAGACCCCATCAGCTGATCACAACTGCTCAGGGCTGCTACTGTACCTCTCTTAGGATGGCTCTCTTAGGGTACGTCTTCACTACCCGCCGTATCGGCAGGTGGCAATCGATTTCTCGGGGATCGATATATCGCATCTCATCTAGATGCGATATATCGATCCCCGAACGTGCTCATGTTGACTCCGTAACTCCACCAACGCGAACGGCGGTAGCGGAGTCGACATGGGGAGCCGTGGACATCAATCCCGCGCCGTGAGGACGGTAAGTAATTCGATATAAGATATGCAACTTCAGCTATGTGAATAATGTAGCTGAAGTCGAAGTATCTTATATCGATTTTCCCCCGTAGTGTAGACCTGCCCTCAAGCTTTGATCCTGCAAAGATTTAATTATATGGTTAACTTGATCTACCAAGTAAACCTATTGATTTAAATGGGGCCAACTGCAGTGCATAAAATTAGGCCAGGGCTGTTCTTATAAACATTGCCAGTTTAGTATTGTTAGGCCAGGGTTTAATTTTTTTACACAATATTTGTGCCACCAAAATAGACAGTTATACTAGCAAAAAAAAAAAAAAAAAGAAAAGAAAAAAGGGCTTTTGCTGGTACAGCTTGTTTTGCTTGGGAACTGGTACAACCTATGGTAAAGTACTCTGTTGCCAGAATAAGATGCAGCTATGTTAGGAGGCTTTGCCTATATAGGTATACCACTAAACCTTTTCTAGTGTAGATGGGATCTTGTGGCATCGGGGATTGTGTCTTTAAGGGCTGAGCTTCCTAGATAGTCTGGATGCTGTGAAGCTCTTGTTGTTATGCCCAGCCAGCTGGAACTGGACACAGAATAAAAAGATCTCTTGAAAGTATCTTAAACACTGAGTGACCCCTGTCTCCCCCAGACCTTAAGCATGTGCATAAGTGTCTGCAGGGTTGGGGCCTTAGGTAGCAGCAGTGTCCCTTAGTACCCTATCCTAGTCACTGGTTCAGCTTCCTGCAGCACTCTGGGTTTTCCTTGTGGATCTCCAATCCAAGTCCTTATTAGTCTTAACATTGCTTAGCTTGTGAGAACCGATGATCACAAGCTCAAGAGGACATAACTAGTCAAGTTTCAATCATGGAAATTAAATAACAGATATTTTAACATATGCTAAATGGAGGGAAGGCCTCAAAAGGTCATTTTCATGTAGTTTGTTTCTCTTTCACAAATAGAAAATGAGTGTTTAAAAAAACCAAAAACACGCTGCCTTTTAGGTACTACCTCATGCATTCTACAGCCAAGATTGTATTTACTGAGGAAGTTCTATAAAAATAGAATTTGTAAATCTTCTCTAATAGCAAACATGAAGCATTTACAGTAGAAAGCACTTTTCATCCATAGATTAATTATCAAAGGTGGGTCAGATTTATTATTCCCAGCTTTATTATTGCAGATGGGAAAATGAAAGCCTAGGGAGATGAAGTGATTTGACCAGTGTCACACAGTTGGTCCGTGGCACAGCTAGGCAGATAATTAGTCTCCTGGTGCCTGATCGTGGGTCCCATCTACTGGACCATTCTGGCCCCTCTCTTCATTGTGCATAAAAGACTGAAGTGAACATCTCTCCATCTTTGCACTAGACTTAAAAATTTTGGGTCATTATATCCACTACTCTGTGTTTGGATGCTTAAAAAAGGCACAATGTATTTATATACAACTATGAAAACTCAAGGATACTGGGCATAGATATATAGTTCTAATGAGAATGATGTTTATCCATGGCAGAGATTTATGTGAGGCAAGAAATGGCTTCAATTGTGAAACACAGATTAGGTGCTTGATAATCACGAAAGCCATATGTTGTGTGTCTAAGCCAAGTATCCTAATAACTACTGATGATTCCCTGAGCAAAAGCAGATTCAAACTACAGCTCTCAAGGGAACAAAGAAAACATATTTCTCTTGCCTCATGCAGGTGTGAAAGTTCTGTGGCACTGCCTTCTTGGCTTTTCCACTCATGTCACATTAGGAGGTTTACGTGAAGGCAGATTCAGAAAGTCAGGCCTGGTCTTCACTTAAAACATATAGCTATGTCAGTCAGAGGTGTGAAAAAACACACCACCACCTACCATAATAGCTGTACTGACAAACCCCGTGTAGACTCAGCTATGCCAAGAAAAAAGGGCTTCTTAGCTTATGTAATTCGGGGCGGGGGTGTTTTTAAACCAGCAAAACTCCTCCTTCTGTTGGCGCTGCAGCTATATTGGGGGGTATGTTGGTATGGCTGTATCAACATAGCTATGCCGGCATCAGCTGTATAGTGTAGACACAACTGTAGCACCTGCTTGAAGGAATAGAAGAGAAGAGGTGCAGTTGGGCATGCTCAGGAGAGCAGAAATTTTCAGACGCAGCAGAGGGGCAGGATTTGGGTAACCCATACAGGAGATCCTGACTCCACATGCACAGTGGAACAGAGGTCCAAGACTTCTTGGGAGCAGGGCAGGGTAGAGTCAAGGGTGAAGGGTCCACTCTAGTCAGGTGGAACCGCCACTACCTAGATCCATTGGTCACTGCCCATAGCCGCTCTGCAGTTTGTGGGGAAGGATTCTTGTCCCCTGTGGGAAACCTGATGTACAGTTCAGTTATTTAGGCAGTGCACATTGAAAATGATTTGCCTTATTTCATCAATAATTTGTCATTTATGACATATCATCTGATTGTCCTCTGACCTGTGTGTGGCCAAAATCCTACTCTTGTTTTAGGAACCTGAGAACACAGTAGTGCTCCAGAACTCCATGGGATATTGTTCATGACTCCTGTGCATTCTTAGATTTAAAAGGGAAATATGTCTTAAAATCACACACACAGACAGCTGGGACAATCATTTTGTATTACCCACTTTGCCAGGTTACTCACTAGTGCTCTCTTTTATTCAGGCACCCTAATTGTACTGAAACATCCGTATCCCCGGAAAGTGGAAGAACCTTCTATTTATGAGTCTGTCCGGGTTCACACTGCAATGCAGACAGGAAAAACTGAAAATGATCTTGTCCCGAATGCGCCTTCAGTAAGTTACTTTTCTGTTATTAAGGGTCTGGGTGTAACACAGCTAGCCAAGTGAGCCCTGGAGCATGCACTGAGGAGCTACCCTTTTAAAATGGTTATAGCCAAGAAAATAATCCTACCAGTACAGTCATGTGATGAGTAAGAACCTTTCCACCATTCTCCTCAGGAGATCAGCAATGCTGAGCATTAGAAAATCTTGAGAGCTGTCATATGCAAATCTTTCCATATGAACTAAAATTATTTTTTATTATTAAAGAACCAAAGACCTCCACCGCTATCCCTTTAGAATATTAACTTTAAAAAGTTTTGAAACTAGTTAGTTTTTACAAAAAAAAAAAATCACAGCCAGAATAATTTAATGATTCAATACAATCCTAGAATACTCAAGGAGCTGACTGAGGAGATATCTGAGCCATTAGCGATTACCTTTGAAAACTCATGGAAAATGGGAAAGATTCCAGAGAACTGGAAGAGGGCAAATATAGCACCCATCTATAAAAAGGGGAATAAGGATAACCCAGGGAATTACAGACCAGTCAGTTTAACTTCAGTATCCAGAAAGACAAAAGGAGCAAATAATCAGGCAGTTTGCAAACATCTAGAAAATAATAAGGTGATAAGTAACAGTCAGCAGGGATTTGTCAATAACAAATCATGTCAAACCAACCTAATAGCTTTCTTTGACAGAACAACAAGCCTTGTGGATAGAGGAAGTGGTAGATGTGGTATATCTTGACTTCACTAAATCTTTTGACATTGTCTCGCATGACCCTCTCATAAACAAACTTGGAAAATGTAGCCTAGATGGAGCTACTGTGAGGTGGGTGGATAACTGGTTGGAAAACCATTCCCAGGGAAGCTATGTCTACATTACAACCTATGTTGGCATAACTTATGTCACTCAGTGATGTGAAAAAACCACCTCAAGTGACATAAATTACACTGACATAAGTGCTCATGAGCACAGAGCTATGTCAGTGGGAGAGCTTTTCCCAGTGACATCACTTCTGCTGCTCATGGAGGTGTTTTATTATACTGACAGGCGAGCTCTCCCCCCATCAGCATAGAGTGTCTTCACCAGACGTGGTGCAGTGGCACAGCTGTATCAGTATAGCTGTGCCGCTACAGTGCTGTAAATATAGACGTGGCCAGAGGAGTTATCAATGGTTCACAGTTAACCGGGAAAGGCATATTGGGTGGGGTCCTGCAGGGATGGGTCCTAGGTCCAGTTCTGTTCAGTATCTTCATAAACGATTCAGATAATGGCATAGATAGAGAATACACTTATAAAGTCTGCGGGCGATACAAAGCTGGGAGGGTTTGCAAGTGGTTTGGAGGACAGGATTAAAATTCAAAATGATCAGGACAAACTGGAGAAATGGTCTGAAGTAAATAGGATGAAATTCAATAAGGACAAATGCAAAGTACTCCACTTAGGCAGGAACAATCAGTTGCACACATACAAAATGGGAAATGACTCCTAGCAAGGAGCACTGAAGAAAGGGATCTGGCGGTCATAGTTGATCACAAGGTAAATATGAGTCAGTGTAACACTGTTGCAAAAAAAAGCAAATATCATTCTGGGATGTATCAGCAGAAGTGTTGTAAGCAAGACACGTAAAATAATTCTTCCACTCTACTCCACGCTGATACTGCCTCAACTGGAGTATTGTTTCCAGTTCTGGGCACCACGTTTTGGGAAAGAGGTGGACAAATTGGAAAAAGTCTAGAGGAGAGTAACAAAAATGATTAAAGGACTAGAAAACATGATCTATGATGACAGTTTGAAAAAATTGGGTTTGTTTAGACTGGAAAAGAGAAGACTGAGAGGGGACATGATAACAGTTTTCACTACATAAAAGGTTGTTACAAGGAGGAGGATGAAAAATTGTTCTTGTTAACCTCTGAGGATAGGACAAGAAGCAATGGGCTTAAATTGCAGCAAGGGTGGTTTAGGTTGGACATTAGGAAAAACTTCCTAACTGTCAGGGTAATTAAGCACTGGAACAGATTGCCTAGGGAGGTTGTGGAATCTCTGTCATTGGAGATTTTTAAGAACAGGTTAGACAAATACCTGTCAGGAATGGTCTAGTTATTACTTAGTCCTGCCTTGAGTGCAGGGGACTGGAGTAGATGACCTATTAGGTCCCTCCCAGTTCTGCACGTCTATGATTCAGTGATTTCCAGATGTGTCTGGTGAAGATGATGAAAAGTCAGGCCTTTCTTGAAGTTTCAAGGGGCGCACCCAAGAAGTTTAAGCACCCAAATCATTAATCATTTTAAAAAATCAAGACCAAAATTGTGCATCCAACATTCCGACTGTAGTCAAACAAGTGTTTTTACCTAACTGGACCAAAAATTCCCTAGCACGTGCTTTTGTGTTACATAATGTTCTGTTTGTTCTCTGCTCATCTTTAGTTGGAAGGGCTTTTGTCACATATAGAGAGTACTTAAGCAAAGCAAATTAAATTATGTCCCAGTTCTTCTTTTTTTTAAGTGTTTACAGAACAGTTTAAATGGATAACCCCATTGGCTGGTAAGATCTATTACAGTACTTAAGTATTATGACAAGTGGCATCTAGGTAAATGAAGTAAAATGACTTAATTGCTGTGTACATTTTACTGAATTTGGGTCATTATGTACTTGGAGAACTCTGATTCTAGCCTACCCTGGTGTAAGAGGGTACCACTCCTTTGAAGTCAATGGAATGACTTTGGGGGGAATTTGGTCCACACCGTGGGGACAGTACAGAAGCTGCACGAGGATAAGGATAAAATGAGTGGTTGTGGGAGGTATCTGGAGGAGAATGAGCTATAGTTTGATTTTGTTTTGCTCATAATAAAAAGGAACAAAATATAAACACAGCTGAGCCTTTAATTTTGATCCCTTTCCTTATTTCTTTGCAGCTCGGTACAAAAGAAGGATACTTGGTAAAACAAGGCAAAATAGTAAAGGTAAGAAAAACTTCAGAGCTTTCATACTCCTCTCTTCCGTCCCACACCTCTAGAAAGAAATGAAAGTTGAGGAGGAAGAGAAAAGCCCAGGTTTAACTTAGCATCTCTGTGGTTTAATAGCCTATATCCAGTGAAATGAGAAATAAATCATTAACAAGAAAAATAGAAACAAACTCTGACGAGTGAAGTGTAAAAGTATAATTAGGCCAGCCAAAAAAAGAATATGAAGAGCAGCTAGCAAATTACACAAAAATTTACAGCAAATTTTGTTTTAAGTACATCAAGAGCAGGATGCCTGCCAAACAGTTGGTGGGGCCTCTGGACAATTGAAGTGCTAAAAGAGCACTCAAAAAAGACAAGGCCGTTGTGGAGAAGCTAAATGAATTCTTTGCATTGGTCTTCACTGAAGAGGATGTGTGGGAGATTTCTACACCTGAGCCTTTTTTTTTACAAGACAAATCTGAGGAACTGTCTCAGATAGAAGTGTAAACAGAGGAGTATTTTTGAACAAATTGATAAAATTAAACAGTAATAAGTCTCTAGAACCAGGTGGTATTCACCCAAGAGTTCTGAAGGAACTCATATATGAAATTGCAGAACTACTAACAGGGATATGTATTGCTTAACTCGGCCTCTGTACCTGATGATTGGCGGATAACTAATGTGACAATAATTTTTAAAAAAAAAGACTCCAGAAGCCATCTTGGCAGTTACAGGCCAGTAAGCCTGACTTCAGTACCAGGCAAATTGGTTGAAACAATAGTAAAGAACAGAATTAGCAACACATAGATGAATGCGATATGTTGGGGAAGAGTCAGCCTGGCTTTTGTAAAGGGAAATCATGCCTCACCAATCTATTAGATTTCTTTGAGGGGGGTCAACAAACATGTGGACAAGTGTGTTCCAATGGATATAATGTACTTGGACTTTCAGAAAACCTTTGACAAGGTCCTTCACCAAAGGCTTTTAAGCAAATTAAGTAGTCACGGCATAAGAGGGAAGGTCCTCTCATGGCTCAATAACAGTGTAGAGGAACGGACTTACCCCTGTGGCGCCTCCTGCTGGTGACTTCAGGGAATTAGCTCATTCCAGCTCCGGAGCGCCCTCTGCAGGCCAGTGATCCGCCTGTCCTCTGTCCCCCATGTCCCTCCCTGGACCCCGGTGCCCCTTTAACTGGGGTGCTGTCCCCTGGCAGTACCCCACCAATCTGGGTCTCCCCTCCCCGGGGAACCCCCAACCCACTATCCGCACCTCGCCTCAGTCTTGGCTACTGCCAGTCATCACTTAGCCCTCGTTCCCTGGGGCAGACTGCAGTGTATCGGCTACTCATCACAGGCAAGGGGGTTTGGACCTGCTGCCTCTGCCTACCCGTGGGCTGCCCCTTTGCAACTCCAGTACCCAGTTAGCCTTACCCTAAGCCTGCAGGCTGGGGGGTTTCCAGGCCAGAGCTCCCCAGCTCCTCTTGCCTTCCCCCAGCCCTGCTCCACCTTAGGTATCCAGGTACACTCTCTAACAGCCAGGCCCTTCTCCCTCTAAAGGCAGAGAGAGAGTGAGACTGCTGCAGCCCAGCAGTCCCTTTATAGGGCCAGCTGAGTCTGTTTGGGGCGTGGCCACAGCTGCGGTTGTTTCCCCATTCAGCCTGGTCTGTTCTCCCGGCCTGCCTGCCCTGTCAGGGCTGGAGTGGGTCATCACCCTGCTACAAACAGGTTAAAAGAAGGGTGGGAATAAACGGTTTTCACAGTGGAGAGAGGTAAAGAGCAGGGTCCATCAAGGATCTGTACTGGGACCAGTGCTGTTCAACATATTCATAAATGATCTGGAAAAAGAGGGTAAATAGTGAGGTGGGAAAGTTTGCAGATGATACAAAATTACTCAGGATAGTTAAGCAGACTCTGAAGAGCTACAAAGGGATCTCACAAAACTGGATGAGTGGGCAAGAAAATGGCAGATGAAATTCAGTGTTGGTAAGCGCAAAGTAATGCACATTGGAAAACATAATCCCTGCTATACATACAAAATGATGAAGTCTAAATAAGCTATCACTCAAGATAGAGATGTTGGCTTCATTGTGGATAGTTCTCTGAAAACGTCTGCTCAATGTACAGTGGCTGTCAAAAAAGCTAATAGAATGTTAGGAACTATTAGGAAAGAAGTAGATAAAAAGACCGAAAATATCATAATGCCACTATATAAAGCCATGGTAAGCCCAGACCTTGAACACTGCATGCAGTTCTGGACATACCAGCTCAAAAAAGATATGTTAGAACTGGAAAAAGTACAGTGAAGGCCAACAAAAATGATAAAGGATATGGAAAAGTTTCCATATGAGGAGAGATTAAAAAGATTGGGACTGTTCAGTTTGGAAAAGAGATGACTTGGGGGGAGGTGGGGGGACATGATATTGGTCAGTAAAATCATGAATTGTGTGGAGACAATGAATAGGATGTGTTTATCTACCTTCACATAACACAGAAACTAGGGGTCACACAATGAAATTAATAGGCCACAGTCAGGGGCGGCTCCAGGCACCAGCGCAGCAAGCGCGTGCCTGGGGTGGCAAGCCACAGGGGGTGGTGTGCCGGTGGCTGTCAGGGTGGCAGTCAGGCAGCAGGCAGCCTTTGGTGGCATTTCTGCAGGAGGTCTGCCGGTCCCGTGGCTTTGGCAGCAATTCGGCGGTGGGTACGCCAAAGGTGCGGGACTGGCCGCCGAATCTGTGTGACCGGCGGACCTCCCACAGAAACGCCGCCAAAGGCTGCCTGACTGCCATACTTGGGGAGGCAAAAAACATAGAGCCACCCCTGGCCACGGTTTAAAACAAACATAAGGAAGTACTTCTTCACATAATGAACCATCAACCTTTGGAACTCATTGCCAGGGGATGTTGTGAAGGCCAAAAATATAACTGGGTTCAAAAAAGAATTAGATAAGTTCATAGAGGATAGGTCCCTAGCCAAGATGGTCAGGGATGCAACCCCATCCTCTGGGTGTCCATAAGCCTCTGACTGCTAGAAGCTTGGGTTGGCTGATGAGGAATGGATCACTTGATAAATTGCCCTGTTCTGATCACTCCTGTTGAAGTATCTGGCACAGGCCATTGTCAGAGACAGGATACTGAGCTAGATGGACCATTGGTCTGACCCAGTTTGGCTGTTTTTATGTCTTTGATCTCTTTCTGTCAGTCAGTTGCACAAAGATCCATTTAATTGGTTTGACATTAATCCATTTAATTGGTTTCCTGTTAAAGGAAAGTGTTCTTCTGATTATACACAGAACCTCTCATCTATAAGAAACAAAATGATTTCAAGGAAAAGGTTGTTTGATTTTGACTGCTGTATTTTTTTACTTTGTTTTAAAATTCTCAAACCATTTGCTTTCTTTCTTGATTTCTCAGAATTGGAAAATGAGGTGGTTTACATTGCATAGGAATGAACTTAAATATTTCAAAGACCAGATGGTGAGTAGCAAATTGTAATTTGACCTGGTTTAAAATGATCAGTTCTCAGGTAGGGCCTGATCCTGAGAGCATTCAAATCCTTTGGAATTCAGTGGGAGCTGTAGGTGCCCTAGCATTTCTCAGGCTGAGTCCAATAGACATCAGTTCCAGTATTTAAATCCCTGCAGTGCCATGCTCCCCTGACCTCATGTTTTTCCCAGATGCCATGGTTCCACTTGTGGAATTCATGCATATTTTTAGCCATCGCATGCCAGGTGATGACAGGTTGAGCCTGCTCCCAGTGAAGTCAACAGTAGTTTTGTCATTGACTTTAGAGAATATTTATAAATATTATAACCTAGCAGGTATTTAATAGCTTGGTCATAACCCAATACAAAGCTGTTCTTTACAGTATATTTTAAATTGCTTTCTTCAATCTAATTTAAATGACAGAAGCGATGTGTGGCATTGGGGACTGTGCCTTCAAGGGCTGAGTTTCTGAGAGAGAGAGAGAGAGAGAGAGAGAGAGGCTGGGCAGCAGGCTGTGAAGTTCTTGTTCTTATGCACAGCCAGTTGGAACCAGACACAGACTAAAGCAGATCTTTTACAAGCTCTTAATCACTGAGTGATCACTGAACACCACCGTGGAACTTTCACGGGAGGATGCTGTTCCACAACCAAACTGAATTATTATTGGGATAGTTTTCCTGATATTCAGGGTTTATTTTCCTTTCCTCGGTTTCACCCCATTATTCTGAGTTACACAATGCCTTTTTTCCCCTTTTGGCATTCCTTCCCAAGCATTTCCCCTCTGTTGCTCTGTTTTACATTACTTTGCCCCAGATGTAACAGCTTGGATAACCTTTTTCCTGCCATCATGGGATACGTAGCCACCAAGACACCCTGTTCACCAGAAGTCCCACTTTAGTGGAAAGCCATATGAAAAGCCTCGCTATTTTGGTAGCAGAGTCATTCATCAGCTATATCATATCCTTGTAAATCTGCCCTTAATCTGTTATCTTCCAGCTAGCAGTACCATGCTGTCATCAGCCCAACTCTAAATTTAAAGATATTTTCCTGCTTTTTTTAATTCAGCCAAATCCTGCTCTCAGATATATCGCTGTAAATTTGGATAGACTCCACTGGTGTCAATGTAGTTACTCTGCATTTACTACTCCAACATAACTGAGAGCAGAATCTGGCCCCTTGTCACTGTTAGCACATGGAAAGAAAGTGAAGCCTTGGGAATGAGGTCAGCTACTGTCTTTCTTCCAGTTTCATACACTCTCATTTTAAAAATATGTTATTTTCAAGTCCACAGAGCCAATCCGGGCATTAGACTTAACAGAATGCTCAGCAGTGCAATTTGATTACTCACAGGAACGAGTCAACTGTTTCTGGTAAGTTGCAGTCCAAATGAATTCTTAATTCTTTTGCCTAGCTTTTCTGAAAGCCCTAATATACTCAAGAAACATTGATTTGTTATTGCCAGTCACTCCTGACAGACACCTGATGATAATGGGTGAGCATTATAGAGTCTCTCCCACTCTTTATTTTATCCATGTATCTCAACCAGCTCTCTCGATCAGTTCCACATAGCTCTGTAAGAGTCAGTGCTGGAGATAGAACTCTTGCTTGGGCACTGGGGTTCATTCATTACTGATTCCCACTTCCACTCAGAAAACTGAATTCAGCCCCAGGGTAAGTAGGTATAACTCATAGTGAGGTGAGACCACTACCAGTGAATTTAAACGTGGTTATTTTTGTGGTGTGCACTAAAGCCAACCCCAGCACAATTCTGCAAAACACAATTCATTTGTCTATACTGGCTAGGCACAAGACTCTCACTATCAAGAGCTGAATTAAAAAATAGTTCTGGCTAAACAGTTTAAACTGGACTGTAGGCAGGACCTGAGACATTAGCCACACGAATGCAGCATCACTCCAACACCTGAAGTCTGAACAAAAATTGGTCAGTGCCAGTGTGGGAAGAAGCAAGGCTATGGGAGGAAATACTGATTATTCAAATGGATTAAGATTATGTTGTCTTTACAGTTTAGTATTCCCACTAAGGACATATTACCTGTGTGCAAAGACTGGCATAGAAGCTGATGAGTGGATTAAGATACTGCGATGGAAATTGGTAAGGAAATGGTGTGTTAAATGGCAGTGTGGGCAGAAGGCTAGTCCCTAGGATTTAGCACACCAAAAAAAAAAAAAAAATTCAGACAAGCATTTGTTGGCTCTTTCCTATATGTACATATATAACAGATATATGTATTTACCATAACAATGCATTAATGCGAGGTATGATTGCATTGCCATGCCCTTGTTGAAACTATATAGTCTTCTCCATTTTGAATTACCATAGACCAAGTTGTCATCCTAGATATTTTTTTTTTAATTCTTAAATGATGGATTTATTTCCAGTGCTACAGAAATATCATTGTGGAGTTGGTCTGAGATTCTCTGCACAATGAGGTATTCTCCTTCCTAATGTGTGTACACCATCCAAGTGTTGTCAACTCTCATGGTTTTATCATTAATCTCATGATTCTTGGTGTTTTTCTTAAACACCTGGCATCATGTTGTTATGTGAAAATCTGTTTTCATGAGGGGGAAAAGTGACTTTCTAGCCATCATGGTAGCAAAGAAAATATATTTAATTGATGATTTTAGGGACCCAACTCATGATCATTTTTGACTGGCTGGGGTTGGCAATGCTGTGAACAAATGGAGCAAGTATTGCTCCCACTAAGTTAAAATTTCAGTGAGCCAGTCAACCTTCGAAGATTAGCATGCAACTTCTATTGACTTCAGTGAGAATTGCATGCTTGGAATCTATTCCACTACATGTATAACACATTATGAAACCTGTCCATATGTACTCTGTGAGGCCTATAAAGTGAATGACTGCTTTTTAGGAGGTATCCATTCAGGGAGGAAAGGAAGGCAGTATAGTGTACCGATAAAAAGTGTCCGCCAGTACAGCTGACTTGAAAGTGCTGCCACGTCAAAGGACCTTCTTTAAAGCGCTGCCAGGGCAAAGCTTTAATGTCCTTGCCCCTTTTGCCCCCCACAGGCCGCCAGTGGGGGGGGGGGTCGGTGCGGGGGGGGGCAGCAAAAAGAGCAGCTGCCCTGGGGCCGGTGGTTTAAAAGGGCCCAGGGCGCTGGCCACCACTAAATGCATCAGCAGCTGGAGCCCTGGGCCCTTTAAATTGCTGCTGGAGCCCCGAGCAGCGCGGGCCAGGCAGGACAGATGGGCTGGCTGGGGGACGCTGATCCCCAACCTGACCCCTTCTGGGGCAGGGGAGAAGAGCCAGCCCCTGTACCGGTAAGAGTTCAATTTTACTTTCACCCCTGTATACATTCCATAATGGTAAGTACATTACATGACATTTGTCACCACCACATTGATCTCTGCTTACATGTTTAGCCCCTTACTACTATCCTTTTTGTCTTGCCTATTTAGACTGTAAATTCTTTAGTGCAGGGTGTGTCTACTATGTTTTGTGCAGTGCCTGGTACAATGTGGCTCACTATTCTTGGTTGGTCCCTAGGCACTATTGTAATAAACATGATTAATAAGAAGATATTAAGGCATATATACAGCATAGTTCCTTCAAAAGTGCATCTGCCATATGGGAAGGGCGTGTTAGGTTTGTTCCCAGGATCTTGTTTGTTGGAATTCCCCTGCATGTCTGTAAATCCCCAACAGAGAAGACTAACTAGACTTGCTCTACAGTTTAAAAGCATTGCATTAAGAGACGCACACACAAAACTGGTTAAGCATTTTGAATGTGCATATTCTACAGTACTGTTGTCGTGAGTGCCTTTTGTGTTCATCATCTTGTACAGAACACAGGAAGGGACATAGCCAGTGCACCATGGGAGTTTTTACCTAGATTGTAGATAATACAGGACCACACAGACAGCATACATTGGGTGATCAGGTGAGCGTCAGGAAGGCAGGGCAATGTGTTATAAATCTAACTTGCTCAAAAATCAGCAGCTAGTATTTTATCTATCTGCCCAATTTTTATTTTCTTTGATATTTCTTTTTAACTAGCCACATATATGAACAAGTAATGGATTGTCTTTTGTTTCAGTCACAAATAAGAAAACAACAGGACCAGCGTGAGGCTACCTCTACTCTGTAGTTATTCCTCAGCGAGATTCAGCCTTCAACATTGAGTTTGTCACTTCACACGAGGGCAGTTTCAACACATGCATTACCTACAGTGTGTACAGCTACGTACTTGCATATATAGGATTAATGCCAGATGGACACTTTCAGAATGTGAAATGTTATCAGGGAAAACTGTTGCATCCTAACAATGCTGGTTCCCTAACCAATCACATATTCTTAATGCACATTTAATTCAACCACCTAGGCTGTTTAGTTATGGATCACAAAAGTGGTCAGTATTTGAAACTTTCGGTATAGTAGTAAAGCACTCTGTTAGCTTCATTGAGCTTCTGTAATAAATACGTAACTAACTACTAGCACCAGCTGTACTGCAGGGGTTAGCCCACTCATTTGAAATCAGCTATATTCTGGAAACCTTAAATATTGCTTTTGCATTGTGGTTTAAGGGTTTAAAGCCTAGAGGAAAATTATGGCTCCAGAGTGGATTTTTTTCACTGTGAAACTGACTAGAGTATATTTTTGTAATTAACGTGAGTCCCTGTTACATGGAAAATATAAACTTAATATTTTTAAAGTCTGGTGTCAAAGTGGTTGATGAATAATACTTGGTTTTGGTGAAAGCTATTAGCGTGTGGTCTGATCCTACATTTTGGCAGAGGTAGCTGCAAGTGCGTAGATTGCTGCTCTCTCTGTTAGACATATTATATTGAGAGCATCCTTGCTTATACATTGGGGTGATAAGGGCACAGGGCAGTTGGACCCCATCTTCTCCATTCCCAGTATGCTCATGCAGGAGTAGCTATAGGTGGCCATGGAATGAGGAGAAAATGCTCTACAGCTAGCAAAGTTTTTGGTCCCCATTGGGTGTGTAGTGGAATTCTAGCAGAGTCGTGTGCCCTTCACTTACCTACATGAAGATGATAGTTACATTTTATACATTTCTGCTAGCAGCATCTGCTTGTAATGATCTTTTCCTTGGTTAGTATTGAGAGTTTACAAGCAGAAGCTATTCATTGTAGTTGATTAGGTTTGTGTGTTTTGGGGATGGGGGCAAGGGGATAAGAGACAAGTTATATTCTGAAAATGAATTGTAAAGCATGTGGCAGCTATCCAGACAAAGCAAGCTGGGATCATGAAGTTGTTTTTAAATATCAAATTAGCTTGAATTGTACCTGCTCAAAAATGTTTTACATGAGACAAGGACATTTTATGTTCTCCCGCCCTATAAACTGCTGTGGCATTTTTAAAATGAAGCTTGCACACCAACTGGTTTAATTTTCCATAGCTGCCTTTACTGTGTGAAGAGAGGCACCTGAGCCTAGAAAAACAAGAGACTCCATTATGGTAGAGGAAGAATTCAGAATTGTAATTACAGGAATAGTATTTTGTTTGAACTTAGATGTTCACAGTATTTGATGTTTTTTGTATAGACTAAATATTTTAAAATGTCTGAATAAATACAGTTTCACCATACTATTAAAAAGGTACTCTATTAAAACTTAGATTGTGATGCCTGCAGTCAAGGAAGTTAGCAGAATGGTGTTCATATGCAACAAAATTTTATAAAATAATGATTTCCCTCTCCTTTTTCCTTCCAAAGAAATTACAAGATAACTGCAATAGAGTAGAAATATTCGGTACAACCCTGTTGGTAGGCCAACAGTAGTCATGCCTCTCTACTAATGGATGGGAAATCCTGTGTGAAGTCAAATCATCTCACAATCAGAGCTTCTTCCTATGAGAACAGGCCAGATTGCAGAATATTGGAAACAAAATGTAGTATGCACTACCTTTCTCAAACAATCACAAAATGAAGCCAGGTTAGAATACAGCTCGTGGCTTTTCAAATGGAGCTTCACACAGACAGGATGTTACACTAGTTGATCAGGGGTCTACACTGGCTGATTAGTTTCTAGATGGAATTTAAAGTGTTTGCAGATGTTTTGGGACTAGATTATCTGAAAAATGTATCTTAAAAGAAAGACATTATACAGCCCCAAGTGTTTTTACTTATAGAAAGCCAACACGTGTAGAGGTTGACATTGGACAGCAAATGAGACAAGTTTTTATAAAAATGTAGAAATTCAAAAATGATGAGATCTAGATGAGATCCACACATGTTATTTTTCAGCCCATAAATTATCCAAGTTGTACATTTATAAAGCAACAAGGGAGACAGTTATCTGCATGGAAAAGCAGGTTTACCAGCAATATTTTAGAACAGTTAGAAAAATGGATCAGGTTACAACATTTTTAAAAATAGTTTTATTTAGACATTTACTTAGGAAAACCTAAAAATAAATGAGATCAAGTGTTACCACTAACATAGCCACAAATACCAGAACAAAAGACAAACATGGGTATCACACCTATACTGTACAAAAGAAATACAAGAAAGTGCAACACTGATTGGGCACTTGTACCCAGTAATGAGGAAAACGCTCGAAGCCGTAACTTATATAGAAATAGCAGCATCCTTCTCCTATCCCAAGGAAGCTCACATTCAGATTAGTAGTATTCCTTTACCAAAGCATCACAAAAATAAAAAAAATATGGGATAGTTATTGATTGTACTGCTAGGACTGCCAGCATATTTTCTCTTCTTCCTAGCACATGCAAAGAAGCGATGAAGACAATGAAAATTAATTCTACTTCCCCACTGTGTAGTGGTGGCTAGTGAGAGGGTAAACCCTATTCAATACTTCATTTCCTGTACAGCAAGGGAGCTGTGGGTCACTTATCTGGACCAACAGTATGCGGATACCGGTCCACTCTTAAACCTGATCCTTAGTAAGGGCTCCACTGGAGCCATTTGCTGGTCTCTCCAGTACTGCACAATACAAGACATGTGGCCAAAGAGTCTATCTACAACACACTAGTATCCCATTTCCGATTCAGCACTATGTACAAATTTAACCTTATTTAGTACAATGGGGGAAGTGATATTTCCTCTCATACATTTGTTATTTTGTGGGCTGAGAATTATTGAATCTTTATGTCCCATTGGGTAGTGAAGAGATGCCGCACTTTGATGACACCATCAGGTTAAGAAACCTCTACAACCTGCCTCAACTCTTCAAACAAGGGAGCAAGTTCTTTCTCTAAGCTGACGATCAATCCTGTAACAATAAGAAGAGAAGAGATACAAAATAGTTACACTACAGAGCATCCATCAAGCCTCTCTCCAAAGCAGTCAATAATAATGAAAGTGTTTATTAAAACTAAACTGATTTCACTTCAGCTTATCACTCTGCAAGGAAGCAGCATATGAGAGCTAATCACAGCAGTGACCAGCAATTGCCACTGTAATTAAGTGCCCTCTCGTCTCTTCCTCTTTGAGTCACAGATGGGGGATCAAATAAGAGCAAAACAGGGCAGGAAAGTCCCCAGAACAGGAACAGAGCCAATGCAAGCAGTCTTCCTCTTCACTGGCAGCTGCAGCATCGCTTCCACACCATGCAGGCTCTGAGAAGAAGTGGGAGAATGTGTATGTTGGAAAGTCAGAGACCAATGACTCTACAAAAGAGGATTTCCTCTGGAACAAGCAGAGAGTCAAGTGGACACATTGGAGTGCCCAACTCAGAGTCCTGCATAACTGAAGGGCATAATTTTGAGACCAGGTGTTGCACAGGTCAACAGAGGGCAAAAATCTGGCCTGCAGAATCTTTGTACCATCATCCTTATCACTAGCAAAAAGTATTAAGCACTAATGTGCTAAGCTGTTCAAGACATAAGACAAAACAGTTCCTTCCCTGCAGACCTTAGCATCCAACAGACAAAAATGAAGACTAGAAACTGTGAAGCCTGGAGGACAGAATAATGTAGAGGCTTTTGTTCATTTTTGTTTTCATGTTTGTGGGCATTGAGGGAGAAGAAAGATTGTCAACCGTTTGTATTGTGGGGTCATTACCAGTGCATTTTCCAAATAAGTGAGGTTCACATCCTGTTTAAGGTAATGCATTATTAGAACATGTGGGAAAATGAATTGCTTTTAAGAAAGATAGGTATTTTTGAAAATTTTGCCAAACTCCTATTTTCAAAAGTTTCAAATATCAGACCCATTGGGACTTACAGTTTTGAAAATTTTACTGAAAATATTTTTCCAATCAACCATGACCCTTTTTATCAGATTCCATGCTGGTAACAAGTTAATATGCAGTTGTGTAATGAATACGAACCTAAGTTTATGTAACTCATATTTTTCAAATGAATTATTTTAAGTCTTTTATTGAAAATATATCACTCTAGTCATAACAGTTTAGGAAATTACTGATAATGAAAACGTACCGGTATTGGCATTGCTGCTAGCAATGAAACTTACTACCAAAGGTAACCGATTGAACTGGACCACCTTAAAAACATAAAAACAGAAGTTCCTCAAAAATCAATATACTGCTTGTCAAAAAAAAAAACAGCGTAAAATTTGCTACTCATTCCCTAATCCTGCAGTCCTTACTCATGCAACTGGTCCCATCAATTTAAATTATAAATAGGAAAAAGGACTGGGTTTTATGTATATGTTAAAGATTCAGAGTTTAAAGGTGCTAGCAGAGATAGAGAGCAATCCCATTTTGTAGCTCACAGTTATGTACAGTATTGTGTACCCATTGTGAAATCTAACCAAATATAAAAGCTGCAGCATAGTGTGTATGTTATTTCCTCCCTCTTGTTACATGATTAAATAAATAAATACTATTCAGGGAAGGAGCAAAGAAGAATAATTCAGAAATGCTGAACATATGCTAGTACTGTCAAAAGAATGTCAGACCAATGCAGTCAGGGTCTAACCGCTACTTTTTTGCATTTATTGTCCATCAAACAAAGCTGAATATAGCAAGTCTAAACAGTTACGCTTTTTTCATTTGTTTGTATCAACGCCCTTCTGTAAAATTCTGCTCATCAATCCATTGTGAACTGAGCAGGAGTGTGAATCTGTTGAAGGATGATGGATGTCAGCAGACACATGAAAAAAAAATCAAGTTTATAAACGGTGAACTGTTTTATGTAAATTTCCTTGCCCAGACACTTCCTGAAGCAGGATTTAATGGGTACACAGTTTAAAGTGGACAGAAACCCCAGCTTGTTCAGCAGTATCACTGATCACATGTATATAAATATGAACATTTTGTTTTCCCAAGATAAATATTTTTAAATGGTGAGCAATAAGCACAAATTTAGAATGGTAGATATTAGAGATTTGCAACAGGCACCATCTGCTGGAGAACACAGTGACCTTCAAGTACTGTCCTGAACCAGTAACTCATTATTGATCCTGAGAAACAAAAGCTAATTCCAATGAATATCGCAAAAATTCAGCATAACCAGCTCTTACATATTTTAGGAAATAAAACACACGTTTAAATATAATCGAACCCCAGTGGAAAGCCAGCACAGAGTTTTTTTTTAAAAAAAAAAAAGTCATGTAGGACTAGCTCTGGCCAATAGACTCTTACCTGGTATGTGTTGTAGTAACAGATGATACTCTTGTTTTTTGAAAGCCCTAGTTTGCTGCCCTGGTCTGTTGCAAGTGCAAAGGTGGACAAGAAACCAGGTCTAAGTGCATGCTCTGGAGCATTATCATTGGCAACTGGAACAAAACATATTTTACATTCCTACGTGATCTTTGTACATATGGGTCAGGCATCCTGCATCTGAGGCAACAGTAAACTAGATTAGATCTCATACACGTCAAACGGCCCCTACCTGCTTCCCACCTTCCCTCAATAATGAATGCCTATTGATGTGCTTTGGAAGATGCATGTAAATGTTTTACTCTGTATATCTTTATCACCACATCAACAGCAAGCTTTCCTAACATTCTGAGGATGGTTTATTTTTCTATATGCTTGTTTGTTGCACCATGATCTGTGCTGATGCTGTTTTGTTTTTTTGTGTCACTTGCAATAGTATGCAAGACCCATCCCATTTCACCCATATCATGCAACTTCAGATTCACACATACATGCAACTCCTACTGAGCATCATTAAATGAGATGGGACATACAAACCATCTTTAGACTCTTAACTTATGCCACTGTGCCTGTAGCACTACATGTCTCACACTACTACCGGAAAGTAAGGTAAGGATAGCACAACCCCGATGCAAACAAATTCAGAATTAAGTCAACAGCAGTTGGTACATCTATCTGTGGGTAGCACTTGGTCATATCAGACTTAGGATAAGACTTCTGCTAAGCCAATCCTGGTGTTGTCTACCAATCTTAAAGCAGCTTTAAGGTATAAACTCGTTACATGATTCCAACTCTCTTCACTGATGACATGGTAAGGTGCCTACAGACTATGGTTTTAAATCCACTGCATGTACCTAGATAGAGGGCTCCCTTTAAGAGATAATTTAGTGTTCAATAAATCCTTGTTAAAATGTCCCAAATTTGAGCATGTCTGACTTAATGCTTAGATCAACCTCCAATATTTACAGTAAAGTAAAAGCCAGATAGGAGGAAGAGTCCTCTCTCCATTAGGAAGCCAGTTTTTTGTCTTTCAATTAAAGATGTCCATTAGGGATCAGATGTTATGATTTACCTTTGATAACAGGCACACCATCTCTGTCTGACACTAAAATAGCATGAAGACCTTCAACACTAGAGGAAACAAAATAAAACTGTTTTTACCCAGTTTAAATGTTGGCAGTGAGATTCATTTTATTCAGCAAACACGTACCAAAGTGAAAACAGAAGAGGTAGCAATGAGAGACGTGATAGTGCAAGGAGTGCCGACCATTAAACTAGCTTTCATTATGTGATACCCAAGGGTCAACAGGCAGACTTCTACTAGAAATTGTGGAGGTCCTTCAGCTTCAATAAGGGGACTACTATTGGAGGTAGTCCTTAGTGCAGGTTTCACAAAGCCAGTACAAAGTGTTGCTTGAATTCGAGAAAAATTATTCCAGTAACAGGAGCTTTTTTTAACCCTATTTAACACTTAAAATGAAATGAAGAGTAGAGTACTGTACTTCTTTTGGAGTGGACAGATGGAAAGGTTTGAGTTATTTCCACCTGAACTGACTTAACTCATTCAAAAACAACAGTGTACTAAGTTTTAAGATAATTGTCTCTTTAATATTAAGCTAGGTTAGCAAAAGTTAAGTTTTTGCAGCCAAATAAATATTATTCAGCGTATAGGAACCTGCAATGTAAAATGTAATAGATTCTTTTAAAAAAAAGTGTTCAGACAGTATGGACAGTCTGTTGGATTACTTTCACTAGAGCCCACTAAAATCCAGGTAAATATTAACATACATTAATTGCGAAGCAGCACAGAGTATAAAGTGAACACTTTACTATAGCATGATAGCTATGTTACCTTGGTAATTTTTTGTACAGAAACCTTTTCAGGTCCTACAAAGAAAAATAAGAGTATGAAATATGCTTTATTTTTCAAAATAATCATATGTATGAAACTTCCATAATTTTATCACAGTAGAAACCATTTGCGTCATTTTTTAAAAACTTCCTCTTCTGTTCTACCACAAAACACTTATATTAAATTGCATTGTGTGAAGTATTTTGAATTATAACTGATCAGTCCCCGCACCCCCCTCTTTGGTGCTTCTATATAAAAATAGTCTGAGTTCCAGAATTTACATATGTATAGTACTCATATTACTTATTCCTTTAATTCTGTTAATCATTTCAGTGGCTCTGAAAATGTACATACTGATATTTGTTAACTACCTAAAATGCATCCAATAAGCATATTGTTGCATTTCTCTGTCCTCCCAAAGTGTTTTAAGTATAATGTTTCATGTTAACACACTAAATACATAGCGCTTGAACATTTTAATGTAGTCGCAGCTACAAATGCATATCCCAGAAACATGTGAACTTTGTTTTAGTGTCTTCCAAATATAATCACTTTACTAGTTACTGAACAAAGACCAGATTCTCTCTCCTTTTGCATAATCATGTCATTCTCAATCAATCAAGACCTGTTCCCCTTTCAAAGTCTTCTAAGGCCTTAGTCCTGCAAATACTTTAGCTCATGCATAACTTTACTGACATCAGTAAACTGAATGAGCTTTCATAAGGGTGTGTCCACATGGATCTGTTTACAGGATTGGGGCCGTAAAGCAAGCTTTTTTGGCCTGGGTCTATAGTTTCTTCCTGTTTGGTAGCTTTCACAAATAGTGAAACAATCCCCCCCCCCCAAACAAAAACAAACAAAACCATATAATTACAAAGACAAAATATTTTCAAATAGAAATGTGTATTTTCAAAATACTTACGTCAGCCATGGTTAGAAACTTTTGGAAAAAAAGTAAACAGATGTACTGTCAAAGTTCCTGAAAGATAAGAGTCAACATTAGTCAAGCACATAAGCTTTTATGACCTCCCTCTCTCTCTCTTTTTTGCATACTCTCACACAAAATTAAGAAGGGAGAAGTGTCCCTATGAATTTGCAGCATCCTGTGGCTCTCCTTCTGGTGCCAATGTGAAGAGGATAACACTCACACTACCCTGCCCAACAGAATGAATTATTGGCATTAAACTGCTCTTCAAAGAAGCTGACTTACCACAAGCTACACACAAGCTGTTCCCCAGAGGGCCTTCCCCCACAAGCAGCCCTGTTGCAACTGTCTCACCCATTTCAGTAGGAAACATGGGTCAAAAACTGCATAAACGAGGTAAAGGGCGTCTCAGGGCAGATCTACACTTAAAAAGCTGCAGTAGCTCAGCTGCGCTGGTGTAGTGCTTCTCCTGTCCGTGTAGTTCATCCACCTCCATGAGAAGTGGTAGCTATGTCGACAGGAGATGCTCTTGACACAGTAATATTTACACCGGGGGTTAGGTTGATGTAACTGCATCACTCAGAGATGTGGATTTTTCACACCCTTGAGCAATGTAGTTATAGCGATGTAAGTTTGTAGTGTAGACCTGGCCTCAGTGATGGGGTGCTAAAGAGAGGAATGACTGTATGGTGAAGGTAAGTACACGTGTTATTCCTGGACACTCTCCACGATAAACTCTGCCAGCAAGTTTGTATGTTTCAATGGGACAACACTAGGCAGCTGTTAGTCTAGATATTTTCTGAGAGCTCTCTCTTTCCTGCCTCTGCTATAAGCACTGAATCACATCAGACAGACTGGGGTATATGGATGAGTCAGTCAGCTTTAACTCGATCCAGATAAGAGAGATGTAATACTAGCACAACAGGGGAAGTAACTGAAAGCACTGTCTGTGCCTTGCATGGAGTTCTCCCAATGGTTTGTTACCAGAACTTGCCATCTGGAAACCATGTTTGTTTCTGGATGTCCAGACAGCAGGAATGTCAGTGTTGCAAACCCTGGCCACTGACTCTTCAGCTGCCTATGTACACTGTTCCTTTGGTCATGAAGACAATCAGTCATCTGTTTTTGTCACCTTCCCACTGGAAACACCCTCCACATGGACTATTTCCAAAGGCAGTTTCAACTAACGTAGACTGCTGTCAGCATCATACGCAAGACAGGGGTGGTAACTGTCCCAGTCTACTCAGCACTGGTGAGGCCTCTGCTGGAGTACTGGGTCCAGTTTTGGGTACCACATTTTAGGAAATATGTGAACAAAATGGAGGGAGTCCAAAGAAGAGCAACAAAAACGACAGAAAGGTTAAAAAACTTGACATATGAGGAAAGGTTAAAAAAGCAGGGGATGTTTAGTCTGAAGAAAAGACTGAGGTGGGAACTAACAGTCATCAAATATGTAAAAGGTTGTTAGAAGGAGAGGGATCAATTGTCCTCTGTGTCTATTTAAGAGCAGGATAAGAAGTAATGGGCCTAATCTGCAGCAAGCGAAATTTAGGTTAAGTAGGAGGAAAAACTTCCTAGCTGTAAGGATAGCTGAGAACTGGACCAGCTTTCCAAAGGAGGCTGTGCAGGTTTTTAGAACAGGTTGGACAAACACCTGTCAGGGCTAGTCTAGGTTTGCTGGCTCCTGCAGGGGTGGAGTGGGGTAGGGTTACTGCCTTTCTCTGATTCCACGAGGGAAGCCAGCCGGCAGGGGAGCAGATTGCACCTGCTCCTAAGGCAGGTCAAGGAGCGGGGCTGGCTACCCGAGAACCCCGGCGCCTCCTTGGGTTGTGCCCTGGCACCTGACAGGCCACAGGGCTCCCACAGCTGTGCACGGGGTGGCCAAGGACAGGCTGGGCTGCTCCCTGGCCCAAGGAGCACAGGGGCTGGAACTAGGGGTGCAGCCGCACGCCCTGACGTGAAGCGGTTCCCATCATATCCAGGGGTCACCGTTTGCTTCTGTGGCGCTTAGCACCCCCCGCTCCCTACAAACTTCCCATCGGCCCTGCCAAGGGGCTGGGGTTTGCGGAGCTCCGAGTCCCCCAGCCCCTGAACAGAGGGTTTGGGGGGGGGGAGCCGGAGGACGGTCGCAGGACCCCTCCCGCTCGACTCCCCGCAACACGGGTGGCTGGGTGGGTGTCAATATAGTAGGCCCTATAATAACAATTACCACAACACATTACCTCTGCTTGGGGGGTCCGCCCATCCACCCTGCCCCGAAAGCCGAACTCCCCCCCCCTTACCCCAGCGTCCAACAGGCCACCTCCTTCTTCCGGAATTCCTCACAAAAATACCACAGATGACAGCGGCCGCTTCCCTTTAACCCTCGATCACATGATTCCCCACCCAAGAAACGATCGCTTCTGCCCCCCCCGCGTCGTCCTCACTTCCGGTGTAGCGTCAGATCTATCTCCCTTGTACCTAATGAGCATGCTCACACGTTTGCGCCTGCTCAGTGAGCGCAGCGAAAGGGCTGCGCTAGTGGGAGCGGGAGGGGACAAGCAAAGGGCGAAGGAAATGCTGCAGAGAAGGTCATGTGACTGCACTGGCGTAGGGACCGCGGCGCGGGAGGTGGCAGGGGGGGCTCGCGGTCGCGCCCCCTGTTGTAGAGCTCGTGCTGTAGGGGCGCCTGCCCAAGGGCACAGGTGGGGCGCCGGGCAGCGGGATCTGGAAGCAGGTGCTGCTGGCCCTGGCTTGGCAAAGGGCCCTGGGGGCTGTGGGTGAGTCGCCTGCCCTAACCCATTGTTCGCAGTGCGCAGCCTACCACCCTCTGTAACACTTAGTAACCCCGAAACACACACAGAATTAAAGACCCTAATGCACGATGCCATTTATGGACAGCCCTTCTCACAGTGCCACCGGCCTGTGTTGGGCCACGATGGTGGAGAAGACAAACTTCTCTCCCCCACGTTGTATCTCTGATAGCGTGGGGCTACCAGAGCTACAACACCGCTGCAAACAACGTCATAATAGGAAGATACAACAGCTGATAGTTTGCAATGTGGAATCTCAGATAATCTGATATTTCAGGGACAAAGGTAGGTTAGAGATTATTTGCATTTCCTCTGAAGTTCCTTTCAGCTGTGGAGTAAAATGATGATACACCATTTTAAAAATATAAATAATCCCCTCTTTAGCAGGTGGTTTGCTTTCATTCTCCTAAGGGCAGTCCAGCTCTTCCAAGGTTTCTGATTTTGGGAGTTAGGTAACTGTTTACGACTGAGACACTAGCCAATGAAAATGGAAGGGGATCACACTGAAAATCTGGCTGAGTTAGAGGTGCAGTCCTGTTCAACTCCAAATTTTAATATTTATTCATCACTTACAGCCATCCTCTTTAGAAAAAGATGTAAATGATATTATGCATAATTGTTATACAGGATAAATTATGTATATTTACACCACACATGTTAGAACAACTTAAGAAGAAAAAAAGCACATCCTGCTGAGCTGATCAGCTCTGGTAAACCTAAATAGTTGCACTGAGTACGAATGGCCTCTAAGGAAAGGGATGCTGCACAAAATGGTGTGGTAATGTGGTAG
This sequence comes from Mauremys reevesii, assembly GCF_016161935.1. Taxonomy (NCBI): domain Eukaryota; kingdom Metazoa; phylum Chordata; order Testudines; family Geoemydidae; genus Mauremys; species Mauremys reevesii. The sequence continues at coordinate 35,494,606 of NC_052627.1, read as the reverse complement.
GTCACTCTTCTCAGCAAGATGGCAATGTGCTACAGAAGATCTTGTCTTTTGCAAAAAATGCAAAACTGAAGTCCTACTTAGTTAAGGTCATGTATGTTTCTTAAGATTAAGCCAAATTCCTGGCCCAATTCAGGTTATGTAAATCCCAGCTATAATTTCACTAGTGGTTTCATGTGACATCTTCACTTCATGTCCTAAATTATGGTATAATGTTGCTTTACACTGTTGAACAGTTCCAACATTTGATGTTAGAATTAGTATCATGTTACAGATTGACAAAGTGATCTCATTTGCACAATGTTTAACATATTTTGTAAATACTTTAGGACCTTCTGGGTGAAAGGTGTTACACTAATGTAAATCATGTGCTCACATACTATAGTGCAAAGAATGGTCTTAACCATTAGGAAAGGATTGTATCAACAACTATTCAGTTTAACTAGGGATAAATCTTGACAATCTCTTTTCATAATAAATTCTAAAGAGGAAATAAAGTTCTGCCAAATATACATATTTAGAGGTGCCTGGCCCATGGGTGATGCTGGAGGGAAGATACCAATCAATTCAGGAACAAAAAGGATAAAGAACAAATAGAATGAATTGTTTAAGCTTTTATGTTGGAATGCAGCTAGAATTACCCTCTATTCTAATCTGTCACCTATGCAAAATTTTTCATCTAACATAAAAAAATAGTTCTTGGACAGCAAAATAACTGGCAATCCCAAGTTGTTTTCACATTCTCTAACAAGAGGGTGTGACAGGCCAGCTGCAATTCAAAGAGCAATTTTCAAATGTCTTATCCATTATTCCTGTTGGAGGGGTTTCCACCCTGCAGTGCCGCTGACCAAGCAAGTTGTAGTTTTAAAAAATTATTATATAGTTCCGTAAAAATTAGTGACAGAGGCTCACCTGCTGTGTTTGCCATTATGCATGTAGAGGAGGTAAGCAGCATTTGTTCTAGTAAGTCACATTGCTGTATTTTAAAAAAGTTATTAGAGTAAAGTTAAATGCTGTACTTGATGATTTTTATATAATTAAACAGGACAAGAGTGGAAATTTAGTATCATTTTATGAATTTCTCTCCAAGATTTAAAAATAATTTTCTTTTAGCACTAGAAGGCAGATTATGCAAATGCGGGTTGTGTTCAAGTATGTCATTTTTTTTTTATAAGTTTAGACTTTTGCTGTTTATATGCTCCTTCCCAGGAATGCAATGTCCAGTCATCTTTTGAAAAAAATCTCCCCCAAAATGATGAATTTTAATTTTACACCACTTTTCTGCATAGCTTAGTTCCTTTATCACTGCAGTTTGCTCATTCTTATATAAGGCAGATTATGTGCCATCCAATTATATAAACTGTAGACATGCAATTATATTAGATCCCCACCTGGCTTTAATACATTGTAAGGGTTGAGGCTGATTCCCACCTCCACACTCAGAGGTGTGTGTATGTGCTCTAATTCTGCTACTCAATTTCTTTTCAATTTGAAGAGGAACTTTGTTACTTAAAGTCATCATACATATATAACCATAGTAAATCTTATGCCCATTTTTAATATTAATCTCAGAAACATGTAACAAATATATAAACCCAAATAATTGTGAGCAGGATTGGCCCCATTAAAATCAATAGGGGTTTTGCCACTGATTGCAGTGTGGGGCATGGATTTCACCTTAAGCTTAGGGTTGCAGATATAAATCACAGAACCTGTTTCAGGTCTGCCAAAGTCCACAGCCTTAATGTGTGCGTGCATCACCATAACCCAATGTCTCAACTACATTTAAACTAACCACAAACTAATAGATGGTACAATCTTGTTACTTTCACCTTCTAAGTCATTTGGTTAAAGGGAATTAGTGGCACCAGAATATTGCTTATGATTAGTAGTTGTTTTTCCCAGTGGAAATGAAAAATTGTTTACTGCAAGTTGGCAGTCCTCATTTTGGTAATTAATAGCTGTGTAGAATAGTCAATTTCTAAAACAATTCAGTATTTTCAAAATACATAAGAATAATTTAAGATTAGACACCATTTTAGTAGCTAGAACACTTTGCTTGAAAAAGGAATAATTGATCTTATAAGATAAAGTATGTTCCTGTTCTTAGTTCTCAATATCTACATGAGCTGAGCATACAGTGAAATAGTTGTTCCTTTTAAATGCAAGCCACTGAATTTAAAACAGAACTACAATGAATAGTCAACAAGAGGTTTTCTTTAACATGTAAAAAAAGTAAGATTTTTGCACATTTTCACACTGAAAATAATTTTATTTTGATATGTCTAATATTACATTAGATATTATAAATCAGACATGTCTTTTTTTTAAACAACCTTTAAATCTTGAAAATGCCATAGACAAAATAAAACAAGATCTTCTTTAATATACTACCTTCTTTTCACCAGATTTCTTTTGCAAGACTTCCATTAAATTTATTAGGTGTCTTGAACGTGAGTTGCAAAGACTGTATAACCTCTCCCGCACTGTTTTTTTTAAAAGTCTGAAGAACAAACACTTAAATTCCTTCAGATTTTTAAAGCAGGTGAGGGAATTTACATTTTCCAACACACACTTGTATAATATCAGTCAGAACTGAGTAGAACAACTAATGCCAGCAGCAGCTTCAGAAATGTCATTTGAAATGTAAGCCATTTCCAACCACATTTCAGTTTATTCATGTTGAGAAATGCTTTTTACCTTGTCAGATTGTTGAGCAGAACAAAAGGGTATAATTTTCTAAGAATGGACCTTGTAATGCAGGGGTGGGCAAACTATGGCTCGGGGGCCACGTCTGGCCCTCCAGATGTTTTAATCTGGCCCTCGAGCTCCCACTGGGGAGTGGGGTCTGGGGCTTGTCCTGCTCCATGCAGCTCCCAGAAGCAGTGGCATGTTCCCGCCTCTGGCTCCTATCTGTAGGGGCAGCCAAGAGGCTCCACACACTGCCCCCTGCAGCTCCCATTGGCCAGGAACCACAGCCAATAGGAGCTGTAGGGGCGGCGCCTGCAGACAGGGCAGAGCCACCTGGCTGCGCTTCTGCATAAGAGCTGGAGAGGGGATGTGCCGCTGCTTCTAGGAGCTACTTGAGCTTAGTGCCACTCGGAGCCTGCACCCCTGGCCCCCTCCTGCACCCCAGCCCTGTTCCTGCCCTCTGAACCCCCCCATCCCAGCCCGGAGCACCCTCCTGCACCCCAACCCCTCATCCCCAGCCCCACCTGAGCCTGCACCCCCAGCCGGAGCCCTCACACACATCCTGCACCCCAACCCCCTGCCCCAGCCCAGAGCCCCTTTCCACACCCTGAACTCCTCATTTCTGGCCCCACCCCAGAGCACACATCCCCAACTGGAGCTCTCCTCCCATCCTGCACCCCACCCCCAATTTCATGAGCATTCATGGCCCACCGTACAATTTCCATACCCAGATGTGGCCCTCAGGCCAAAAAGTTTGCCCACCTTGGCTGTAATGGGAACGCTTACTTACTGGAAAAAAATCATTTAAAGATCAGTGACACCAGAATCCTTGAAATTGGATGGATAATTTTAATTCCTAATGGAAGCTCTGCTCTGTGCAAACTTACAGTGGCACAATATTAAACTATCACAATTTTGAGGTATTAGCTGGAAAAGAAATATATACACCCATACACACATGCATACACAGTATTCACAAGTCTCGTGGTCCCAAGACCAGCAAACCTTGGTATTGAGTGAAAAGGAATCATGTACTTGTCAGGGAAATTATACATGCAAAGAAGCTTTAAAAACCACATTTCACATAACCCTTAATATAAGGAATATTTAGGTTTCTGTTCAACATGCTTAAAAAGGAAATTATTTAAACACATTGGAAAAAATTCATATCTTTAATAGTGAGTAACCAAACTGAAAACGGAGCCTGAAACCTGAAGCTTTCCTTCAAGATTACAAAATCATCCAAAAGATTATACCAAGAGGCCTCATTCCACCTACTTTCCCTTAAACACACAGACTAGATCTGCAGGAAGGTTAAAGGCTGGGTTTCTTTTCCCAAGTTTTTCCTATCTTCCCCTCTACCCCCCCGCCTTCTACAGCTAAAACTAATGGGATTAGAAATGTAGATGCAGCCATCTATTCTGTTAAATGCCCAAAACTGGACACGCTGATCACTGTGTTCATTCATTCCTCTATCTCCATGGCTCATGCAGATTTAATGGACGAAAGGGACTCTTGTGTTGGTTCATGATCATGAACCTAAATTTACCACGTGGTTACTCAGTGGATTACAATCCACACAGTTCAAGTGGTAGGCTGACTCGGTTAGGAAAAAGGTGAAGATTCTGAAAGATCAAAATTAAAAGTTTGTCAATTAACAATAATCAAGCATTGTGGGAATTTTACTCATTTTCAGATTATAATAAATGTTTCTGCTATGATGGTTAATACCCCAAATGCAAATGGATTCAAAAAAATTTTTTTTAACTGAATGCCAACAACCTTACTCTCAAAGGTAACAGTAGAAGGTGAAAGACTGAAATGCTCAGAGACCTTATAAAGATAGTTCATGACTTACTTGCTCCTCCCCATTGAGGCCCATTTCCTGTAAATGCACTTTGATAGATATATATGTGTATGCATATATTAGTATTTGCATGTGCATGGATTATATGACAATGGATCTGCATGATACTATATATGTATTAACAACTTCATTTCCCCTTTTGAATATGGTGTCACATAATGCAAGATTGCCTGTATTTTTATAACATACAAATAGTGGTTGTAAATATTCAGTATTATGCTTGTTCAGATGCTTGTAACATAAAGAACAATTTCAACCCCCCGAAGGCCACAGGGGCAGATTTTCAAATGAGCTCAGCACCCAACAGCTCCTATTGTACTAAATAGGAGCTGCTGGGAACTTTTGAAAATCTGACTGCTTTAAGTGCTTAAATAGGAGCTAAGAGCTTTTGAAAAATCCAGCTCCACAACGAATTCTGAATACTTTTGAACATTTGGCCTTGTGTTAAAAACAAACCAACCACCAGGTCAGGCATAAAGAGATACAAATCAATCTTGCAAAATATGAAAAGGGCAATTAGTTTTTATGGAAGTTGAGGACGCACCGTCTCCTACCAAAAATAATAATAGGAACATAGGATAGGATAATGGATTTGGTGCTACTAAGGTAACTCCTAAAGAGATTCCCAATGAAATAAGATCCCTGTAAAATCTTCAACTGCAATCAATGGCCTCATTAACAGATCATGGGAGCTTCTGGTATAATTAAAATGGCTACATGGGGGGGGGGGGAATGTGAATGGTAAACAGAGGTTTAAGATTACATTGTTCCTTACTGTACACCAAGAATGATTTAAAAGTAAAATGCAATGGCTTTGCTAAGGGCTATGAGCCTGATCCTGCAATTGGTTAATTCCACTTTTCGTCCCCCCCCCCCCCGCGCGCACACACACATTGAGACCCACTGAAAGTCCCCAAAGAGCAACTGCATCACTGTCACCTACTAAACTCAAACACACACTCACTCTTTCTACAGGGATCATGTACCCTGTATCCCACAGCATCAGAAAGTCCCTTAGTTTGTCAGCATGGATACATATAACATACATACTCAGTCCATGGAATTAAATTATACTGTATTGTATTTAATAAATGGTATGTTTGCCATTGATTTCAATTAAATGGAATTTTGCTACTGATTTCAATGAAAGCAGCTTTACGGTGTTTGTATACAGAAGTCTGCTTGCAAACTCAGATCCTAAGAGGGGGAAAAAGTATTTGGCTATGTAAAATTGTTATTAAGTACTGTATCTTCAGCAAAATTACTTCCAAGGGCCTGAGAAATCTGAGCTCCACATTTTCTGGTTTCTGCTAGAGTGACACTACAAGTACTAAAAGGGACAGGAAAATAGGGGGTTTAAATAATGAAATACTTTGATCACACCTACAATATATCTACGGAATGTGATGTTTGTTCTCTTTGGGGAAAAAAAGCCGAGAAGGCTGCAGTGCAGGCTCTTAAGCAAGGTAAGCTGTCATTGGATAAGAGGGAAGGTCCTCTTATTGACTGGTAACTGGTTAAAAGATAGGGAACAAAGGGTAGGAATAAATGGTCAGTTTCCAGAATGGAGAACGGTAAATAGTGGTGTCTCCAGGGGTCTGTACTGGGCCTGGTCCTATTCCATGTTAATAAATGATCCAGAAAAAGGGATAAACAGTGAGGTGACAAAATTTGCAGATGATACAAAACTACTCAAGATAGTTAACTCCAAAGAGTTACAAGGGTTACAAAGGGATCTCACAAAAGTGGGTGACTGGACAACAACATGGCAGATGAAATTCAGTGTTGATAAATGCAAAGTAATGCACATTAGAAAATGTAATCTCAACATATAAAATGATGGGGTCTAAATTAGCTGTTACCACTCAAAAAAGAGATCTTGGAGTCATTGTGGATAGTTCTCTGAAAACATCCACTCAATGTGCAGCAGCAAGCAAAAAAGCTAACAATGTTGGGAATCATTAGGAAAGGGATAGATAATAAGACAAAGTATCATATTGCCTCTATATAAATCTCTGGCATGCCCACATCTTGATTACTGTATGCAGATTTGATCGCCCCATCTCAAGAAAGATATATTAGAATTAGAGAAAAAACATAAAAGGGCAACAAAAATGATTAGGGATGTGGAACAGCTTCTATATGAGGAAAGATTAATAAGACTGGGACTTTTCAGCTTGGAAAAGAGATGACTAATGGGATAGGATAGAGGTCTATAAAATCATAATTGGTGTGGAGAAAGTAAATAAAGAAGTGTTATTTACTTCTCCTCATAACACAAGAACTAAGGGTCACTCAATGAAATTAAATAGGCAGATTTAAAACAAACAAAAGGAAGTATTTCTTCACACAACGCACAGTCAACCTGTGGAACTCTTTGCCAGAGGATGTTGTGAAGGCCAAGACAACATCAGAGTTCAAACAAGAACTAGATATGTTCATGGAGGATAGGTCCATCAATGGCCATTAGCCAGGATGGCTAGGGATGGTTTCCCTAGCCTCTGTTTGCCAGAAGCTGGGAATGGGCAACGGGATGGATCACTTGGTGATTATCTATTCTGTTTATTCTCTCTGGGGTACCTGGAATTGGCCACTGTCAGAAGACAGGATACTGGGCTAGATGGACCTTTGGTCTGACCCAGTATGGCCATTCTTATGATCACTTTGGTGAATTAAATAAAAAGGGTGAAAGTTTCAGGTAATTATGCCTACCTTTGAGTTCCCCTGTCAGTTTTTGGTTTTACTATCACATTTTCCTATGTATTCCTCTGCTTGTTGCTGTGTGAAAGATCCACACAGAGGACACTGACTCCCTTGAATAGTGAGTCAGTCAGTGAAACTATAACAAAATAAACAATCTTGAAAAATAGATACTGCTTTTCCCCTTTAATCTATCAATAATAGCACTCTTACTTGTTACTTGTAACAATAATAGGTCAAAGATTTCCAGAGGGAAGTTTTTAAGTTGACTCTGTCCCTTTAAAATAAAGTGCTAACTATATTTTAATGGCTATAAACTTTGTCTTTTTAATCTTACAAATAAGTTTTTTTAAAGTCCTAAATTCACTTTTAAGTTTGGTTTTAGTTAAACAAACAGAACATCCACTGAAATGTTTACCAAATGTGCAAAATATATATTACCTTAAACTGGTAACAAATCAGGGTTCTCAACTGACTAAAACAGAGATGTTATTTTGTGGGGATTTTTTTTAAAAGGTCACTTCTGCAAAGGAAATAAATGGGCTTGGTTTTGCTTCTTTATTACATATCAAGTTGGCCTACAAGGATCTGTTTTGTTAAATGATTTTTCTCAGCTTATTTTTCAGTTGAGAAATTCAGGTTCTGTGCAACTTTAAAAGAATCCTTACAGATCACCTTTAAGGTAGGCAGGTATGGGAAGTAATACCCATACTTCCTCAGTCCCCATACCCTGGTCTCAGTAAGAGAGACTGCAAATACTTAATCTAGCAAGTGTTAAGCAGCGTTTTTCAACCAATCAAGACATGTTTTTTAAACAGAATATTCTTAGAAAGGTAATTATTTTTCTAATAATTTATAATTCAATGGAATGTAGCAGCCTAGTTCTAACTGTGCAGTAACTATATCTTTATTGTAAGCAGCTTTATTAAGCACATTTCTTAACTGTGGTTTCACAGCCCCAATATTTTATAAACACACTATGAAATCATTTCCCTTTGTGTTCACTGAAAAAATGGCACCCACAAACATACAGGTGTATCTATGAAACAGGAGGCCAGTGCATTTGTTCAAGACCATTGAAAAAATTCCTCTACTAAGACAATATAGAGAATTTGACAAGTTCTTTGATGTTATTTTGATCTCCAAATTAGCATATTTATGATGCTTTCAGGATACTTTTAGAATTGAGGGAATCCACATTTGCTTGCTTGCTTTACTTCTAAGGCAAACTGCAAACATTTGGATGATTTCTAAAATAAATAGATGAATGCGATGATACATCATTCCTCTCTCCTTGCCCCAAAACCTGGTTAGTGGGGACATTCAGCACAGAAACCCTGCTTCATTTCAGTTTTCAGCTCTTCGCTTTGAAATTGACCTTTGATTTGTACTATGAAGACTACTTCTTTCAAAAGACCAAGAATGTTTTGGTTTAGCTATTAGCTTTTTATGTCACTAGCCAGCCTGTTCCATGTTACACAACCATATACAATATTGGGCATTTCCAGTGAGACACTTTAGAAAAGGTACACACAAAAGGTTTAAGGGCCACTCAAATTAGCAGCATTTAATGTGGCTCTAAGGACTAACTATGCTCACAAAGTACACCAGTGTAAATCTAAAGTAAGCCCAATGAAGTGAATAGGGCAGTGACTTCAGTTAAGTAGTTACACTGTTATAACCTGAGAGCAGAATTTGTCTCCTCGCAATTTGATAAATTTAAAGAGAGAAATTCTCTAAAACAATGTACTGCCCTTATTACCAAACAGCCAGAATTCGCATATGAAAGACAAAATATTTTGCTATGTTGCATTGACAAACAGTACAATGATGTTGAAATTTCACCCACTACACTCAAAACACTTATTTCTTTCTATAGGTGGCATACACCCTGTATCCAGCTGTTTCAAAATGTCCCTTACTTTGTGACAGCATGTGAGGATACATATAACTTACATGTTCAGTCCATGGAATTAAATTATACTTCATTCTATTTAACAGTTAAATGTTATGTTTTCTCATCTATAGGAAGTCCATCCAGCAATATTGTGGACTGAAACAACTTTCTATCTTGTAACTTCCTCTTGTTCCTGTACTTGATCAAATTTGTGGGGCTCTGATCACAGCAGAATATTACAAACCAGCTAAGCATTTAATAGTTAGTTCTCAGAAGTGTTAAAAGGCACAAATCTTGACTTGAGCAGTGATTTTCCTGTTCCACTTGTGATGAGTGAAAGGGAATTAGTTTTAGGATACTAGTGTGAAATGAGAAACTGCAAATCACCCGAGAGAAAACATATTGGTATTTTTTTTATTTTTTTTTTTAACTCTAATTACTATTGCAGGTTTTCCTTCTACCTTTTCAGTGAAAAATAAGGAACCTGGGAATGCATGTTCGACATGCTTATGGACTTGCATACTACTGAAATACCAAAGGGCAGGGTTGCTGTAAATTACTCCAAGTCCTAAAAGCAACGTTCATAACTTCTGTACATCACTTTACAAATATTTACTTTTAAAAGAGATTAGTGAAGCTCTTGGTTTTCTTAGTATTGGTCAGAAATTCTTAAAAACAACAGCTAACTGCTACTCTACGCCAAATCAATTTATCCCAACATATATTTAGGAATATATACTGCTATATTTTTAAAATATCAAGTTCCTCTAAGCTGGTGAAGCCTGAAGATTGTACATAAAGTTAGAGATAAAGTGTTTAAAATTTTTTGTTTAAACTACACACACTTGACATCTGAATAAGGAGTGATGTAGTCATACTATTTATTTTATCAGTGAAACAAAATATTTTATGGAGCTAAATTTCTGAGATTTTAAATAGAAAGTTATTTAACTTGTATATACACAAAGTGTTCTTTCCATAGATATTTACATGACAAATATGTTAGAGGAGAACCACTATGACTAAGTCTCTACAAGCGTGGCATCCTTTCTGAGCTACTCTCTCTGCTGAAAGAATTCACGGAAGGCTTTGAAATAAAATCTAAACAATTAAAATATGTAAACTGACTTTGTTCTATATTTCATAATAGGTAAAGAAGCCATTAAATGAAATTTCATCATAAGGATTCTGGAAACAGCTACACAGTAGAGTTTTACATTCACCCTCTTTTTAACTTTCAGGATGAAACTAAATCTCTTCTCACTTGACAGGAGAGATATAATAGCGTACTTAAGGATGCACAGCTAAAATTCTAGTTCATCCTCCTCGATAGATACTGGTCAGCCTTTCTAGTTCTTTGCAGTTGTCCATTGGCAAGGAGTCTGCTTTCATTCGGAGGCGATCATCTCGGTATACTTTTGCTGCGTACAGCAAATCTGTTTCTTAAAAAAGAAAAAGATTTTTAGGGTTAAAGTACTAATTGCACATGTATGTAGGACTCTCTCACTCAGAACTACCCCAAGCATCTGACATCTAAATCCTCCCCACACCTTGCATCACTCTGTTTGCGGCTCCCAACTAATAATCATAGTGACATCAATGTGTAGTTTTATTGCAGGCTTTAGCGTTGCTTGCCAGTTTGAAGTTCAATGCTGGTAACAGGCTTTCACTAAATATACCAATTTCTCAGGCATAAAATAATCCCTGTGTTCTGTTTTATAGGAGTGCCTACCAGCCCTACATTGTGGAGTATCTGATTTGTATAACGTCTCTTTTGGTCTCAGGTTAAAATTCTAACTAATAAATCATTCATTAAAGAAAAACAGCTTTGGAAAGACGTTTTTAAAATAGCGAAGAATGACATCTAAAAAGCCACCACTGAACACGGAGCAGATATTTTCATAAATAAAATACAAAGCAGGAATAACTTATTACACATACAGAAACTCTAATTTGTAGGATTTGTTATTTCTTTTGTTTTTAAAAGCTATTTAGGAAGTTTTAACCATGTAAACACCACAAACAAAATGATTATATTACTGCATAATGAGAAATTATCATCAGATCCCTCCAATTTAACAGGGCATTACCATATTACAGAGTGAGCCTCGTTACACCATCTAGGACATATTGTTTCCGATGTATTTATTAAATAGAGTTAAACTTCTGACTCTACTCTTGTTCAGCTTCACTTCTGCCATTGCCAGGACGTACTCTAGAGTATTGTCTTTTCCAACCCTCCTTTCCCTGGTTTCAAAATCTGCCAATATGTTTTTTAATCAGATCATCATATTTTCTACCTCTGGGGTATCGTCTTGTATGTCTGAAATGTGGATTTCTAAGAAACTGGAGTGTATATTCCCGTCATTTCAAGACTAACTATATAATACTGATTTTTGAAGCTGAGAGTTTAAGTGGGAATCCCCATCTTTAGCAGAGCTCTGTCATCCCGACAGCTGCTATAATCTCCCCTAGCCCCTCCCCCCTCTTTTTTTAAAGCTTAGGCTAGAGCTGGTTGGAGAATTTTGATGGAATCATATTCCACAGGAATACGTGGTACTGTCTAAACTGAAACTGTTTGCAAAAATAGGTTCATTTCACTTTCATTTCAGAAACAAACCCTGAAAAAAGTTCTAATGTTGAAACATCACATTTCAACTTTTTGGAATGAAACATTTAGATTTTTCATTTTGAAATGACTATTTTGATTTTTGTTTTTTAATTTTTGTATTGTGTTATACAAAACATTTAGACTGTCATAACAAAACATTTCAACCTGAAATGATTTTCTTCAGGAATTTTCCTTCACAGATCATTGTAAAGTTTTAGGCTTCCATTCTGATTCAGAATGATGCCAAATTCCAAAACCTTGAAAGTGGTTGCAAATGTAACTTCTGCACACAGCTGTAGTTAGGACAGAAAGGTTCTGGAAAAATTGCAGCTTATTCCCTTTGAGTACAAGCTGCAGATGCCCTCTTTTTTCATAATTAAATCTTTCTGCTGATAGCCATGAAATGTCACAGTGAGGACTGTTAAGAGGCCCAAGTGGAGAGAGCAGCCCCCTAGGTGCTTTCTGTCCCCCAGAGCTCTGACTGATCAACTCTGTAACTGAAGTTATTGTGTAGTCCCTTTGTTAACACCTTTGTTTCTATTTTACAGTGGTTTTGCATAATGCAAGATGCTGCCAAAAAAAAAAAAAAAAAGGTAGGAAGGGATGTGGAGGGTAGGAGTTCTCTAAATCAAAAATTGATTTTAAAAATATCCCATCAAAGCAGGAGCGGGCTTTGGGGTTTTATTTTCTTCCAGGTTTAAACTTGTCAATTTGAATATTTAGTTCACTATAATATGGTTAAAATAGCAAATCCAGGTAGGGGATCAGCAAGTGGCTGAACTAAATGGCTGCTGTATGTCTGAATTCTAAGGAGATAGCAAAGTAATCTGCCTCTATTGATCCCTCATCCCCCATATCTGCTAATCCCCCCCCACCCCAGAAAGCAGACCACAAGGTTGCAGAGGAAAGACCATTCAAAAACATTCCCAAATTAAAAAAAAGAAAAACTCACTAAGAAGTGTTTCAGGCTCACAGTATGGGGAAGCCTCTGACTTCATTTTGAAGACATAGCACCCAAAACAGGGAGGAATGAGTGGGCTGAAGAAAATCAACCACCAACCAGGGCGGACATTAGGGAGTAGATCTTTGAGTTTGACTACAAGACATGATAAGACATCCAAGACTGGAGCAGTAAAGAAGGAAGTTACTGATGTGGACTACTGAGTCACTGTGCTAGAAACTTCTGGCCTAGGAGAAACAAGTGATAGCGCAGCACTGCTAGAGCAGAGAGAGAGAGAAATGTAGCATAAATTGGATGATATGAAAAAAATAGATCAAGGAGAAACAACAATGGACTTAATGGACTGCCTAAGATTTCTGAAGCAGGAAACCCAATTTGGTGTGTAAAATTATGGTATTACTTCACAAAAAGATTGTGTTGCATCTATTATGAGATGGTACCTATGCACTCTTATTATCTTAGTACCCGAGCATGTCTCATTTTTTTAAGCAATATTTTAAAGAGAAGTCACATTGACATTTAAAAAAATATACAAATAAATCTGTATGTTTCCTATTCTAAATAGCAAAAGTATCCTGTAGAAAAATAGGATTTAGCTGAAAACCATTTGTTTTTAAAGCAGGAAAATGTTATTTGACCACATTTTATGACAGGAAATTTCAAAATGAAAGTTTTCATTTCTAACTACTTTAGGTTTCAAAACTGAACTATTTTGATTTTTACTTTTGGAATCTTCACCCACCCCCTTTTCACCCTTGTTTACTCCCCCCACCTTTTACTACTGGAAAAAAGCAAGCATAAGGGGTAATAGAGATTAACAAACCTCAGAAAGCAGGAAAAACTATTTCTTTCTCTGTCTTTTTTGTACTTTTCCCCTCAGGATGATTATGGATAGAAGTGTGGGGTTTTTTTTAGTGTGAGAAGGTGGAGAATATACTCTTTAAAAAAAAAATCTGAATTTAAAAAAGTAAAAACGAATTAGAGAAAGTACTATTTGTATTTACTTTCCATAAACAAGTGAGGAAGTGTACCCTCTCCTACTTTCACACTTAAAAAAACCCAAAACCTCTATCGTATCAGTGTTTCTAATTGGGGGAAAAAAGGGGCATGAGAAGAGGGGGAAGAGGAGAAAAAATATCAGAATTCAAAACTCAAAATTTTAAGTTAAAATTTTTTAATTTCATTTCAAAATTTCTCAAAAAGTATGAATGAAAAATGTTTGTTCAAAATCTTCCACGGGAAAAAAATTATTTTGTCCAACTCTAGTACTAATGAGGATGAGCTCTAAGTTTTACTCTAAAGGATATTAATTTATGTTGAAGGGACAAAAAATAGGGATCTAATTTTTGTTTATGTCTGTTGATTGGTCCATGACCAGTGAGTGGAAGACTTTATGGTTTTGTAAACTTTTGTACTGGTCCAAAGAATATCTAGTCCCTGTAGGTTGTGAGATATTAGATGTTAAAAAACAGGTCATTTTGCAGATGTTAAAAAACAGGTCACTTCAGTTTTGATGTGATTTTTTGCAGCCTACTTTCACAATCTGACAATGTTTTATATCGCTCACATGTATTAAAGATTGGATTTGAGCCCTATCCCTTTTAAAAAGTAGCTGGTTAAATTATATCTGAATTAAAGTGGTAAGAAAAAAATTAATAGGCTACACAACCTTATTTTTAAGATCTGGTATTGCACATGTTGCTAGTTCTTGGGGAGGGAGATAAAATGATAGAATGTGAAACATTTATTTTGGGCCCCAAAGATGTACATGATATTGAAATTTCAATGTGTCATTTTTAGTCTGGTCCAGGACTAAATACAGAAAGTTCCAGATGTCAGGTCAGAGTAAGTTTTTCTTCTATGATTCTACTTTCCTTCATTGGGTGTTTATTTAAAAAAAGCATTCTTGCCCCCATGTATGGATTGAGGAACAAACGCTAAGCTACATGGCTAATAAGGAAGTGGATGTGTGGGAATGGAAGTGATTCTGCCATAACAGGGATGACATAAAACAGATTAAGAACTGCTCTGTGAGCTGTCTCAGGGTAGGGGTAAATGAAGAGTATTGATTTCCATTACCAAAGTAGTCAAATTAATAAGTCTGTCATTCAATGCCAAAAAATTACAGCAGTTCACTTTTTAAGAAATGATCACAGGTAACAGAACAAATAATCTATCGTTTTGTAGGTGGCAGTTTCATAGATTCATAGACTAAGGTCAGAAGGGACCATTATGATCATCTAGTCTGACCTCCTGCACAATGCAGGCCACAGAATCTCACCCACCCACTCCTGTAACAAACCTGTTTCCTTCAGTCATCAAGTGAAAACCTTGGGAATTAACACAGACTACTTGGTGTATTTTTAAAACGCAACAAACGTGAAAGACTGGCCTTTGTGTTGGTTCTTTCATGCAAATCACATGTAAACGCTTTTTAGTAAAAATCATCACTTAATTCTATTCTAACACAGAAATAAGCTTTTCATGGTAATACATGTTTTTGAGAAGTGCCAAACATTACTCATTGGGTAAACTTACTTTGCTGCCTCTCCTTCCAACAGTTATTTCGAATGTTAGACACGTAGTCCTCTTCCACACTCTTTTCCACCTTCTGTAATGACACTCCTTTGTATTCATTTCTGAAATCCTTGTTGACATAATAAACGACACCCAGGTTTTCTGTTTTCATTTTGATGGTCTGCCCTGTACCACTGTAAGAGACATGTGCTTGTTATTCTTTTTGTATACACAATGTGTATGTTTCAAATGTTGCCATTGGTGAAGAGCAGCAATAAGGTTTCACTGAGTACACTATTTCAAGGTACAGATAAGTCAGAGTTGTAATGAAAAGCAGTGTGAATGTCATGTTTAACAGAAGAAAATGTTTACATTCATAGGAAAATAGAACTTCTGCCTTCTACCTCTCTCCATCTCCAAAAGTCATTTTAGTAAGTCAAAAACCTTATAAATAAATAAGGTGTATATAACAACAAACAACATTGGAACCTGGCAAAATAAAAAATTAGGTCCCTACCCTGCAGCAATCAAAACCAGCAGCATCTCACTCGAAAATGTTTTACTGCAGCCCTTGACAAATCCACCTGCATGCTGGCATACTGTGGATTAAAAACTCATGGTTTGTGCATGCTCTGGAGGAGTGGTGCTTGTATCACAGGAGCTTAGTCTCAAAAGGTAAGAACATCTCTCTCCTGTGGAGCTCAAACTCTGCAGGAGAAGGAGCCTTCCCCTTCTGTGAAGTCCAGCAGTTCTGCAAGACAGTGAGAACCCTTCAAGCAGAGATAGCAAGTAGGCTAAATCTATTCACTATTTACCTCCTGGATGATTTGTCAAGGGAGTTATTTCTTTCAAGAAAAAAATGGAGTTTTAGATACCCCTCCATCTTAAATAGCTATGAGTTTCAATACCTTTACTCCCTTCCAGACAGGCAGGGATAAAATATTGTAACAAAGTCTACTCTGGGCCAAAGGGGAGAATAGAGAATTTCTCCACCTTTCATTATAATTCAGACCTTAACACCACAGGTCAGGAGGTTGTTTTTGTCAACTTCCTGACTTTATGCAAGTAGATGACGACTCCGCAGTGCAGATGTTAAAAAGACATGCAAAGAAATAAAAAGGGCATTTTAAAAATGGAGAAGTACTTTTTTAACAAATTTAATCAGCATTACTTACGATCTTGGATATAAGGCATATGGAGGATTAGAAACCATCAACTGGCTCAACAAAGAGACAAGGATCAATACAATAATAGGCATCAGCTGTATGAACATAGAGAAGCCTCCCTATGGAACAGAACAGATAAGATTTGGACATTTCCTAAAATCAGGATCAAGATAGTATGCAAATTTGGCAGGGTTTAATAATCTAAAAATCCAAAAGACCAACTACTTTGTAGACCAACTACAAAATTTAGGCACTGTCAGATATCCCTACCCCAAAGCCACTAATAATTATTATTTGTACTGTAATAGTGCCCAGAGACCCCAAACAAAAATTAGAACCCCATTGTGCTAGACACTGCACACACACAACGAAAAGGCTTTCCCTGTCCCAAGCACCTTACAATCTAAGTAAAAATGGCATTAATTAGTTAACAGGAATGCAATAGATATTGCATCATACAACACTGAAGAGATGCATCTAAAACTCCAGAGATGTAATTCAACGCCCACTGAAGTCAATGAGTCTTTTCACTGACAATAGACTGGATCAGGTTTTTGTAGACGTCAAATAAGTAGCTAAATGCAGGTACACAGCAGGCCACACCTAAGGCTTGTCTGTAGTTAGTGCAGAACAGCTATTCTTAAGTAACTACATGTGTGAATGCTCTTAATCTACTTTAAAAGTGGATTAAATTAAGATAAATGGGAATAAGGCACATTTACTCCAGAACAAGAGAGTCCACCTATGAAGTTATCCTCAGGAGTACCTATTGTGTTTTAAATTAACTTCATACCTTAATATCAAGATGGAAAAAAATCGGATTCTTAAATTGGATTTTTTTATTTTGTTATTTAAATTATAATAAGTTCATTTTTAAAAATAAACCTGTTTAAAAATGAAATCTCAATTTAATACAAACTAAGTTAACGCCTAAACTTATTATAATTTAGTTGTAAATGTGCAACGTTTTGATAAGAGAAGTTTATATATCCAAAACATTTAGTGTTGTTTTAATAAAAATAAATTCTGTAATTTTGTGCTGTGTAATTAAATTCCAGTTACCATCCTAATTCAGCTTGACACACATCATGAGCAAAATTTATGTAGTATACAACCAATATGTCACTATTTTTAAAATAGTGAAATGTAAAATTAATAACCTGAAAATGTTATGATATATAATTGCTTAAATAAATGCATATAGTTAGAGTGTACACACCTAGGTAGCAAAAAGATGTACCACATCTAATGTAAAGACTATTTAGTTGTAAATCAACATATGTTAATAGTTATATCAACCAATGAGGATGCAGACTTTCTTTAGAAAAATAACTGAACTACGGATAGAAAAGTTCATTAAAATTGATTATTTAAATCAAGGGTTTCCACTTGGTGATTTAAATCAATCTGCCCTGCTTAATCCAAATTAATTTTCAAATACAGACAAGCTCTTAGTGACCAGGAACTAACTTAAATAATTTAGGATGTTAGTTTGGGACCTTTTGTTCTGCGTACTGCACCTTATGCAAATCTTCATGTCTGTTTACCAAAGGAGCTAGGATGCCCCACACTAGGCCTGTAAAATATTTCACTTGCAAATTTAGGTGTTCCTATAGAGCAAAAGATTCCCCAGCAATCATGCCATGTATACGACTACAGTCTTCTTTCTCTAGCAGTAGATTCAGATCAAAAACACTCAAACATACATCACCCCTCTCCTCTTCTCTCTCATGTCCACTATGACGGTGTTGATTAGGATGACTGTAGCCAGCTCGACCATTAGAAAATGAATGTACACTACCTACAAAAAGAAACATCAATAGTCAAGAAAACACCAGTTATAAACATGCAAGATGAGCGTGAAACTAAAATGCCTTGATGACTATAGACTGGGGAATTAATATACAGAGCGTGACATCTAAAATAGCTCATATTTAAACTTCTTATATTTTGAAAGGTGCATTAAATAAACTAGGTTTTATTTTTTTAAACCTACAATATTTATGAATTTATGATTTCATGTTCTCCTCAGGTCACCATAGCAATCAGAAAAGGAAACTAACAACTTCAATATGTAGCAATACACAGAAGAAAATAACTTGCTTACAGTAGATTAGGAAAATAATATTTTGGATTAAATATTCTAAAAATCATATGAACTCTGTAGTACAGCTCTGATAAATGCCCATGAAATATTAATGAGTAAATACCTGATGGAAACGCTCCTCCGAAGAACATATTGAATAAATCCTCTGGAGTAATATCAGCCTCACAACCTCTATGGAAATTAAATCTACCATTGCCAGGGTGATTGCATGCCGGCTCTTCACTGCCTGTAAGGTCATATTGCTTTCGTTTTTCTGGATTGCTCAGCACAGCATATGCGTTTCCAATCTCTGAAACAGGGAACAAAGGGTGCTCACACAAATGAACAGTAAGAGCTGTTCTGTAATTACAGTTGTAATTTCAGTCAAGAACTTGCTGAAGACTAGCATCATTCATAGGTGATACTGTATGTTACAAAATTAACTTCAGTGGAACAGGGTGTCCAGAAACATCTTAGGTTTCCTACTCCTTCCAAGGCCCTGTATCATGGTAAAGTAGCTAGAGAAGGCTGGACAGTTATGTTTATATCTTCAAAGGAATGTCTTCATCTGCTGAAATATTTCCCCCCTCACTGCAATTTAAAAAAACATAGCTTTAATGTGAACTCAAAAGTCAGGTAATTGCAAACGTTTGGCTTGATCCAACAACATTAGCTCTACCATGCAGCATCTCCTGTATATTTTATGGGTTATATTAATAGGAATAATACATTAAGATTTACATTCAATAAGAGAAAGACAAATAGAAAATACTACACATACAACATGAGAGTTAATATTAGTGAATCAACCTTAACTTTTGGAATTACCTGACCTGTGTGTGCTTGATCTTGGTTACTGAGGTGCAGCTAGGGCCATATTTTTTAAACTGTCATGTGATACTGCTAGCAGTGCTGCTTTTAAATGACAGACCAAGCTACAGAGATTACACGGAAACCGTGCTACAGACCATACACTTCGAATACAGTTATCAAGGTTACTCTGCCTCAGGGTAAAGTTGGCGGTGAGAGTTTGACATCCTCAGTAGTGGAGAGAAATTAGAGAGAAGTCAGTCAGCTCATAACAAATACACATGAAGAAAACCTATCGCAAAAAATATTTTACACAAGATTTTTTTAAAGTAATTTTTTTTGCTTATGTTGTGCCAAGAAAGATCACAAACTGCTAATAACTCATCGTAGCAATTCAAAAAGTTTTTTTTTTTAAAAAAAAACCAGAATTTAGAGGAAATAAAGAGACTGAGCAATGTTATTAAAATAAAAAGACAACACTCTTGGACAACTTGTAAAATATGTTCCAAAAGCTTTGAAAAGTGAGTTTAATCTTCATCTGGTTTTTGTATTGAGAAAATAGTCTTACATTCTTATTTCATACCATGTGATCTACTAGTCCTCAAGCACTACACTAAGTAGGTTTTCTTAAAAAAAAAAAAAAAACCCAAACAAAAAAACTCAACAACCCTCTTGATTAGTAAATTATAAATACATGTTGTCTGGCGGTACTCCAGAGACTGATCAAATGATACTTCTGAAGTGTTAAGAAAAATACACACTCCTATTAAAGCAGTTGGGACTCCAACATTTTCCTGCACCATTTTCAACCCATACACTGAAGTAATGTGCATTTGCTGAAGAACCAGAAAATGAGTAATTTAGTTTAAAACGTCTAACCTGAATGAAGAGTGAAATAGTGAAAGTTTGATTTTGGAAATCTCAAAGTTAATACTTGACAGTATTATCAGTCACAAGGTGAAAAAATCTAAAAACTATTTTTTAAATTTGGCAGTGACCTTTTAAAACAAATTATATAATTTATAGAATAAAGTTTAGCTATCAAGAACATGTGTAACTACATTAAGACAATTATTAGCATTAAATTGATTGCTATGAATAATCTATTTCCCATCTTAAACCCTTAATGTGTCATAATTAGTACTTTCTACACAGAAAGTTTTGTTCAGGGTTTAAACTAGAAATAAGAGCCTTGATAGTATTTTGATTTGTTCCATCACTCAACAAAAGACCATGTAAAATGAAAGAATGAAAAGATACCGTAGTTAGATTACACTTGAGAAAAACAATTATTTCAGAAAAGTTTACATTTTCCTTCAAGTATGCATGCAATATTAAAGGATGCTTTTTCACCAAAAGCTTTCATATCAGCAATTTAGCCTGATCCAGGAGAAATCTTGGCAGTCCTAGCTCTCTGGATATTAAATTGAGCAAGGGTTTGGTCAAAAGGCAGTTGGAATTTGGTCTGTTTTGAACAAATCTGTTTTTGTCTGAAAAAAGTTATACACACAAAACTAAGAAAAAGGTAACATAGCATATCATGTGACTGAGTGAAAACTGCACTTTGATGCAAACTGCTTGTTTTTTTTAAAGCCTCCAATAGCAAAGGCACAATCAAATTTATATCTCATCCAACTGCACTGGCATTAAACCAAGCATGAATTTTCTTGATGTGATTTTGCATAGTCAGTCTAAATGCCTAGAATGGCAAATGTCAATGTTTACACTGGAAAACAAATTACTTGTCTTCATTAATTAATTTCTCTTATATGTTAACATTATAAAACTTTCATTGCCAGTACAGATATACTAAGTAATGCAAATCTGTTTCTCATTTTGCGTTTTTTTAGCTAGGATGCTACAAGATAGAAATATCTGAAAACATGGTTTTGTAACAGCTATCACCACTAAGTACTGTTCTTGAGCTATGAAGCCCTTCTTATTACAAATGCCCCATGGACCAAAAGCAATGGTAAATATGTAAATGTTGTGATGGCATAGTATGCATAATCATATAAGATGTCTTCATATTAAATTAACCACTCTGTCTTATTTACATGCATACATTGAGATGTCCCTTAATTTATACATACGACCAATCATTTTCTGAAAAAGTAATTATTTAAGGGCCTTTTCTGACCTACACAACAAACTGTTGCTTGGTCCATTCTATGCAGATAGGATTAATCAGTACTAAACCACTATGTTTTAACACAGCTAGTTCTGTACAGTAGATGGGCCCCTTATATTCTAAAAGGCTCTCTACATGTACAAAGTTTAATTGTAGATTTTTTTTTTTTTTACTTTTAAAAGCATCTGTTGCTCCAGGTGCGTGGTTTTTGTCTGGATGAAATTTCAAAGCAAGCTTTCGGTAAGCCTTCTTCAAGTCTTCTTCACCTGCATCTTTTGACACTCCAAGTACTTCATAATAATTTTTACTTTTCTTTATGCTGCAGAAAAGAATAAGCGAAAAGATTTCAAGCAAAGATCTAAATATAACAGTTGAACATAACTACAAACAGAGAAGTGACTGCAGATATCAAATTCGTATATTTATATAACTAAAGATATTCTAGAAATTAATTTATAAAAATTGCACCTTCTCGCACAAAGGTTATTTTACTGTGCACACTTTATTTTGTGTACTCAGAAATTACACTCTTTAATCCTTTTTATGCTATGAAGCTAATACAACTGTAAGAGAGAGAACTGGATTCTGTTCTGGCTTATACAGCTTCCACAGAGTCAGAGAATCTTTTTTGCTAATGCTGCCATGAATCAGAAATAACCCAATTTGATTTAGCAGGCTGGGTAGTAAGACAAATATGTTTTAATATATAAACAGAAGATTTGATTTGGATATCCAGTGATAGAAAATATCAAATGCCACCTCACAATGCCATTCCGAAAATCACTTTTCAGAGAAGAAATGCACTTAAGCAACAACGTGAGAGATTTTTATAGACAGGAATACACGTGGATCCCAGAAACCTATTTTACTTCTATAAACTGCTTGCATAAATCCAAAGAAATAATCAATAAAATAGCACTAATCCTATATTCTGATGACCTAGAATGCTTAACATAGCATTAACTCTACACAAAGCTTTAACAACTTTGACACTTAAAACTTTGTTTTACCCCAACAGGAACAGTAATATAGGACAATGATGTAATCATTTGCTGCATTGCAAAAGACCCAGAAATGAGGTGGAGACAGAAGCCACAGGGGACAGAGAACACCCTAAATCCATGGGAACAGGAAGGTTTGATCAAAAGCGGGACATTAATTTTAAATCCAAAGTTAATTATGGGGTAGTGAGTTCAGGAACATAAGTAAAGTATTTTGGAACTGCAGGATTCTCCTGTATAACTAAACTAGCAGAGTTTGCCAATGTTGCAGTACATTGACATTTGGTGAAAACTGGAAGAAAATATTTGGTGCAAGCAAAAAATAGAAAAGTTAATGCCCAGAAATTAAATAATAAAGCACCCAAGTAGGGGGCCTCCTGACTAGTAGGCAGCAAGATGGCTAACACTACCATTACAGACTAAAGCTTGCTTTTAGGGGTTTCATACTACTATAATGTATGGGAATAAAATAAGCACCTTCACACTGGTCTGTAAGTGTATCCACGCTAGAAGTTTGTATTGCTTTAAATATGCCAGTTTCTAAAGTGATACTGCCATAGTGCTCCCAAAACTGTGCGAAGACCAGCCCTAACAATCACCAAAGCTGAATAGGTAAAAAGGTAAGCAAGCCTTTGGCTAGCTCATGAAATGAAGAAATTTTATACAGGAAAGGGAATTCTACAATTAAAAGTATGCTAGCCTAAGAAGTCAGGCCAGACCATTTTACAAGGTATTGTTGAGATCACAGATTGATCAAGTGGTGTCTCATTTGAGGGATCACTTTTCCTGTGCTTAAGTAACGAAGTCCGTGCTTAGGCATGATGACCACAAAAGCATTTGCCTTAATTTCTGAATTCATTGTTTCCTTTAAAGTCTTCAGTATCTGGACCACTAATTAACAGTGTTTGTTAATGTTAAAAAAGTTATTAAAAACATTTGAACACTCCAATGCCATCCAACTAATAGCACTCACCCCCAAAAATCTTTATAGCATACAAAAAATTCTCATAGAATTAAGGCAAAAAACACAGGTTAAATTGTTTAACAACTTTTAGCTTCAATTCACACCAGTTGTCTATGAGGTGAACAGAGAAATAAAAACTGTATATTACCAACTGCAAAATACTTGTCCAAAACCAAAGATGTCTGTACTAGCACATCAATTGTTTCACAAGTTAACTCAAAGTAATTTAGTCTTTCTTGTTAAGGTTAATAGTATCTAAATAACACTTCACATCAGTAAAAAACAAAACAGATGTACAATTCATGTTCCTCTGAAGTCTGGTTGTCATGCCCAGAGAGAGAGAGAGGGTGGTGAGGTGAAGGGTGGGATTGCTTTTCTGAGAGATTTCATGGAGTTCTTTAATGGACTTTGAGGATATCACAGCTGACACTCCCTCACAGGGCAGTTTTAAATCAGGTGGACTTTGATGCCTGACCAATTTATAACTGCTGCAGGAACTTTTCCATAAAGCCTAGAAGGGTTTTCCTCTGTCAGTTTTCTCTTGAAAGCCAAATATTGCAGCTTCTAGCTTGCACTGTTCAGAATAGTGGTTCTCAATCGGGGTATGCGTATACAGTGGTCTTCCAGGGGGAACATCAACTAATCTAGATATTTGCCTAGTTTTACAACAGGTTACATAAAAAGCATTAGCGAAGTCAGTACAAACTAAAATTTCATACAGACGACTGCTTATACTTCTAAATATACTATACACTGAAAGGTAAGTACAATATTTATATTCCAGTTGATTTATTTTATAATTATATGGTAAAAATAAAAAAGTAGGCAATTTTTCAGTAACAGCGTGCTGTTACTTTTATGTCTTATTTTGTAAGCAAGTAGTTTTTAAATGAGGTGTAACTTGGGGTATGCAAGACAAATCAGACTCCTGAAGGAGTACAGCAGTCTGGAAAGGTTGAGAGCCACTGGTTTAGAAGTCAACATGATTGCTGAAAACTTCACATTTCTAACAACCTAATTAAATAAATGTTCCAATTTCTTTGCTTGTCTTTTGGTTTTAATCCATAATGAATGCTCATACTTCCATTTTCAGTTTGTTTTTTAACCTAAGCAGTGACAATAGTTCGTGACATTATCTGTTTAAACCCTTTCATCCATGTTCTGGATCATTCTCTACACTAAGACTGCAAAATGGTCTCTCTCTTTTCACTGAGTTTGCAGAAGCAGATGAAGAAAGATTGGACTGGACTTCAATAGGGCCCCATGACTTGCAGTCTTTGCTGTATAGTTTTGGATCAACAGAAAGTAAGCTAAAAATTGCCTGAACACATTTCTAAATTCAAGTAAACTGCAATTACAGTAAATTTTAATCTTGTCTGGTAAAATTCTTGTTGCTATTATCTCATCACTCTCAGGGACTGGCACAGTTCCAATTCAGATTAAGGACTCTTCCTCCAAGCTTTCCTCTTGTATGAATAAAAGAACACAAGACACGGCAAGAAATGCAATACTTCAACTAATTCTTCCCAAGAATGCATCTCAACCGTAGCAACATTTCTAATCACAGCAGGAAATAGTAGGTATTGAGCAACCTATTTGTGCTAAGGCTTTTTATATTATTTTTTAAGAATATAAGACCTGGAACCTTTACGCATTTTAAATTGCTTTATTAAAAAAAGATGTAAAATATAACATTTCTGTGTTTCCTAGACTCCTCTTCTGGGGCTGCCAGAGACAGCTGCATAACCACACTTGACAGCACTGAAAGGAACAGGAAAGATTAACATGTTTCACAACTAATTCCTTGTTAAAGAAGTTTTAAAAAGTGTATAAAAACAGTTTAGAATAAATGTGTTCTGTGGATCTCTGGTAGTCCACAGAACCATTCTAGGTGTTCTGCAGTGCTGCTTCTAGCAGAATGGCAAGGCATGTATCCACCTGTGATACTGGCAAACTAGCCAACATGTGTATGACCCATAACAACTTAACAAGAGGCATTATAACAGTATCAGGACAATTCACTTGCATGTGAATATCAAACAGCTGTACTAGACAGCAATCACTAACCCATTCATTTGTAGTAACAGAAATCAAGGGTAGATGCTAAATGTGTTTGCCTGTGTACCTGTATCCTGTTAGAATATAACCAATGTAACCAAATTAGCTTTTAGATGCTAAATATTTTCATGCCGTAATTGCCTTACATTCTGTATACGAATGTGTTCAGTTAACCTTAAGATCGAAGATGTGAGATACTGCAGAAACTAATATCATCTACATTGTCTTCATCTTATCTATCCCCGTTATGATGAATGACCAGATGTTGTCTTCTAGTGTAATTAGATTACGGTGTATACACAGGGAATTGAATGTTAACTTCAAAGTGGTGGGACAGTGCATGCTCAACAAAGACGACTCCTCAGTCATATGCTGTGCTCAAAGCACTTGACAGCCCTCTTCATCTATAAAAGTGAAACCTTGGGTCTGATCCTGCATCTCTTGTCTGCTGAACTTTAAACAGGGAAAGTTTAAGCCATAGGACTGAGATCTCCCAAGTAGTTACTTGGAATACCCTGGAAAATGCAAGGAAAGACTAACGGACTCTACATAAGATGCATTTGGATAATAACCTTTTGGAATGATTCCAGAGAGACTTTTGCAAGCCAGCAGACTCATCCATCACTGCTACAAATCTGATATAAGGACCTTGCAAGCATTTGTAATGTATATAATCTTTTAACAATTCAATAACTTTCTTCTCTTCTTTTATTAATAAATCTTTAGTTAGTTTACTACAGATAGGCTGACAGCATGACATTTGGGTAAGATGAGACACTCGTATTGACCTGGGGGTAAATGTCTGATCCTTTGGGATTAACATAAAAACATAAGAAAGGCCGTACTGGGTCAGACCAAAGGTCCATCATGCCAGGTGCCCCTGAGGGAGCGAACCTAACAGGCAATGATCAAGTGATCTCTCTCGCCATCCATCTCCATCCTCTGGGACACCATTCTTACCCATCCTGGCTAATAGCCATTTATGGACTTAGCCACCATGAATTTATCCAGTCCCCTTTTAAACATTGTTATAGTCCTAGCCTTCACAACCTCCTCAGGTAAGGAGTTCCACAAGTTGACTGTGCGCTGCGTGAAGAACTTCCTTTTATTTGTTTTAAACCTGCTGCCTATTAATTTCATTTGGTGACCCCTAGTTCTTGTATTATGGGAATAAGTAAATAACTTTTCCTATCCACTTTCTCAACATCACTCATGATTTTATATACCTCTATCATGTCCCCTTAGTCTTCTCTTTTTCAAAACTGAAGTCCTAGCCCTTTTTTCTCTTTCCTCATATGACCCTCTCTAAACCCCTAATCATTTTAGTTGCTCTTCTAGTGCTAGAATATCTTTTTTGAGGTGAGGAGACCACATCTGTACACAGTATTCGAGATGTGGGCGTACATGGATTTATATAAGGGCAATAATATATTCTCAGTCTTATTCTCTATCCCCTTTTAATGATTCCTAACATCCTGTTTTGCTTTTTGACCGCGCCTCTGCACGTGCGTGAATCTTCAGAGAACTATCCACTATAACTCCAAGATCTTTTCCTGACTCGTGTAGCTAAATTTGCCCCCCCATGTTGTTATGTATAGTTGGGGTTTTTTTTTTTTTGTGCATTACTTTACATTTATCCACATTAAATTTCATTTGCCATTTTGTTGCCCAATCACTTAGTTTTGTGAGATCTTTTTGTTCTTCTCAAAATCTGCTTTGGTCTTAACTTCTGAGTAGTTTTAGTATCATCTGCAAACTTTGCCACCTCACTGTTTACCCCCTTTCTCAGATCATTTATGAATAAATTGAATAGGATTGGTCCCAGGACTGACCCTTGGGGAACACCACTAGTACCCCTCTCCATTCTGAGAATTTACCATTAATTCCTACCCTTTGTTCCTGTCCTTTAACAGTTCTCTCAATCCATGAAAGACCTTTTTTTTTTTATCCATGACAGCTTTATACGTAAGAGCCTTTGGTGAGGGACCTTGTCAAAGGCTTTCTTATCCACCGATCCCCCTTGTCCACATGTTTGTTGACCCCTTCAATGAACTCTAATAGATTAGTAAGACACGATTTCCCTTTACAGAAACCATGTTGACTATTGCTCAAGAGTTTATGTTTTTCTATGTGTCTGACAATTTTATTCTTTACTATTGTTTCAACCTCATATATGGTGAATTGGGTTTGCAGGAACCTCTCACTATATTATACCAGTTTGCCTAGATGGGAGCCAAGGGCTGCATTGCCTAAAGGGGACTGCATTTAGCTTCTTGTTAACCAGGGTGGTGCTGCAGAAGCTCTCTGATACTGGTCTGCTGACTCTAATTGCAGAACAAACCAACAGTTTGGGGGTATTGTATGCCCTGTTTCTTGCAGTCTGCCCTGAGTGTAGCATTCTCAGTGTGGCCCATCCGAGACACTCGGTCACACCATCTTCAAGCAATTCTCATTCCTAAAAGTTGTAACCCTGTCCAGGACCCTATTATAGTTTTGTGGGATTGGGAGGATGGCACGTGTGTCTGTATTAAATTAAAACCCAGGTGGGCCGGGGGAAAACCAAGCTTCTCCCACTGCTGTATGGCCCCTTCCTGTCTCTGTTATGTTTGTTTACTGTAAATTCAGCTGTGAGTAGAGCTTCTGTAGTAGAGTAAAGTAGAGGTTTTGAGGTGGAGATCTTATTAAAACAGGAGGGAGCTGGTTTGATCTGTCCTGCACTTGGCTCTTCTACTACTGTCGCTAGGTACATTTTGAACAAGATGATCACTATTAGCACGAAAGATGCACACATTTTAAAAAATAACTTATTTTCAAATACATTTCAGCTCACGAGAGAAGTGCTTCTCAGTATGCGAGATTTCAAACTTCTGCGCTGAACGAGTAGCTCTCTTTTCAACATTTCTTACTATTCATAGCATATCACTCAGTACTTATGCAATCAACAGCGAGTTATTGCATCTTACACTTCTCCCCATTGAGCAACTTGTTTGCACTATCATGCAATGCTCTATAGCTATGGTGTAATGGTAGCTTTTTGGTGAGCCACGTCCCTTGTGTATATGGAAGACATTTAAAAACACAGCACCTCAGTGCTTGTTTATATTTTATCTACCAACAATACTAGCGCAACACTGATGAAAACCAACGCAGTAAACCCATTTGTTGCAGATGCAGAGAAGCACTACCTAGGATGATCAGGGGAATAGAGGGCCTATCTTATGAGAGGAGATAAGAGCTTGATTTGTTTACTAGCAAAAAAGAAGGCTAAGAGAAGATATGAATGATTGCTCTCTAGATACATCGGCGGGGTGGGGGAAGGGTAAACAGCTATTTAAGCTAAAGGACAATGCTGATACAACAACAAATGGGTATAAACTGGCCATGAACAAATGCAGGCTGGAAAGTAGAAGGTTTCTAACCAACAGAGGAATGATGTTCTGGAACAGCCTCCCAATAGGAGTTGTGGGCACTAACAAATTAATTAGTTTTAAGGGAGAGCTGGACACGTTTATGAGTGGGATTGTATGATGTGGTTGCTTGCGATGATATTTGGCAGCTCTGGGGTCCCTTCTGATTTGTGCCTTATGTTCTTAAAGGTCACGCTTCAAGTGCCTGCACAGAGCATGATGTTAGAATTACTAATGGGTGACTCAAAGCAACATGCTCTGGCCACTGAACATCAACAGCACCCATATACTGTGAGTTCAGGTCTTGCCCTTGGCAGCTTTCTCCGTACAGTGGAATCTCAGAGTTACAACACCTCAGGAATGGTGGTTGTTCATAACTCTGAAATGTTCGTAACTCTGAATAAAATGTTATGGTTTTTTCAAAAGTTTACAACAGAACATTGACTTGATACAACTCTGAAACTTTACTATGCAGAAGAAAAATGCTGCTTTTAGCACCTTAATTTAAATGAAACAAGAACGGAAAATCTCCTTACCTCATCTAATAGGTTTTTTTTTGTAAATTTTTCCTTTTTTTTTTTTTAAGTAGTTTACATTTAACAGTACTATACTATATTTATCTGATTGCGTACTTCCGGTTCCAAATGAAGTGTGTGGTTGATCGGACAGTTCATAACTCTGGTGTTCTACTGTATGTGTTGCTCGCTGCCTGCATTCTGTAGGGGCTCCTTCTGGAAGTTTGAAACTGGAAGCTTTGCTTTCAAGATAAGAGCTGATATTTCAAAGTGCTCTAAAATCCTCATGCACACACACATTTTTTGTTACAAGTATTGTCAAAGAAAATGACATTAAATAGAAAGATGATGAAAAACTCCAGTAAGCAGCAGCACTAGGGCAATCTAATCATGATGCACGTTCCACACTAATTTTCTGAACAATGGGACTGGGTGTAACCAAAAAAAGCAACTTTTATCAATGTTGGTATGATTAAAGGGGTTACTGAGCTTCAGGAAACAAATCTTTAACAGGGAGCCCTATTCTAAACACTGGCTTACAGTTGATACTGACTAACGTGCAGGATACTGCCAACAGTAACTTATGTTTTATGTTAAAAAACAATGTTTTTACTTTCTAAGAGAATGTATCCAATCTACACAAACCAAAAAGGACAACTATTGTTTTCATCCCTCAAAGTGCTGTCCTTGGGGGAAAAAGGTCCAAAGGTCCTGTGGCCCTTTTAAAAACTCTTATAGCAGGTCTCAATGATAATTTCTCCCCTACAAATTGCCATAAGGGTGAAAAAAAAATCAAGCAAACATTGCTCAAGCTACAAGGAAAATTTTAAAATGATACTCAAAAAATTCTGTCTTTTAGATTAATCTTGACAGAATGAAAATCAAGGTGCAACCTTAACTGTGGTTGGCTCTACTCTTCCACAATTGCTGTGCTACATTAGGCCCAGGGGTAGAATTAGTAGTCCAAGCTGAGGTCATTTAGTCAAGGGGTTCCTCAGACACAACTCCCTCCAGTAAGGAGCTGATTTAATATTCAAATTAATCTAAAACCTATGTGCATAGTGTGATTGTCCTGAAAATTTTAGTGTTAGCTGTGAATGTATTAATACTTCTCCTCTCAGTTCTAACCCCTGGATTTTTAGTCTCACTTTGAAGAAGTATATTTTAGACACCTTATAAATATCTAAGTTAGAAACACTGCCTTGTAGGTTTCACATCAGGACTTCCACAGTCAGTCATTTTCCCATGACAGCTCCTCAATAACTACCTTGGATTTTCTAACAGGTAGGGATATTTGCAATGTAGATCGGTATAATACTCTCACAAGGAATGAATGTACATCACAATTTGTATTATTAAAAAAAAAAGTCTCCATTCAGTACAAGCATCTCTACTCTAAAGGTGAGCTAGATCTAGGAGATGCTTCTTTAGATTCTTTACCTGGAAGCTTAAGTGAATAATATCCACATGCATATGATACAAGAGGTGATTTGCTTATGTAAGTCAATACCTGAGTACTCCTTCCACTTGATCTTTGGTGTAGCCTTTTCCACTTTCACCTGCTGCAGATGCACTGCTGTCCTTTGTGCTACTGGGCTTACTTTGATCATTGCCATTTGCTGGCTTTTGGCAGTACGGAGCACTCCCAGCAGCACTTCCATTCTTCATAATTGCTTCCAACAAAACTGTAAAGAGACAGTATAACCATAATATCATAATACACATTGCAGATGGAAGAGACCTATTAGGGTTGGGGCTCTGAAACTTTTTCATTAAGATGTGGTCCACATCTTAAGAGATTGTCTTATGGATCCCCCCTCACCCCTTCTATTCACAAGCACAAAATTCTTGAAGCAACTATAGCAAGCAATTGCTTACAAGGGAAAGCATTTAGAAATTGGTAACTGGTCGATTCGTGCCCCCCAGTCTCCCCTCCTTCTCTTCTAATGTAGCAACATAGAGTGGTGGAGACAGCTGGGCTGGTTCCTCACTTTCCAGCTGCTTTTACAGGCATCCATCTCTCTTTGCAATGAAAGCCCTAAATGCCTGAATAAGTACAGGCAGTCCTCCAACTTTACGACGTTCAACTTATGACAAACAGCACTTATGAATTGACACCCTGATTCAACTTATGACAACTGGTTTTGACTTTATGACGCTCGGTCCCGCAATGGAGTGGATTGCGGTTCCGAGTTATGACGTTTTGACTTATGATGGAATTTTCAGGAACCAATTGTGTCTTAAGTCCGAGGACTGCCTGTTCCTGAAAACAGAAAGGAGGAATCAGCTTTCCACAGACAATACACAGAGTCTGAGAACTACTAAAATAGGTTTTTTAGTGTTTAGTTCATCTCCTAGGGACCACTGCAGGACTGGCCCAACAACGGATATGAAGGTACTTATACAGAAATCTTGGGCTTAATTCTTTGCCCTTTTTCCTGAACCAAGGGCTGGAAGTGCTATACAAGGCAAAGTGCTGAGACTCAAGGAGCAGAAGTGTGTCATGTCATAACAGAAGATTAAGGAATGGTTCTTGGAGGAAAAAAAGTGAGTCTTAGCCAATCTTCTTTATCTAGAAGGACACTAATCTTAAGAAAAGCAATACGCCAACAAGGGTACACTGTGGATGGTGAGGACATATCCCCAGAGCGCTGAAAAGAATGCAAAAGACACCCTTCGTTTCCAATAGAGGCGGCAATTCACAGTAACAGAAGTCATCAGGCACTGACATTTCTATGGTCCGTTACAAAGATATGTATATGAGGGCTTGAAAAATAAAAAAATCCATTCACTTATTTGCTACTAGGAATGTATATGGAGGGCTTGAAAAATAAAAAATCCATTCACTTATTTGCTAGTACTGTAACGAGTAGGAAGCTTTCCCTGGCTACTGTGGGGTTTAAGCCATCAATTTCTGCAGAAGAATACATGGTTTTTCTTTATAACAATATTAAGTTTCTAACACTTATGCCTGAGATACCCTGCCAAATGTGAACTGAACACAAACCAATGGATGGTTGCAGGGGCAGCTCTAGGTGTTTTGCCGCCCCAAGCATGGCAGGCAGGCGGCTTTTGGTGGTGTGCCTGCGGGCAGTCAGCTGGTCACGTGGATTCGGCGGTGCACCTGCAGGAGGTCCACCGGTGCCACGCCATCCCTGCCGCTTAATTGCCGCCGAAACCACGGGACCAGCAGACCTCTCACAGGTGCACCGCCAAAAGCTGCTGCGCTGGTGCCTGGAGCCGCCTCTGGACTGTTGTCTTCCAGAGTCTGCAAACAGCTCCTACCTTTCTGCTGCTGATTAGAAATGACTGCTTTGTGCTGGCAGGGTGGCATAAAGTAGCCACAAAGCAAGGCAGAATCTGGGCCTATGTCTTTTGTAGAAGCCAAGATGCCTGACTAGCTATAGATACTGCTTGTACTTTTACTGGAGCTGCAATTGATAAACCTGTGTGTGTGTTTTGGAATCCTTTGGGAATAAAGTTCCTAAATAAATAAAATATCATTAAATCTACAGAAATTAAATACCGTTAATGATTGAAAGTTGCTCAGATATTACAGTGATGAGAGACAAGCAAAGACAGAAATGGACCACATCGTAGTTCTTATGCCTTTGTCACTTCCAGGCTAGAAAGCTGTAATGCCCTCTATTTAGGGGTATCCTTGAATGCCACTCTGACTCTTCAGCTACCAAGAACATGGCTGTTCATGTCCAACCTGGGCTGGGCCAACATCAATACAGTTTTGTGCTCCACGCTCTACACTAGCTCCCAATCCATTCACAAGTGAAATTCGAAGTATTGATTATTGTCTGAAGACCCACCCTACAGCTGTCCCCAAGGCTGAACTCATGACACTAGTGGTAGGGCATACTCATACTTGGCCCTTAAATATCCTTCCCTCCTTTTTAAATTCCAACAGAGCTCAAATTTGCCAATTTTTAAGATGCAATGAAAGATGCACTGTGACTTCGTTCAAATTTTGGTTTCATGTAGTCAGTGGGTATTTATCCCATCAACAGATGGGGAGCAACTTTATCATAAGTTAAGGGGCTAATTTAGAGGCCAGAGCTATTGAAAAGTCACCTTACAGAACGAGATGGCAGACTACATAGTTTTGTAAACTATCAACAACACAATGCTTTACAAATTCCTGAAGAAAAAGATTCCACTCACTTTTTAAGCTTGTTGGAGTTTTATGTCGTTAAATAACTCTGTTCTCTCCAAGAGGCTGAGAAGAGAGCACTAGAACCCCTAGGGTTCAAAAAAGAACTAGATACGTTCATGGTCCAGAAATGAATATTAGCCAGGATGGGCAGGGATGCAAAACCATGCTCTGAAACGTCCCTAGCCTCTGTTTGCCAGAAACCGGGAATGGGCAATAGGGGATGGATCACTTGGTGATTATCTGTTCTGTTCATTCCCTCTGAAGCACCTGGCACTGTCCATGTCTGAAGACAGGATACTGGGCTAGATGGATCATTGGTCTGACCTGGCATGGCCATCCTTATGTTCTTAAAACCTTTTCTAAATCCTTTTTGTGAAGTCTGCCACAACACACAGTGGTGGCTTGGACGACTTAGTAGCAAAAAACATCTAAGGCCTGTCCATACTAGCATTTTCATCATTATTACCACAGAGGGAGCTGCACTGGTGGGACAGTGGGAAATCTCCTAAAAAATAGTAGTGTAGACATATTAAAAAGTCCCAAACACTTCTCAAAAGTTTCCGGATCTTCTAAGATTCTAGAGCATCCACCTGATGGTCCAAATATAATTAAGAATATAAATAGTATATTCCATACAAAAAAAAACACAAAAAAAAACCTTCAAAAGACCATTATTAAGGTTTCAAATCAAGCATTAGAGTTAGGAAGACCCAGAACTAATGTTGCCCATGAAATCTTAATTTTGCCTGTTTGTGTATGTGTACATTATCTTTAAATTATGTGATAACATACTATTTTTCCCACAGGACCCCTGCTCCATTCACTGCAAAGAAGGGATGGAACTCTGATAATGAGGCAGCTATTCCATATTTCATTTTATCCTCATCATTCAATGTGATTCCATTCCTTATCTACTGCACATCATCCAAATCCTGACCTGAATATAGATTTTTTTTTTAAATTTTACTCAAAGGCTTTTCTATTGCACTCATCACTGTAATAGCACCTCACAATTTTTTTTCTCAACATCTTGGTGAGATAGAGATATATTATCCCTATTTCTGGAAGAGCCCACTAATTTGTGAATACCCAGTTTAAGACACTTAGGGTATGTCTACACTGCAATCTAAGCCTGTGCACGAGTCCCCTTCATGTCTGCACTTTAACTGTGCTAACCCAGGACTCGGACCCAGGACCTTACAGGGCTGGAGAGTCTGAGCTTCTGTCAAGCCAGGGCTGGAGGGTCTGAGCCCTAAGACTTTGCAGGGTAGATGCAGCCCAGCTTGACTGAGGTCCCAGGAGTCATCTAGAAGTATCACACAATTCCTTGGGACAACTTCCTTAGTCCTCTCTAACCCAACATTCTGCAATCCACTCTATTGAAAATGGAAGCCACACTTCCTTTGCAAAGCAGCAGTTCAGGTCAGTGTTAACGGATTTTCTTCTGATTAGCGATCTGCAAAAACATTATCAGAGAGCCTTCTGGGTTTGCAATGGAGAGTGCACCAATCAAGCCTTTTGTAAAGTGACCTGCTTCCTAATAATCTACAGGGCAGCAGTAAAGTCTTCCCAAAGTGCACCACAGTCAGGGGTGGCTCTAGACATTTCGCCGCCCCAAGCAGGGCGGCATGCCGCAGGAGGTGCTCTGCCGGTCGCCGGTCCCGCGGCTCTGGTGGACCTCCCGCAGGCATGCCTGCGGAGCGTCTTCTGGTCCCGCGGCTCCACCAGACCGGCAGAGTGCCCCCCGCGGCATGCCGCCCCAAGCACGCGCTTGGCATGGTGAGGTCTGGAGCTGCCCCTGACCACAGTCCCAGGGCTAGAGTGGCCACATTTTCAGGGGTGGGGGCAAGAGTGCTTGGGACTCTGGGATATGGTTACTTTGACTCAGGTCTGTCTACTGCAGTGTGGACAACAGAGCCCTAGGTTTGAGCATGGGTCAGAAAATTCTTAACCTAGGGTAAAATACAATGTAGATGCTCAAGCCCAAGGTTCCCTTACAGGTCAACTACTCAAGTCTCACTAACCCTGAGTTCACACTGCAGTGTAGAGTCTGTAGACATACTCTTAGGGCCTGATATTTCAAAGGGAGTGGGCATTTGCAACTCTCATTGGCTTCAGATAGAACTGTAGGTGCTCAAACAAATCAGGCTCTAGGTGTCTCAAGTTGGATACCTGAAAAATGCCTTGTTTCATTCATGACACACGTATCAGTTTCCATAATGAATAAAATAAGGGTCCTATACATTATAGCCTCATTAAGCATCCACTCTGTGCAGTGAAAAAAATACTTTGCAAAAAAAAGCTATGCAGCAAAAGTTCATTTTACAGACATCACAGTCAAGCACATTTTTGGCATCTTCATTCTGAGAGGTAGTGTGGCAAAGTGGGTGAAATTTAGGTCTGCCATATTAGTCTTAGGTTGTATTCCCAAAAGTTGCCTTGCATGAGTCCCAGAAACCTCACCTATAAATATAATGGAAATTGTTGCCTGCCTCCTAAAGTAGGGGCATAAGACCATAGGGCAGTGGTCTCCAACCTTTTTACACCCAAAATCACTTTTTGAATTTAAGGGCAACCCAGGATCTACACTGCCCCTTCCCCAAAGCCCTGCACTGCTCACTCCATCCCCTCCTCTTCCGTCACTCGCTCTTTGCCACCCTCACTCACTTTCACTGGGCTGGGGCAGGGAGTTGGGTTTGGGAGGGGGTGCAGGCTCTGGGCTGGGGCTGAGGGGTTTACAGTGGGGGAGGGGGCTCCGAACTGAGCCTGGGGCAGAGGGTTGGGGTAAGTGGTGCAAGCTCTGGGAGGGAGTTTGGGGGCTGGCTCTGGGAGGCTTCTCGGCCTGCTGTACTCACGCTACCCCTGGTCTTAATGCTGCAGAGCCATTCAGAACCTGCCCATTGAAGGGAACAGCATTTACTTTGGGTGGCTCTGATCCCACACTGCTCCTGGAAACGGCCAATGCAGCCCGGTGTGTGTGTATGTGTGCGTGTCTCTGCACACTTCCCCTCTCTGCAGGCACTGCCCCCTGGCCAATGGGAGCTGTGGAGGTGGTGCTTGCAGGCAGGAGCAGCATGCATAGACCCCTGGCAGCTTCCGAGAGCAGCATGGGGCCAGGGTAGGCAATGAGCCTGCCTTAGCAGCAGCCCCACTGCATCACCGGAGATCATGATCGAACGGGAGAGTCTCCAGAATCGACCAGTCGATCGTGATCCAACAGTTGGTGACCACTACCATAGGGACTGTGAAATGTATATTATTATTAACTCTAGTCAGTGTAAGAGGGGAGACTGAAACTCAGTCTCCTGGCTTCCAACCCAATATTCCTTTTTATAGGCAAAGGATATTTTCATGAAGGCCATCCAACTAAGCCATGGCAAGTGTTTTGGATTATCACAGGCTTGTGGTAGTACTTACTTAAAACATACAGGCAAGGTGGAAGAGGTGCAAAGTATGTGACCTATCAATTCTGCATAGGGCTCTGCTCAGAAATAAGGGGGCAATGGATTTCCCTTGTCTTAATAATCCCTAATATATCTATTTTTATTTCAGAAAAAGCAATCTACTGTAATTAAAAAAAACCCCACAGATGTTATAAGCCCTTACTTTTTGCTTGCTCACAAAATTTCACAGGTAAGCACAGGAGGAGGGAAAGTGTTTGGTAAATATATACCTGATATTTCAGTAGGAACCTGAAGCGCCTAGAGTTGATATTTTTGGAACATCACCCGAGTGCAATTTTAATATGAAATATTCTATGCTGCAGTATTTAATTGTGTGGAAATCTTCATTTCAGTAAAAAGAATATAAAAGGAAACTTACTTATCCTTTGAAGAAAATAAAGAGAATTTAAGTGGAGACTGGAAACTCAACAAGTCATTGCATGCACTAACATCTAGAATAAACTTCTGGCATAGCATGACTAGAAGACCCTAAGGCCTTGTCTACACTGCCACTTTATAGCGCTGAAACTTTCTCGCTCAGGGCTGTGAAAAAACACCCCCGAGCGATGCAAGTTTCAGCGCTGTGAAGTGGCAGTGTAGACAGTGCTCCCAGCCGCACTCCCAGCGCTGGTAACTACTCCCCTCATGGGAGTGTTTTTTTACAGCGCTGAGAGAGCTCTCTCCCACTGCTGATGCTGCGGCAGCGCTTTAACATTAGTAGTGAAGACATACCCTTAGACAGGCAATGACCCTGCTGACAATGAAATCAGAAACCATGCTATTGTTTCCTCTAAGGAGCCATCTTTTAAACAACTGCTAGAAAGATGCTAATGTTTTTTCAAATGTCAGTGTAAAACTGGCCAAAGACTAGTATAGACCTAGTTCGCAATGGAGTAGAGCAACTTGTACTAGTGCAGTGAATCCTGGTGTAAAGCACATCTGCAGTAATGGTTGCCCCAATTCAGCCATGTTGGTGGCTAAAAGTGCAAACAATAATCCACAATAAATTCTTTTAACAAGAGAAGTAGGGATGTAAATACCGTTTAAAAAGTTAACTGTTTAAACAATTAAAAATATGTCTTTTAAACAGGGGTTCTTTTTCTTTCTGAGGCCCCCCCCCCCAAAAAAACATGCTATTAAAACTCCGTGGCACAGGTGGGCCACAACAATTGTTTTTCTGCATATAAAAGCCAGGGCTGGCATTAGGGGGAAGCAAGCAGGGCAACTGCATGGGGCCCTACACCACGGGGGGTCTG
This sequence comes from Mauremys reevesii, assembly GCF_016161935.1. Lineage (NCBI taxonomy): Eukaryota > Metazoa > Chordata > Testudines > Geoemydidae > Mauremys > Mauremys reevesii. Next base: position 35,456,363 of record NC_052627.1, on the reverse strand, counting down.
TGAAGCTAAGCTGCTCAGGCTGTGGCTTCAGCCCCAGGTGATGGAGTCAGGACAGTGTGGGCTTCCTGCCTCAATGAGTCTAATGCCAGCCTGGTTTGGCGGACCCCTGAAACCTGCTCGTGGACCCCCAGGGGGCCTCTGACCCCTGATTAAGAACTGCTGATTTAAATGGTTAACCAATTAAGCAGCTTGGGCCAATCCCACTGGTTGGCGTGGCTGGGCCCATTCCAGCCAGCGCGGGAACACTAGGGCCGGCCAGCCAGCCTGGGGTTAACAGTTAAGGCTTACCGATCATATTCCTTCCAATTGTTTTAGCTAAGTATTAAGTGTTTTAGTGAAGTGCTTCTCTGAATTTCAACTAGCTCTTCAAGCCTTTTAGGGTACGTCTACACAGCAACTAGACACCAGCAGTTGACACGGGCCATGTCTAGCTGTTGGGTAGAAATACTCTTTGGCAACTTGTACGAAATAGGAGTCTATGATCCAGTTCAGTAGAACAAGGCTGAACTTGTGCGTGTCTAGGGCTGACTTCAATTCCTGATTCCAGGCAAAGGATTCTCTTCCCCACTCCACTTTCTCCTTTTAAATACCCGAACAGCCAATCGCCCAACAGTTAAACCTCTTACTGTTCGGTTTCCCTGCTACATGTCTACAGCCAGACCAGTCTGACTATACCTGAACAAACATTCACTTCTAGGGCCCTCACCTGGGCCTGCAGCTGTATACACACACACACACGTGTACAGTCACACATGTGAAATTTTCTGTGCACATCATTTGAAGTCCGAGGGGAGCGATTTCACAGGCATAAAGTCCACTGCCATGTTCTGCTCACCAGGCTGCACCTGGGCTCATGGGCACAGCCACAAAGAGGGCACACTGGGTGAAGCTGGCCCAGAGGTCACTAGTGTCTCCCCTCCGGTGGTCAGGCCCTACCCAAGGTGTTATGTTTGGCAAACACAGAGCAGCAAGCAGGCGAGATGGAGCCTCAGAAACCCTAGGCCGAGGAGAGCTAGTCTGGGGCTTCCCCAAGGGCTGGGGGGCTCGGCCAGCGGGGCTCGGCTCGGGCAGGACTCCGGCCCCACTGCCCCTCGGGGGTGGCAGCCCAAGGGAGGAGTGTGGCGGGGCGGCCAGCCGGGGAGGGAGTCCGGGCCTCACCTCGGGCGGTCTCGGTCGGGTAAAGCTTCTGGGCCTTGTGGAGGAAGCGCAGCGCCCGGTCGCGGTTGGCGGCCTCCAGCGCCTCCCGGGCGATCTCGATGCATTTCTCCGCCTCGTCCCGGTTCCCCTCCATGGGCCTCTCCTTGCGCCGCCTCCGCCCGCCGCAGCGCAGAGAGAAGGGGCCTGAAGCCAGAGCGGAGCCGGGGCTGGGAGGTTCGGGCTCCGCCTCACTCCGTACGAGCCATCCCGGCGCGCCGCATCCTCCCCGCCGCTACGGCAACACCAGCGCGCGGCTCCCACCGGCCGGGCCGCCGGCTGCTTCCGGGCCAAACTGCGCGAGGGCGGCGCGCGTGCGCACTGCGCCGCCGGACGCGGCCCCCGGCTGGGGGAGGTTCGTGTCCTCCGGCGCGCGGGCCCCTGGATGCCTCCGCGCCCGGCCGCATCCTTCTCCAGCAGCGCTGCGGGGCTCCTAGCGGAATCACGCCCCCCCGGCGCTAGCGTGGTGAGCAGCGGGCAGGTGGCCGTGCCGAGGCGGGGACAAGTGTCTCTGACCGGCGTGGCCCGCTCTCACAGCGCCCCATGAGCCTGCGACACCTTGTACCGCCTCCATGGCACATGCCTCCTAAACAAACCAAAGCGAGAGCAAGGGACAGTGGCAAGCTGCGGTCCCGGGGTGTTGTGAAAACCGGGCGGAGACCAGTCACTGAATCTCGTTTAGGCGTTTGATGACTGCACTCCAGCCCAGCGAGTTCCACCGTTTACAGGAGACTATGACCAACACGCTACATGAATATAGGGCTAATAGTAATTATGGAAACCTTTCAGATTCCGTGGGCCGTTTTCCAAGCATCACAGTTATTAACAGCAGAATTATTTTCTAGCTCACGTACTCCATTTCCCCTTATTCTCTAGATTGGGGGAAAGAGGGGGTAGTAGTTCTTTAAAATGGTAACAGCCATCTTTTAACCTTAAACGGTTCTTTCCTTCTTCCACCCTGAAGTCATTCATTTGCCACTACATGCTGGTCGTGTACAAGAGACTAACTTACAAGAGCAATGCACCTCATTTTAAAAGTAAAGAATGAAGTACGTGGTTGTCATTTAGTATGTATCTAGTCAAATTCAGGAATTGGGTCAAACTATTTTAGAGTGTAGCCACTAGAATATGCTATAGGATTTAGAAGTTTCTATGAGGTTATAGTGATAGATTAGCCTACAGGATAAAGACCTGCTTTGTGAGGATAAAGTGACCTGCTCAATCCCAGGAAACTGATCTTCTGCTGAATGCTACTTCTGTCCCAGTAGAGAGAATAGAGTACTGTACTTTGCAGCAGCACTAGAAGTGCTGTAAAAGTTGCCCTCCAGAATGCATCTTTACTTCCAGGCTGCATCTGCAGGGATTCATACCACCTAAACATGCTACAATTCCACTTGCGGTGGCAATACAGAACCTACTTAGACCAAGGTTCCTGTACTTGCTCATTTTCACATCTATGAGCAAGATCAGATGACACTTTAGAGCTAGTAACCGCTCAGACTTGGCCTAAATTACAACTGCCACCTCCAGTGGAAGCTTGCCTCAAATAAACCTATACTAAAGTTTAAAAATGACTTGAAAAAGTTCAGCTACAGGTCATTTTCCTAAATTTGACCACAGCTTTAATGGACACCTTCAACAGTTAAAGCCTCATAGCTCTAGGACAGGTATGCAGGAAAAAAAAATGCTTGAGTAGTTTTAAGATTTCCCCACCAACCAAGGGAGGCTGTATACTCTAATCTTGAGCACTTGATTTATCTAAATAATGGATGTACTACTTTGCTTCATACTGTTCTTATTTTACGCCTCATGTAGTATACTTTAAGATGCCTCTACTACAAAGTTTGTAAAAACCTAGTTGTAGCCAGGCACTGTGACTCTAGCTTAGCACTATTCCTGCTAAGTAGCGTATAGTTAAACAAGCTCAAGGGCCCATTAAGGTTAGTGCAATATTGTATCATTACTAGTGATGCACTACTGTTGATAGTAAAGTGCAATATTGAAAGGCACCATTTGTTAGGACATGCCAGATACTGCATGTTTTTGCTGAGGTTAACATGAGTTCATATAAAAAGTGAGAACAAGCATTAGAAATCTTTACTCAACTGTGACAATCTAGGAGAAAGGTGTTTTTTTTTTAAATGCTGTATTTTTTAGGCTTTGGGGCCATTTATACAGAACAGTACTGAAGACAATAAGCAGAGGGAGCCCGCTATAATACAGATTACCGCTCCCCCTCCCCCAGTGCAATCAAGCTCCATGCCACATACTGATATGTCCCATAAAACAGCTTTAAGTTTACAATCTACACTGCTTGATTACAGTTACAGATAATAAGGGGTCACCTAAGTATGATCAGAATTGAAGCAGAATGATATTTTGCCAACAGAGCTTGCTTGAATGAAATTAAGGCATTTTACCATTTATAGCAGCAGTAGGATAACATTTCCTTGGTCAAGAACTGTGTCTGATGAGTCTTAAGAGTTGCTATCAAAGTTTAGCAATAGCTAATAACACAGACTAGTATTGATATAACATTTATTGAATACTTCCACTCCAGTGGATGAAGAGTCTGTACAAAACCAAACATTTCTTAAACTTCTGTTTCACATTAAAATCAAACAGATCTAAAACAGTCACCTCAATCAAAAACCCCTACAGATACAACAGCTTCTTTGAAGCCATGGTAACACTTAAATATGGTTAAGACTTCAATGCAGAAATTTGGTTTGTTAGAATGCTCAGTGAGCTTTAGCTTCTCAAAGTTATAAAAGGCAAAATTGTGTTTCACAGATACAGTCCACTGGAATCACCAACACTGGACAACTGTTAAGTAGTAAGAGTCCTGAGATAACAAGGAATACTGGTATCCTTTAGACCGTTTTCTGTTGTCCTTTCTTTCCAATAAGAGATTTGTGGATATGTGGTATTACACCTAAGATGAAAAATACAAGAATTAAGGCAAGGTTGAAGTGGATTTTCCCTGTATCATTTGAAAGACAGTATTTTGTGTATTATGTTTGTAAAAAGCAAAATCAGTGGCAAGAAGCCTATTTGACTTTAAGTTTAGTTTGAATAGTAATGAGTTGAAGTTACATACCACCACCAGCAATAGTTGCTTTAATGAGAGAGTCCAATTCTTCATCTCCTCTTATTGCAAGCTGCAAGTGACGGGGAGTGATACGCTTCACTTTTAAGTCTTTGGATGCATTTCCTGCCAGCTCAAGAACCTGCAGACAAAAACCACTTTCAGTCCCTACCCATCAAGCACAGATTGCAGTAGTTAATGACATTTCCGAAACAGTATCTGGCAGGCAGTATAGACTAAGCTACATAAAGTGTTATCAGGGCTTAGTTACACAAAGTTCTGCAGCATGCACCATTAAGTTCTGTAATTGACTGCACTGCAAGATACTCTTCATTCTCATCCCTTCCACAAGAGAGCTTATAGTTGAAGCTACTCATTCTACAACAAAAATGCAGAGTTTGGTGGCATCTTGGGGAAAAATGCCAAGTCCCACAACTGCAGTCAGGGAGTCCATACCCCTCCATATGACATAACTGGGGTAGCTCACATCTTAAAGCCAGTTTCAGGTCTGCTGATGAGGCCTTGAGTAAATTTTAAATGCTACAGCAGCACAGCTACAGTGCTGTCACTGCAGCATTTCAAATGTAGACATTACCTACACTAGCAGGAGGGGTTCTCCCATCAACATAAGTAATCCACCTCCCTGAGAAACAGCAGCTAGATCAACAGAAGACCTCTTTCATTGACCTAGCATTATGTACACAACATATTAGATTGTTTCAACAATCTAATATGTTGTGTACATAATGCTAGGTCAATGTGGATTCTTCACACCCTTGAGCGATGAAGCTGTCTCAACCTAACTTTTTAGAGACATCAGTTTACATTTTTACTAACTAAAGTGAATTTCTAAAACAAAATAAAGATTGAAGCAGAGGTTCTAGAGCACAACTCTACAGCAAATTCCATGATCACAGAATTGCAGAATACACGCAGCCCTGGTCATTATGCAATGCCAGCAGTGTCAGCTGTCTTCCACCTCTCCCCCTCATCAACTTCACCTCAGCTGTCAGGTACTCCAGGATGGCAGCACTGTATACAGCAGCTGTGGCTCCCACACGTCCATGGCTGGTAGTCCTAGATTTCAAGTGTCGGTGGATGCGGCCAACAGGGAACTGCAAGAGATCAGAATGGATAAGACTATGCTGCAGACATCACTGGGGTAAGAGTGCCTGTAAAGCTGCAATCCTTACACCTCTTGCTTGTGTATAGATAGCACCCAGGCAGCAAAAAAGAACAGACCAAGCTGATGTTGGATATATGGCATAAGTATGTCTGCATTTACAGTAGCAATTTGAGTGCACTTCTAGCAGGATCACCACCCCATATGAGAATACACTGAAATCGCTATCCTATCACCCACTGTATAATGAGGTCAGTGGCTGCTGCTGCTACTATTAATGGCATAGTTTCAGTCCCTCCCCCCAGCAAAACTTGCTGAGGGCCTGTCTCAGCCAAACCCAGCCACCTGAGGGTCAAGAGTCAACCTCTTCCAAAATAGAGATTCTTACATACTTATAACAAGGACACTAGAGATTCTGCCCAGAAAGCACAGAAAACTTGGCATTCTTGTTTCAAGAGAAGAAAAACGAGCTGAAGTTAAGAAAATGAGATCATGTAATCACATGAGGAGCTGGGGCTTTTAGAATAGGCCACCAAATACCACAAGATTTGCAATAAATTGCATGTTCCCCTGTAACTTTGGAGGGCCCTCGGACAAACCCCCTCCCAGTTCGGGGCGGGTGTGCTATAAGCAGACAGTTCGCCCAGTCCTCACCTGCAGACCGGCTCTCTGTGAGCGGGAAACTGCCTTCGTCTTGGTCTTTCCGGAGTCTTTCCCAGCTTTACCGCCAGCCTAATGCAAAGAGAGGCTATGAGGAGCAGCAGCACCTGCCCCAAGCGTGGCGCGCTCCATCCTGCCCCACACGGAACTGAAGGGGCGAAGGCAGTCGGCGCCCTAGACCCGAGCAGCAGACGCACTATGCGCCCACCGCGCGCATGCGCCTCCAACCTCAAGACGCGCCCACCCCGCGCATGCGCCTCCAACCTATAGCCAGCACTGATCCGCGCGCGTCTTGTTCCTCCACACTTGGTGGTACGAACTGAGCGCATGCGCCTCAACCACTCTCCTCCCACCCCGGCGGCGGCACTAGTGCGCGTGCACCACCGTCTCCTCCTTCCCCCCACCCCCGACAGGTTTAGCACTAGCTAGCGCCTCCCATTCGTACAACCGCAACCACCCACTCGTTAACCTCTTTCCCGCGCAAGCTTCTACCCCCCCCCCCCACGCCCCGTTCACCTCAGCTTCTACCGTTGCCGCAGCAAGGCGGCGCAGCCGCGCGCCCTACCGAGGCCGGTTCCCGCGGCTCCCTTACCATTGCGAGCTTTGCTGCAGCGCCACACGGGGTAGGAGAGAGCGAGCGTGTCCCACACACACCGAGCCTACCCAGCTACACCACCTCTCCCGCACCCGCCGCGATTCAAACTGCGCCCGCTCCCGCCTTCCGCCAGCGCTTTATAACCGCTGAACGTGCCCGCATCCGGGAACCCGGATCCCACTACTAGCCAATCACCGCAGAGTGGAGACGGGCCTTCGCTAAGGCTCCGGAACCAATCATATGCCAACGACGGGGAGGGGCTGGCGGTGTTGTTTGACTGACAGGAGCGGGCGACCCGCTTACTTCAGTCCTTCAGGGAGACTCCGCCCATATTTCAGCTGACGTCACCCACGCCCCTCCGTGCTCTCGGGTGTGGTGAGTGCGCGGTTCCTGTCGTTCCATCAACGCCGGTTCCTGGGAGAAGCCGGGGGGCCCCTGCCCCGTGCCTGCCTGCAGCTATCCCGCATCCCCCGCGGGCGTTTCGCAGCCCAGGGGGTGCCTGCGGGTGCAGCCAGCAGCGTTGCCACGCGCTGGCGTTCAGAAAGCACGAGTCACACTCCCTTCCCCCCGCCCCCACATGGGCCGGCGTTAAAGATCAGGAGCATCAAACGCTGGGGGTGTCGTTGTCCCTGGGGCTTGAGCTTGTAGAGTGCTCACAGGTCACGTCTTAGGTTTCTGCCCCTGAACAGGGCAGCTAGAAACAGGTTTTAATAAAAGCCAATGAGATTCTCATGTAATCACATAAATCCATGGGGCAGGACTTTAAAGATACCAGCTATTGCAAGAGTTGGCCCTGTTACATTTCTTCACTACCACAACAGGGTTTGTTGCAGCAACTGCCCACCTGATGCCTGCTTACCCCAGACTCAGACCTGAGGGTGGATTTCTTTAGGACCTGCCCATTTCTTCCAAAGAGGCTCAGGACAGTTACTCATTGTAGCCACAGGGTACCATAGCCATAAGGGCTCCAGTTATGTGTTGAGGGGCAAGGAAGATGTTTCCAATTGAGTTAGCTTAACATCATTAATAAGGGTTCTCACTGCTCACCCTTCTCAAGCTCAAACCTTTGAAGGCATATTGCAGCCTATGGATGTGTAGACATACACAAGAAGTCCCCCAAACCTTCACTTAAAATTAATTGGCAATCTAAACTCAGCTAAAACCTTGTGTAGTCATTTTGCCAGGAGCTGGGGAGGTGGGGGGAGAGAAACCTTCCTGGACAGATTTTTCCATAACTCCATTAGGCATCTTGCAATATTCTTTGAATGACCTGGTATGAACCACTGTCAGGATAGGAGACCAAAGACATTACTGTTTGATGCAGTATGGCAATTCCTATGTACCTAAGTCAGCTGTCATAAAATTGGAACATGTAGTGGCAGGATATTCTCAGTGAAGCACCCTTGATTTATGAATTCATTTCCCATCCTACTAGATTATCATAGCTATGCTGAGAAACTGAAATCCTCAAACACGATTATTTACCTCAAAGTTTGATTTTTTCAGAATTAAAACAAGAGCTAAAATTTTGAAGTTCTCCATGAAAAGGAAAATCACAGAGTCCTTGTCACAGGGGTAGTCACCCTAGCTGGGTATCCTGGATACTGGAAGCTCAGGTTGTCAAGGAACCATGAGCTTGGGAGTCAGCACTCTCCGACTTCCTCATCAGTCCAGCAGGCAGAAACCTGGCAGGATTCCATTAGAACTCTGCCTGCTCTCCATCTGGCCTTCATCAAAATGGTACCATCTCTGCAGAATGGTTAACATTTTGACAAATCAGTATACTGACAGGAAAAAAAAGTCAACCAGTTCTATTTATGAGTACAAGATAAGTCTGAAAATGACCTTGCCTGAGAGAGGGGAAAGGCAGGGGTCACTAACTTTTGACCAAAGTTGTAATATATTTTTATGTACATACACCCCAAAGAATTAGCGAGGGGTGGGTTTTATAAGTTACCATATAAATACCAGGGCTTCTTATTATTGTAACAAGTTACTGTATGTGGATCCTGAGCATACCTTGCTCAATGAAAGTTGCAATTATCTGACAATCTAAATATAGGTGGCATTTCTAGGTATTACAGCATTTGCATCTTGAGTGTGTCATTAGCACTTTATAATAAATTCTATTTTAGAGGGAGAAGACTATTGGATGGTTGTGTTAAGTGTCTCTGGTGATAAGGGGGCACATTTTTAAAGGTATTTGGATGTCTAAAGTACCAGAAGGGTAGCCGTGTTAATCTGGATCTGTAAAAAGCAACAAAGAGTCCTGTGGCACCTTATAGCCTAACAGATGTATTGGAGCATAAGCTTTCGTGGGTTTTCGCATGCGTCTGATGAAGTGGGTATTCACTCTCGAAAGCTTATGCTCCAATACATCTGTTAGTCTATACGGTGCCACAGGACTCTTTGTTGGATGTCTAAAGATGAGTACTCAATTTCCACTGAAGTCAATGGGAGTTGGGCACTCAGGTACTTTTGAGAATCCCTCTAGGCCAGTGGTTCTCAAACTTTTGTACTGGTGATCCGGTTTCACACAGCAAGCCTCTGAGTGCAACCCCCCTTATAAATTAAGAAACATGTTTTATATATTTAACACCATTATAAATGCTGGAGGCAAAGCAGGGTTTGGGTTGGAGGCTGACAACTCACGACCCCCTGAGGGGTCCTGACTCCCAGTTTGAGAACCCCTGCTCTAGGCCCCTGTCTGCTTCTTTAGATACCTAGGGTTAGATCCACAGATAAAATGTTTATGTATGTCCTGCCAAACAGTGGAATTCTCAGCCACTAATGAGGCATCTAGTGCATGGGAAAAGGTAAGTACCTATGAATGGGATTCACAAAAGAGCCAGCAATCTGAGCAGGAGTTGCTTAAACTCTCCAGTAGGAAATGTCCAGGGGCAGAGCCTAAATTCTTCAAAGGAATTAAATACCTGTCTTGGCTCAGGATTCATAGTCACAAATCCTCTTCTGGAGCGAGGTGCCTAAGGCAGGTCAGCATTTTCTTGTGTCAACACCCACATCTATTAGAGCTAATAACTCAGTGGTTAGGGCACTTGCCTGGGATGAGAGAGACCTGTTTTCAAATCCCTGCACTGTCCGATTTGGAGCAGAGACTTGAACTTCGTCTCCTATATAATTGATGAGTGCCCTAATCACTGGGATATTGGGCAGAGAGAGTCCAAGTATGAGAATGACTCTGTAGCCAGCCTGGTGGTTGTAGCTCTCACCTGGGATGTGACACCCCCTCCCCCCCAAAAACATCCAGTCCTCCTGCTCTAGTGATTTTTTTAAAAAGGTGGTTTATCCACATTGAACAGCTTTAATGGGAGAGACTGAGGGAGCCCCATATCCAAATACCCCATTGCCCAGCCTTTAGCCCAGTTCAAATCCTCTCTCACCCTACAGTGAGTGTGTGTGGGGACTTGAACAGCAGGTCTTACACATCCTGAGTGGGAAACCTAGCTACTGGACTAAAAGTTATGAAGGAGGTCAGGCCCCCCTCAGGCCTCTTGCTAGAGCACCAAAAGAAGGTTTGCAACAGAGAATCCCACACAGGGAGAAGGCAGCACCTCCCTGCAGCCTGGTTTTTAGCATCTAGCTCCAAGAGAGGTGTGGGGCTTAGCACACCCTCCCTCTCAGCTTGGCATCTCTCATGGCTATTGTAGTAGCTGAGCTGCCTAGCATGCTCACTCTTCTCCCCATCCATCCCACAGGGAGCCTAAGCACCTAACTCAGGCTTTGTGAATGCCAGTGATTTTCTAATTGCCTAGAAGTTTTGTGAAGCTGAATATCACTTTGCCAAAGTTTCTTTGTAAATTTAGTCCATAGTGCAATCAGCCTGGCTGATGATGTTCCAAAATATGGATAGATAAGGTCACACTGACACTGCAAGAATAATCCATGCGTAAGTGAACTATTTAACTGTTTAGTAACCAGTTCCTTCCCCAATCATTGCATATAGATGGGCTATGTTATAGCAGGACCCCCACAATTGTAATTTTACTATAGACAGAACCAAAAAAACAAAAATGTAAGATGTAACTGCCATGTTGCAGAAGTGTGTGTCAAAGTAGACTGCATCAGCATGTCTGAGCTCCACCTCAGTAAGGTGCATGTTTCAAATCCCAATTGCAAGAGTTATTTGCAAGTTTGTTGGTTTTCTTGGAAGGGAAAACAAAGAACAACAACAACAAAAACCCCTCCAAGTGCAGATCTTCATGCAACATTGATGTTGTACAGTTAGGTACTTAAAACCTAACTTGCATTTCCTGACAACTCAAACCTTAATCCTGCCTTTTTATATTATAATGTTAGTTTTAATGGGATCCACATCCTATTTCTCAGATGCAAAGTAGTGTTAGAAATAATTCTATTGTATTTACATTGATCTCTGGATGAAAAGCTGTCTGACAGTCTGGACAGACAGAACACACTTGTGAGATAGGCAAGTATCACCATTTTCAATAGGTAAGTGACAAAATATATTTATGGCCTGATTTTCAAGAAAGACACTAAACACTGTTGTCTAAGGGCTTGTCTACACATGGAGATATTCAGGAACTGGTTAAACGAAATGTGAACAAGGCATTCTTGTTCCCAAATAAGAGTGTAGTGTACACCTACAGGGCTGGTCCTGAATAGTTATTTGCCTAAAAAGCACAAAGTCTGTGTGAGCTTATGAATAGAATCTAAGTGTGACTCAGACTCCTTTGCTTTAATAAACGTAAGACCTTCCTTCTACAAAGGGGAGTACATATTTAATACATTTGTATTGCATTAGTGCCTAGAGCCCCAATCAAAATTAGTGCTGCCATCATGCTAGGAAAGGCAGAAACTCATAGGGAAACATGTCTAGGAGATACTGATAAGAGAGTACAGTACCAGGCTTTTGTGGTGCTGATTTTCTTCAACTTCAGAGAAAAGATATAGGGCTTTCTGCAGCCAGAGCCCTTCCCCATTTCTCCAAGTGCAGCAACAAGCAGGGCAGGTTGTTCAGTTACTGTAACTCTTCTGAGCTGGAGTGTTGTGTATATGTGGGAGATGTGTACATCCTATACTTTGGGTTTGGAGTGGGGGAGATTCTGAACGGTGGAGAGATTAGTATGAGGAGTGGCTTCCAACCAGAAAGCATAGATCTTCTGAGCAAATGGGGGATTGGTTGGAAGATGCTTGGGGTGGGACTAAACTGGAGGGGAACAAATTGGTTTGCTGTGTGCAATGGGATCTGCTTGTGAATGAAGATTTAGGTGGATTGGTGGTGATAACAGCAAGGAGGCAGTCAGGGGACAGCATGGGACTATGAAAGAACATTAACAGGAGAAGTACTGTTTGCCCTCAGTCTACACTTTAGATTAAAAATATCCCTGTTCCAAAAGGGGAGGAGATAGAGAGGGTATTCTTTTACTTTTCAGCTGCCAACCATCCTTCCGTGTCCCCCACCATAATTCTTCCCTATAACACCGCCCTTCCCCCACAATATCTCCCAGGTTTTTTCCTTCCCCTACCACTTTTGAGATATATTCAGCCTGCTGGGGACAATAGAAGGTGAAACAAGGGGCACCTTGCTAACTGAAGCCCAGTTATTTTGGACACCAGCCACTACTCACTAATAGAATACTGGGAGGTCACACTTCATGCTGTTTTTGCATGGTAGTCCATACTGTGTATGGGATCATATTCTAGGCTTTTGTGCTAGAGCTAGATTTATCAAGTCTTACTGTATCAGAATGAGAGACCCGGTGCAAAACTTGAATACAATAGCAGGATCTAATGAAAAAATAGAGACAGCAACATGCTTTTCCAAACATCATTTGGGAAATTCACTTCCATATCAGTGCTTACTAGTACTCTAAGTATTACTAATTATTGCAGCTCTGTAGAAAGCTAAAGCTGAGGCTACTTATATAAGCATGTGTTCTGCAATATGTTGGCATGGATTAGTACCTTTTAGATTTGTTTAGCCAAGTGATTTGGATATGGAGTTACAAATATGAGGTGCCTCAAAGGATTAGTTCCTCTCTTTTCCCTACAGAGTGATTGGGAACTGGGCTCCATAGGACATTCTAGAAATAGTACAGTTGGCATAGTAAAAGGTAACTTGTTTTCTTCCTACAAGTCTGGGCTAGGAAGTATAGAAGAGAGCTCTGTAAGAACAGAGCTGAAGAAACAAAAATAGCCTGTCTGTGGTAAAACTATCTTCCCTTCCCTCCACTCCTTTGGTGGTTTACATAGCTACTTCAGCCAAACTTTTCACTTTCATGTAATTCAATCTAACTAGAGGTATTATCTTGAACAGATTTAGTTAATTGTGTGTTATCACTCAACTCCATTTAAGCCTAACATACCATTTTCTTACTGTTAGAAGTCATATTTAAACCAAAAAGGAGTAGCCACGCAAAAATTTGTACCTAAAAAGTGTAATTCTGTTTAGTCAAAGCCTAAGCCAGCCAACAAGTCTCTTTTTGAGTATGCCTATAGAAGCCTAGTGCATTATTCAAAAAAGTACCGTTAGTGCTGCCATAATACAAAAAGCTATGATACATTGAAAAAGGAACTAGCAATATCTTAATGGTGAAAGGCCAAACTAATTAGATAAAGAGTAAGAGAAAGTTTGTAAACTTAAATGTTGCACAAGAACAAATGAAGTCTAAGCACTATATATTGTATGATATAAGGGTACCTTACCACATCCATGTTCTTACAGAAATGCACTCCTAAAACCTCTCTCATTATACAACACCAGAAAATTGGCTTGATTGCCTTTTTATAATGAGTATACACAGCCTCATGGCGTGGAGTTATTCAGCTGTTTGAAGGAGATGGCTGAATGATGGGTGTTGATTGGTCACATAATAATTAGAAGAGATCCCTTTAAGGAGGCAAAATATCCCTTCAAAATTAAAGGTTCATGGGGAAAGAGATAAAGTACTGAATGTTGAGTCTAAGGGCTTGTCTATATGAAAACAAATTGTGGCAAGATGGGGTTTAAATCTACCCGGCACTACCCTGTAATGCACTGTGTCTTTGTCGATCCTGCTGCTGCACACAGAAGGATTTTTAGTGTACTTTAACTTATTTCTGTTTCAGAGTGGGTAGATTAAAGCCCACTAGGGAACTTTTAGTACATGGTAGTAAGATCCAAACAGACATTTGGTGCAGGCCATGCTAGTGCAAGGCAGATTTACACCCCATTTGCCATGAACTAAGTGTTTGTATAGACAAACCCTGAGAGATGCTAGCAGCTGTAAAGAAAAGGGATTAGGGCTGATAACTGGGGTTGTGTAATGGTATTGATACTATCAAAGACAATGGGGCAGCCTGTCCATAGGCATCTGTGTCCAGGCTGTGAAGCCAGTGATGGTAGAGTTTTTATTGCTTGCTTTTATTAGGACAGGGCTGGTATCATTGCCTATTATTAAGGTAGCCTGATGCTTCCCATTATGAGACCCTGTTTCCATATTAGCTAAGCTGCTTTGTTCATTAACATGTGTTGTCATTAGCACATTATTATTATTTATATCTTTGTAGCACCTAGAAACCCCAACTGAGAAGAGGGCCGGCTACATTTTACTAGGTGTTAAACAAACACCTAGTGAGAGACAGGCCCTGTCCCAAAATCTTACAGTGTAACTAGACAAGGATCAGAGAAATAATTATTATTTCCACTTTATGGCTGGGGACAGGGCTGGCTCCAGACCCCAGCGCGCTTGGGGCGGCATTTTACCGGGAGGGTGGCAGGCGGCTCCGGCGGACCTTCTGCAGGCATGACTGCGGAAGGTCCGCCGGAGCCGCCTGCCGCCCTCCCAGCGCACCCTCCGCAGGCATGTCTGCAAGAGGTCCCCCGGAGCCGCGGGACCGGCAACGCACCCCCTGCGGCATGCTGCCGTGCTTGGGGTGGCCAAATTCCTAGAGCCGCCCCTGGCTGGGGAACTAAGGCACAGAGAGATTGATTGACATGGCTAATGTCTCAGAGAAAGGCTGAACATAAATCTCTTAACTGCTAGTGCAGGGCCTCAACCAGAAGAATACCCTTCCTCTCTAAGGAGGAAACTCATGTTATCTTGTTTCTGTACATTTCTGACTTAAACTCATATCTTTTCTGAAGATGTATGGTTTCTAGCTATCAGACATATTATGTTTATGCTACAATAAGTCCATTTATTAAGGAAACATTATTTCATTCTTCATTATTTAATTTGTAGCTTCTGTTTGCATATCACTTAGGCCCATATTCTCAAAGGCATTGAGGTTCTAATGCCCACTGATTTCAATACTTTTGAAGTACTTTTGGCCTAGCCCCTCTACACAGTAAGATCAACCAGGCAGGGAGTAGGGAGCAATCTGGTCTTCCATCCTCCTCTCACTGAAAACAGATAAAACATGTTGGTCTTGTAGTAGAGAGGGAACCAAACTGTATTTTAACTTTGTTCCTGATTTGTGCTTCTACCTTGCAAAGTTCAAAACTGTAGCATGGTTTGATCTTGCCTGCACTGCCAGACTGAAGCATATTTTAAACTTGTTGAGGGACTATGCTGTTGTCAGTTCCCCTGACATGGCTGATTATGCAGTATAGACAGAACCTTTGTCAAATGATAGGGCTTTGCATTAGTTAACATTCCCTGCTGACTCATACAGCAGAGCTCAGGAAGATCATATGTCCTCTGCTGGCACTCTTGTATCATGAGTGATGGTGCATGGAAAAAATAGTTGGTTTTAAGAATCTGCAGTAAATCTGACTATGG
Organism: Mauremys reevesii; assembly: GCF_016161935.1. Classification (NCBI taxonomy): domain Eukaryota; kingdom Metazoa; phylum Chordata; order Testudines; family Geoemydidae; genus Mauremys; species Mauremys reevesii. The sequence continues at coordinate 35,440,959 of NC_052627.1, read as the reverse complement.
CATTTGCGCTGCATGTTATTTGTCAGAGAGGCATAAACTCTCCTTTTGATCATAGTCACATGTTGATTGTATTCCCTTATAGCTCCTATTAATAGCGTCATAAAGACTGGTTGGCATAGGTTTTTATTTTCTCCTTGCTCAGTGCAGCTGAGGAAAGAAATGACTTTTAGTTGACAAGAAGGTAATGACTGGGAGTGGATGGGTCACTACAAAACTAAAAACCAATTCTGCCCCCCTCCCCCCTGTTACTCACACCTTCTTGTCAACTGTTTGAAATGGGCCCCCCGAGTGATTTTTCCTCCGGTTGATAATAGCCCACTTTAATTGAATTGTCTCATTAGAATTGATCCCCCTCTTCGTAAGGCAACTCCCATCTTTTCATGTACTGTATATATGTATTTTTCACTCCATGCATCTAATGAAGTGGGTTTTAGCCCACAAAAGCTTATGCCCAAATAAATTTGTTAGTCTCTAGGTGCCACGAGTACTCCTCGTTGTTTTTGCTGATACAGACTAACACGGCCACCACTCTGATACTTGGTTAAAGTTGATGTGTGCACTAACCACCCTTCATTCAGGCTAAATAGACAGAGTGATTAAATGCTCCTATGTGTAGTGATAGATAGCTGACAGGGTAGGAAGCCATCATCCAAGGCACTGAGCTGTATGGCTAGGCCAATCACAAGCTAAGCCATGTGGGTTTAAAGGGTTTCTCTGCAGTGGAGAGGATTGACGATGTGCGAGACAGGCAGAAAGCAACCAGATAGTCAAGAGGAAGTGAGAGAGGAAATAGTGGGTTTGACCTTAGGACAAACTGGAGAGACAGAGCTTCTTATAGATACAGTATTCAGTGGAAATGCAGACCTGGAATTCTGAATAAGGAAACTGTCTCCTGCTGTTTGTTTCTACTGTATTCAGGGAAATAGAGTTTTGTGTACATTCTTTGTAAATAAACAGGGTTGCACCAAAGAAATACCTGACTCATATACTCAATTTTTCCTCCTACCAAAGACAAGGCCCCAAATATTGTCTAAATACTTGAGTGAAACAGAGGCAATGCCCTCTTATGCAGAAATTTCATTGGTGCTTATGGGCTAAGCAAATTCAGGCATGGTGGTGTGTAGGCAGGGTGTGTACTTGAACTAACAAAATAATTACATTTGGATTGTATAGTGCAGGGGTCGGCAACCTTTCAGAAGTGGTGTGCCGAGTCTTCATTTATTCACTCTAATTTAAGGTTTTGCATGCCAGTAATATATTTGAATGTTTTTAGAAGGTCTCTTTCTATAAGTCTATAATATATAACTAAACTAAACTATTGTTGTATGTAAAGTAAATAAGATTTTTAAAATGTTTAAGAAGCTTCATTTAAAATTAAATTAAAATGCAGAGCCCCCCGAACCCGTGCAGTGTGAGTGCCCCTGAAACTCAGCTTGCGTGCCGCCTTTGGCACACGTGCTATAGGTTGCCTACCCCTGGTATAGTGGCTTTCAGTTTACTCTGAATGCATTTTTTTTTATGATCTCACTAATTTGGTGTAGTAGAGATTGAAAATACAAGGATCAGTTCTTTCACTAGTCGGTTACAATAATCCTCCTTCAATCAATCTATTTACCACACAATTAATTTGGGATAAAGGCAAGCAAAGATTAAACAAAAGAAAGAAATTAAGAACATGTTCATGAGTTCCATTTCTGGTTTTCAGTCAAGTTCCTTTGTTCTTGAGGTCTTTCTCTCCAGCTCTCCCAGATGTTGACAGCTGGCAGATTCCTATTATTACCTCAGGTTCACAGGCATCCTTTCCTTTTTCAGCAACAATGCCAGGCAGCTAGAGAGATAATTGGGAAGTACCTCTAGTTTGTAAGTCATTTCAGAAATATTTAAGTATTGTCTTTCAGTTTAAGTTGGAGAATTTATTCAACTCTAGTTCCTTTATTCAAAGGTAAAAAAGAGAAAAAAATAGAGACTGTAGGACAAGATAGGCCCTTTCTGTGGGAAAAAAATGGGACTGGACAGAAAGAGGGAAGTTCTGTGGTATCGACCTGACTGTGACTGTACTTTACTCTTAACCAAACTGCTCCTTCATGGAAGCAGGGAATGGGTTCCATCATGGCTCATTGTGGGGATGGAAAGGCGAATGTCAGGAGAATCTCACCCCACCCCTGGAACATTGGGAGAGAAAATCCAGGAGGGATGTTCCCATCTATTAATACCACCTGCTAGTTTTATTGCAGAAGGGGGATGATCCACTGTCTAGTTACTAGGAGGCTGCTCAAGAGTTGTTTGAATAAGTAAGTCTGTTACACTTGCCATTTGTTTCTAGTGTCAATGTCCTGAGTTAATTAATACCTATTTTTCCCTCCACATAGGTGACATTTACAAAATCAAGAACACAGCTGGACAAAGAAAAATGTAGAACTGGTACCAACATAAATTACACATCAGATATTAAAACATTAAATAAATATTATGTACACTTAATTTAGCCACCTATAACAAAGGACTACAAACACCAAGGTATGTTTTATACATCAATGAGAATATTTATTTCACTGACATAGGCTAAGCATCAGAATGAATATAAATATTTTGTGTATGTCACTACAAGTGGTTGTAATAACATTATTCAGATATGTAGGAGATGGGATACAATTTTGTTGTTAATTCCTTAAAATAGCATAATCAGTTTCAAACACTGGTTACTGGTATCAACATCTTTATGCACTTTGAGAGGCAAGAACCAATTTTGTCAAAAGTGTGGGAAAAGCTCCTGAAATACGTTACTTTAAATGAACAAAATGAATTGGCCACTTGGTGGCAGCATAATTTAAGAAATGAAAATAGGTACCTGAAATGTAAAATATGCAACCGTTATTTCTGTAGGAGTTTTAGGCTATGTCTTCACTGCCAAAAACTGTATTTTCCTTTTAGAGTGAAGTAACTAACCCTTGATAGTTATCTCACGGTAAAATCCTAATGGAGACAAGGTGCCTGTAGTTTTCACTGCAAAGTAGCTAGGCGAGGTCAACATTATACCCACTGCCTGTAGTTGGCCTCACCTAGTTTACCTCACACTAAAACTACAGTGCCTTGTCTCTGCTAGGATTTTACAGCAGGACAGCTAATGTGTCTTAGTTATTCCATAGTAAAACACAACTTTTGTTAGAAATGAAGAGAGAGCCTTACCACTATTGCAAGTCCCCAAATGGTGTTTAGAATATTATGCTTCTGTTTATAAAAACAGTTAGTTCTTGAAGAATTGGTCATTGATTTTGGCCTCTGGCTTCCAACTCCCTTGCTCATAAAAAAATTCTACTTCTTAGCCTGCTATTTTTTCATATGCCCTATAACTCTCTCTGATTTTCTCATCGGCAGGTACTACCTGTATGACATATTGGATCCTTGGGATAGTGACACTGTCTCTATATGTTTTTGTATTGCACTCAGCACAACAGGTTGCTAGTCCTGATTAGGGCCTCTAGACCCTATGCAATATAAATATTAAATAATAATGGTACTAAACATTTGTATTTGCATGTTGCAATGTCATCTGTTGTGAATCATTTCATATGTTCTTGCACAATAAGCACCGGACAAAACCAAATTGTGTTGCAGTGTTGTATTTTTTTAAGCTTTTCTTTTCTTCATCAAGTTTGCCAGATACTAAGACTTACCTGTTCTGATTGACAGGCTTATACTAGCAGGGAAAATTCGGAGGGAAGTTGGGGACCTTTGTCACTGATATGGTTAAATGCACACTGTTCAGTCTGTTTCTTCTTTGTATCACTAGTGAGGGATACATATCCATTCTCCTTATCACAGTGAGGCAGCTGGGTGATCTGTACCATAAATCAGGAGAGGGAACAATAGTGTATAACCAGAAATAGGGGAGAGTTGGGATTGGGTAGGGACTGAGGATGGGAGCAGATCATGCTTAATTAAAGCAAGATTGTTCGAAGCAGGTATGAGAGAGAGACGTGGAGGAACATGAAATCCATGGTACAGCGGAAACAGAAAGGAAGGAACCAGGCAGATGGTGCTGGGACGGGGGGGACGAACCTTTCCCAGAGGAGTAAGAAACCACCTCATTACAAGTGGAGTAAATGGGAGGTGAGTGTGCAGCCCCAGAACGTGGGATGGGTGGTAGGATTGTCATCACCTGGGAATCAAATTATGTACTATGTTCCAGTCAGATAAATTCTCAACAGGTTTGAGTCTGTGCAAATGCTATTGAAATGTCAGTTTACAAAATGCTCCCATTTGTTTCCCTTATCGTGTACTTTATCTGCATTTGTATCAGCATACTCTCTTCATTGCTGTTGTGCATGAACAGTAAAATCCCTTATAGTCAGATCTGATATTGGGTCAAATCCTGCAATGAGCCGAGCACCCTGAAAGGTGGGAAGTGAGGGTACTATGGATATCACGAGACACTTAGCACCTCCTAGGATCAGGACCTCACAGAGCTTCTAATGCAATCTATTTGTCAAATTTGAATCCTCTCTTTTTTCCTGTACATCCTCTCTCAGCATTATGACATCACAGATACTAGATTATGACATCCCTGAAGGCATCTATAAAGTGCCTTAGGCCGCTTCTGTTTGTGTAAACAGTGTACTGGAGCTCTCAGTGATAGTTAATACAAATAAAGTAGCGGAGAAGTTTGCTAATAAACAACAGTCGTTTTTAAGAATTTACTGGAGCATGCCAAAGGCTGTTTATGCACCCTTTGAACTTTGGCTCTTGGTTCTGGGTGCAACTTATTTGAAATAACCTTATGCTATGACAAAGTTGATGATTCAGAGAGATGGCTGAAGCACTCCTACAATGACTGAAAAAGTTCTGTAGAGGTGGCCAGGTCTGAGAGTCAGAGACAAGGAGACCAGAGGGCAGAGTTTCAGGAAAGACCAACAACCTCCCTCACTCCAGTAGCAAATTAAGGCAGTATCCTTGGAGAACTAGGTTCCAGGTTTCAAGTTAGGAGGGAGCCTATAAATTGAGGACCACAGCCTGGACTCTTAATGTATGCTACCCTAGTGTGGGAGCAGCTGCTGCCATTGTATCGGAGGCAATTTTTTATTTCAGAAGATAGAGAAACCTACTAGGGGAGAGGCTGTTCTAGATTTGATTTTGACAAAGAGGGAGGAACTGGTTGGGAATGTGAAGATGGAAGGCAGCTTGGGTGAAAGTGACCATGAAATGATAGAGTTCATGATTCTAAGGAATGGTAGGAGGGAGAACAGCAAAATAAGGACAATGGATTTCAAGAAGGCAGACTTTAGCAAACTCAGGGAGTTGGTAGGTAAGATTCCATGGGAAGCAAGTCTAAGGGGAAAAACAATTGAAGACAGTTGGCAGTTTTTCAAAGAGTCATTATTAAGGGCACAAGAGCAAACAATCCCACTGCGTAGGAAATATAGGAAGTATGGCAAGAGACCACGCAGGCTTAACCAGGAGATCTTCAATGACCTAAAAAATAAATAAATAAAAGAATCCTATAAAAAGTGGAAACGATGTCAAATTACAAAGGATGAATATAAACAATTAACACAAGTATGTAAGGACAAAATTAGAAAGGCCAAGGCACAAAACGAGATCAAACTAGCTCAAGACATAAAGGGTAACAAGAGAACATTCTCCAAGTACATTAGGAGAAAGAGGAAGACCAAGGAAGGAGTAGGCCTGTTACTCAATGTCAGGGAGGGGGACAAAGAGAGGGAAATAACAGAAAGTATGAAAATGGCAGAGGTGCTTAGTGACTTCTTTGTTTTGGTTTTCACCAAGAAGGTTGGTGGTGATTGGACGTCTAACATTGTGAATGCTAGTGAAGATGAGGTAGGATCAGAGGCTAAAATAGGAAAAGAACAAGTTAAAAATTACTTAGACAAATTAGATGTCTTCAAGTCACCAGGGTCTGATGAAATGCATCCTAGAATACTCAAGGAGCTGACTGAGGAGATATATGAGCCATCAGCAATTATCTCTGAAAAGTCATGGAAGACGGGAGAGATTCCAGAAGACTGAAAAAGGGCAAATATAGTGCCCATCTATAAAAAGGGAAATAAGGACAACCCGGGGAATTACAGTCAGCTTAATTTCTGTACTTGGAAAGAGAATGGAGCAAATAATTAAGCAATCAGTTTTCAAAAATCTAGAAGATAATAAGATAAGTAACAGTCAGCATGGATTTGTCAAGAACAAATCATCTCAAACCAACCTGATAGCTTTCTTTGACAGGGTAACAAGCCTTGTGGATATGTGGGAAGTGGTAGACATGGTATATCTTGACTTTAGTAAAGCTTTTGATGCTGTCTCGCATGACCTTCTCATAAACAAACGAGGGAAATGCAACCTAGATGGAGATACTATAAGGTGGGTGCAAAACTGGTTGGAAAACCATTCCCAGAGAGTAGTTACCAGTGGTTCACAGTCATGCTGGAAGGGCATAACGAGTGGGGTCCCACAGGGATCGGTTCCGAGTCCGGTTCTGTTCAATATCTCCATCAATGATTTAGATAATGGCATAGAGAATATACTTATAAAGTTTGCAGATGATACCAAGCTGGGAGGGGTTGCAAGTGCTTTGGAGGACAGGGTTAAAATTCAAAATGATCTGGACAAACTGGAGAAATGGTCTGAAATAAATAGGATGAAATTCAATAAGGACAAATGCAAAGTACTCCATTTAGAAAGGAACAATCAGTTGCACACATACAAAATGGGAAATCACTGCCTATGAAGGAGTACTGCGGAAAGCGATCAGGGGGTCAGAGTGGACCACAAGCTAAATATGAGTCAACAGCAGAAAGACTAGGAAGTATTTTGGAGCCACTGATCCTTGTACACTCCTAAATGCAAGGGGGACAAATAGGCCTTCCACATTTCCTGACTCTGGGACCAATTTAATTGTATTTCCCTGCATTCTCCCATGGGAAGCTCTTAATATCAATGGCAGCTGGCATTAAATGAGTTCTTGTTTTCTTCACCTCTTTCATCTTGGTGTTATCTGAGTCCCAAAGTCTGAATGCACAACATTGAAATATGCTTCACAAATACATGCTTCAGCAGGGCCAATGGTTTGTGCCAGTTGTGGGTAATATCAGCCGAGTCTGAGGGGAGATCAGGGGATCTCATCCCACTCCCTTGTTACTGTTAAAAGCAAGGGTTCCATTTTATAACTGTTCCTCCTCAGTGCCAACTGCTTCTTGGGACATGAATCTCCCTTGTTAGTGGTTATCTTTAACAACTGTGTGCTGCACAATGAACTATCATGGTTTTGTTTAAAAGACTGAATTGGCCCTTTCTAAGGTGAGGCAGCCTGCTAGATGTTTGAATTCTCTGTAAAATATAGAGCTTTCTTCCTGTTTGCTTTGTATGAATTAGCAGCAGCCACCTGCAAACCTGCTGATAAGCTGTCTCATTGGTGACCTACACAAAGGGCTGATGAAAAGGTCTGAGCTAGCCTGTCATTTCCCATACGGAAAAGAACAAAAATACAGCTAACCATCTACTTCAACATAGAGAAATCTATCTATCCATGCCCGTGGAGTACAAATAAGCAGCGTCATTGGAAAGTGGTGAAAAACTTGGCAATGTCTCCCAATATCTCACTCTTATGCTGTCAGATGAGTTGCGCACATCTGGATTCAGAGTTTTGCAGGACCACTCAACTGAGGTCACTTGTGGACATTCCTTTAGACTTTCTTCTTGAGTCCCCTCCCAAGTGACTTATGCAAGTAAGCTTACAGGCTTGCTTTACCATCAATTGCTGGCCTTATCTTAGCATTTGCCATGGTGATTATTCATGTGTAAGTTGCTGTGTTCCTCCAGAGTTTGAAGGAAGAGGTTTTCAAGTGACTGTTTCCTCCTACAAGTCTCAAGATGCATTCTTTAATATGTTCTGCATGCAAGAAAAGTCTGTAAGAGTAAAACATTAACTACTGTCACCTTCTTTTAGCGACTTTTCTGGAGCACAGTCCTAAAATCATCAAAGAACACTTGATTTTAGAAACAATGATTTCTTGCCCTCAGGCCTGCAATCTGCAGAATGATTGTACCTTTCCCAAGGAGTGGTCCATCATCTCTTCCCCTTGCGAAGATGTTCAGCAATAAACAGGATCAATCTGGGATGTCATCTTAAAAAAATTGCCATGGTATCACCACAGATTTACCCATGCATTATTTGTGCCACTGCAATCAGCTGGAGTGTCTAGGTATGTTACAAGGTTCTTGGATAACTTTTCTCTGAAGAATTGGTCACCGCCTGAAGAGGATGACACACTAGTTGGACTGGTGGTCTAATCCAGGGCAGCAAATCCTATGTTCCTAAATTTGTCAGCCAGACATCTGAATACTGGGAGATGTATGCTCCATTATCACTTGCCTGTGGCTAATTTAATTCTCAGCTTTGATATGAGATGGACCTGAATCAGGAGCCATATTTTGGGAGATGCTGATACTGAGCACCAGATGGCTTTAATAAGAACTATGGTTGCTCAGCACCTAGGATTTAACCCAAGAACTCTGGGTCCAAAGGTTCCTCACCATGAATCTTTCAGGACAGTTAAGATGCAGATCATGATCTGAATGTCACAGGATAGATCTGGGTCTACAATGGACTAATCTGAACAAGGAGTCCAAGTGCTCTTGAACTTTGAGGAAGTTTGGATTTAGACCTAATCTTTGCAATGCTGTAAAGTGCCACTGCAACCAGGTCTCTTGCTTAGTGAATATGGCACAGATGATCCTGGTTGCTTCTGCCACTCTCTTTCTATCCAATCTCTATCTTTTAAATTTTCCTTTCATTGTTGAATCTAAACACAATTCTAAGTACCAGTTAAGAGGTTTCTTCTGTAAGTTAAAGAAGGGGCTGTCAATCTTCCTTACTAGTGACTCCAAAACTGGATGCAATGACTAGCTGAGATCCCAATCCAATAATCCCTTGCATCTACATCCCACAATCCTTTGAGAATAATACATTACAAACACCAATGTTTTTAATAGCAAATACTTAGTAACATATCATTTGTAAAATACAAACAAGAAAAAAATAATTATTTTAGGAGTCCTGTGGATCGGCCCCTAGACTAAGAGACAGGATACCTAAATTCTATTCCTGACTTTGGCCAAGTTACTTCATCTCTCCAGGGCTCCGTTTCCCCATGTGTAAAATGGGATAATGATCACCCTCCTTGCAAAGTGCTTTGTCTTGTGGATGAAAAATGCCATGTAAAGAGCTAAGCATTAATTACAATGAAGCGCTGATCTTATATGACTTTATCTTCAGTTCATTGCTAATTCAGGGGATGGGGAATGGGTGCGGGGTTGGGTATGGGGGAAGGCAGAGGCAGAGCCAGGGCCGGGGGGGAGTCTCAGAAATTTTCGTGGGAGCCCCTGAGGGGCCCGGAGCCTGAGGCAAAGGGTAAATTGCCCCACTTGCACCCCCCCCCGAGCGGCCCTGCCAACCCCTTCTCCCAGCCCTGGCCCGCTCCCCTTACCATGCTGCTCAAAGTGGCAGGAGCTGCAGAGCTGCGCTGGCGCCAGCAGCTCGACACGCTGCAGCTCTGGGGGGAGGGGCTGGGGGAACCTCCCCAGCTGGGAGCTCAGGCGGGCTGGACAGAACGGTCCTGCGGGCCGGATGTGGCCCGCGGACCGGAGTTTGTCCACCCGCCCACCCCTTTAGCAACCAGTTCTACACCGGTTTCTAAATTTAACCGGTTTCTAAATTTATCTGGTTCTTGCGAACCGGTGGGAACCAGCTCCAGCTTACCACTGGTTGTAGGTGAAACTATAAATCCTTTCATCACAAAGTTTATAAAGAGAGCTGTCAGACCCATACAGAGTAGCTAGTTACCCGTGAAGCAGATGACATGGATGTGAACGCATCCACCTGGAGAGAAATACTCATTCTCACAAACCTTCTTACTGAATTACTCATCCTGATCTGCTACCAACTAATAAATTCATCTCACAAAAGAACCATTAGACAATGGAATTATTTTAATTTGCTACAGCAGAGCCAAAAGTTACTTGTCTACACATAGGGTTGCCAACTCTGACTGAAGCTATTCTGGGAGACTCCCCCCCCACCCCGAATATGATGTAATGTCATTTTCTTAAAATAGCCAATTAAAATCTCCCAGATTGCGTTCAGTAGTCACCTGGAAATCTATGCAGATTCCTGGAGACTCCAGGCCAATTCTGGAGGGTTGGCAATCCTATCTATACATCATGGCAAAGCGCACTAGAGAGGTGTGATTTCTAAAGTGCAGCAGTATGTTGTCCACTAACTGGCATGTGCTAAACATTCTTTAGTGCACAAAGCACTATGTTAACATTCACTAGGGAACTTCTAGTGCCCACCATCAGCGTCTACCTGGGCCACTTAGTGGGCAGTGCTTTGGTGCACTTTAGAAATCACACCCCTCTAGTGCACATTGCCACACTGTATAGACAAGGCAGGGGCCTGGTCCAATATCTCTCGTCGTCTATGGAGGCTCTAATGGATGTTGGATCAGGTTCTGTATCCATTGCACAAGGCTAAATTACATTTTCTGCTATAACGTGAAGCTTCCCTAGCTTTGCTATTTGGAAAGCAGCACACTAAGATGCCTTCAGTGCTTTCAATGAAATATTTGCTGTATTTGGTCCAGTTTTAATGTCTCCCTCTATCATGACTCTTTCCTTATCCTTTACAGTTGCTGGCTATGATTGTCCCCATCCTCCTCCTGCTTTACATCTTGCTGTGCTATGAGAACTTCCATTTCCACGTGGCTCATATGTATGCTCACCTGGGGTACCCCAATGCCCAACACATTGTGGGACAGAGATATCTGCAAGGTAACATTTCTCCAAGTCAGAGGGTAACTCGGCTTCAGAATACGTGTGTGTGCAAATAGAGAACTTGTGAACATGTTACACAATACGTTACCTTGTGGATAGATGTTGGCCCCCATATTGTACATTTTAACCGAAATTCTCTTCATTTCTTTGCCATGTCTTTGTCTCACATCCAGGAGCCGGTGTGGAAAAGAATGAGGAGATGGCCATGCATTGGTTCAGGTGAGGTGGAGTAAAAGATTACTGAAGTGGCAACCTCCCACACTGGTCCCCAGGGTAAAGGTCCCCAGGTGTCTTTAGAAGATTTCCTGCAGGAGTGGATTAGGGAAGAAAAGCAAACTATTTTTTCCCCTGGTATTGTAGTTTGTTTCCAAATTGCTCTAATTTATGAGAGATCAATATGGTCTAACTTGGACACTGACTCCCTCTGTGGCTTTGGGCAAGATGCTTCACCTCTCTGTCTGATTTCCCCCTCATCAGTTATTTCTATTTTTAAAAAACACAGCAGGTGCTCAAATATTAAGGTGATGGGGGCCATACAAGTACCTACAAAGAGAGATTCTAGAGGCCTCTGAGTGCTGCTCCTGCTGTGATGGACAAGAACAAAGCCTTCTGAGGACACTAGAACAGCAGGCAGGCAGTGGAGGAAAAAAATGTACAGGCTCAGAAGCATTTAGGGACATCAGCAGCATATGATTTTTTTTCTCCACTGTTAATTTATTGCTCATGAAAGCTTTCTGCTGTGAGAGTAAGGTAACTGTCCCTCTACAAAAGATGTTTATGCCATGATCAGACAGTATTAAAATGGTTCAGAGGAGATTTTGATTAGAGTCATCTCAAACACAGGTTTTTAAACATTTTACTTTTAGCTCAGTTGTTCTGCTAGCACAGATAGGGCCATGGGAATTGTAGAATGGATGGAAGAGTATCCCAGTTAATGGAAAGTGAAACAGTAACTTTGGGAGACAGTTTTCAGACCACAGACTGCAATACAATAACTCCTCGCTTAACGTTGTAGTTATGTTCCTGAAAAATGCGACTTTAAGCACAACTATGTTAAGCAGATCCAATTTCCCCATAAGAATTAATATAAATAGTGGGGGGTTAGGTTGCAGGGAATTTTTTTTCACCAGACAAAAACTATTATATATACACACACACACACTACAAGTTTTAAACAAACAATTTAATACTGCACACAGTATTGATTGTGAAGCTTGGTTGAGGTGGTGAAGTCAGAGGGTGGAAGAGGGTGGGATATTTCCCAGGGAATGCCTTGCTGCTAAATGATGAACTAGCACTCGGCTGAGCCCTCAAGGGTTCACACTTTGTTGTTAATGTAGCCTCACACTCTACAAGGCAGCACGAATGGAGGGAGGGAAGACAGCATGGCAGACAGAGACACACACACTGTGTGTGGGAGAGAGAGATGCGCATTGCCCCTTTAAGTACGCTGACCCCACTCTAAGTACGCTGCCTGTTTAAGTATATCAGGAAGTTGAGACAGCAGCTGCGTCCTGAGCTCTGTCCTGTCCCAACCCTGTTCTATATGGAGAAGGGGTAAGCGGGGGGCAGGAGTAGAGGGGAGGGGCACACTCTAACATTAGCCCCCCTTCCTTCTCCCCTCTCCCCCGCACAGCAAGCAGGAGGCTCCTGCGAGCAGCTCCAAGGCAGAGGGCAGGAGCAGCACATTTTGGGAAGGACAGCTGAACTGCCGGCAATTGCTAGCCTGCTAGGCGGCTGCCACACAGGGAACCTTAGGGGAGCGGGGAGCTGATAGGGGGGCTGCTGGTCCAACCTGGTTCCAAGCCCCCACCAGCTAGCTCCAACGGCCTGCTCGTCCTGCAAGCAGTAGACAAAGCAGGCCGCTGCCAAACAACATTATAAGGGAGCATTGCGCAATTTTAAACTAGCATGTTCCCTAATTGATCAGCAACGTAACAACGAAACAATGTTAACCGGGACGACTTTAAGTGAGGAGTTACTGTATCTGCTTGTTGAACCTGCAGATTGGATCAGCTTTATATATACCTAAGTCCATTGTAGCACTAACATCAGTGGTCTTTGAATCAGATCCATAGTTCCCTACTTCTGAAGATGTTTCTCACACACACACACACACACACACACACACACACACACACACACACACACATTATAAGTAGTCTGTGGTGTGTCTGCACTTCCAGGAGCAATTACATGTGTTTCCATTAGAGCAACACCAGAAAGAGTAAATAGTGGGTACCATCAAAATATCAACATATACCCTGCTACAGCAGCTGCCTTTACTATGGCATTTGAAGTATTAGCTATGCTTAAGACCAAATTCTGCCCTCATATCTGTATGTACTATTCCCTTTGAAGTTAACAGGAGTGGAGCACACAGCTGAAGGAAGAATTTGGTCCTTAGTGTGGAAATTGCCACAGCAAGTGAAACTACTACAGCTGGTGGTAAATGTTAATTTTTACTCGCTGTAACTTCACCAATGAACTGAGACACCAAATTTTGATGCCTGCCACACTCACTCACTCACTTTTGGACAAAGAAGAAGGTGAAAACAGTTTGTCAGCGGCAGTTCTTTAAGGGGTGAAAAATCCTATTTCGAACAACAGAGGGCCTAATCTGGGAAAGCACTTAAATGTGTGCATAAGGCCATCCCTAATGAGGAAAAACACAAGGTTAAGTGCTTTCCCGAATTGGGGTCTCACACTTTAAATACGAACCCCACTTAAGAATGTAAATTTACTCATACCTTCTCATTCTTTGCTCTTTTCCTGGATTAGTTCATTCACAGGGAGGATTCTCTCAGGGTTTCCTTCTTTTCCCTTTCCTCTTACATTCCTTTTTCTTGTCTTTCAGGGAAGCCGCAGAGCAGGGCCACCCCCACTCCTCCTTTAACCTGGCTGTGGGAAAGCTGAAGAACATGACCATGTCACTTGACAAAGGGTAACGTTTTCCTTTTCTAAATCCTAGTTCCTTCCTCAGATGATGTCCGAATATCACTATCAATAGGAGAGTCTACACTAGCATTTTTGTTGAAACTACCCACCATTGCACTGTGAGTCATGCAGCGCCTCCAGTAATAGAAAGGTTGGAAGAGTTAGTGTAGACCTGCTCCTTTTTTAAAACCAGGATTAGCTGATATGGCAGTTAAAATGCCTGTAGCCTGTCTACATTAATACTGCTGCCAGTAGAACTGTGCTGATGATGGTACTATAGTGAGGAAAAGTTAAGAAAAATACTAGTGTAGACAAGGCCAATGACGGGGGGAAATAATGAGAGTCAAATTTTCAGATAGAATTGTCCTTCTAGTGTCAAAGCACTCTTTGGGGCTGATCCAAAAGCCACTGAAAGTCAATAGAAAGACTCCCATTGATATCAACGAGCTTTGGATGAAGCCTTTTGAGAAAATGTCCTGCTTTTCCCTCTCTCTCTCTGTATGAAGTGTTGTTTTCTTTATGTTGTGTCTGGGAGCATTTAAGCTGCATGGAATGTTCAGTGACATCAGTAATCTAGAGAAAACTTGCCTGGCTTGGTGTTTTGTACAATCACCATGTATGAACATGAGTTTCACAGCAGATTTGACTGAGTTTTTGTTTCTTGTTTTTGGAGTTTTTTGGTTCATTCAAACCTGAAACTCAAAATAAAGCTTTGGGAAAAATATGGATTTGAACAAAGCCATATGATCTGAAACTACTATGTGTCATAAATCTCCTTCCCATGTTTCTCTTTCAACAACACTGCATTAGATTTGGTGGAGTTAGGTACTCAGTTGTTTGAAAAGTGTATTTACAGTGATCAGTGATACAAATTCAGCCCAGCTGTAACTCCACTGAGCTAGAAAGCACAACAAAGCATAGCTCCAAAGACCTAGGGAGAAGTAGGGAGGAAATTAGGGCATTGTGATGTTGAGAATTAACTCTTAGGGTATGTCTACACTACGGGATTATTCCGATTTTACAGAAGCCAGTTTGAGTTGAGTGCACACGGCCACACTAAGCACATTAATTCGGCGATGTGCGTCCATGTACCGAGGCTAGTGTCGATTTCCAGAGCGTTGCACTGTGGGTAGCTATCCCATAGTTCCCGCAGTCTCCCCAGCCCATTGGAATTCTGGGTTGAGATCCCAGTGCCTGATGGGGCAAAAAACATTGTCACGGGTGGTTCTGGGTACAGCCTCACCCCTCCCTCTGTGCAAGTAGCAGACAACTGTTTCGCGCCTTTTTTCCTGGGTGAACTGTGCAGACGCCATAGCATGGCACGCATGGAGCCTGCTCAGCTCAAGACAGCAGTCATGGACGTTGTAAACACCTTGCGCATTCTCGTGCAGTCTATGCTGAACCAGGACTTGCAAAACCAGGTGAGGAGGCGGCAGCTACGGCAGCGCGGCGACGAGAGTGATGAGGACTTGGACACAGAATTCTCTCAAACTGCGGGCCCCTGCGCTTTGGAGATCATGCTGGTAATGGGGCAGGTTCTAGCCATGGAATGCCGATTTTGGGCCTGGGAAACAAGCACAGACTGGTGAGACCGCATAGTGTTGCAGGTGTGGGACGATTCTCAGTGGCTGCGAAACTTTTGCATGCGTAAGGGCACTTTCATGGAACTTTGACTTGCTTTCCCCTGCCCTGAAACACCAGAATACCAAGATGAGAGCAGCCCTCACATTTGAGAAGCGATTGGCGATAGCCCTCTGGAAGCTTGCAATGCCAGACAGCTACCAGTCAGTCAGGAATCAATTTGGAGTGGGCAAATCTGCTGTGGGGGCTGCTGTGATGCAAGTAGCCAAAGCAATCATTAAGCTGCTGCTATGAAAGGTTGTGACTCTGGGAAATGTGCAGGTCAGAGTGGATGGCTTTGCTGCAATGGGATTCCCTAACTGTGGTGGGGCGATAGATGGAACCCATATTCCTATCTTGGCACCGGAGCACCAGGGCACCCACTACATAAACCACAAGGGGTACTTTTCCATGGTGCTGCAAGCACTGGTGGATCACAAGGGACGTTTCACGAACATCCACGTGGGATGGCCAGGAAGGGTTCATGACGCTCGCGTCTTCAGGAACACTACTCTGTTTAAATGGCTGCAGCAAGGGAATTACTTCCCAGACCAGAAAATAACAGATGGGGATGTTGAAATGCCTGTAGTTATCCTGGGGGACCCAGCCTACCCCTTGATGCCATAGCTCATGAAGCCATACACAGGCAGCCTGGACAGTAGTCAGGAGTTGTAGAATGTGCATTTGGTCGTTTAAAGGCGCGCTGGCGCACATTATTGACTCGCTCAGACCTCAGCCAAACCAATGTCCCCTTTGTTATTGCTGCTTGCTGTGTGCTCCACAATCTCTGTGAGAGTAAGGGGGAGACCTTTATGGCGGGGTGGGAGGCTGAGGCAAATCACCTGGCTGCTGATTACGTGCAGCCAGACACCAGGGCGATTAGAAGAGCACACCAGGAAGCGGTGCACATCAGAGAAGCTTTGAAAACCAGTTGAATCATGGGCCAGGGTATGGTGTGACTGTTGTGTTTGTTTCTCCTTGATGAACTCCCGTCCCCCTTGATTGACTCATTCCCTGTAAGCCACCCACCCTCCCCCTTCGATTACCGCTTGCTTCCTAAGGAAAGAAAGTCACTCTCGTTTAAAAACCATGTATTCTTTATTAATTAATTATAAAAAGAGGGCGAGAACTGACAAGGTAGCCCGGGTGGGGTTTGGGAGGAGGATAGGAGGGAAGGAAAAGGCCACTAAAAAAATTTCAAAATAATGGCAGCCTTTTGGTTGGGCTGTCCACTGGGGTGGAATGGGCGGGTACACGGAGCCTCCCTCTACGTGTTCTTACTCGTCTGATGGGTGAGGAGGCTAAGGAACATGGTGAGGGGTGGTTATACAGGGGCTGCAGCAGCACTCTGTGATCCTGCTGCCATTCCTGAAGCTCCACCAGACGCCGGAGCATGTCAGTTTGTTCACGCAGCAGCCCCAGCATTGCATCCCGCCACCGCTGATCTTTCTGCCACCACCTCTCATCTCGAGCGTCCCTCCTGTCCTCACGTTTGTCCCTCCTGTCCTCACGGTCACTGGCATCTTTCCTGTACTTTGATACCACGTCCTTCCACTCATTCAGATGAGCTCTTTCACTGCGGGTCACTTCCATGATTTCCGAGAACATTTCATCTCACGTATTTTTTTTCCCGCCGCCTTATCTGAGATAGCCTTCGGGAGGAGGGAGACTTGAAAAATTTGCAGCTGCAGGAGGGAGGGGAAAAAAGGGAGAGCAGTATTTAAAAAGATCCATTGTTCTATAAAATGTTTATACTCTTTCACGGTGAACAACACTATTCACCTTACATAGCACATGTGATCTCACTACAAGGTCGCATTTTGCTTCTTAATATTGAGTGCCTGCGGCTTTGGTGTTAGAGATCACAGACACAGGTCCAGGCATCAGAATTCAGCTTGCATGCGGCCATGGTAAGCCATCGTCTTTCAGCTTCTGCAGCCTTCATATATCCAGCGCCCTCCTTTCCCAAATAGCAAGCAAAGCCCGTTGAGTGCTGCTTCTTTCCTGTTAATGTGCAGCACCAGAACCGCCCCCATCCAATTCTCTGGGATGATCGCTTTACCCCTCCCACCAACGCGTGGCTGGTAGCAGGGAAGATCCCAGCTAGCCAAACGCGAAAAAGCTCAACACCAATCACCCCCCCTCCTCCCCCTGCTTGGCTAAATGCAGGGAAGAATTTCTTTTAAGCCACAGGCAAACAGCCCAACCATCTCTGTCCCCTTAATTAAATTCCTGTATTTCAACCAGGTTACCATGAACGATATCACTCTCCTGAGGATAGCACAGCGAGATAAAGAACGGATGTTGCTTGAATGCTAGCAAACATCGGGACCATACGCAGCTAGGCTTTGTCATGCAATGATACCAGATTACTTGCTACATGCATGGTGTGGTCAAGTGTCCTACCATGGAGGACGGAATAAGGCTGCCCTGCCCAGAAACCTTCTGCAAAGGCTTCTGGAGTACCTCCAGGAGAGCTTCATGGAGATGTCCCTGGAGGATTTCTGCTCCATCCCCAGACATGTTAACAGACCTTTCCAGTAACTGTACTGGCTGCGAATGCATCCCAAGTCCTCAGGGCAAATTAATCATCAAAAAATGCTTGCTTTTAAACCATGTTTTATATTTACGAAGGTACACTCAACAGAGGTCCCTTCCATGGCTTCATTGTCTGGGATAGTGGCTTGGGGGGTACTTCTGTCAGGGCTGAGAAAAAGGCTCCTGGCTGTTGGGGAGAATGGAGTGCAGTGTGCTCGCTGCAAGCTCCTCCTCCTCCTCCTCCTCCCCGTCCGCAGAATCCTCAGGCATGGCTAAGATTACCCCCACCTCGGAATCCACGGACAGGGGTGGGGTACTGGTGGCAGACCCCCCTAGAATTGCATGCAGCTCAGCGTAGAAGCGGCATGTTTGCGGCCTTTCCCCGGACCTTCCATTTGCTTCTTTGGTTTTCTGGGAGGCTTGTCTGAGCTCCTTAACTTTCATATGACACTGTACTGAGTCCCTGCTCTGGCCTCTCTCCATCATGGCCTTGGAAATTTTTTCAAATGTTTTTTCATTTCGTCTTTTGGAATGGAGTTCTGTTAGCACGGAATCCTCTCCCCATATAGCGATCAGATCCAGTACCTCCCGTAAGGTCCATGCTGGAGCTCTTTTTCGATTCTCAGACTGCATAGTTACCTGTGCTGATGAGCTCTGCGTGGTCATCTGTGCTGATCAGCTCTCCATGCTTGGCAAACAGGAAATGAAATTCAAAAGTTCGCGGGGCTTTTCCTGTCTACCTGGCCAGTGCATCTGACTCCAGATTGCTGTCCAGAGCGGTCACAATGGTGCACTGTGGGATACCGCCCGGAGGCCAATACCGTCGAATTGCGGCCACACTAACCCTATTCTGAAATGGCAATACTGATTTGAGCGCTACTCCCCTCGTCGGGGAGGAGTACAGATATCGATATTAAGAGCCCTTTATATCGATATAAAGGGCTTCGTTGTGTGGACGGGTGCAGGGTTAATTCGGTTTAACGCTGCTAAATTCGGTATAAACCCGTAGTGTAGACCAGGCCTTAGGAAGTTCTTCAGTGTTACAGTGATGGGTGCTGTTATAAAAGCCTGAATATAGAGAAAGGCAGCACAGCTAATTCGTTCCTATCTGTGTACTTTTGTTCTTAAACCTTTTTTCCCTTGTTCTTAAACCTTTTTTCCCTTGATAATGACTGTGTATTCTTTAGGGAAGTGGAAAATCTCCTCAGTGTGGCTGCAGGTCATGGGCTCCAAGAAGCTCAGGAACTTTTAGACGTCATCATCAGGAACAGAAATCTTCCTTGATGGACCCCAAAGGAGATGGCAGCACTCTCACCTTTCTAGTCCGTTTACTTGGGTACTGTAGCACATCTTTTCTTCTCTGTCTTTGATCAATTTCTGGTCATTTACTTTTGGAAACCTTCGATGGGACACTGCATTTGTCTTGCACTGAATCACTGCACTTAGAATGAATGGCATTTTGTATTGTATGATGCAGGAAGAAATACTATTATATCCAGCCATCTTGATTTAACATGACAGAACTTTGTCTTGAATCCAACTTGACCACCACTCAGCACAGATTTGCTCATGCCTCAGTCTTACAACAAGCTGCTATTCAATTTGATCACAGTACAAAGAGTGCTCTGGGGATACGGAAAGATAATAGAAGTGATCAGCATACAAATAGCTTTCCTTTTGTTTGTAGCTCACTACACTTGTACAGTGCTAGTGTCATTCGCTTGCAAGTAGCTGGGAGCAGCTTCCATGCCAGAGGCTGTGCATGAAACAGCCCAGGAGTGGGGGTTCTCACAGCAGAGCAGGGTAAGGCTGGCTTCCAGAGTCAAGGACTGGAGAGGCCTAGCAGATCACTGGTCCAGATAACACCAGAAGGAAACGTTACACCTCCATGTTCCTTGGCTCAAGCATTTATACCATCCTCAGGACTAGCACTTATTTAAAATTAACCATTTCAGTGTGATTTAGAATTGTTTATTTTCCTGGCCCATCCAGTGTCTTTTTTCCTAACATTCTTTTTTAAAGTCTAGAAAACACAGAAGACAGTACAGTGTCTGCCACTACCTGCAGAGTGTAACAGAACCTGAGCCTCTTCTCCCTTCCGCTTAACGTCAACTTAAAAAGGAAAAGCAAACGCAGAAGCAAAATAAGTTCTCTGGCCCTAGAATCTGAATGGATCTTGTTTCCATTGCATATGACAATTACCAACCACAGGCCTGAGCCTTTGAAGGCGAGGGAAATCTTTCTATTGACGTTAGTGGGTTTTGTATCATGCCCTCTGTCAACTGTTTTTAAATCCCCCCCCCACAAACACCTGCTTTAGCTCCAGCACTGCAATCCTTTCCTTTTATTTGAAAACTAGATCTGTGCTATATGTAACCAGCATGTTGTCAAATAGTGACCCACCAATAAAGTACAATAAACACCATCTTTTCCAGTCATACAGTGTTCCTCAGGAGACTGTTCTTTTTCTATAGCTGTGAGCACAGAAAGCAGAAAACAGAGGGATAAGGAAGGGTAGGAATGGCTCAGGGTCAGGAATTGTATTCATCCTCTATGCTGCCTTGACTTATAGATGTCAGAGCAAAAGTAAAATTGCCTCACTCCTGGGTGAGCTCAGATCTGTCCTGATTTTAATGGTCCTCTTAGGTTAAATATCTCCTGCAGTGTTACAACTGATGCTTAATGGAAAAATCTATCATAGCTGTGACACTCCTCCTAGGTTCCCTCTCATGCTGTGAGACCGCCTGGTGCTACAGTAGCTAATATGAAGCTGCAAAAAGACAGTTAAAAAAAATCACCCCAGCTAAGACGCTGTAGTGTAGCAACATCAAAAGGTGCTTCTTGCATTGAATGTGTATGTGTGTGGGTGGAATGGCTCATCGGGTCCTGGGTTCGTTTATAAAGTGATAGAATGGTACTGGGTTCAGATAGTGGGTGAGGCAGCTCTCTATGAACTTACAGTTATTTCCAAACAGTTAGCTGTAAACGTCAGAGGAGTGTTCTTTCAGCAGCACTTTCAGAAGCAAAGAATCGGTAGCAAGTGAGATTATTCTTAAAGGTGAATCTGTTCTGTCTCTCTCCCAGGTGATAACATCTAGGGGACTATTTTCTAGTGACAATGGCTGGTTAACTGGTTCCCAGCTGTGATTTTCTGGGGTTGGAGCAGCGAGGGGCTTGAGGGAAGATGAGAGGGAAAACTGGACAGTGCATACACTGATAGTAGCCACATTGAAAGGCTAAGTAGAATAATGATGGAATGGCAGCACAGAATTGACAGGTGGTGAGAAAAAGGGCTTCCACACCCTAAAAACAGCCCCTACTTCAGATGTCATCCATCCAGTTTTCTAAGGGCAGTTTTCAAGGCAGAGGTCTGTTCAGGGTTCACAGTCCTGCAGTGTAGAAGATTCTCTGGAAAGCTAAAACTGCATGGAGGGGAGTGGGGGGAGGTATTTCAAGTGTATAATGGATTCTGACACCCTTTTATGTCCCTCTCCCACATGTAGTAGGAAATTCCTTTCCATAATGTAATGACTTACATTATTACATGACTTGGGATGTGGTCATACTTCTTCCCGGAGGTATACTGTCACTACCCCGATTCTCCTTGGAATGGAGACTAATGCTCATAAGTACACTATGGTGCATCCTTGTGCACAGGACTTGTACAGTCAGAAAATCCAGTTAGGTGAGCCACTGTATTCCTGAGAACTGCATTCAGTACTAATGCATATTCCAACACTGCCTCCAGCAGTGATAATAATGGGACAAGTCTAACCATCTTGTCATCTAGCCCTACCAGAACAGCTCTAGCCAATATGGGAGTTAAAAACTGGAAGTCACCAGTGACATACCTACACAAGTGCTCACCCTAGTGGAGCTGTAGGAACAATAGGAACACTAGGAAATTAAACAAACAAACAAACAAACAAAAAGAAATCTAGTCCATACTAGAATGGTCTGCTCGGCATCGCTGAGTATATAAATCAAGAGCAGGTTTACTTCTGAATTAAGAAATTATTCTGAAGTTAATCATACATGGAAAGACTATGATGCCACAGCTGAAGTACAGAATAATACTACTGCAGGATTAGAGTGGTATTCTGGACTCTGCTTTGCCCAGGATAATACAAGGCTCTTATGATGTCACAAGTGAAATCACTAACATGATATCTGATAAAGAATGATTAGAATATAACAGGTGAGTTCAGTGACTGATGAGAGATCACATTCAAACTGATGATGGGAAGTAAGTTCCTAACCTCCTGCTCAAACAATAAAAGGAAAAGGTACAGCTGCATAGCATTTAAGAGAGCACTGTGACCATGGAAACACCGGCCTCTCTTGTGCACCCAATCATTATTGCAGAAACAAACTTCAGAGAGCCACAGGAACAGTTCAATGATCACTCCCTATCAACATCTGGTATGATAAATATCTGCCACAGAAGGAAGCAAGTTACCAAGTCTTCAGTACAAGACAAACAGCAGCCCAAAGCCTCATTTCCTACTGGATCTGCGCATGTCCTGCATGGCAGCCCCTGGCTCCAGGAAATCTTCCTGGACAGTCAGAATGGGATCCACTCAGCCAGCAGTCCTCAGAGCATGCACCAAGAAGGGTATCATCAATTACGATGACTTAGTGTCACCTTCCATGCAGGGAGAAGAGGGTTCTGGACAAGAAAATGAACAGCACAAATCTGCCTTACAGTTCATACCAATACCCCTTCTTGATTAGCATTTACCTCTGCTGGCAGAGAAGACACTGGAATAGCTGCAATCTTAGCCCTTCCCTCCTACTTGAGAGAATGCCAAGGACCCCAGGCAGCCTAAAGGATGCTCTTGCCGATGACTAATTGATTTGTTTAACTATGGTATGTAATATTTTGTGTCACTGCCACCTGATGGAATATATGCAGATAGACATTTGTTCCTTTACAGGAGAGGGGGGGATAGTTTAATTGTTTGAGCAGAGGTGTAGGTGTAGACACAATCACCAGCCTGGGACAGACAACCATGTCCAGTTCAGTTTGTAGCCCTTACTGCAAGGCCTCGTTTATTCTCTCTCTCACACACACACACACACACACACGCCTGTTCCCATTAAGATTGAGGGGCCTTCTGGCAGCTTAATGACCAGGACCTTCTCCAATCCATGACTGTCTACAGAATCTACTCACTCTCTAGAAATCATCTGCTGCTGTCACAGGGGAGCATTCTCCTAGCCCTCTCCTGGTCTCAGGCTCCCTGGTGGCTCTGGGGCCCTCATTTATATCCCCTAGCTGGCAATCATCCGACCCAATCACTGGATACCATCCAGCTGGATCCGATGATGCCCAGCACTTGCTTGTTGGGATCTTCTCCTTAATAGGGCTGGCTGGCTCCTTGGTTCTTAAAAGGGCAGACTACCCTGTTACAAAAGGAGTGGGAGCCAGCCAGGGCTCAGAGTCAGTTGGTACACACAGATACAGCATGAACACCTCTTTCATGCTGCCACTTTATTCTTCAGAATCTAAGCTTTCATTTTAAAAGAATGAAGTCTCTAGCTTATAGCTGCTGAGAGAGCCTCAAAAATAGGCACCAAGTATAACTGATAAAGTGATGTCTGTCCGCATTGGCAGAATGTGAAACAATAACTCAGAAGTGTGGACTGCCCCTTCATCTCAGTGCACACTGACTTGATGCTCAGTGACAAGGCTGATGGCAGTAACCAGCTCATGTTTCATCAATGCCTGGAAAAAAGGGGAGAGAGAATTATGTGTTAAAGATCTGTCCAATCTACTGAGAGGGACAGCTTCTTCTGGCACCATGAGGAGTGGGCCTGGGAAAATATTGCTACTTTTCCCATCACCCACTCAAGAAGCCAAGCCCAAGGAATTTAGGAGAGTCCCGCAGGGCATCCAAGTCCCCCACAGAGGAGTCAAATTCAAGATCTCCAGTAGGACATAAGAGCCTCATCAAGGGGAAGCCAAGAGCTTAACATCTCCTACCACTGCAAACACACTCTACTATCAATGTAAAGGTGAGTCACTTGATTTTTTTGGATGCTACACCCAAAGTTTCTCTCACTAATCCTCCCCCAAATCCTGTTATGATGGACCAAAGTCTTATGTGTTTGGTGAGGGAGAAATTAAAAATTGCTTCTTCATCCTGCTCCCAAATGCCAAGACTGTCCATGCTACGGAAATTAAATATGAGCCATGGGCTCAGAAGGGCTGAACCCTACATTGGATAGCACATCCTGATTCTGAAATAGGAATCACGGTACCACTGTGACGTTGCACTCCATATGATTCTATGAAAATATGCTAATGAGTGTGAATAATGTAACTGGAATATGCTTCATGCAAAAGGTCTCTTGTAAGGTATCATTATGAAGCTTATAATCTACTGAGTGTGGTCATCCTATTTGTATAAATGTATCATTCTTGTATCTGAAACTAGAAATATGAAATATTACTCTGAGGTCCTATTGTAATTATGCAAAGTGTGGGCCATTAATGGTGGTTTGGAATCTTGATGACTCCCATCATCTAGGACAATTGCTTGTAAATGGCTCTGTTTACTTGCAAGCCTTCCTGTGAGTCAGGCCAGGAAGAATGAAGGCTTGGGGTCTCACAGGACATGTGACCGTGTCACCTGGTACTGGAATCCATCTTAAACCTGGTGCTTTTCCATTTAGAAGGAGAGGTGGGGAGAGACAAAAGATTCCCGCCTTGTGCCAAAGCTATATAAGGGGGTGGAACAGAATAAAGGCGGCTGCAGTCATGAGAAATCCCCTAACTACCACCTGAGCTGGAACAAGGACTGTACCAGGGGAAAGGATTGGGCCCAGACTAGAAAGGGGTTCTAGTCTGTGAAAGAAGCTTATTGGAACATCACTGAGGGTGAGATTTACCTATATTCGGTTTCTTAAATGTATTAGGCTTAGACATGTATCTTTTGCTTTATTTTGCTTGGTAACTTACTTTTTTCTGTCTGTTATTACTTGGAACCACTTAAATCCTACTTTTTATATTTAATAAAATCACTTTTGCTTATTAATTAACCCAGAGTAAGTAATTAATTCCTGGGGGAGCAAACAGCTGTGCATCTCTCTCTCTATCAGTGTTACAGAGGGCGGATAATTTATGAGTTTACTCTGTATAATCTTTATACAGAGTAAAATGGATTTATTTGGGGTTTGGATCCCATTGATAGTTGGGTGTCTGGGTACTGGAAATAGGAGCACTTCTTAAACTGTGTTCAATTAAGTCTGCAGCTTTGGGGGATGTGGTTCAGACCTGGGTTTGCAGCAGGCTGGTGTGTCTGGCTCAACAAGGCAGGGTTCTGAAATCCCAAGCTGGCAGGGAAAACGGGCTCAGAGGTAGTCTCAGCACATCAGATGACAGTCCCAAGAGGGTCTCTGTGACCGAACCTTTCACAACCACGTTAGGTAGCATGACAATCCTCATATATGTGAATTTAATTCCTAAGCTGGTAATGCTGATATATAGAAAGTTGCAGAGTGGACAGGAAGAGGTTATAAAAGTACATGAGGAAAGGAGAAATGTGAGAAGCAACAAAGCCATTTACGTTTATGATGTTAATCTTTCCTCACTATTAACTTTGAGGGTGATGCTCACAGTCGCTCTTTCTGATGGACAGAAGATATTACATGTATAATCACCACTATCAGCTTGGTGACACTGGAGAGAACGAGGGACACATTTTCTTTCTTCAGCTCATCTATGGACAAATTTGTTTTGTCTTTAGAAATTTTTATTTCCCCATCATATTCAGCTACAATCAGTGTCTGGTGCCTGTATCCAACCACCAGCTGACTGCAATCTACCGGTGAAGAAGCCACAGGAAAAAAAGACATTCCAGCAATACAGCAGCTGGGAGAGCTATAACTTGAGGGACAAGGAGCTAGGTAAATGGAAAGGGAATTAGAAATCAAAGCATAAAGGTTTGATATTGGGGTGTAATGGGCTGGCTTTTCCACTCTTTGGATCACCTCCAACAACCTGGACACTTGTGCATTTGTAAGCACCACTATTTATTATTATTATTTATTGAGTCCCCTCCACCAATTCAGCCTTGTGCAGCAACATGTATATGGAAGTAAACTCCCCCTTAGCCCACTTTCCAGAGAAGGAGAGGGAAAGCTACCCTCATCTTGAGATCCTGTCTCCCCTGGCCCCCGCCAGCCTTCTCCCTTGCATGTCTTTCCTGTCCTTTATCTGTTTGCAGTTGATGGACTGATTGTTCTCATTAGCTCACTAATCCCCTGCCTAATTAAGCTATTGAGTACCCATCCCCTACAATTAAATATACTGTGTGGGGGATGGGAATAACTTGTATCTTAGTGACCAGAGTGCTGGGTCAGCTCTATGATTCTAGTACTCTGTCACATGGGGAAGTGCCAAAGCTGTGCTTAGCAATGCAGGTAGGGCAAGGATGAGGAGACAGGGAACTAAAATAAATGGCCTAGGAAACTGTAGGTGGCATCCTGAGAGACATGGTTTAGGTAACAAAACTACAAGACGGGGTAAAATTAACTGATCATTACTGTCATCCTTGGAAATGGTGCCCCCCTGAAGGTTGGGGTTCTGGTCCAGCACAGTAGCGTAGGGACAAAGACCTTCACGTTTTACCAGCAGGGAGAACAAATGCCTCTCTCATCCTGAACAGACATAACTCATGAGAATCCCTCCAAATGTCCCCACCAAAAATATCTGAGGTGTAAGACATGCTCACCTCCTTGTAGGTGTCATGATGGTGAAGACATTTGATGTTTCAAAGGTCTGGAGGAGAAAGTAATACTGCAAAGTAACACAAGGGGCTGCCACCTCCTCCCTCCACATGTGGAGCGGGTGTTGCTTCTGCAGTAGACGCAGTTCCTGTCCAAACAGGGAAGCCCTACATTAGTATAGTACTCCTCTCTGTGGAAGCCTCTCTCCTGCCCCAAAGGCATGGAGCCAGTTATGTGGGAATGGGGGTAGGGGAGAGAGAGGATGGGGTGTCCATTCAAACTAGCCGAGGGCTAAGAAAAGCTCCTCACAAAGAATAATTATTTCTATATATCATTCAAGAAGATTGGCCATTACTGAATTTATAGCCTAAGTTAGAGATGGAAAAGATCTATTATAACATCCAGACTCTATGCAAAGGACAGTTTGTGTCTGGTGCAATGGCCGGAGAAACTTTTAAGTGACTCAAGCAATGAGGCTTCCTTTGGGAGAATATTCTATTGTTCAGCTTCATTGCTAGGAAGATTTGTCCTGACACTCGTCTTATATGCTTCCTTTCTTAAATTAATTAAATTATACTCCTAGTTATGTCCCCTCTGCCCTCTTAAGCCATCCCACTACCTTCTTGGTACTTATATTCCTTCAAATAGAACACATTTAGGTCCCATCTTACCCATCATTTAGTGTTTCTTGCGGGCTTCTAGGATGCTCCTGACAGTGCTCCTGTGCAGACAACATCAACACATGCCCACTTGGTCACAGGCTCCAGGGTGAGGATTCATCTCAGTCATTGAACAGACCTCTGAGAAGGAACTGTTTAGAGGACAAGTAGGGAGTTAAAGAAACATTTTAAAAGGGGTCAGAGAGAGGTAGGCACACAACTCCTATTGAAAATCAATGCACGTGAATGTCTAACTCCTTTAGTGAAATAGGAAAGTCCCAGGCTGTGCCTATGACAACAGGATCATGGCCTGAAATTGAACATGTAACTTGTGAAAGGTTACCAGTCGTCAGGTTGTTACCCATGACATTGCCACTGAAGACTAGAAGGACAGCAAGAAATAGCTGCTGCTGATTGGGAGACATTGTTAATGTCCAAATCACAAAACTAGTTTAAGTCATTTTAGTTTGATCTCTTCTTTCACTGTCTCTCCTTATTTCCAGTTTCCTTCTTTTTTTGTCTCTTTCTCCTTTTCTACAGTTTTGGTTTCGCTTTCAGCTCAGCCACCTTTCCCAATTTTCCAAGCATTGGAGACAGTGCTGTAAAGGAAGAAAGATTCATAAATATAACATTAAGATACCAGTGTAGAAGTGTCACAATCCTTATAGCAGGCCAAAGGAAACAGTGTGTTTATCATTTAATATATTCTGCCTATCAGTTTTCTAACTTTTACATTCCTGTTTGTAAAGGAAATGGGCAACAAAATGTATTTTAAGAGGTCATTGTCAATATAAAAGTTACGTACTTAAAAAAAAATCTTACCTTGTTACTAACAACTCCTTAAGACTGAAAGCATTATGCATATAATTATTTCTGTTTCTATAATTAGTCTCTTCTATATTTCTTTTTGGTTGTAATAAAAACTGTATTACACTAATAAAGTCTCTGAAACAATTAAAAACTTTTGTTTATGGTTCATTATTTCTAGTGCTGCAAGAGTATATTTTAATTTGCCAAAACCCGGTTCTTATTGACAATTTATGTAGTCATATTTCTCCTATTATTAGTGCTGGTTGAATATATATATATATATATACACACACACACACACACAATTCTTCTGTCGACTGGGTGGGTGGCAGGGCCTGGGCTGGGAGGGCAGGTCCCTCCCCACCATTTATCCTGTTGTTACCTCCCTGCACTTTCCAGCTGCTGTTCCATGGTGGCTAGGGAGAGTTGAGGCAGAAAGCAGGTGCCACCTTGGCCCCTAGTGGCTGGGAGGAGTCACTGCATGAGAATCCAGCTGTGCAGCAGGCAGATGTGAGGAAGGTGTGGAGCCTCTGAAGTTATGCGTGTCACATGAGATTAGGGTGACCAGATGCCCCGATATTAAGGACTTTGTCTTATATAGGCAACTATACATCCCCTCTGAAAAAAGTGTCCCAATTTTTCACACTTGCTATATGAGATGTGTGACATCTGGCAGGTCTGCTAAGAAATCAAAGAGAATTAAATTCTCCATCCTGCTACCTGTGGCAGGCCCAAGGCCACTGGAGAACCACAATGCATTCCTGTGGGAGCATGAGTTCCAAAGCGTATGACAGGAGGACACAATCCCTAGGACCTACTTCTGATGTACAGTAGTTACAAAACAGTAATACATCAGGAAACTAGGACAGAAGGAATGCTACAACAAGAATGCACCATGGTTATCCCCATTGTACGGGAGAGATTACAAACATAAAATGGCTGGCAAACTGCTCAGGTAACAGCATGCCATCCACAAGCAGGTCATATGTCATACCCATTGTGGGGGCCACGCCTATAGAAGCTGTGCGACATGTCTAAACAAAATGAAAACAACAAGGAGTGTGGTGACACCTTAAAGACTAACAGATTTATTTGTGCATAAGCTTTCGTGGGTAAAAAACCTCACTTCTTCAGGGAGACAGTAGCTCTGTTTCTTGTGGGCTTACAAAATGCTTCTGACAGTGCTCCTGTGCTGACAGCACTAACACAATGTCCCATCTGGTCACAGGCATCGGGGGAAGATTCATCTTGGTCACTCTGCAGAAGGAACCGTTTTAAGGACAAGTAGCTGTGTGATGAAAAAGCCATTGAGTTAAAGAGGCAGTATTTACTGACAGGTTAGTCTGTGCTGGTTGGGTTTGGCCGCAATTGTGTTTTATTTTCATCTGATTTTTTTATAAAGAGGAGATGGAACAGTAGCCACTGGAGTCAGTTAGTACTGGGTATTAACTTTAGGTAAACCTGACCCATGTGAGCTCCATGTCAAGGAACTGGCACCAAGCAATAAAGACCAATGTCTTTTCATCACAACTTTTTGTCTCATCTTTATTACAGAGGTTGCCTAGAATTCACTCAATTCTAGCCACAATGGGTTTTAAATTAGACTAGAAGCTGTCTAGGGCAGGGGCCATGACTTCTTGTATGTTTGGACTGTGCTCAGTACAGTAGGTCCCTGATCCAGATTGCAGCCTTTGATTCTACCACATGATAAATAAAGAAAGTGATGCTGTAATGGCAATAACCAGATACTCTACACAGACATTATTTTAAACTATATTTCATTTCATATTGTTGTGGTCAACAACACAAATGTTAAGGGAAGTGTGAGTGCTTATAAATCAAAGGTGATCAACTGGCCTTATGGTTTTTCTCATGCTGTGGAGGAAATGTAGGACGTTTGCACAAGCGCTCAGTTATTAGAGTTGGGTGACATTTTTCATCCAAAACGTTTTTTTAGCAACAAATGCAGACTCAGTAACACTGAAATGTTTTGCCAATCTGTGTATGTTCCACCAAACTGTTTCAGATGCCCCCCTCAAAAAAAATCCCAAACCAGCAAAATATTTTGCTTTGACATTGTCAAATTAAACATTTAGATTTTTCAGTTTGAAACAACTTTTTGTTTTAAATAAAACTGAAGGAAATTTTGAAATACAATCAACCCAAAACACTGTAAACTGGTCAAAATCAATACAAAATGTTTCAATTTTGTCAAATCCAAACATTTTGTTTAACCCAAAGCAACTTTGTTTTTTTTAAAAAACTTTTTGGTTTGCCAAAAATTTTGAAAAATGTCCTTTTGGTTCAACCCCAAATTATTATTTCTTTCCCTATTTTTCAGCATTGCCAGCTAACTGAAAAATCCATTATTCGCATAGCTCACTGTACAGTCCTCTGAAGTGTACCCTGGATTGTACTGTCCTGTTCCCATAGTGCCGGCCTGCAAACTGCACCCTGGATTTATCTTGCAGCTTCCAATCCGCTTATCATTGGCATCAACTTTGCGTTGTCAATTAAAAGGATTATCTTTCCCAGCACACAGCTCTAATTATAATCTAACTCAGTTTATCTGAAGTACATTTTGGTAGCATTGCCATTATGCAAATATAAATTTATTATCCACTCATTATGTTTTGACTACAGTGTTGCTAATTAGAGGCAATTTAACTGCCTTAAAAAAATCCTTTCCTCTCCATGCACTTTCACTAACTTGAAAACTGTACAGAATGCACATCAAAAACAGCATCAGCGAAGAAAACCTGCAGTTAACAACTCTGGTTTAATCACCTTAATTGACTTTCATTATGTAGAAAGCCACTTATAACGTGCAAATTACTCTGATTGACTTCAGTTTGGTGACAGGAATGTGAAAGATAAGGGGCAGTTTATTCTGATCACATTTGTAATGCTATAATAGCCCAAATGTTACATAAATTTGGTGCAGTTGCCTACCTTAATTAATCCAGTTACAGGATTTCCCTTTGTAACGATATTTGACGATGGAGAAAAACTGCTTCAGGAAATTTGGGGTAGTTTTGAAACTGGACTATTTTCAGAATTTAGGTCCATATGCATGGAACAAGAACTCCACAGTTGACTTGAAGTGGAGTCTGCACATCGTCTCTTGCCCACAGGCCTGCTCAACTACACCAGTAGGGGCACAGAGGAAGCAGGGAAAGCACGAACAAAAGCTGCAGGATGTCTTACCCGGATACGGGCCTAGCAGCGTGGAATGACTCATTTGACAACCTTCTCTAAAGCCACCGCCCCTGCACTGCCAGCAGCCCACACCTTAGCAACGTGACCTGGGAAGGGAAGAGAAGGGGAGAGATCCCAGAGTGCACAGAGAAGTTAATGCCTCTTTAGGCTACGTTAACTTTATGCTGCATTCGCTCTAGTTTTTCTGCAGTTCTTGGCAGGACCGCCCAGAGGATTCCGGGGGCCCGGGGTCTTCGGCGGCGGGGGGCCCTTCCGTTCCGGGACCGCCGCCAAAGTGCCCCGAAGACCCGCGGCAGGAGCCCCCCGCCGCGGGTCTTCGGGGCACTTCGGCGGCGGGTCCCGGAACAGATGGGGCACCCGCCGCCGAAGACTGGGCTGTGCTTCGGCGGAGGCGGGTCCCGCTTCTCCCCCCCCGCCCCCAGCTTCGCCCGCCCTCCCGGCCGCAGCCCCGCCCCCGCCTTCGCCCGCCCTCCCGGCCGCGGCCCGGGCCCTCCCGCCCACCCAGCCTCCCGGCCGCCGCCCCGGCTTCTCCCGCCCGCCCCGCCTTCGCCCGCCCTCCCGGCCGCGGCCCCGGCCCTCCCGCCCACCCAGCCCCTCCCGGCCGCGGCCCGGCTTCTCCCGCCCGCCCTCCCGGCTTCGCCTGCCCGCCCAGCCCCTCCCGGCCGCGGCCCCGGCTTCGCCCGCCCTCCCGGCCGCGGCCCTGGCTTCTCCCGCCCGCCCTCCCGGCCCCCTCCCGGCCGCGGCCCCACTCCCGGCTTCGCCCGCCCTCCCGGCTGCGGCCCCGGCTTCGCCCGCCCGCTCGCCCTCCCGGCTGCGGCCCCACTCCCGGCTTCGCCCGCCCTCCCGGCTGCGGCCCCGGCTTCTCCCGCCCACCCAGCCGCGGCCCCGGCTTCTCCCGCCCACCCAGCCGCGGCCCCGGCTTCTCCCGGCCGCGGCCCCACTCCCGGCTTCGCCCGCCCTCCCGGCCGCGGCCCCACTCCCGGCTTCGCCCGCCCTCCCGGCCGCGGCCCGGCTTCTCCCGCCCGCCCTCCCGGCTGCGGCCCCACCCCAGCTTCGCCCGCCCTCCCGGCCGCGGCTTCTCCCGCCCGCCCTCCCGGCCGCGGCCCCAGCCCTCCCGGCCGCGGCTTCTCCCGGCCGCGGCCCCACTCCCGGCTTCTCCCGCCCGCCCTCCCGGCTGCAGCCCCACCCCGGCTTCTCCCGCCCTCCCGGCCGCGGCCCCGGCTTCGCCCGCCCGCCCTCCCGGCCGCGGCCCCGGCTTCTCCCGCCCGCCCTCCCGGCCCCACTCCCGGCTTCGCCCGCCCTCCCGGCCGCGGTCCCGGCTTCTCCCGCCCGCCCTCCCGGCCGCGGCCCCGGCCCCACTCCCGGCTTCGCCCGCCCTCCCGGCCGCGGCCCCACCCCGGCTTCTCCCGCCCGCCCTCCCGGCTGCGGCCCCCACTCCCGGCTTCGCCGCCCTCCCGGCCGCGGCCCCGGCTTCTCCCGGCCGCCCTCCCGGCTGCGGCCCCACTCCCGGCTTCGCCCGCCCTCCCGGCCGCGGCCCCGGCTTCGCCCGCCCGCCCAGCCGCGGCCCCACTCCCGGCTTCGCCCGCCCTCCCGGCCGCGGCCCCGGCTTCTCCCGCCCGCCCTCCCGGCTGCGGCCCCGGCCCCGGCCCCTTACCGAGCGCATCACCGGCGGGGCCTGAGCTCCGTCCCGCTCAGAACCGCGTGCTGAGGGGGCGGGGCTGTGAGCTCCGGGCCAAGCGGAGGCAGCTGCCCCGCCCCCTGACCACGCCGCTCTGAGCGGAGCGGGGCTCAGGCCCGGTTGGAGCTCCCAGCCCCGCCCCCTCACCACGCGGATCGGGGCGGGGCTCAGGGGCTCGGCCGGAGTCTCGGCGCTTGATGCGCTGAGGCTCCCGGAGAGGGGCGGAGCCGGGAGCCTCCGCTCCTCTTGGGGGCCCCTCCGGGGCCCGGGGCAAATTGCCCCCTTTGCCCCCCCCTCTGGGCGGCCCTGGTTCTTGGCAGGGAGCATAATGCTTAGCACAGCTCAGCCTCAGCTCCCACTTCCTGGCTTAGCCTCATTTCCCAAATCACCAAAGGTCAAAAAGGGGATTTTTTCCTGCCGAGGAGAAAGGTAGCTATGTGTGAGTGTATTTGGGAGCCCCTATACTGTCAGTGGTTGAAAAGGTCTTAATCCCTAGAAATCTTTCATTGATATCTGCATAGGGAAAGAGACTTGTTAGCTTTTAAAACAGTTCCTGATCCATTTGGACATCTCTGATGATGGCTATTTGCTTTTGCTTCTGTTAAGTGATTACCATGCCATCTTGCAGTAATTTTGTTAACTTTTCTTTCTTAGATGATCACTTACTTAAATCCTTTTTAGATATTGTTAAGAAAAACAAACTATACTTCATTGCACTCAATCATTTCTCCTGTGGACTTTGTCGCTGTATGTCAATATATGCTGTTCCTATCACATGTACAGGGGTGAGGGAGCAATCCTACTCTACTAGTGCTGGTGGCACTAAGATTTTGCATCCAGAGATGACTCTTTGCACCCCTAACCACCTCCTTTCATTCAGGTGCTATTCTTTTAGCACTTCAAAAATGTACTTTACCCAAGAGTTTAGGAGTGCTCAGAGTTCTCCAGAAATATTTCCACCCCTAATTCTCAAAAGAGAGAGAAAAATCAAACAAAGTTTGTTGCTAATATTAAAAGAATATTAAACGATTGAAAACACATCTTGGAACAGGCTTCTGCAAATGTATCCTTCAAATACATGATTCTGCATCCTAGGAACACTAGGGGTCCCCAGTGGACTTTCAAAAGCTTGGGGAGATAAAAAAGGAGACCAGTTTTCTTGAACTTCTGTTCAGAATAAATCCCAATACCCCACTCTCCTCCCATGCTAAACTCTGTTGATACCAGGGGCGAAAACAACAATATTAATGTTCCGATGCAAAGGGAAGAAAGAAACCACAGTGTTGTGCCCACAGGTATGTAGGGTTCTCTGGGAGTAGGTTTACTTTCTATCTAGAACCAAGTATGCAAAGCTTTTTGTCAATTTAATGCATATTTTGATGTAGAGTGTGTTGTTTTTTTAATTAATTCCTTCTGGAGGTTTTATCTTTAGTTTGTTGAGTGAGTTCAATGTTCATGTAACTGAGAGACTTAACAGCTCTGGCTGTAATCCAGCATAGCGCAGGCAAACTCTTAGGTTTAGCTTTCTCAAACACCCTTTCTATTTCAGGCCTGGGCTTCTGGAGGATAGAAGTGGTGGTTTTGTGACATCACAAGCATGAGGGAGAAGAGAAAAGACTATGATGAGATCACAGAACTCATTTGTATTGTGATTTGAGTCAGACATCAGTCAAATAGCCAAAATACATGAAGTTGCTGCTCCAGCTATCCCTTGGACATCTGCAATGTGTTTTCACTGGAAAAGTTTTCCAGTAGCAACACCACTCACTTTATAAATAACAGACTAGTAAACCAGAGATGGGCCAGGGACACTGCAGGTCTGAGTTTCCTCTCAGACCAGTTTTACACCAGGATAGCTCTGCTGACTTCAGCAGAGTCGCTCCTCATTTATACTAGTGTAAACCAGAGGAGAATAGGCCCAAAATTAGGATCCATGTCTATTTTAGGATTAGGCTAAAGTTCAGGGTTCAAGGCTAATCCATTCTAAAATAAAGGTATGGATTCAGACTGAACAGTTTCCATATCTCACAAGCTACTCTTGTGAGATTTTCAGCATGTTGAATAGTGGAAACTGGCAGTTTTGGTGTGGTTTTTTTTTTGCAAATATTGGCTGAAATATAGTGAAAATGGCCATTCCTACAAAATGTTGGCCACATCTGTGCCAGGAAATGGTTTTCTTCCCATTCCCATCAATCTTTTTAGTTTTTTAGTAACTCAAACAAATCTTATGGGCAGGTTCAGTTTCGTGGATTCTAAGTCAACCCTCTCCAAATTTGAAGGAGCTCAGATTCAAGGTTCCGGCTTAACCCCAAAACAAAAGAAGCAGGGGGCTTGGGGGAGGGGCGTAAGATACTTAGGAACAATTATACTATTTAGGGCTAGATTGTGGTTTTTCTCAGAGAGGCACGTTTCCCTCTTCCCCCACCTTTGTTCCAGACAGAGAGCAATGAGAGTAATTTGCTTTTGGTCCATACAAGCAGCAAGTTCCTCTAATCTCTGTTTGAGTCAGCCCAGCTGGGCTGGCCAGCACATTGTGGAAGCAGAGCCAAGCCTCTCTATCCCTTTCCCATCTCTTGAGGGGTTGGCAACTGTACTTATTCCTCGACACACAGGCCCATGTAGTCCCAACAGGGACATAAGGAAGGCTACATGTGTATTGTTTCCCTTTATGTCCCCACATGGGCATGTAGTCTAAGGAATACTTAGTGTCCAGACCTTTGACAATTAAATCTTCTTTGGGCCATCCACTGAGTTTACACTTCAGCTATAAACAATGAAGAGATCACTTCCTCTGTGTAGACAACATAACGTTTCCATATACCACCAATCCTTTCTTGTGGTGCATTCTCTCAGAGCCCAGTTGCCTGACTCCTGAGTGAGAAAAGAAGCAAACCATTCTGCTTTTGTCCAAGTTGCAGTCCTGTAACTGTCTCATTGAAATTTGTTTTCTAATTAATGCTCTTCAAAGCAGAGTTTTATGTCATTTGATATCGAAGTTTTGGGGATATAATTTAGCATTCAAGGAGGGCAATGATTTCCATTTCCATAATTAATACAACTTGGACTTTATTCATAATTTCTCCCTGTATCTTTTAATAGATGTACAAAGCCAGAGCCTATGGATATCCCATCTTTGACTTTCGTCGGTAAGGTCCTGAGGAATATGCCCCACATTTCTGATCAAAACTTTGGAATAGCCAAAGGAGAAATGACCCCTGAGAATAAATTCCAGATTTTACATTAAGCTCAGTGCATGCAGGGACAGAACGTAAAAAGTTTAGCCAGTACTGTGTGAACGCTAATACAGTGTGAAATTCACTCCTTTGCAAAGGGCCAGCAAAAGGCTTTTGCACTGGATAAATGCCACTTATGCAATACTTAAATCCCAAAGTAGAGTTTATGTCTGATTCTGTCTGTTGGCACGGAAGTGGATTTCACCCCGAGTGCAGACACGATCCATAAAGTTTATATTTTATGTATCTCACTATTGAATCTCAGTGCCTTCATTTAAACATCTCTCCAGAAACAGGGGACGTAGAATCTATCTTCCTGAAGCTAAAACTGATGCACTGTTATAAGCATTCTAAGTTTAAAGGGCTGTCGTTTCAATTCTGAGTATCTGACAGCTCTATAATTCATCTCTTTGCCATCACTGAGCAGTATACGATGCCCCTACATCATTTCCCCAAAGAGCTTTTTGCTTTTTTGTTTTTGTTTAAAGTATAATGATATATCATTAGTATTTTTAAAATGCTCTAAAGGGCAGATGCTAAATGAATATTGCATTTACGCTTTAGTAGTGTGCTGTGCAAAGTGCTTTCCAGCAGGCGTTCCAAACCAGTATTTAGCACTTTTTGCAAAAAAACAAAAACCAAACCATTTGCCTCAGTTATACTGCCAGAACTCAGGCTTAACAAAAATATCAATTTTCATTTGCAAATCCTTTTGAATTTGTAATGGCATTTTGTTAGCGATGGAAATGACAGAATGAACACCATAGACGTAAGGGCGCCACAATAAGAATTCATGCTGAGAAAAATCTGTATTTTATTTTTAAATCGTATTTCTTGTTAGCTTTCTAAAAATTTGGTCTCCATTAGAAATGTCAAAGAACAATGTAAAGTTGGGCAGGATGATTCTATCTAAGGGCCAGAATGTAGCTTTAGGCAGAGCCATGAGCAATGGCTGCACCACCCCTGGAGGCAGTGTGACTTACCTACCGGTAACACTTCCATCCCTGCTTCCTCCTTGCTCCTAGGGTAGTAACTGACTGTTGACCTACACCAGCAGCAAATTATTACAGCCCTACACTGGCTCAACCACTCTGGCCAGTGAAGAGGGGAGTGGAGCCAAGTCTGCGCCTGTTCCCCACCTCTCTTTCCTCATTTGCTCCAAGGAGGAAGTACAGCCCTGTTTATTCCTATGTACCTAGACCAGGTCACCTGAGTAGAGATGTAAGGGACGATGCTGTTTCTTACTGCCCTGCACATGTAGTCTGAGTTACCTTTTAGCCCTAACTTAATACAAACATTATATGGTTGTTGATCTGATGGTACAGAACATTTCCATTAAATGCTAGCATCCTATTTACCAAAGTGAAAATTTTAAAACCTATTTTGAGTTTGTTTTCTGTGTAGTCACAAAACAATCATTTGTCTTTAAGATGGACGCAGTGCTATACATTAAAATATTACCCTAATGAGCCAGATCCTGCCTTGGGCTGGCAAGACAAAGGAACAAGGATTAGCAGATATGCTGGGAGCACCTCTTCTGCAAATAGAATCCTGATGATGCAGGGCAGGAATCCATAAGGTAGGAGTGCACTTTCCTACTCTTCTGAGAGTCTAGGGTCCGGTAGCTTGTTGCTACCCAACCCTTCTTGCTGATGGAGCGTAGTCATTCACAACTGGGCTCATAGAACCAATGTCAGACCAGATTCTTGCCTGGCGTAAATGGCCACAGCTCCATTTACTTCAATGATTCACTGAAGGTCTCTTTACACCAGCTCAGGGTCTAGCTGGTCATATTTGTATTACTTCATCTTTATCTTATCACTTGGAGAGCAATATGAAGGCACCATGTTGTAGATAAATATTCCAATTCTTTTGTAACTTCTAAATAACCTCAGTCAGGGCCAGGTAATTTTGAAATTCAAACAGCCAGCTAGTACACAAGTTAAAAGCTTTGCTCTTATTGCCATTAGGGAGACATCACTTATCTCCTCAAAACTGCTAAAAGATAGTGGTATAGTGCTGTCACTTCTAATGAAAGAAAGAGCCAGATCCTCATCCACTACAATTCATAATGTACTGAGGTATTCTAAATTGTGATGATCCCAGGGGCATTCCCAGAGTCAACAAAGTATATGACATACATTAACAAAGTCCATGTGCTCCATTTCCATCTTCTGTGTACATACACTCTGTAGCCAAAATCCTTATGAATAGTTGAAAAAAACCCCCACAAACCACAAGCAGAACAGCCACTTTTCAAAGTCAGGTATTTTAATTATCTATATTATTTTTCCTTCAAAACCCCAGAAGTGAACAGTGTCTGTAACACAGGGTTTAAATTTGAAATCAGAGCCAGTTTTTCCACTATTTGAGACAACTGCCCCTCCAAAATGGATCAGAGAGATTACATTAATATATAATTTAGAGCTAATCTTCCTTTTCATGCTCACCACATAAAAAGGGAAACATACAACACCTTTCCTCCTATCTGAGTATCTCTAAGTATTATGGATAATTGTCTGTTTTCCCAGTTTGCTCTTTATTAGAAAGAGAGACCTGACAAAATTGTAATGCAACTACAAAAACTGGACGGACAACATGCGGAAAACAAACATATGTAATGGATCTTGCTCCTTTTTCAGGAAGAGCTGAAGACAATTGCTTTGATGTTGATTGAGAAAATTGCCTCAGAGCTGTCTATGCAGGAAAACACCAAAGTCTTTACCTAGCCAAGTGTAACAAGTGAAGATCTAATGGTCCTTACTGGGAGATGGTGGAGATGGGATCAAAAGGATTGAAACTTATTCTATGCTGCCATTTAAAAGTGGACAACACTATAGCTGTTGCCTCAGGATGAGGGTCACTGTTTGGCATATGCTTTTGCACTGTGGCAGAGAAAGAGGATGACTTCAACTTAGAAATGTTAGGAACATCCACAGCTTAAAAGAGACATAATAATTCTAGCAATCTGGTAAAAATTTCAACAGCCTTTCAAGGTTTCTACCTTCAGTTAAAATACATTTCTCCAAGCTTTATCTGCCAGAGCTTGCCTGGAAAATTGCCTTCCAGTCTGAAAACTGGCAAATAAGATCCCAGCTTGGAAGCATCTTTTAATTTATTCTAACTCATACACTATACCTGAACCTGATGAGATGAGTTAAGGATGGAGGACCTGCTCCTGACCTGACTTGCAGTCCATCAAGTACATCTGCCTGCAAGTTGTTAGGCTGCAGAAGGCACATCACATCAGATATTAAACTCATACTATGCTTGATCTAAAAAGCTCGTAAGTGTTAATTTATAGCAGGGAAAATCCATATAATTTCACTTATTTACTGGTAATCTTTGGAAACTTTTTAAAAAAACCTCTGAGGTTTGTGACAGGTTGGATCACAGAAACCCCCTTGGGAGCTGCCACCTTATGTGCCAAGACTACTTCTACCCCTGCCTTCTCTGCCAGCTTGGGACCCCAGCACTCTGTCTTGCTGAGCCAGACACACCCATCTGCTCCAACACAGACCCAGGGTCTGAATTACTTGCCCCAAAGCTGCAGGTTTACCTGAAAGCAGCTCACAGAAGTGTGCTTGTCTTTAACACTCAGATGCCCAACTCCCAAAGGGGTCTAAACCCAAATAAATCTGTTTTTCCCTGTATAAAGCTTATACAGGGTAAACTCATAAATTGTTCACCCTCTATAACACTGATAGAGAGTTATGCACAGTTGTTTGTGCCCCCAGGTATTAATACATACTCTAAGTAAAAAGTGATTTTATTAACTACAGAAAGTAGGATTTAAGTGGTTCCAAGTAGGGTGACCAGATCACCCAGGTCAAATATCGGGACGCGGGGGGGCGGGGGCAGAGCAAAAAAAAAAAAATCCCCCACCCCCGATTCCTCCTCCCTCCGCAAGCGCTGGAGGGAGGCCCGGGAGACTCAGGGGAGCGCGGGGCTGGGGTGAGTGTGAGTCCAGCCTGGCCCCGAGCAGGCAGGACTCAGGCGCGGTACCTGGAGGGAGAGTACGGGGTGGCCTGCGGGGCCAGGCAGCGGCTGTTCTCCCCACCTGGGCAGCAGGACTCGGGAGCAGCCGCTGCTGCAGCTCCCACTGCCGCGGGGGGAGGAAGCGGCCGCTGGCCAAGCTCGGCAGCTGCGGCTCTGGCGCCCACGAACCCCCCGAGCCCGGGCCTGCTGCGGGGACCCAGCCCCTGGCCACTCGCCTCTGGGCTGGCTGCCCAGCTGGTGCAATCCTGCGGGTGGCCTCGGAGTGGGGGTAGCAGGCCCCAGCCCCCCGCATCCCGCTCGGGTCCTGCAGGGGAACGAACGGGACTGGGCTGCCGATGCCTCCGCCATGGGATTGCACCAGCTAGGCAGCCAGCCCAGACGCGACTGGCCAGGGGCTGAGTGCAGTGTGCGCGCTGCCCCGCAGCAGGCCCGGGCTCGGGGGGTTCGGGCCCGGGCACCAAAGCCGCAGCCGCTGAGCGCCACGTGCTTGGCCACTTCCTCCCCCCGCAGCAGTGGGAGCTGCAGCAGCGGCTGCTCCCGAGTCCCCTGCCCAGGTGGGGAGAACAGCCGCCACCTAGCCCCACGGGCCGCCCCCCTACTCTCCCTCCAGGTACCGCGCCCGAGTCCCGCCTGCTCGGGGCC
This sequence comes from Mauremys reevesii, assembly GCF_016161935.1. Classification (NCBI taxonomy): domain Eukaryota; kingdom Metazoa; phylum Chordata; order Testudines; family Geoemydidae; genus Mauremys; species Mauremys reevesii. The sequence goes on along the minus strand of NC_052627.1, from coordinate 35,400,049 downwards.
AGGCCAGACTCACACTCACCCCGGCCCCGCACTCCCCTGAGTCTCCTGGGCATGGCATGCTTGGAAAGAGGCGGGGATTTGGGGAGGGAGACAATGGGGCAGTGAGGGGGCGGGAATGGGGGCGAGGATTTGGGGAAGGATCCAATGGGGGAAGGAGGGGGCGGAGTCGGGGCAGGGGAGGGCGCGAGCCCTTCGGGCTCCGGAGTCTTTGCTTGTTTGTCCAGTGTCCCGACCTAACATTGGTCGGGACGCGGGACAAACAAGCAAATATCGGGACAGTCCCGATAAAATCAGGACGTCTGGTCACCCTAGTTCCAAGTAGTAACAGACAGCACAAAGTAGGTCACCAAGCAAAGCAAAATAAAATAAAATGCGCAAATCTAGGTCTAATCAAACTGAATACAGATAAGAGCCTCACCAGTTCCAGAATGCTCCCTTTTACAGACTAATCTCCTTTTAGGCTGGGTCCAGCAATCACTCACACCTTCTGTAGTTACTGTCCTTTGTTCCAGTTTCTTTCAAGTATCCTGGGGGGTGGAGAGGCTCCCTCTTTAGCCAGCTGAAGACAAAATGGAGGGGTCTCCCTGGGGTTTAAATAGACTCTCTCTTGTGGGTGGAGACCCCTTCCTCACTCCTATGCAAAGACCAGCTCCAAGATGGAGTTCTGAAGTCACCTGGGCAAGTCACATGTCCATGCATGACTCTCAGTCTTTACAGGCAGAAGCCATTGTCCACATGGTATCTTGTATGTCTCCAGGAAGACTTATGTGGATTGGAGCATTCCAAGATGCATTGTTCCCCAAGTGCTTCCTGATCGGGTACTTAACCTTGTGAATTTCTTCCTAAAGAAGCTGACCAAATGCCTCACAAAGCTTACTTAGAAATCAAGCAAGTATGCAGCCAATGTTCTTAACCTCAAGTACAAAATGATATATGTGTACAAATAGGATGAATAGATATACTGGACCATAACCTTTACAGAGATATGTTACATGGCACAGGCAGCACAAAACATATTCCAGTTATGTCATATTCCCATAAAGCATTATGGGGTACAGCATCACAAGGTTTGTCTTCTTTAATGTACTGTACATACACAAGTATGGAAAGGAGAGTATATTGTACTCTCGTGTATGCTGCAGAGTTCTACATACATTTATGTTGTAATTTGGTACTCACTTACTGCACTATATTGAAGTTCTTTCCATACTGAGCTTAAACTTCTTGTCTTGACTTCCAAGGCATGGCACAACTTTCCCCCTGCCTATATCTCAGTTCTTTTTTCTCTTTGTTTTCTACCTTGTTGGTCGGCCAGTTCCTCTTCTACTCCCTTTGGGCCTGATCCAACACCTACTGAAGTCAATGGAAGGTCTACCCCATAGACTTCAAAAGAGCTTTAGATGAGGCACTGTGTCTCCCTCACCAATTGCATTTTTGTACCTATTTTATGGGTCCCAGTTTCCAGGAATAACCTCCTTCTCCCTGGGCCCAATCTAAAAGTCATTTATTGGGAGTCTTTCCATTGAGTTCACAGGGCACTGGATCAGGTCCATCCATGATTGAAAAGTATCCTTTCTCCCTGCTTTTTCTAGTCAAGTTTGCCCATCTGATCTCTCCTGTAGTGCCATTTGCTTCTCCTCTCTAGTCATGTAATGCCTGGTGGCTGAGGCACCAATCTAGAGCAATAGTGAAGTGTGTGTGGGTGGTCAGGTAGCAGGAGGACAATGGTCAGAGTCCTCGCAGTTCTCTTCAGTAGCCAGAAGATTCAATCCAAGGGACTGGGTCAGCTGTTTAGGGAGGTGAGGTCAAGTGAGGCAACAGGGCAGTGTAGGGAGCAAACAGCAGCAATGGTCTATTTCTCAGACACCTTCCTCTTCCTGGTGGGGTCTTCATAGGTACCCAACAAAAATGCTGTCTGTCCAGCCAAGCTGAGGCCTGGGTCGGTGGGCCTTTAGCACTAAGACTGATGGTCAGGAGCAGTGGTTGAATGCACTGCCAGGGCACAGCAGCTAAGGCTGCCATTTAAAAGGACCTATCAGGTGTGCATTCAATACTAGGGTTCTGACAAGTCCTTCCTTATTTTCTTGGAAACTTCTACCACTAACATTTGTTTCACATCATATTTGTTGCTTCCTTCATCCCACTCATTCCTTCTTCTTTCTTGCTCATCATCACCATTTTCCATGTTTGTCTTGTTTAGATTGTACATATTTTGAGGGCAGGACAATATCTGCTTCTGTCAAGTGTCATGAAAACTGGTGACTAAAGTGCAGCTAAATAAATTATAACATTTTACAGATATTTAAATATTTAATCAAATAAAAGATCGGTAATACTATTCTCACCCATAGATAGACAGAAACCATAGACATGTAGGACATCTATGATTGTAAGTGATCACAGTACTTCTGGGCATTCACCTGGGCTGACTGATCATCCTGGGATCTTTCTCCCCAGGGGATGTGATGTGTTGCAGACCACCTTTCTAGATGATTTTAGAATATCTGCAGTACATGGAACCCTATTCAGCTTAAATTCACCTCCATGGCTACTTTTCCTCCAAGAGAATAACAGGTTGCTACAGAAGCTAGAATGGGATACCCAAATTTTGAGGCAACGGGAGCTGCTTTGGCAAATTTGCAAGAATTGAAGCGCTGCTCCTATTTTGCATATGAATTTACATAACATTTTTATTATCACAAATACTAGCACACAACTATGTTTTCTTTGCTGTGTGCAAGGAAGCTTGCAATGGAAGAGCTCTCATACAGAACTATGAAAGTGCATTCTACACTGGTTGTATTTCTAGAATAGTTCTTTCTAAGTCCTTTAGCAGCTACTTTTAATTCAGTCAATGGTCAAAAATCTATATGTTTTGAACAAAAATCATGATCCATACTCAGGTTTAAAATGATGTTATCAAAGGACCATCTTAATGTAATTATAAATTAATGGAGAACCACCTCAAGAGGACCCCGTTGAGGAAGGTTCAGACACCAGGAAAGCCCTATAGATCAGCTTACCACCTCCAATATAGTTAAATGGCATAGTGTGTGTGTGGGGGGGTGTCCTGTAGACGAGACTTTAGTAATAGTTCCATCTGTATGAGGTGGCCATTAAAGGTGCCAGATCATAGAATATCAGGGTTGGAAAGGACCTCAGGAGGTCATCTAGTCCAAGACCCTGCTCAAAGCAGGACCAATTCCCAACTAAAGATAATGTTTATAACAATAGAGGCTTGCCTGTGTGTGTGTGAGAGAGTGAGAAAATTTCCCTCCTTGTTATTGTTATATTAGGTACAGCAAAATGATTGATGCTGCCCACCCTCCCAGAGATGGCTGCATTTCAGTGGTCACCACTGTTTATGTCATTTGTGAAACACTTTACCATGAAAGGCACGACATATAAAATGTAAGATATTTATTGCATTTGTCCATCAGAAACTTTGCTGCATACCATAGTAATATTTATATTACTACAATACAGTGCTCTATGCCAGGCATTATTTTGAGCATTGTAATTGCCTATCTGATATAGCAGTTCTATCCCAATTTTCACAATCTCTGAATATACAGTTCCACCTTAATTGTCTGAAGCTCAGTTATCCAAAGCTTCCTATTATACAAAACAGGGTCACAAACCCAAACATCTATTAAGCACATTGAAAATTCCACTGATCATCTAAAAATCACAATTATCCAAACATATTCAATCCTCTCTTTTCTCCTCCATTGGTATTCAAATAATTTAGGCTCATTTTTATTGGCCAGTTCAAAAAATAAAGTGGACCCAATATATACATCATGGGAGTGGTGGCTTGAAATATACATTATTTGGAAAATTATATGAAATTCAAATATATTTATATAAAGTTGTTCTTTAGAAGAAACATTGATTTTATTATTGTTTTATTGTGTTAGCATGAAGGAAAAGGTTATAAAAACTGGAGCATTGAAGATTACTGCATTTCTACAGATGCAGCTCCAAGGATAAGAGATGAAAATCATAACCATACAGCAAGAAATGTCTCACTAATACAAGGGCAAGCCACATCCTGTATCTCGATCCTCCATTTTGTGGGGAGGGAAGCAACAAAGCTGGAAAATGAGAGCAACATAAATATTGCAGGCACAAGAAGTACAATGCTTTCTATCCAGTATCAGCCTCCACTTTGTCAAGATAGCTCCAAGCAAGAAAATGCATATCAGCAATACAATACAAGATAAATGCTGTTTGTAATATCTCATCAAGCTCAGGGTTAACATTGTAGTAAAACATCAATACAATATTATTACCTCTAAGACAAACCCGCATATCATATTGCACAGAGTCTCTTATGGATTAAACATCTCAATAAAGTAATCCAGTGACAAAAAGTCCCTGCAGTAGTTGCAGTCAATTGTGCCACATAAAAGCAACACAAAATATATAATGCTAAAGGAACAGCTTAGTGTCTGCAACTAGACTGGAACTGAACTGTTTCACCCATCTGAAACATCATAACCATAGCTGGTGGAAACTTTTTTCCCTTTATCTCCATAGTCTAAGGGCTGACTCCTTGGCACTTTACAAGCACAGAGTAAGGAAAAGGTCTATGCCCAGAGGATCTTATAATAATCTAATTAAGGCAGAGACAATGCAAACTATTAGAGATCAGATATGAGGATCAGAGCGGACAGAACTAGGCTTCATTGGAAATGGAAGGATGGGGAGGAAGTGAGTTTTAAGGAAAAACTTGAGGGAGGCCACTTGAGTTACAAGAAGCTAATTGCCCTACAGAAGACCCCTCTCTGACCTTTGAAGAACAGAACACTTATGTCCGAGAGATAATCCAAAAGCAGCAGCATGGGAAGGACAGTGGTCGTACAAATAAAGAAAAAGACAACCATACATACAAATAGGAAACAATGAAATAATGCAAGGTACAAAAACAAACAAACAAATACCCAACCACCCAAAAACAAACAAAGAAACAGCCCACCTCCTGACTTGTGTTTGCATAGGATGAATCCCATCTTGGGAGATGCTGAGCATCCTCTCTGTAAATGACTGCCTCCAATGGCAGTTGAGACGCAGTATCTCCTGGGAGAAGCCCATTCCTCACAGGCTTGAGCCCATTTTGTGTTTTTTGAAATGACTGAAGTTTGCTAGGAGTGCACATTTTTATTTTATATTTGTATTTTAAAAGATTGTTTCCTCAGTTTAATTTTATTTCATTGTAGCAGTTCAAGTCTATCTTCATCTCTAATGTGCCTAGCCTAGTATTATATAGGTGCTGGGCAAGTACTACAAGAAAGAGAGATCCAAAAGGGCAGGCAAATTCTCCACCCTACTCTTGGTTTATTTGTGGGGCTACCCGTAGTTTGCATGCAGTAGGATTTCCTTCTGCCCTAGTTCTTTGGGTAGTGCTAGGCAGGGAGGTAGGCCTTATAAGGGAAACTGACGATGATGAAAATAGAACTCTTCAGTTTTCCTTTGGGAGAGTGTGCCAGATCCTATTGCATAAGTTTTGCCTCCATCCTCCCAATTGAGTCTACATCTAGGGTCTGCTGGGCACAAAGGGGCAGATTCCCATAGCTGTGTGGAGAGGGGTCCCTGAGACTGTATGGATCTCCCCTCTAAGGGATCTGGTTCCTAGTTCAACAAAGTACATGCTTAACTTTAAGCACTATACGTAAGCTCTATTCAGCAAAACACCTAAACAAATGTGTAAATCCCATAGAATGTTGGGAAAATTTTAGACAATGATCCTGGTGCTGAAAGGGCTTTGGGGTCATTCTAGACTCTAGTGTTCACAACCATGAACAGACAACAGCAGTTCCCAAAAGTGACTTCTTCCATCTCTGGCTAATAGAGGCCAAACATGCTGCTGGAGCAGGAAGCAGGGGCGGCTCCAGACCTCAGCACGCCAAGCGCATGCTTGGGGCGGCATGCCGTGGGGGGCGCTCTGCCGGTCACCGGGAGGGTGGCAGGCGGCTCCGGTGGACCTCTCGCAGGCATACCTGCGGAGGGTCCGCTGGTCCCGCGGCTCCGGTGGACCTTCCGTAGGTGTGCCTGCGGAGGGTCCGGTGGAGCCGCGGGACCAGCGGACCCTCCGCAGGCACACCTGCGGGAGGTCCACCGGAGCCACGGGATTGGCGGACCCTCCGCAGGCATGCCTGCGGGAGGTCCACCGGAGCCACGGGATTGGCGGACCCTCCGCAGGCACGCCTGCGGGAGGTCCACCGGAGCCGCGGGATCGGCGACCGGCAGAGCGCCTCCCACGGCATGCCGCCCTGCTTGGGGCGGCGAAATGTCTAGAGCCGCCCCTGACAGGAAGGCTGGAGAAGACTGAAGTTGCTTAAAGGAAAGGAAGCTACCAATAAGCAGCATAACACCTGGGGGTTTTCTATTGGTTTTAGACATGGATTTTCAGCTTATGCATAGCTTGCTGGCCCCATCATAACCCCTTTTGCAGCACTGCATGTTCCACAACACACAAGATAATGTAATGCTAAAACAGCTCTTAACAAAAACACACTTCTCTTCTTCTGCCACTCACCCCATTCATTTTTACATGGAAAGGGCATACAGAGGCCTAGCAAAACAGAAGGCGGGGAAGGGAAATGAAGACTGATTGAAATGGCTTACACTCTTCTTTCATTGTGAAGTCCAAGCAAACAAGATAAAGGTCATTGCAAGCTGACCTCAGAAGGTTTCATGTTACATATTATAGGATAAAAACTCGAGTTAACACAGGAAACAAAAGCAGGTAAAAATAGAAAAAAAGAAAAATCAAAATTAAGGCCTGAATTCTGCAAACACTTTGCATGGGCTTACCTTAAAGAACAAGAGTGGTCCTATTGAAGTCAATGGGAGTATTCTCTCATACACAAAGTTAAGCACATGCATAAGTGTTTGCAGGATTGGCACCTAAATAAGGAAAAGATCTCCACAAATCTGGAACAAACTACTCCGATGGTAGTTCTTTGTCAGAGTTTTCTCACAAAACTTTCCAATTTGTCCCCAGCATTTGGTTTCAGTTTCTGAGCTTAAGCTAATAAAAAATGGTCAAGCTTCATCAAAATGATATAGGAGACTCCCCCCCTCACACCCAACCCCACTTAATACATCATGCATCTTGGCTTGGAATAATACAGCAACATCAAGTTGAAGGTTGGAGAAATCCTATTTTAATGAGATTAATCTCCTGTGATGAGCCTGGGTTACTTTGCCTAGGGTCAGGTAATACTTGAGCTCAATGACCCTAGAAATAATAACTCTTGTTCTTCCAGACTTTGGTGATTACTCTTTCCTTGTCCCAGGGTTATTGAATAAAGTGATTAAAGTGCAACATTTCCTGGGAATAAAACATTTGAGGCTACCCCATTGGCTCACCACCTGATAGGAATAACGATAGATTTAATTATTTCAAGAAAAGAGTCAAAATGTCAAATTCAAAATAGCTCAGAGTACGTCTGCATGTTAATATGTAGCTGTTTATTCTTCCATCCTCTCTGACACTCCTCCGGTTACAACTTTCATGTACATTTTCCAAAGTCTAGTTTTCTGCCAGTGAGGGCATTGCCCTCAGGGCCGTCCTTACCCATATGCAAAGTATGCAGCTGCATAGGGCACCAGGAAATTTGAGGCACCAAATTTCCTGTGTGCTGCTCTAGCCCCTGCTCCACCCATTCCCCAAAGCCCCGCCCCTGCTCCACCTCAGCCTTGCCTCTTCCCACCCCAGCTCTGCCCCAGCCCTGCCCCCACTCCACCCGTTCCCCTGAGGACCGCAGTAGGGGTCGGGCCTGCACTCACTGGGCGGTGGTAAGTGGAGCAACCTGGCCCCAGCCCACTCCATGCCGCTGGCTCCCAGCTGTGCTTCTGGTGAGCGCTGCGGGGCAGTTCCCCCCAACCCTCCCAAGTCCCAAGGCTGGAAGCCAGGGGAGCAGAGCGGAGCGGGCTAGAGCCGGGTCACTCCACTTCCTGCCGCCCCATGAGTGCGGGGTCAGGCCTGCCCTGCACTCACCGGGCAGCAGGAAGTGGAGCGACCCGGCCCCAGCCCGCTCTGCTGGCTTGTGCTGGGGGGGTGGTTTCCCCCCTGCACCCCAAGCCTGCTCCTGCCCCCCCTTGTGGAGGCCTGGGGCCAGCCCCACCCTGCAGAGGCCTGGGGCCACCCCCCCTGCAGAGGGGCTGCGTAGGGCACCAAAATGGCTAGGGATGGCCCTGATTGCCCTCCATCAAGACACCAGCAAAAGATGCCCAGGTGATAGGAGACAGTTCAATAGCATACATAGATTAGATACAGAAAGTCTTTGAACTTTCCATCTAGGACTTTTTCTAAAAAAAGAATATTCTCATTGGGAGCTAAACTCAGCTTCCAGAAATTTAGCCTGTGCTTCTAGTGTAGTTTCTCCATAGGAATCAAATTTGGCTTCCAAAGCCAAAGTAGCCTTAAATGGGGGTCAAAATTGTCAAAAATAGCCTTTGATGTTGGAAGCCCAGCATGAGACACTTTAGGCCTGATTTTTACAGCTCCTAGGCACTTATAGCTTCTGTTGACTTTAACTGGAACTGAGGACGCACATCACTTCTGGAAAGCGGGCCCTCGGGATCTCAAATTGGGTGTTCAAAAACTGTCATTACAAGCAAGGGAAACAGCAAATATATAAGTTAGGTTCTAGCTGGCCTAAAAAAATTTCAGGTCTAGAGATGCTGCAGGAATGAAAGAGCCAAGTTTGGAAGTGATGATGAGGCTAGTTGTAACAGAGATATTATACCTTTCTATTTGGGTGTGATGAGAAGGCTGAGCCAATTCTGACAGCGGACCACCTCCCATGCCAGTTGAGGTTCTGATCCTGCTCTCACTGACCTCAGTAAAAGCAGAGTTGAGTCTTACGTTACAGGTACCGAACTCCAAGGCAACTTTTCTCTTTGGCTAAAGGTAAGAAGCATCACTAGTAAGGAAGTTAGAGAAATGGAATAAATGGATCATTTGGGAATAAAAGGAATTGGGCCAGCTTCTGTTCTCAATAATAATATTGATGTAAAATCAAAGCAACGCCTTGGAGTTACTCTTGATTTTCGCTGTGGTAAATTAAAGGTGAAAATGGCCCTTTAGCACTAACCTGAGCCCTCTCTACAACTCTCTTTCCTCTGTTGTGGAAAAAAATAGTCATGTGTAACAAACTGCCATGCCATATGGGACTCTGCTGGTTTAGAGATTTTTCTGAACCTTTGACAAACCACATTTTCACTTCCTGGGGTACTTCAAAGGTGGCGCCTTTCAAAATAATGGAACAGCCCAGGCTTAAAGACAGCATTTTCCATCTGCTACTGTGTGTATTTACAAAACAGCTACAGGGAACTGTGGAGAAGATCAGAGGTCTAATGACTGGTATTTAGAGCTTTTTGAGATTATAAGCATTTGAAATGGGGGAATTGCGTTGGAAGACAGTATATACTTCAGATAAGTGGCAGCTTGACTCTTTATCATTAGAACCACTTATCTCTCAGTACACACACTGTTAGTTTAGTGCTGAGAGGTGATGGGCAAGTTTTCTAAAAATGATTGGGGTTTTTTCAAAGTACAAGTTATACACACACACACACCCCTACCTCAATGTAACGCTGTCCTCGGGAGCCAAAAAATCGTACCGCGTTATATCAAACTTGCTTTGATCCACTGGCGTGTGCAGTCCACCCCCCCACCCCGCGCACTGCTTTACTGCGTTATATCCAAATTCATGTTATATTGGGTTGCGTTATATCGGGGTAGAGGTGTGTGTGTATATATATATACACACACACACATACACACCCACACCTCTACCCCGATATAATTTTGTGATTCATTCATATATTATATATATGAATGAATGAATGAATGAATCACAAAATTATGTGGCATTGAGCAACACAACAAATGAGGAAAGCTTCTAGTCTGTCTACACGTACAACAATTAGGATGGGCTGCTTTTTTGAGACTTGGCTTTTAGCACACAACTTCAAGTTAAGGCTGAATCTGAGCAACCAACCCACTTCAGCACACTACAGATCATCAGAAGGAGAAAAACAAGGAATCTTTTAGGTATGTTTAATATGAGGCACATAAATGTCAAGCACCAAGGAAAGATTTAGATATAAAAAACAAACACAAACTCAAATCCAGATACTGCAGTTAGGATCAAATAAGATATAAGCAGTCAGAGTAACTTGAGGGGGGGCGGGAGGGAGAGGGGAGAGTCAGTCAGCAAGGTCTTTTCCTTAAAGGCTAAAATAAAATAAAATAAATTAACCTAACCAGAAAGTAAACACAAAATAGTGCCAGCTTGAAGCTCAACAGTACAATAACCTCTGGGTGGGGATCCTTCCCTTCTCAAAGGTATTCTCTCCCCTCCATCTGTAAAGCAGCCATTCTTACAGGAGTTCACCAGATCACCCATGCAAGAGGGGAGAAAAGCTCAGCTGGAATTATTCACCAGGAACCAAGTAGTGCCCTACATAGTCCTTGTTTGTGTGAGACTATCTCTTCCTATGTGTTTGTACAGTATCAAGCATAGTGAGGCCTGATTGCAGCTGGAGCATCTTAGTGCTATTGTAATACAATCAATAAAATAATAATAGTTTTCACAATAGCACAATTACGGGGAAGGCCATAACCCGGTTTGCACTGTAAGTTTTATTTTTAGCACTTAAGTGTTTTGGGGAAATGTTGGCCTAAAAGTCTGTGTGAGGCTTGGATGGAAGAGTAAAATTTCTTTTCATGACTATGGACGAAGCATGTGATGAAAACCATTTACGAGTTGTAAATAAGTAAATATTTCTCACCTTAAACCTCTTTAAGTTCAGGAATCTTTTTTTTTTTTTTTTTTTTTTAATATCTATGACTAAAAAATACATAGGCCCAGATCCACTGGTGCAGGTGTGGTGTGTTCTGTGCAAGACTGGAAGGAAGGGTCCACAAATGGCTTTTTACCTCAGCTGATCCTGAGGCTACTTTTTTGGCTCAGCTGATTCTGAAGCCAGTGAGAGGCTGGCTAGTCTGGTCTCCAGGATATGTCAGAGCAGAATCATGGCTACTCGAATCTAAGCCCCATTGCATATGACCCTAAAAGGGCTATTCCAATAGTCAGGAATTACTGAGGCCTCAGCCATGCCCCTTTCACTGGGATTGGGAAGGCAGGTGTAGGAACCATTATGATGGTTGTCTCTATACCCCCACCAAGAATCCTCTGGGTAGGGAGAACCCTCATATGGCAGATCTGCCAGATTGATGGCTACCATCTGGCCTCTAATATATAATTTAACCACATGCAACTTATGAGTGGGTCTCAGACAAGTCGATGAAGCTTCTCCTGTCTCACTGGTGGAACTTCCTGCTCATCAGAGCCTAGCCCAGGACTCTTAGGACCACAAAACTAAAATGAAAACATAAGAACTTCTCTGTAAACTGCTTTGGCTCCTTCATGCCTTTCTTTGTCAGGTGTTTGCTGTTAAGTCAACTGCAATGAGTTTTATGATGATGAATTGGATGAGTAGTGAACAAACAGAAGGACAGAACTGAACTGCAAAGTGACCTGGACAGATTAGAGCTGTGGGGGCTTCAGGCAAGCAGAGGAGTTTCAGTGCCGATAAAACAGTCTTACATCCCGGAAGAAGAAATAACAGCAAACGTAAAAAATGGGGGAAGTAACAAAGCGGCCTCATTCAAGGATTTTCCCTCTTGTTTCACTAATACTGTCCTGATATTAATTTTTCATGCAAACATTCTAATTGCCACAGGGGAGGTGTGAACTTGACATTGGGAGGTTAGAAAGGGCAGTTGTCTGTGGAAGGATCTATGGGGGCCACTATATTAAAATCTGTAGAATCAACAACTTACAATATTTTTTCCTTAATAGTGTATAAGGGCAATTATGAAAAAATGTAGGTTGTTATTTGTAACACACTGGTTAATGCATCTGTGTCACCACAGCTGTCTGTATTCAGAACTGCATAAGTGTATGTATAGTATTTGTTACTGCCGGGTAGCATCAAGGCAAATAGTTCCAGATTATGGCATTTTTTATACACGATTGCTAGTTTGTTGGTTAGGCTCCACCGGCATCTCTGGATCAACATATTTTAGGCGGTTGTCAGTAGGAAGCCCCTCTCCTGCAAACTTTAGGTGCATCACAGCCTTCTTTAGCTGCACTCTGTACAAATTTAACCAAAAGCCCTGTGTAAAATGTTCTGTGCACTTGCAGTATGCTATTTCCAAAGGGCCATATTCAGTCAGATCAGTCCAACTTTCACTCAAATACACAAAGGCATTTTTTCTCAATGAGGGATCATTCCATGAGAAATTTCAACTTTCTGCCATCACTCTTGTTGGATATAGAGTAGCCCAAAAATAGAGAGGCAAGAATTTTTTAAAATCTGTATATAGTGGGGAAGTATTTTTTCCCCACTCTTCTCATTCTCAAAAAAAAAACCCAAAAAACAATTGAATCATCTTGGTTCTAGCTGCTCCAATGCTTTAGCTTTGTGCACAATCCAAGTTTAGAAAATGTGAGTCTAAAAGGTAAGAGTTTTAGAAAGTTATGAGTAACTGAAAGCATGGGGTTAACATGGAAACTTTACAAAATTTTATCTGTACAGACTGCTCCTGCTCTAATGAGTGTTAATATTCACTGCCAGTCTTAAAAGAGAATTTCCAAATTTTGATGTGCTTAAATTCTGTAGCTATGATGTCCTTTCATAACTGTTTTTATAAGCATAGAATAATTGAGCAACCAAAGTTAACACATTTTTTATTTGAGATCTAAATTAATCATCTTGAAAATAGCACAACCAGATTCAGATTACACTGTGTTGTGACCATTCTAGTCAGGTATTCCTAATGACAAAAAAAAAAAAGTTTAAAAAACCCTACAGGTTTGAATCAAAGGCAGAGAAGGAAGGTAATAGAAAGCAAATCTTGGGGGGAAGGGATATGGTCAAACTAAAACTGGGTTTCTTCATCTTTACCATGTTTGTATTTTGTTTCTGAGTTAATGACAGTGGGTCTTGAAATCCATGCACATTGTAAAGGTCTCTTTTGTATACATGTAAAACACATACTGCATTTTATACCATCTGTATTAGTAGATACATACAATATATCTACAAACAAAGAAAGTTGCTGATAACAAAATTCAGACTGGGATCATCTGAAGGATAGTGAAATGGAGAAATCCCAAAGATTCAAAGAGCCGCTGGGAATCTGAATATTGGGCAGAGAGCACTGGTGTGAGTTGTGCCAAATTTAGCCTACATGAGTAAGTGTGAATTGTTCCTAGCAGTCATGGATCTTTGCTATGACATTTGTGTTCCTTTACTAATACGCAGCAAGAAGTCACTACTGAAAGCTTCTGCTTGAGAATGCATCCTAAAAGTCAATTTCACATTTTTGAGGCTAAAGTGACAGCACAATTATTTGCTGCATTGCCTTTTATAGCAAGCAAGTGTACCTTCAGTCTCTTTCAGCCAATAAAGCATCAATACGTGCATTTCTTATTATACACAGGTGCTGAAACTCTGTTCAAAGGGCTGCTGCACAATCAAATTCCACCAAACACTTGTACGATTAAAAATGCAAGGCTTGGATAACGTTTTAAAAGTCCAAACATATAAACTGGGATGCCTGACCCCACCTTTCTCTATCACACACACACACACACACACACCATTTCTGAGGCTTCTTGAATGGTTGTTTTGTGTCTTCTCATATCTCAGTAGCTGCCAATTTCTCTATGGTCTTTCACTTATCAGTCACTTAATTAAGCTATAGCAAAAAGTCACTTTAACAAAATTAGGATAAGTGCTGTTAAAGCTTAAAATGGACTGGATCTCTTTACTGCCAATTTTGTTTTTAAATTAATAGTTAGCCATCAAAGTCTTCATTGTGACTACTTTGAAAGAGTGTCCTGGATTTAATACTGAAAGCAATTGAAAAATGAGAGTTTACTCAGTCAAAAGACTGTCAACCCATTTTGCAGAATGCTATTTATTCATTTGTGCCTTGCAGGGTAATGCTGTTAACTTAAAAAAACAACAGCACCTAGATTTCAAAGATATGAGTCATCCAGCACAATGCTACCTTATTCTCATTTGTTTTCCAGAATGCCTGTCCACTGCCTTTTAACTCAAACTCCATAGGACCTTTATTAAATATTTTCAAGCCAAGTGACAGTGTTTCTGCACAAACTCTGACAAATCTACTTTTAAGATGGTAAGAGGGATTGGATCACAGATGCTGCCAAGCAAGAGCTGAGTCCAGCAAATACCAGTTTGAAATTGTATTCCTGGAGAATTTCACCCTAGTGCCCCAGTTCAGCAAAGCATTTAAGCACCTGCTTATGTGCTTTGCTAAATAAGGATGGACTGTTGAAACAGGGCCTGATGTCTGACTAGCATCTTCATTTCATTTGCTCAGAAGCTGCTTGCAAAAATAAAAGGAACAACTGTACTATGCCCCTTTTCAGAAGAATAAATGCAGCAGACTTTTTTCCTAATGTGAGGGGGAACTATGATGCTAAACTTTTCTTCCTGAGGTTCTGCTTGCTAGGTATGATTTAGAAAGTTTCTTTTTTTGAATGGATGGAAAACTACAGTGTAATGAATGAAAAGGCTATTGTAATCACTACATCTAAAAATCGCAGAGTAAATCACAGAAGGTTGTTTTTTTGAATCATATAAAAATTGGTCCCCTTTGAGGCTCCATGATCCAAGGAATGAACCTTTGCTGAGCTTGAGAGATCTTCAGGATCTGCTGCCCCCTGTCCAGTTTTTAATGCTGTAGAAATTTAGAGCCATATCCGCCACTGCTGTAAATTGGCACCGCTTCACTGAAGTTAGTGGAGTTACCCCAGTTTACACCAACTGAGGATCTGGCATTTAAATTCTAGCAAACACAATCTGAAATGTTTGCTTTGGTGGAGTTTTATCAACTTTAAACAAAATCTTGTAGTTCTCATTATGATTTTTAATTGCATGTATTTTGCTACATCACATATGGTTAATTATGAAATTGCTTGAATTAAGGGAACAATTTGAGCTTCAGTGGGGATTCTGAAACATAATTATGAGACAACCACCACAAAACTTGGAATTCAGACAGCAACCCTATGTTTCCACTGGTTATTTTAAGTGTCACATATAAGCACTTCTTGAGTGATCTGGGTACTCAGCCTCAGACCTTCTGCTTCACTATTCTTCTGCGAAGCAAATGATTTAAGGACGGAGAAGCCTTTAATGAATGCTAAATATGAACCCTCAGCTTTTGCCAGTCTCCAGGAAAAAGAATTGCTCCATATTTACAGATAATGCCAGCTATGAAATACTTTCATTAAGTGGAGCCAAGTTTATTAAAGTACTAAGGACGTAAGCCGTGCAGTGTGTCTTTCCAAAAGATTAAACACTTGGCTGTGGCTATCACCCTTGCTCTTCAGAAGCACCTTTTCTAAGACTACAGGATAGTCTGTGCACATCATCTGCCAGTCTCAGAGATCAGCTATTTGCTGTGAACATGAACAACAGGGAGATAAAGCAACAGAGGAGAGATTTGAAACTAGGTAGAAAACGTAAAATTTGTCATAAACTATCCATGATACATTTCTAAAATTCCAGAGTCAAAGATTTTACAGAATGCAAGGGGCCTTGCTTTCAGACTATTCCATGGATGTGCAATTTATACCACTGAACATCTTGGGTAAATGCTGCCTTATGACAAAACTGTGCCAGCAAAGTAAAAATGTAGGTATAATTGCTGCATCATGAAAAGATTCACAAAAAGTATACTGGAAATGTGCAGATGTAATTGTAATGCCTCAGCCTTTGGGCTTGATTCTTTGTGTTATCGAGGGCACCCAGATCACTCTGATCCTGGAAGCTGAGTGAGCTCAGCATTTACCAGGAGGGGCTCTGCACCTCACAAGATCAAGCCCTGTATTTGTGGAAAGGGAAGAGCATTGGCATAATCTGGCTTCCTCACAGAGTACATTATAATTACTGATTTCCAATCAAGTTAATACTTCCTAGGAGTGTCTAGTAGCTCTTACAATGTCTTCAGATATGAGAAGCAATGTTTCACTTGCACAAAACTATGAGACAGCCAAATACTGGTTAGCACTATCATCTTTTCCACCACTCACCAATATCAAGGCCTTCCATAAACGTACTAATAGCCACATACAAGGACCAGTAAAGATTGCTCACAAATTTAGTTCATGCTTTTTAGGATCAAAATGGTTATAATTTAACATGCCATTAAAATGATTAGCAGGGCCCTACCAAATTCACAGCCATGAAAAACACATCACAGACTGTGAAATCTGGTCTCCCCTGTGAAATCTGGTCTTTTACCCTACACTGTTCCAATTTCACGGCGGAGACCAGAGTTTCTCAAATTGAGGGTCCTGACCCAAAGGGAGTTGTGGGGAAGGGGGGTCCACAAGGTTATTTTAGGGGGTTGTGGTATTGCCACCCTTACTTCTGCACTGCCTTCAGAGCTGGGTGACTGGAGAGCCGCAGCTGTTGCCTGGGCACACAGCTCTGAAGGCAGCGCCCTGCCAGCAGCAGCACAGAAGTAAGGGGTGGCAATACCATACCATGTCATCCTTACTTCTGCACTGCTGCCTTCAGAGCTGGGTGGCTAGAGAGTGGCAGCTGCTGACTGAGGGCCCAGCTCTGCAGGCAGCAGCGCAGAAGTAAGGGGTGGCAATATGATACTATGACATCCTTACTTCTGCGCTGCTTCTGGTGGCTGCTCTGCCTTCAGAGCTGGGCTCCCAGCCTGCAGCCACTGCTCTCCAACTACCCAGCTCTGAAGACAGCGCCGAGAATCGCATGCAGCTCGTTGTAGAATCGGCATGTGTGGGGTTCAGCACCAGAATGACTGTTCGCCTCCCATGCCTTCTGGTACGTTTGGTGAAGTTCTTTTATTTTCACACAGCACTGCTGTGTGTCCCTCCTGTAGCCCTTCTCCCCCCCCATTCCCCAAGCAATCATTGCATAGATGTCAGCGTTCCTTCTGCTGGATTGGAGCTCTTCCTGCACAGACTCTTCTCCCCACACAGCGATGAGATCCACCACCTCCTGTGCAGACCAGGCTGGAGTGTGTTTGGGGCATGTAGTTTCCATGATCAGCTGTGCTCAAGCTGGCATGCTTCTGTGTACCTGGCTGCAGTGCAGCAGAGTTGAGAATGATCTCCAGAGTGGTCACAGATGAGCATTGTGGAGGCCAAGTAAGTTGAATTACACAATGCTGTGTCTGCACTACCTCGCAGTTGACCCATGAAAATCGAATTAAGCGCTATGCCTCTCGCAGAGGTGGATGACAGAAGTCGACATTAGAGGCAACTTAGTTCGGTGTAAAGGACCCAGTAGTGTAGACACATATATTAACAGGTCGACTTAAGGCGGCTTCTTTCGACCTAACTTTTCAGCGTAGACCCGGCCTAAGACTCAGAGCCCACCTGGGGTGGGTTTAAATACCCGGGGCAGGCACAGCCAAATCAAGGGAACTGACAAGTACTACTGTGACAACGTTAAAGGAAGAATCATTTTCTTCTAACACCCAACAACGGAGTGTTCAGTATTATCCCTGAAGCCACTCCGTCTTCCTCCGCTTCTCTGTAAAGTTTCTACTTAGAATCTTCCCTGGATTTCTTGCCTGCCTGCCTTTCTGTTGCAGACACAAATGCTCAGGAATATGCTGTTAAACTAAGCAAAAAATGCTTCCTAGCTCAGCAACCACCATTGAAGTCTACTCATGAGTTTCAGAAATGTGGGGGTGAGAAAAATAAAACAAACTAGTAAGAACAGCACAGACCGGCCTGCTCAGGTTGTGGGGAAATGAGGGAAGCAGAAAAACAGTCCACCATTACAGATACTCCTGCTTCAGGTGGAATTCTTGGCCTGGGGGAGCTGAATCTTGTCCTGGTGTGGGAAAGAACTCAGCCCTCTAAATGATCTCTTCCATCTCTAATTAGTATGATCCTAATACAGACAGAATACCATCCTCTGTCCTCATAAAGAATTGAAAAAAAGTGTGCAGCTCTTGGCTGCTGCATGGAGACATGCCAGACATCATGGCCATGTGCAGGAGAGTCAAAGTTCTCTGCCGTGTTCACAATGCAGCAAAGAACTTTTGTTCCATTGTGGGGGTTTGCCTGAGTAAGGAGGGAGATTTGGGCCAGTTTCCCCACAAAGTAATCCTGCTCCACTGCTGTATTTTGCCATTGACTTGAAAGGGGACAGGAGAGAGACCTAAATACTATAAAGGGATAAAATAACTATTTTATGTCTCTTTTTTTAAAATTAACACAGAACAATGGTTGCTTCTGGCAGGAGTGCCAGTAATGGTAATGAACAAATCATTGACTAAATGTCTGAAAGCAGTCAATGCCCTGCACACTAATGATTCTGGGAATTCTTTTAATGATCTACTGTGAAATGCCCCACGAATACAACAGATTATTCTTAAGCATCACAATGGCACATATAAACGTTCAATGTACAGGCTACAGATTACTTTGCCTGTGTCCCTGGAGCAATTACCAACTGTATTCCTTTTGTTTGCAATTTGCCCTAATCACAATTTTTAATCCAGGGACAAAACTTTAATGTGCCGCATACAGAAAACTGGACTTTTTTGTGATTTGCCACCAGCCTTCCCCTCGCCATTGCATTTACTTAGTGACTAGGAAGAACATATATTTGTTTGGAAAGAAAGAGAGAAAGCAAGTAAGCAAGCCAGATCTCACTGAAATTCTACAGATACACTGTTGTTGAACAAAATGTGTAATAGTTCATATTAAATTAAACTTTCTCATAATATATTTTACAGATATTAACATTATTAACCCTCATCTTCAGACATCTGTTGGGCTGGACCTGCAATTCAAAACATTGGATTTGCCATTAAAAGAAGAGGTATGTCCTGAAAGAGTTAATGTAGAAGAGGTATTTGTGTTAGCATTAGTTCATTATTGGTTTGTAATGCAGCACAAGCAGTTGGCAGAGGCAATAAATGAAATGGTTTTCTACATTCTTTTCAGGATAAGCTGCCGTAGGCACCTAATTGTTAGAATACATGGAATCACGACTTCTACTTTTGGTTCAGCCACTGACCCAACATGTGATTTTAGGCAGGTTATTTAGGGCCCAATTCTATGAGGTGCTGCTGGGCAGTCTTGACATCATGACCTTTGAGGGTGCTCTGGCAGGACCAAACCCTCAACCTCTCTGAGCCTTAGTTTCCACATCCACAAAATGAGTGCAATGGTATTTAACCTACCTCACAGATGTGTTGGCTTTAATGTTGGGATGCTCTGAGATCTTTGGATGAAAGCTACTGTAGGAAACCAAACTATGGAATGGCCCATGGTGTTTGGATCATACCCTATCATATATTACACTAACAAAACTAAAAATTTACACATTTATAGCACTCTTCTTCCCAAAGAAACTGAAAGGTCTTTACAAACTAGGCACATAAAGCACCACTGAAATGCAGCTACCTCTGGGAGCTGGACAGCTACCAGGTGGACAACTAGTGCAGTGTGCAACAAAATACTTTGGGGAGTCAAAAGAAAAGAGTCATAGGAGCTTTAACATCCATGCAGATGGATGCTTTAGCTCCAGAGATTTCCACACTTGAGCCTCAGGCCCACTAATTATCTCCTCTAAAGTGTGTGGAGTAGAGGTCTGGAATAGTTCTTTTACATCAGAAAGTGGGGGAAGCGTATCAAAAATAACTAATCAGGAATGAGTGCTAGGCATAAGAATACCATGTTGCAGTGGTATAGAAGAGAGAACCATAAAATAAAACTAAGTAGTTATGGCACCACACGATGAATGAGACAACACACTTACCATAAGTGATATCTTTTATAGTGCATCTAGTCAATTGTATGATAATATATTGTAAATAGTTTCAAACATTTTTGCAGACCCTATCCTATGAGACACTGAGCACTTCCTGGGAGGCACAGAGCATCCTCAACTTCCAGTGATTTTGGAGTTGAGAGTGCTCAGCTCTTCCTAGGAGATGCTCAGTGCCCTGTGGGCTCAGGCCTTTAACCAACATTTTGAGGTGAACTAAGAAGGCAAGGTTAGAGAAATATGGTCTACCCTTTAGTTCAGGGGTGGGCAAATGTTTTGGCCTGAGGGCCACATCTGGGTATGGAAACTGTATGGCAGGCCATGAATGCTCACAAAATGGCTGGGGGAAGCAGGACCTGGGGTGGGGCCAGATATAAGGAGTTCAGGATGTGGGAGGGGGCTCTGGGCTGGGGCAGGGGTCCGGGGTGGGGGGAGGCGGTTAGGGCTCTGGGCTGGGACTGAGGGGTTAGAGGTGCAGGAGGGTGCTCTGGGCTGGGACCGAGGGATTTGGAGGGCAAGAGGGGGATCAAGACTGGGAAAGGGGGTTGGGGCATGAGAGGGGATCAGGGGTGCAGGCTCTGGGCAGCGCTTACCTCAAGCAGCTCCCGGAAACAGCGGCATGTCCCCCCCCTCTGGCTCCTACATGGAGGCGTGGCCAGGTGGCTCTGCACACTGCCCCATCTGCAGGTGCTGCCCCTGCATCTCCCATTGGCTGTGGTTCCCAGCAAATGGGAGCTGCGGAAGCAGCGCTTGGGGCAGAGGCAGTGTGCAGAGCCCCCTGGCTGCCCCTACACGTTAGAGCTGAAGGAGGGACATATCGATGCTTCTGGGAGCTGTGCAGATCTATGGCACACATAGAGCGGGACAAGACCCGGACCTCGCTCCCCAGCTGGAGCTCAAGGGCCAGATTAAAATGTCCAGGGACCACATCCAGCCCTTCAGACCATAGTTTGCCCTCCCCTGCTTTAGTTTATCCTTTCAGGTTAAGGTGCCCGGTAAGCAGCCAGCCACTTGCAGAGGGAAAGGTTGGGGTGGGGGAAATAAAGAGAATCAGTTTTCCTGAGAAGTTCTGAATGAATAATAATAAGAAAATGCCAAGCTCCCCAAAGCGATCTGGAAGGGATGCCAGCATCTGACCTGGCCTGAAAGATGTTATTAAGAACTGTTCAGCCTACCCTTTTGTGGTGGTGTGAGGGAGATGACATTAAGAGGAGGTTCATCTGTGAACATACAGAAATGGGTGTACAGAGGATCATGAAGCATCCTCTCTTTTATTTAACAGAGCCATATCTCCATTTCCCATTGAGGAGAAAAAGAGTAGAGCTGTTTGCCATCCTGAGTGAAGGTGTTTTGGGACATGAAGGAAAAGGGCATGTGTGTGTGTCGGGGGAGGGGGGGAGGAGGAATATGATCCGGGGCTTTGGAGATTTCTCTTTGGATGGAGAACAGAAACCGCCAGCAATGATAGTCGCCTTGGAGTGGAACAATACCCATCCTGTACATGCGGCTGCTGGAGTTCTCTTTTCTTTTGTAACTTGTCTAACACAACATTATTAGCCTCAGTTAGAAGGTTGCTGATGCTAACAGGAAAAAGAGGCTCTCTCCTCTCAGATCCACCTTTCTTTAAAAAGGTCCACCAATGACAGGCGCACTGGACTCCTTGCCTGAAAGGCGATGTCCTACTAAAAACAGCCTGCTCTTTACAACAGCCCTTTAGCGGGCTGATGGGAGAAATCCAATCCAGGATTATGAAGTAAACAATCTTATGCTGCAGCCAGAAACAAAAATTATAACATGGCCACCAGGAGCCAGCAAGTAAATAGAAAGAAATGATGCGATCTTTCTCCACTGCTGGCTCACTGGAGCAAAGCCTGCAGTCCGTACAGCTTAGTAAATAAAAAAATAAATAAGAGTCTTGGAGGTGGTTGCCAAAAAGTGCTTTATATACTCTGTATTTTTAAAAGAAATCAATCAGCCTACCCTTTATTCATACTTAGCACTAGCCCCTGCTACATATTTCTGCCATGCTACACAGCTAAATGAGAGCCTGTGTGTGTACTGGGGGGAGAGGATGATGGATTGCAATTTATCAATGTCTTTCTATACCGGTGGTTGAAACTTACGCATCTGAGTGCTTAGCAGTTCCTAGTGATTGATGGGATTGTTTACTACTTTTCCCTTTGGTCTGAAGGATACTGAGTGGGTTTTCTGCCAGCACATGTGAAGGGCTTGGCTTAGTCCCAGGGCAAAAAGCTCTGCAGGCCAAGTTTTGTTTACACCACTGTAACCCTGGGGCATTCGGGGATTTTAATAACTTTCAAACACACACATTTCTGTTAGCTGAAAACAGAATAGTGAAGCTGCACCTGGGGTTATTAAAACCTGTACTGTGTGTACAAACTATAAAACAGACCACCTTATCGGAAAAAAAAAGTTTTGAAAACAGAAATGTTGTTTCCGTCCATCAGGTTCCTGTTTACACAGTTGTATTTGCTGAGTGAGGTAGAAAAAAAACGCACGACTAATCTCACAGTATTAATAACCCAGTTACTGCTAGATGACAAACATTAAATGGAATGAACTGGAAGGGGTAATACTTCTAGATGCAGCAAGTCTCCTCACGCACACCTTGCTCACTGATATAACAGAGGAAATAGCTTAAGAATGCACATTGATAATCGTGCATACAAACATGGGTAATGGTCTCATTACTGGACAAGGTTCCTAGTGTTTGGCTTAATTGCAAACTTTGGCTGTCACACAAAAGGAAACTTGCTGGCAATTTTGCTGCACTATCATGTGCAGCAGCTGTGACCTGGCCATAGCCTGAGTTAAGGCAAATATTAAAGAAAATGGTTCTATTCTTTGAGCCATGGGTCTTTTAACTCAAACTGTTGTTTTGGATGCCTGACAATGTCTGTAACCTCTGCTGTATTGTTTTTACTTCCTCATGACACTCATGGAAACAAGATATTTATATTGCATTGACATTTTCCTGGTATTATAAACAAATAATCACAGACAACAATGGGAATTGGGTTAGATATATGTGCAGCAGCTCCTTGCCCGTAGGCTGCTTAGTACAGAACTGGGTGTAACGAAAACATTAGGGCTGAGTTCAGACCCAGTATAAAGTGGGCACGTCCCATTGATTTCAATGGTGGAGAGGAGGAACTGGGAGCCGGGATACCCGGGAGGGAGGCAAGGAGAGTAGGTGAGATGCTCGGAAGTGTGTGAATGTAAATATAAGTGTGCAGAGGCAGAACTGAGTGATTTAGTTTGAGGGTCAGAAGAGATTTATTCAGAAGGATGGAATGGATTATTGAGAGTGCAGAGTTTATTTGTGGGGAGGTGGGGACAGAACTGTTGGGACAGAGGCAGTATCTACTCAGGTTCTTATACTGAGGTCCTCACTGTGCTATCTAGTTGCCTTCTAATGCATTAAGCAACACAGATAAGGGACACTTCCTGGGGTGCCCAGGACTGAGAGTCAGCTTGTTATCCCATGCCTCCAGTGAGAGAGAGAGAAACTTGCTGGTGCTTAACAGCTCAATGCCACCTCCAGTCTGTTAGCCACCCAAACAGTCTCCTCTGGACAATGCCAGCTCTCACTTGTTTTTACAAGTTAATAGGTGCTGCACCTCCATCCCTACGCCCCCGTTGAAGCATTTCTCTGATATCCAGCCCATCATGGGCTATGCACAGAAACACCAGGTCTGCTCTCCCCCAGGGGCATGTGTACACACCAGCCTATTTGATTCAACTGAGGCTAAGCTCCTGTATAACATCACAGCACTGATGATGGTTGTTATAGTCCTTTGCTCCTGTCAGGGCTAGAGGAGATGGAGAGCGACGTGTGAAGATGCACTAAAGGAAATTGTGTGGTTGGGGGCAGGGGTGAGGTAAGGTTTTGGACACAGCTATTTTTCACTCAGACTAAGTTCTCAAGCATGTAGGAAAATGTCTGTGTGCCCAAGCCCTGGTTCTTGCTCTTCTTTCAGATCCTTAAGCAAGGAGAGAATAATCTGTACCCCCAGCACAGCACCAGCCACAGAGCTAGACTACCAGGTTGAAGGCACTTTTAGAACTGCAATATGTATGCGCTAGTTTTGGTCATCACCGCAGCTAACAGGCTCTTTCCAATTTCCCTCCCCCCCCAAAAAAAAGTGTGTAGTGGTCAAGATAGTATGAAAAGGGTGATGGTTCCATTATCTCTGCCTGAGGCTGGGAAATAAAGTCAAGCAAGAACCATTAATTATATAGATTTAGGCTTTTTTTTTAAATTAAATAGCTACCCCAACCACCAGAACAGATTTGTCCACTTCTGCAATCAAAATATAAACTGTGAAACACTCTATTCTTGTACATAAGGTGCATTAATGCACTTCTGGTCAAAGTATACCTTCTCAATTTTTAAAGAAGGGAAGTGTCAAGCACTTTGAAGCAGTTCACATATCTAAGCATTTCTTCCCACTAATTATTATTCCCTAAGGCCCAGGTAGCTTTCAGTATTTATAGTCGGCACTAGCAGCTACACCATACACTTTTCCTCTAAGAAACTTCATTGAGGTCTAGGCTGTAGTTAATACATAACACATTAGTTTGGTAGATAGGTGGCATTTATAAATGCCACCTTTCACTGATTTACTTCCTTACATCTTAAAATGATTACTTAAGTATTTATCATATCAAATGGGAGGGGGGGGGTCATATGTCTACCACCAAAGGTAAGCCAGGTCCAGTGAGACACATGGGGAGTTGACATAGCCATCTGGTCCCAGGAGACCGGGGGGGTGAGGTACTATCTTTTATTGGACCAATTTCTGTTGGTGAAAACTTGTCTTTCAAGCCAAAGAAGAGCTCTGTGTAAGTTCAAAAAGCTTGTCAGACCAACTTCCATTGGTGAAAGAGAAAACATTAACTCACCTACCTTGTCGCTAGTGGTGGTGGTGGGACAGAAGAAAAGGAAACAGGAATGCCACTGAACATCAGTAAGAAAAAATTAACTCCCTAATAAGTAGGGCATTCAAGATTCTCTGCAATAATGCAGTCAGGCAAACTCTGGTTAAGCAGCTAAATCTGAAATAAGTTTATACAACTATCAACAATTATAAAAATTGCACTATATATTATAAGTGTCCAGCATCTGCACCTAACAGCTCCCTGTGACAACAGCTGTAATGGAAAGTCTATCTTATTGACAAATCTGGTTCTCAGTCTGCTTAATTGAATTATTTCTTATACAGCATATATACAGCCTCCAGCCGATACCGCTGCAAACAAAGACTACTTGCTTCAGAACATTACAGTGAACAGACTCCCCCTCACTGCCCCAATATGAAGCGATAGTGTAGTTCCCACTAACAGTGGAAGTTTTAAAAGGTAACCAGACTAGCAGTGGAATTTAGTCAAAAGAGCAGGTTTAGATACCCTGCTCTATCAACAAGTCCTAGAAAAGGAGTTGTAAAAGTTTGCACCTAGTAGCGCTACAGTCATACGCTAATGGATCCCTCTGTATAGACTAGTACAGAGGGATCCATTATTTTAAAAAGACCCACGTTTGTGAAAGATGGAGGACTGACTATGCTGGAGCTTCTCCCCTTAACAGGGACAATGTTTCCAGAATTCGCTCCTCCGCACTCTGCAGGAGCCAGCTGATTCCCATGCTTATTCGATTCCTGATCTGCGAGACTTACCACCAGGGAGGCTGTTGCCAGTAGTTTGCTGAAAGCACCTGTCATCTACAAAGTGGCTAGAATATACATGGGAGCTGTATTTGGGGAGGATAGACGAAGTATTTACTAGACAAGTTGGCAGGCTTCTTCAGTTCTCACTGGCTCTAGTAAGATTCAAGGTAGTGCTTGCATAACAGAATCAAATACAAGTTTAATGTGTCCACCTCACTTGTCTTTGAGCCATTATAAATAGTTATTTGTGTAGTTTATTAAGGAAGCATTTGATGTTTATAGTAGTGGACACCACCACATTCCAAGCTGGAAAGAATATTCCATGATATGTGCCATGCGCAGAGCGCACAGGAAGCTTTTTACACTATATAGGAATGAATACTGACCCCCTCAGACCCTCATCCCTCCCTTCTAATGAAGCCTATCATCCTTGTATGAAGGGTTAACACCCTTACTGCAGATCTCCTCTTGGCAAACAAGATTCCTGCTGTTCCTCCAGTAGGGGTCAGTGGTAGCCATTTTGTCCTCTGCAGTGAGGAAGGAGGATTACAGTGGCAGTTAGAGGAAAGAAGGAGCACGGCCCAGCCAGACGCTTAACGAAAGTCAGGACAGAGTTTCAACATTCTTTCATTGTTTCCTTATACTCCCTTGTCTACCTCTATCCATCTGTTCCTTGTTCTATGCTTTACAACACAACACAAGCTCTTAGGGACAGGAACTGTGCAGCACCTAGCATGATGGGGTTCCAGTCCATGCCAGGGGCTCCTGGGCACTACCATCACATGAATAACGTGAGAGAAGAATGATCTCAAAGACAACCTACATTTGAAAGGTAAAAATATAAACTTTTATTGTCAAGATAGACAAACCCATTTTCTTGCATAGGAATCAGTTTCAAGAACAGTGCCAGTAAATAATTGTTATCTTGAAGTTCGAAAGGGAAGCCAAACAGTTCAGGGGGAGGGGACCTAATATCTATACATCAGTGCAGAGAGATCCAACCATACAAAGTGACACCACCGTTTAAGGCGTTGACATTAAAACATTAAAAGCAGTACAAGTGCAAAACAAGTCAGTTTACAACGGTCCAATTCTGATAAGGCAAAGGCTCAATAGCTGTGAGGTGCAGTAACTTCCAAACGTTAGAAGAGTGCAGTTCTGTAATCCAACTAAGCCGGTTACATTGTATACCCAATATGCAACTTGATGGAGAACACACACATTTCCCCCTCCTCCATCACACACTTGGTAAGTGTCAAATTGTGCCACAAGTGTTTCATACATGTTGATGTAACTTAAGTACTTGCAAGATAAGTCTTCAAGAGAATGACTGCTAGGAGCCAAGACACTTGGTACTTGTCTGCCAAGGCAGTTTTCCCTCTATTATCTGTTGATAGTCATCTTCCAAGAAACCCAAGTGCCAGCAACAAAGACACGATGCATCTTTCAGCTTTTTCCCCCTCTCAGAAGAGTGGCATATAGCCAGAGAACTGTTACTGAGAAACATGGCAGGGAAAATAGACTAAAAGATTAGGCAAACCTCTACCCCCTCACCCCCATACTGCATAGTGTTGATATCTGTCCCTGGCCGGATCTGAAAGATGTTGCTTCAGTTACAGACAGTGACAGTCACTATTTCAGTTCATGGTCTTTTGAAAATTCCTGTGTTTTATCTAGGCCAACTAGTCAGCTTATTTGAGCATAGGGAGACTAGTTAATTTTCAACAGAAGTGGTGTAAAATTGAAATGGAAGTCTCTAGGGAAGATGAGGGGGAAAGCGGGGAAAGACATTTGAGCAGCAACGTAAGCATCAGGTTGAACACTGGCTAAACTTTAGCTACCTTGGAGAATGAAGAGGGCAGGTTCATGAAAGGGAGAAACTGCCAGGACATTCCAGAACCAAAGTGGGGCTACTATGATGGTGTGGAGAACTGAAACCCCCATGAGGTGTCCTCTTAAGTGCATGAGCTACCATGCCAGAACAGAAAAAAAATTCTCCAGACTTTGGAGAGGAGCTATCAGGAGAACAAATGAAAGTGTTTCTTGGTTCCATTTGGAGGAAGGGATATGGCAAGGGAATACCAGGATTCAGTTTTCTGGCCCAGTAAAAGAGGGCAACTGAGTGCAGACATATTCCATTTTCAAACCCAAGTATGAGGTAGGCAAGTGTTTCCAAGACAACGATTTAGCATTTCTGCTTGAGACGTTACCTTGCTTTTAAATCCATCTTTGCTGCCCAAATTGCATTGTTTTCCAGTTTTTAAAAAGCAAAAAATATTCAAACACAACTGACTATTGTTTTGACTAGTCATTTGCCCCTTAAACACTTCAAGAAGTTTAAAAGTGCACATTGCTGAGATTGCAGTGCAAATTGGCATAGTCCTTAGATTGAGCAAATTATGTTTGCTACATAACCCCTAGGAAAAGTTGTGAAATATTTACTTTTGCACCAGGTTGATGAGCCTGCTACCTTTTAAGAGGCAAGATCCATTTCTTGGTTTGGGCAGGGGAGTTTGACATCCACTAAATTTAATTAGCTGAACACTATTTTAAACAAGAACTCTAGAGTTTTCTGTGAAATCTTTTGGGACTATAAACCTATGCTAGCAGAGTTATTTCCATGGCATAAGAACTTTCTATAGAAAAATGGTCAGTAACAATTACTAGGCTGACTGCAGGACAGGTCAACTAGATGCTAACCACAAGTTTCAAGTAAAAAGTTAGCTTTGTTCTCACCTTTTTTGCACCCCCAGTAAAGGCAGGCAGATAGCTGCACTGGGAATATCTTATGCCAACCTGAAGGCTTACACATTGGGGTGTCTGCGTAGCCGATACAGAGCACAATGGTTGCTGTGCATGAAATCAAACTGTAAAGCAAGGTACCTCTTAAAAATTCAGGCACAGTTTTAAACATGCAACAAGATTTCTAGCATTCTTCAATAACTGTCCCAATCAAGGAGTAAAGTTTTTTTTTAATAAGCCGAAACCCAGGACTCAGAATCAGAGTACGTTTGCTGCCAGATGCGAAACAAGCTCGGGTAAAGAAAAAGTCCCTGAAACTGGGCCATGAGCAACAGTCCTGCTTGAACACAAGTGTCAGTTCAAAAGTAGGAACAATACTGGGGTCATAGTTAATCTTATCCAGCTTTTTACATACATTTCCAATTTCTAAATTGACATGGATAATGCAACCTCTCAAACCACAAGGCTCAGTTGAAGAAAGCCGCAATACATCTTGAGCTATTTTCTTGGTTAGTTTTTCTGGTATCAGAACCTTTGAGCAGTGAAGTTTGGTCTGCTTTGATTTGGATAAGCAGTTCTCCAACATTTTAACTAAACTCTGACAGGTTCTCTCCTCAAACACCACCTCATTAAGGTTGGGTTCAGGCACAATGTAATCCCAGTAGTCAAAGTCTGCAGGGGAATTAATTATGAGAAGACATGAGGAGGAAATACACATAGTAACATACCACTAACTGGAAAGAGGCAGACAACAAACCTACCTGTTAATTTTCCTGAAGTATTAAATAGTGATAGTCAGCAAGCCAGCATGAGCATACTACAGCGTCAGTTTTAATTCTCATTCATGTAAGAAACCACACTACACAATGTATATTTTGTGTATGCTGCCAACAGCAGTCTGTGGTCACTTTAACTAATTCAAAGTACAGATGATAATGTTAACCAGCATAATCAAGAGAAATGTATTACTGAAAACTTAATGAAGTCATTCTCCACTGGGGAGAGGACTTCACAACCATTACTCATGTTTGTCGCCACAGGACGATAAAGAAGCTGGCCCCTTGAAAACATGAAGTTAGTTTGCTTAAAGGAGAAGTGATACCTTTGCACTTGGTCATCCGCTTTCTAATGTGATCAGCCCTTAGCGTGGCAGGCTGCCAAGGGCTGAGATTGTTTAGTACATACATGGAAGAAAGTAACTTGCTCATCCTAGTAAACTACTGAAAGCTGTGAAGTATACTGCAAGTGCATTAGTAATACAACCCATTTATATGCGGAGACAGTTAAACTGTTTCACAAGTCTATTTATAGCCACCTATAGTGAGTCAGGATAAGCCACTGCAATTCTTGCAAAAATCTAATCTTCCACTCATTCTGAAAAATTTATTAGGATCATCTTTGCAGCTACTATTTAGCCATGAAAGTCATTTTAGTATTAGTCAGAGGTAGCTCTAAAACATATCAGTTCCCCCCTCCCCTCCACACTTGTGCTCATGAATTATTACATGACTACAACCTCTGCTCAGTTACCCCCCCTTTACAAGCATCCCTGCACTAACACATAACAATAAGCTGTAACACCACTTGGGGGTGGACACCTCCTCCTCTTTTGCAGCCTTACTTTTTAAAGTGGGGGGGGATTGAGAAGGTCAAAGATACTCACCGCTTATGTTTGCGTAGTGAAAGCCTTGGTGTAGCAATTCTGAAATGCACGCAGTGCTTTTACTGCTTAAATTGCTAGTTGCAACCATTTTAA
This sequence comes from Mauremys reevesii, assembly GCF_016161935.1. Taxonomy (NCBI): domain Eukaryota; kingdom Metazoa; phylum Chordata; order Testudines; family Geoemydidae; genus Mauremys; species Mauremys reevesii. The sequence continues at coordinate 35,369,977 of NC_052627.1, read as the reverse complement.
AGTACACTCTAAGTAACCTCCAACAGATCTTTACGCCCTTCTGGTTTACTGAAAGGGAAGCACATGTAGCAAGCTTACAAACAAAACACGTTATCAAGAGACACTACAGCAACAGCAGCCTCAACTCATAGCAACTCTCAAGAAGGGACACTTGCCTGCTAAGAAGTCTTGGAGTTTAGTTACACAATCCAAGACGCACTGCCATGCCGTTTATAACTCATCCCCTTGAATAGTTTTTTCTTGTGTCAAATGAAAGCCTTCCCTCTTCCTACTGAAAGGGGGCACAATGAATTAAAAACAAAATTAAATCACCTATCAGTGGAATCAGCCCACAGGATTTCATCTTACCTGCTAAAACTTCACAGAAGTTCAATTACAGTATTTATATTTCAAAGAGCTGCTTTCAATTTCAGTGACAAGAAGTACACAAATCCTCAACAACTATAAACCTACAATTAATGTCTACAGTTCCCATTCGTTAGCAACCCCACCTAACCCCTCCCTCCCACGGATCAAGCCGCTGCCAGGGCACCAGCAATTTATATGCACTTCTCATTCCCCCACCTGTCCGTGCTCCTCCCTCTCCCCACCCCATTCACATTCCCAAGGCAGCGCCACTCCGCCAGATCTTTCCCCTCTCATTGGCTGTTGTTCCAAGAGGCTCTGTGGGGAGCGGAGCTGGGACAGGACTCATCCAGTCCCTCCTGTGAAAGAGGAGCAGCTTGAACAAGGATGGGGAAGGAGAGGAGGGGATCTAGCTAATGATTGGTCAGCGGCAGTGTCAAAAAGATCCAGGGGCTGGGACAGCCGGAATGCTGATCCCCTGACACGTCACACTCAGCCTGTGTCATTCAGCTGAGTTTACAGATGTGCTGCAAGTAGAGACATTAGCAGCACGCACTCCCTGCTCCTCCACCTCCCCAATTGTGTATTCTGCAGCCAAGGGCTTGGGGTGGGGTTAAGTAGAATTTTTATTTCATTCGTTTTCCAGGGCGCTTTGCACACACTGATGTAGTCTTAAATTACTGTTTTATGCACTCGCACACATTTCCCCCGAGTCCGTGTGTCCCCTTCATTTCCTCTCCCATCGACCTCAGTTCTCTGTCATTGCAGAGTGGGACTCATGAACATGTTTCTCCCGCAGTGCAGAGAGGTTTTCAAGCTGCAGTTTGCTGGCCTAATATTGTATTATTAATGCAACAGCTGTTTATGAATAAAGGGGCGGCTGCCATGTTACAGATATGTACAATAATGCAAAAAGGAGACACAGAGCCTACTGTTGATCTCACATTGGAGTAAAACCAGTATAACTCTATTAACTTCAGCTGATTATTCCTAATTCATACCACTGCAAGATCAGGCTCAGGCCCATAGTATTACAGTTAATAATATACACTTCTGTAGTGCTTTCAAAGGGGGTGGGGGAGATTTCAAAGTGGTGTACAATTATGAATGAATGAATGAATGAATGTGGCATCAAACCTCCAATGAGCTTCACTTGGGCAGAACTGGGGTATTAATTCTCAAATCATGTCTGCAAGTTTGTTATTACTGGAGCTAAACTTGTCTATATACAGATACTTGATGTACTGACTGATAAAAACTCGTATACCAATGGTTTGTACAGAAAATTCCATCTCTGTGTGAGTGGAGGGGGTGACTCTAGTTCATTTCTTTTGGAAGAGCTGCACCTCTAGTGTGTTTACTACAGCACTGTAAATAGCTGTTGGTTCTTGGTAAGGGATTTAACATTACTCAATGTACTCTCCAACAACAGGGAGCAAATTAGAAGCTGAGCCTGGAGGCGGTTGGTTGGTTGGAACCTTGGGGGTGGTGGTGCTGTTCTATATAAATTGGCCACTTTAAGCACTTATTGTAAACCACAAGAAAGTTGTGAGTGTATCACCTCAACCAACAGCTCCAAAATATTTTTACTGCAGGTTAGAGACAGGGAAGAGTTTTAAGGTGGGTGAAAGGGACAGCAACTTCTCAATTTTTCCCTTATTCCCCTTCTACCCAAATGGAAACAGTAAGAGTTAATAGCATGCAGGGAAACAATTTCAAATGGACTCAGGTTTTACTCCCTCTCCATAGGTTTTTTTTCCCCTCTGCTCTTTAAAGTATAGTTAACAGCAAAAAGACTCACACAAACCTCCAACTTAAAGCTATGAAGGCCAAGACCTTCAGAGTCCAGGTATAAAAGCTGGGCCAATGCTCTGGGCTGCTTTCTCCATTACTTTGTACCTTGTGCCCGCCTTCTCATTTGGGTAGTGTTTTGGACAGGTGTGAATGCCTACACAAGGCAGTGGAGAATCAGGCCTTCCTACTTTAACTCATGCCAGGAACTAAGACATCATCATCGTGGTGGCTTAAGTGTTGGCCCCAGCTCTGCTTTCTACCCTTATAAAACATAAGGACAGTCAAATTTTTCCTTAAATTTAGTTTTGGAAGTTGAATTTCCTTTAAGTTGCTACATTGTACTAAAAGAAGCAACAATGCATTAGATAATTTCCTAACAATCACTACAGCCATTGCTTACCACAGGTGTCTTATTTAACTAGCAGTGGATGAGGGGTGGTCCGACCAATCAAGGAAGGGCAGGGAAGTGTTCACAAGAGACTGTCTATTAAGCTATGGTTCACTTTCTGATGAAAATGTTTGGGAGCCCCTGCTCTAATGGACTTGCCTTCTAACAGTTAATGGAGAGTCTCCTATAGTTCAGGTAGCAGAGCTGCTCTTTCAAAATCTTTCCACACACTGCCACTGCTACCAATTATTCTAAATGCTAACAGGGCAAATTCCCTGGTGGGAGTTTATCAGGGAAAACAAAAATGCAATAGGGGATTTTAGAGCATTTTATTCATGTGATTTGGTGAATGTGTACTGGAACTGGGGAAGGATTAAAATACAGATTGCTGACAAATCAGAGTACAATGTTCTATGTCACATCCTACTTTAAAAATGTTTCGTTTGCTTGTAGGTCAGTGATTCATTAATTAAAAGTTCTCATTCATCAAGAGTCATTTGGGTCGATTGCTGACTGGAACAGATCCAAACGATTATTAGTTTGTGGCTCATTAATTTGATGGATTACTGTTAATCTGGCAGCCACCTACGCACAGGAAAGAGTCTATTCTCCTTTCACAAGGGAGAATAGACCCCTCATTCTCAGCACTAAAATTCTCTATAAAAATGTTTTGTCAGAATAAGTACAGCAACTGAGCAGTAAACCTATTTCTAAGAGTAAAAACTCAATTGTCTTTGTGGATTCCCAACTGTATTACAAAGAAATGGACTGAAGAAAAATAATAAAATCTGTTTAGATTTTAGTAATATAAAGAAGTTGTTCTGCCACCCTCATTCTAAGAGTGAAAATGAAACACTTTGGCAAACAGTCCTATTGCTATTTACATAAACACAGAAGAAAATTTGCTCCAATCCTGCTCTAGCTGAAAGATGAGTAGGCTCTAATTTAAAGATAGAAAAACACCAGGAAAGATTTCCAGAACTTCCATGAAGGAACTGGCTGTTTTGCCTTTGAATAGAATCAAACCACAGAGAAAGTGATAAGGCAACTACCATATTATTGACTTAGAAATGGTGAGTATTAACAGAGGGTATTTTCCCTGCATAAGGGATACATGTGGGAAACACCCATTAATGCTAAGTGGAGTATCTTTTCACACAACCATAGGTCTAATTTTGCTCTCACTAAAGTCCATGAGAATTTTGCAATTGATTTCAAAGACAGTAAGATCAGGATCATTTTGAGTAATATACATTTTTAGCCATGCAATAATTTACAAAGCCAAACTCTGCTTTTTTACTCCATTTGTAAATCTCTATATATCACAACTGTCTGTACTAGTTTCCATGCAGGAACCTGATGTTTCTAGCAATAGAACTGATGGGTATTGGTGCCCAAGACAGAAGAGGGGAGCAAGATTTTTCAAAGAGCTGTTCTGAGCTGATGAAACATCTCCAATACTGTCCATCAGAGTAGGTGTTAATAATCAGTGTTAACTGATTTTTAGTTAAAAATATTGACATATGATAGATCTTTACGTATTTAAGTGCTGTTTCAGGAATCCATTTGTTTTGTGTAAGGTAAATGGATATTTTAAATTAATTTAATTAAAATAAACAGCACCAAACACCACATGGCAAATTAATTGCTGGTGTAAGTAAATGGTGTTCCATTGCCTTTACTGGAATTACACCTGCTTAAAATAGTGAATTTGGATCTTCCTCTATGCAATATAGCGTTAGGGATGTTCAGCCAACTGAGTCAAAATTAGAATGATCTGTAGGCCTTATTTATCTTATTTCCCTTTCATAATAGGAAAAGGGCATTCCAGGCAGTTTCTTAGAGATTATGGGCCTTCTTGGGTGGGCTGAAGTTAACAGGCATCATTTCTGACAATATGTTCAAGATGTGCAATAATCCTTCCTGGATACACTGCCTCAGAGTGTTTTATCACTTAATTACCGTCAAGTGAAACTTCTGGTCAGTGAAACGTGGCTTATACATACATCCTAAAATGAGTTACAATACAAAACCAATCTTGCTAGAAAACATAAATTTTTGATAGTGATCACAACTGCTTTATGATTCTGAGCTCAAAAGTGGTTACCATAGTGACTCCATACTTCAAAATAGTTTTCGCCAAACACAGTGCAAAACACCATACAATATCTGTTGTCACAGAAGATAATTTAGGGCATGTGAATTTTCTTATGTAAAGCCTTTATATAGAAAAAGCTTATATGTCAGGTATCAGCATTCATAAACTTTTGGCTACTGATTAAAGTAATTTGCATGCACCTTTTTTTTTTAAATGCACGCTTTGCTTTGTCCTGATAGAAGTTTTTCTCATCTTGATTTTGCCACACTCTTAAAAGACATTTGGACACCTTATAAGCATATGCTGCATCTAATGTATTGTGGGACAGAATTATAGAGAGAAAGACTAGGGAGACATTTTAGGTAATCTAGTATAATCTCCCCCCACCATCAATGAAGGACTATTCACTACAGTTACTTAGTCCAATTTTGTGTTAAATTTCTCTAAAGATCCACCACTGCCCTGAGAAGATTTAGAGAAAAGTGTTCTAATGCCAACAGACTGTGCTGCAGTTCAAAGAAGAAGAAGTTGGAATGCAATAAGTGAACTCCTGTCCCTACGGAAGTTGTGGGAGTTTTGCCATTGTCTTCTCTGGGGCTGGGATTTTATCCAGTGAACTTCATCTTAAACAACTGAATTTGTTAGTGATGTCGCAGAATTGATTACAGTTTAAAAAACAAAACAATCATCATCCCAGGTGTTACTCACAAATACTCAATCTGTCCATAACAATGGCTTTGACAGAATTATTTTTAATTGATGATAGGCTGCCATCAATGTCCACTTTTGGTATCTCCTCAGGGCACAAGGCCTCTCCCTGATTTTATCCTCTGTTTATAATATAACCTTGAACAGCAATCCTATTTACAGAACACATGTTCACATGCATTTTGAGCCCCTCCTCCTTTTTACACTATTCACACCCCAAACACTGCATTATCAGTATTGTCAGATGTGGCATTTGGGCCAACCAATATGTATTATTTATAAGGAGAATGTGTTACATTTCCTTCTCCAATTAAAGACCAAGAGAGCTATCTTGGCCTTATTAAAGTCATTGGCAAAACTCCCACTAACTTCAATGGAGCCAGGATTTCACCCCAGAACTTCTAAGCTATGTGATTAAGAGCGTAGATATGTTAAAAGGAAGAGGAAAAATCCATTCTTGTTACACATACACTAGTTTGTGAAAACTACACACACAAAGCTGTTTGTAAAATCTGCCTGGGATCCTCTGTTCTTTATCTACTGACATATGTGCATAATTCTTATAAACCAGATAATAATTAAGCCTCTTATTAATGGTTGGATGGTCTGAAGAAATTACTGAGCATTAAACATAAAAATTCAAATCTTGAAAGGTACTGGCATAAGAATTAATGTGTCAGCTAATAATATTTCACTCTCTTTTAATCTCCAGAGCTATTTATAGAGCGCACCAATTTGGATCTTTGGATAGAGAGTGGGAGAGACAGAGGCCTATACACTACAATGATTACTTCTACTTAAGCATGATTAGCTGACCCTCTTCTATCACTTTAGGATTTTCTTGCGTCTTGGTCTCTGCTGCTGATTTTAGGAAGTCTACATTTTAGTTATTTACTCAGACTTTCTATGGAAATCTTAACCAAGACAGTTGATTTAAAGAGATTAATTATTTAATCTCTGCAGTCTGGTCCAGTTAAATAACTTGCTTACACAGAACACTGAATTATTAGTTATTAAAAATAATGAGCCTTTTGCAATCAAAATAGTGAAGGTAGCAGAAGTAAGAGAATTAGAAATTAAACTAACTTATATGAGTATTTCTGTCTCTATTAGCACTTCTGCAATGAGGCTGCCACTATATGAGGAAGGGTCAGAGGAAATGTTATAAAATAATCCAGTGTTTGAATGTTATGCAAAACAACATAGGTTAAGTGGCAGAAAGGTCTAGTGTAATTCAATCATACAGGTGATTTTTCATGATCTGGCAGGAGGCAAGATATATTTGGCTACTAGCAGTTTAGACATGAGTGAGAGAGAAAGTGATACAGTTTATAAAAGTATATTTATACTGCGATGCATGAAAAGCACAACACATCTGCTTCTGTTGGTATTGAAATCCTATTGACAGCACTCCCATTGATTTCAGTGGGTATGTCTGTACTTCAAAAAACACCTGTGGATGTGAATCTCCAAGCTTGGGTCTACAGATGCAGGCTCGCACTACACCTGTAAACACAGCCATGTAGATGTTCTCACCTGGGCTCCGAAATCCAACCCCCTTCCTGTGCTTCAAAGCCTGTGCTCCAGCCCACACAGGAATGTCTACGTGGCTATTTTTAGCTCCACAGTGTGAGCGCTTTGAGGCTTGCTGCAGCTGCTGGTTTGGGTTTTTCACAGTGTAGACATACCCAGTGAGTACAAGATGGGGCGCAGATTTGTGCACCAGGAAAACTTACAAGAGTTGGTGAAAGAAAGGAAATAGAAATATCTTACATTTATATGGAACAGCTCATCCCAAAGGGTCCCATCAAAACTATAGGCTATGTTTTTCTTATTTTTGCATTTTAAAGATGGCAGGGAAAAGAGATTTAACAACTTGTCAGTATTTTTCTTGTATATCACTTCTATGGTATTTTTCCTGGCAAGGCCATATATTAAATGTAACACATACTGTAGCAGAAATTGAAGGTGAAATGCCAACAGGTAGCCCCCTAGCTCACTCAGGTAACAATGCAACCTGATTTAAACTTGGCACCTGCAGTACATGGTGGATATGAAGGAGGGCAGTGGGAAGGATGGGGCTGTAAAATGTATCCTGCATTCTGAGGGTAAGCATTAATGAGAGAACAGTGGAATAGCTGAGGAGTGAAATATATTAGGGACCTGGGGAGGGAAGGTGACAGGAGGAAGCAATGAGAAAAAAGCTGGGATTTAGAAGAGGAGATGATCCAGGTCTGCTGCTACCCCCCAAAATATAAAGGAAATGGAAATAAAAGACACATACCCACAGAGAAATAGGAGAGAGATGGAGGAATTAAAAAAGGAAATGAGGGAGATTCCTCATACGGTAAATTTCCAAACCCACCTATAAGTGACTTAAAACTCAAAGACCTACTTCCAAAAGTGACCTAGAGCCATTCCATGCTTTGGTTCTGGAATTTCATTTTAAAATAAAAATGAGTAATAGTCAAGGAGTTCCACTACTAGGGGTCAGTAACAGGTTATGCAGGGTTTAGACAAGAAAAAAATAATAGTAAAAGAACAAGGGCCAGATTCACCAAGCATGATGAGAGTGGTGCAAAACAGCTGAAGCATCCTGGTGACTCTGGCCTGACATGTATAGGGTTAAATACTAATATACACATTTTAAATACAGAAAGAGGGGTTCTTCCTCCCACTACAGCTCCCTCACAATGCTGTGGCGTACAGGAGAGTAGGAAAAGGCAAGGGAGAATTCCTCCAGTGCAGGCATTGTGTAAAGCAGCCCCAGGCTGCTCTATAAGGTCCCTTCCAACCCATCACACACGCCCAGATGGGGACAGGAAGGGGGAATCCATGGTGTGATGGGCATTCTTGTTGTCAGCAGCCATTGGCAGCTGGCTTTAACTGAGGATATCCCTACCAAGGGCTGCCTAAATTATGATGAGGGGATTCTGGAGAAGCCCAAAACTGCAAGGGCTCAGATAGTGGCTAAAAGCTATCTTTGCACTCCAGGGCCGCCCAGAGGGGAGGGGGGCAATTTGCCCCGGGCTCCGCAGGGGCCCCCAAGAGGAGCGGAGGCTCCCGGCTCCGCCCCTCTCCGGGAGCCTCAGCGCATCAAGCGCCGAGACTCCGGCCGAGCCCCTGAGCCCCGCCCCGATCCGCGTGGTGAGGGGGCGGGGCTGGGAGCTCCAACGGGGCCTGAGCCCCGCCCCGCTCAGAGCGGCGTGGGGAGGGGGCGGGGCAGCTGCCTCCGCTCGGCCCGGAGCTCACAGCCCCGCCCCCTCAGCACGCGGTTCTGAGCGGGACGGAGCTCAGGCCCCGCCGGTGCCGCGCTCGGTAAGGGGCCGGGGCCGCAGCCGGGAGAGCGGGCGAAGCCGAGTGGGGCCGCGGCCGGGAGGGCGGCCGGGAGGGCGGGCGAAGCCGGGGCCGCCGCCGGAGGGGCTGGGTGGGCGGGAGACGCCGGGGCCGGGGCCGCAGACGGGAGGGCGAGCGGGCGAAGCCGGGGCTGCGGCCGGGAGGGCGGGCGAAGCCGGGAGTGGGGCCGCAGCCGGGAGGGCGGGCGGGAGAAGCAGGGGCCGGGCCAGGAGGGCGGGCGAAGCCGGGAGTGGGGCCGCGTCCGGGAGGGCGGGCGAAGCCGTGGCCGTGGCCGGGAGGGGCTGGGTGGGCGGGAGACGCCGCAGCCGGGAGGGCGGGCGGGAGAAGCCGGGTCCGCGGCCGCGAGGGCGGGCGAAGCCGGGGCCGCGGCCGGGAGGGGCTGGGTGGGCGGGCGGGAGAAGCCGGGTCCGCGGCCGGGAGGGCGGGCGAAGCCGGGAGTGGGGCCGCGGCCGGGAGGGCGGCCGGGAGAAGCCGGGGCCGCGAGGGCGGGCGAAGCCGGGAGTGGGGCCGCGGCCGGGAAGGCGGCCGGGAGGGCGGGCGAAGCCGGGGCCGCGGCCGGCAGGGGCTGGGTGGGCGGAGACGCCGCAGCCGGGAGGGCGGGCGAAGCCGGGAGTGAGGCCGCGGCCGGAAGGGCGGCCGGGAGGGGCTGGGTGGGCGGCCGGGGCCGGGGCCGCAGCCGGGAGGGCGGGCGGGAGAAGCCGGGGTCGCGGCCGGGAGGGCGGCGAAGGAGGCGGGGCCGCGGCCGGGAGGGCGGGCGAAGCCGGGAGTGGGGCCGCGGCCGGGAGGGCGGCCGGGAAGCCGCGGCCGGGAGGGCGGGCGAAGCCGGGAGTGGGGCCGCGGCCGGGAGAAGCCGGGGCCGCGGCCGGGAGGGCGGGCGGGCGAAGCCGGGGCGGGGCCGCGGCCGGGAGGGCGGCCGGGAGAAGCCGGGAGTGGGGCCGCGGCCGGGAGGGCGGGCGGGCGAAGCCGGGGCCGCGGCCGGGAGGGGCTGGGTGGGCGGGAGACGCCACAGCCGGGAGGGCGGGCGAAGCCGGGGGGGGGGCCGCGGCCGGGAGGGCGGGCGAAGCCGGGAGTGGGGCCGCGGCCGGGAGAGCGGCTGGAAGGGCGGGCGAAGCCGGGGCCGCGGCCGGGAGGGGCTGGGTGGGAGGGAGACGCCGGGGCCGGGGCCGGGGCCGCAGCCGGGAGGGCGGGCGAAGCCGGGGCCGCGGCCGGCAGTGGCTGGGTGGGCGGGAGACGCCGGGGCCGGGGCCGCAGCCGGGAGGGCGGGCGGGAGAAGCCGGGGCCGCGGCCGGGAGGGCGGGCGAGCGGGCGAAGCCGGGAGGGCCGCGGCCGGGAGGGCGGCCGGGAGAAGCCGGGGGCGGGCAGGAGAAGCCGGGGGCGGGGCCGCGGCCGGGAGGGCGGGCGAAGCCGGGGCCGCGGCCGGGAGGGGCTGGGTGGGCGGGAGACGCCGCAGCCGGGAGGGCGGGCGAAGCCGGGAGTGAGGCCGCGGCCGGGAGGGCGGCCGGGAGGGCGGGCGCAGCCGGGGCCGCGGCCGGGAGCGCGGGCGACGCCGGGCGGGGGGCCGCTGCCGGGCGGGCGGGCGAAGCCGGGAGTGGGGCCGCGGCCGGGAGAAGCCTGGGCCGCGGCCGGGAGGGTGGGCGCAGCCGGGAGTGGGGCCGCGGCCGGGAGAGCGGCCGGAAGGGCGGGCGAAGCCGGGAGGGCGGCCGGGAGGGCGGGCGAAGCCGGGGCCGCGGCCGGGAGGCTGGGTGGGCGGGAGACGCCGCAGCCGGGAGGGAGGGCAGGCGAAGCCGGGAGTGGGGCCGCGGCCGGGAGGGCGGGCGAAGCCAGGGCCGGGTGGGCCGGGAGGCCGGGGCCGCGGCCGGGCGGGCGGGCGAAGCCGGGAGTGGGGCCGCAGGCGGGAGGGCGGCCGGGAGAAGCCGGGGCCGCGGCCGGGAGGGCGGGCGAAGGAGTGGGGCCGCGGCCGGGAGGGGCTGGGTGGGCGGGAGACGCCGGGGCCGCGGCCGGGAGGGCGGGCGAAGCCGGGACGGGGCCGGCCGGGGGGGCGGGCGAAGCCGGGAGTGGGGCCGCGGCCGGGAGAAGCCGGGGCCGCGGCCGGGAGAGCGGCCGGAAGGGCGGGCGAAGCCGGGGCCGCGGCCGGGAGGGGCTGGGTGGGCGGGAGACGCCGGGGCCGGGGCCGGGGCCGCAGCCGGGAGGGCGGGCGGGCGAAGCCGGGAGTGGGGCCGCGGCCGGGAGAAGCCGGGGCCGCGGCCGGGAGGGCGGGCAAGCCGGGAGTGGGGCCGCGGCCGGGAGGGCAGCCGGGAGGGCGGGCGAAGCCGGGGCCGCGGCCGGGAGGGGCTGGGTGGGCGGGAGAAGCCGGGGCCGGGGCCGCAGCCGGGAGGGCGGGCGGGAGAATTCGGGGCCCCGGCTGGGAGGGCGGGCGAAGCCGGGAGTGGGCCGCGGCCGGGAGGGCGAAGCCGGGGCCGCGGCCGGGAGGGCCGGGGCTGGGTGGGCGGGAGACGCCGGGGCCGGGGGCTGGGCCGCGGCCGGGAGAAGCCGGGGCCGCGGCCGGGAGGGCGGGCGAAGCCGGGAGTGGGGCCGCGGCCGGGAGGGCGGGCGACGCCGGGGCCGCGGCCGGGAGGGCCGGGGCTGGGTGGGCGGGAGACGCCGGGGCCGGGGCCGGGAGGCGGGCGAGCGGGCGAAGCCGGGGCGGGCAGGGCCGCGGCCGGGAGGGCGGGCGGGCGAAGCCGGGGGCGTGGCCGCGGCCGGGCGAAGCTGGGGGCATGGGGGGGGGGGGGGGGGAGACGCGGGACCCGCCGCCACCGCCGCCTCCGCCGAAGCACAGCCCAGTCTTCGGTGGCGGGGGCCCCATCTGTTCCGGGACCCACCGCCGAAGTGCCGCGAAGACCCGTGGCGGGGGTCCCGCCGCGGGTCTTCGGGGCACTTTGGCGGCGGTCCCGGAACGGAAGGGCCCCTCCTCCGCCGAAGTCCCCGGGCCCCGGAATACTCTGGGCGGCCCTGTTGCACTCCCTTTCCCAGGGCTCTGAGTTGCACCACTGTGAGCTGCACAACAGTATTTCAGCCAGATTATCTGAAAATACTTCAGGACTTGATCCTGAGACATGCACCTGCAACTCCAATTGATTTAAATAGGATAGCCAGTATATAGTGGGCTGAATTTAGTCCTTTATCTGTAATCAATATTTGATCTTAGAGGTTTAATTTAGGTAAACACTTTGCTTTATAAATTGTAATAGGAAGATGCTTGATTACAGCTAGATTCAGTGACCAGAACTAACTTGCTTTAAAAGTTACCTTCTAGGAGAAAAATTGAAGGTGTGCCTTTTCTGGTTTTTTTTTTTTTAAGATGCAAAAAGAGAAAGAAGGTGTAAAAGGTTTTTTCTTCAATACCCATTTTACTTCAGTGAATGGCTAACATTTTGAATAAAGATAACCATTGTTAAATTTTCAGCACCCATATCCCTTTAATTAACATGTTAGCACTCATAATAAAGTTCCCTGAGATCTCCCAGAGGTCCTCCAGAAATGACTGGGAAGGTAAGTCTTGATGGTGCTGACATTTTTACACTGAAAACAAGCATAAAAACCAACCAAACTTTTCAGGCTATCATATTGTCTCAGAAAAAGACAAGCCCAAGTTTTAAAAGTGCCTTTGCAGGTTATCTTTAATCTACTGACACCAGGATTAGCAAAAAGCTTTTTTTGTGCTGTGGGTGAAAATAAAATTGGCCAAGAAAAATAACCTTGGCTGTTCAAAGAAGAAAGATGCAAGAAAGGTAGGGGCTGGGGAAAATCACATTTGAAATGAATGTTTTCATCCTACTAAAGTTAAGGGATTGACAGTGTTGGAAAAGTAAGCCTTTAACTATCAAGAAGTGAAGTAGTGTATTGAAAAGCAGCTAGAATCAATATACAAATGTTAAGGGACTGCTTGCTGGTAACTCAGTCCATGTGAATTTTCTGTATTCATTCCCCCACCCTCTTCTCTATATCTATATTTGCCTTAGCTTAGTTCATTAATTGACATGTGACATCTGTAATGTTTTCTAAATACTCAGGAGACAGGTTGTTGGAGTCAGGCTGGTTTGTTCAGGGACATACATGAAATCAGGGTAAGTCTGTGTGCAAAGTAAATGTGCAATGGCTCCTCTAAGTTATTGGAACTTCTGGTCCATAAACTTTCCCCCAGTGACTCATCTTCATGTAGGGGCCCTCAGGTATGAGCTACAAAAATGCTGAAGTCAGTGGAAAGACTCCTAGTGATTTCATTGGCCTTTCATTGGTGATATCAGTCCATATATGCCCTTTCAGTGTGAAAAGGTGTGCAAGGAATAGGCCCTAGGGCCAGAATGGAGAACTTGAGGCTTAGTGATAAAAGATCACTTACACCAAAAAATCACAGTACCAAGAGACCAGACACTTATCCACATCAACTGGTACCTTAGGTCTTACACCAAAGACAACATCTGTAGCCAATCCTATAATAAACTGTCTAAAGGTTTATTATCTAGTGAAAATAAATGAGAGTTATTTACAGGTTAAAGCAAGCAGACATGAGTTACCATCTATGGTTCCTAAAGGTAAGAAATGTAGTAATCTGTCCATTCAAAATGTCTTTCAGGGCAGACCCAGGTTGAAGCTGGGGATCTCTGCTTTAGTTTAGTGTCTCTGGGCCTGTGCGAGTTCAAAACATTAAAGAGATGAAAAATCCTCTTGTGACCCAATTTTCTCTTTTACATTTAGTCTTCCAGTCTGAGATGAGCTTCCTTACACGTAGCATTTCCAAGGTGTTATGGGGCCATTCACCAGTCTTGTGTCTTGTGATGTTCCTTAATGGCCCCTTTAATCTCAATAGGCCTCCTTAATGGCCAGGAGGACAGTTCTCATGCCTGGGTTCACAAGTTCTGAGCAAACATTTTCAAATTTATAAAGCAAAACTTACATATTTCCTTATAGCACAGACTACAGCCATTACAAGTGAGATTAATACATGCAGCAACTTACAAGCATTTAATAGAGTGTAAACACTAAATACATTCTGATAAAACGAATCTCTTTTCTGAACAAAACTAACATATGGATGAGCTGATTTGGTCTCCAGCTATGAGTTTGTCAGTCCTTTGGTAGCACGTACAGCCATGGCCAGCACTGGCACTAGGTTTACCAGCATCACAATATCTGTTTCTTTTTAAGATTTTTATCAATTTAGATTTCAGTTACAGGAAATTATGGGGGAAAAGCAATTTAATATAGTAGATGTTGAATTAAAAAATTAAAGCTTTATAAACCAAAACAAATTGTCAAAATATACAATGTAGGTATTCTTACATCAACCAATCATACCTGTTTTTATTATTCATTTGCTAGTCCATTTGTAACGAGCTTAATTCAGAAGTCTAAAGCACTGGATTTTGACTGTAACAAGTTGCCAAGCTGCATTTCTTACTTTGCCTATGTGTAAATTTTGATTATTGTGGATGAAAATATTTGTTGGTTTGCATGCATATGGTGAAATTGATGTTTACTGATATTTACTGATACAAATCTAATCCTTCCAAGCCTACTTATATTTCAGCTGATCACTATGCTAATCAGACTGCTTAGCCTTATACAAGAAGGAATAAGGTGTTGTTGCAAACTGTGAAATAAATACAACTTTTTCCTGAAGTGCATTTCTTGAATAATTGCTAGAGTATAATATGCAGATGAAGAACAAAGTATCACAGCACACAGTAATTTTAAAATAAATAGGTTTAGGACATCAGTCCTCTGCACTTTTTGAAGACTGATCTTTACAGAAAGATGCAAGTTTCAGCCTGCGGAGGAATCACCACCAGCCCTGTTTTCCCAAATAAGACTCTAAACTGGAGAATCAAGGGAAGGACCAATGGGCTAAGAGATTCAGTAAAAACTCTTCCAGGCTTTCATGCTGTGGAAACTTAGGCAAGTCGGCATCATCCTGAAATTTTTTTTCATGTTTTAACTGGCTTCCAGAAAGTGGAACCAAATTAGGGTTTGAGATGATTAGAGACATTTTTATGACTATTTGTCTTTATTTAAAAAAAAAAAGAAAAATTAAGGGTTTTTGAATCAAGTAATTAGAAAATGCTGAAGACTATAATTTGTGTTTTTGAATGATTGCAGATTTAGTGCACTGGCAGCAAGTTACCATGAATTATCATGTAATGGTACGAGTCCAACTCAATGCCCCAGATCCACTAGATGGTTATTTAGTGTTCATACAGACCTGGGACTGAATTACTGAGCTGTTTTTTGAGGCCAGACTCGATTTTGATTTATGAACAGTGTATTTTTTTAAAAAGTACTTTCTCCCCTGAAGTCGGACAAAATCTTTTTATTGTCATCACTACTCCAGTCTGATTTTCTCTCTAATCTATGGTTTGGGTGAACTGTAGGCATTTTATAGGAGGAATTAATCATTTTCATAGAGGTTATGATCAGATTGTTCTGTTACACATACCAAAAAGTGCAATCAACTTACTGAAATAGGATTTATAGTCACTTTGTCATGACCAATTTTTTACGTATGTTCTGCTTTTCATGTTACAGATCTAGCCATTTATAGAATTGGAGGATAGGAGATTCATTCCCCTCAAGATTTCATGCAGCTATGTCGGCAGGAGAAGCTTTCCCCCTGACACAGCGTTGTCCACACCAGTGCTTAGGTAGATGTAACTTATGTCACTCACAGGGAGTGGCTTATTCATAAACTGTAGTGCAGACAAGCTCTTAGTCTAAATAACTAAACATTTCAACACAGGATTGAAAACAAACTACTCCTCACCAAAAAAGAAGAAAAAAATACTAAATGGGAGCGGTTGCTGTGTTTTAGTTTTCTATTTACATTAAAATTTTGAAATGGTAGCTTGCTATAAATAGTATGCAATGAAAATGGTTTGCTAGCTACTGAATATTAGCACAACAGCGCAGTGTGGAAAAAAATCTAGTGAATCAGCAACCAGCAGCAATCATGTTTTTTTATTTCAGTATCAGTGGGATTATTTCTCCCCCCACCCCCACCCACTCATCAACTTCAATGAGGACATGATTAAGAAATGTAGATGAAGTTGTTGCCCTGTAGCATAGCTGTTTGCAATCTAGGAAGAGGAAGTTTTCCCCCAGAAAATTTGCAGGAACTTGTTGATTCTGTTGAAAGTTTTGGTGGAAATCTGGTCAGCAAGCATGGTGGCCAATCCGCTAGGCTCCCAAGTTCCCTAGTTCCCCAGGTTGCCTGGCTTCCTGACATGATCATATGTTAGAACTATAAACTGCCCTGCCTTCACTAGGCTTTTACCACATATTAGTTACCAGATGTTATCGAATACAGAGGTAAGAACATACTTTGTTTTCCTACTGAAGAAGAGGCCTACGTCAATAGTGCTACTTCAAGGCAGCTCTAAGTCATATCAAGGCCTGGGCTAGTGGTGGGCACCAGGGACCAGTCAGCCTGCTCCCTTATACACTCCCTCTCCTGTACAAATCAAAGCTCTGGTCAGGACATAAGGCCTTAATGTTTAACAAATATAAATCAGATATTTCATGTTATAAGTCCCAAAAGAGCAAATATAGGGATCCCAGGATGGTTTTAAATATTCCTCAGCGGAACTAGATTAACTATTTTTTAAACAGCGAAAAGACAACTCTGAAATTTCCTACAACTACTGTATAACATATACACTGACTTGTGAAGCCTGTACATTTTCATTTAGGATCGGGGGGATCTGATGTCGCATACACAAGATATTTTATGAATGTGAGAGTAGCCATTTGGGGAAAAAAAAGCACATTGTACCTTAAGACAGAAATCTAAGGATGACCTTTGATCCAATTATTCTATACCCTACTGTTTGGCAGGGAAGTCCTGCTTTGCAGCAAACATACCCATAAATATTATTAGACTCTTGAAATTATTATTGTCTATGCTATAATTATTAATTTGTCTACAATGTCTGCTTGGAATTACCCCATGCTAATCTTTTCTCCTGATTCTGATGATCTTCTTAGAGAAGACACACTATATCAGTTCAGTATGCTTAACTGTTTATATAGAGGCTAAATAAATGTTAATCCATCTTTCATGTTCCAGAAGTTGTGTACTAATTAATACTTATAATTTTCTAATATTGTCTAAAACTGATTTCTTTAAATAAGTATTAATTAGTACATATTTAGATAAAGCGAGAGAGAGAAGGGGGATCATACTTTGAATTGTACACAAATCAGTGATTATATATAAAAAAAATCTGCATACCATGGGATACATACAACTTTATGAACCATTATTAGCTCACTATTGTAGGTGGCATTGAACAGAGTTCAGTGAATAATTTGCAATTATTAGTCAGATTAATTTCCCCCTTTCCATACTGTCCACAGGTTATGAAAGTCTTATTTATTATAAAAATTATTCATGGAATTTTTTTAAGCAAATAACTCTAAGTGACAATTCATGATAGAGCTTATGTTAAATTCATGACCAATTACATAAATGAGTTACACAAGTTCTCATTTTGAAATTTTGAATGGCATATTTGACTAATATTTGCAGGCCACACTATGTTGCTTACAGCTGGCTAACTGCATAGCACGAATTGCAAATAAACCTTTCAATTTGTATCTGTCAGCCCCAGTGATGATGGGGCCAAATTAGGTCTGTGTCAAATATAGAACTTCAAAATTTAAGTGTAGGCAATATTTGAGCAAGAAATGAACTTTTACAACTTGAGCACTTCAATGTTGATGCTAGGCAGGGGCTAGGAGAGAGAGAGATGCTCCTCAAGAGACTGGGTCTTCACCGAAGCTACACATTGGGAACAGGAGCTGACTTGTCTCAAGGTTGAAAAGGACACTGGGAACAGCAGCGTTTGCTGCTACAGAAGAAGCTGACTAAGCTCTGGATCCAGCTTAAGATCAAGGGTGAAATGAAGTCCAACTCCGAGACACAAAAAAGGAAGAGAAGGCAAGGCTCCTTCAGAAAATAAATTAAATGGGCAGTGAGGTATACCAGCCAGCTAACACTGAGAATAGTGCTGGAGTGTAAAGATACAGCACCATTGAGTGAAAGACGGTGTGTGACCACCCATACACTGTTCACAGCAATTTAGAACCAAAAATGACATTCACTTTAGTTCAAATTCCGAGAGGGACAGGTTTTAAATACATTCTCTTGTCTACTGCTATGGCTAATGAATCCACTTCCTCGATAACAATTATAGTGGAGACAATTCTCCCAGTATGTATCATATAAGATATATAAGGTCTTCCTTCCCCTCCACAATGTAAGATGCAATCACATAATGTAGTACTTGGCATCCTAGCATATTGGCAATTTAAGAAATTACAATTAATTTCATGGTATGGAAATTAAATCTTAACAAAAGATTTACTGTTTCCATTTTACATAAAATCGCTATTTAATTTAGCAAATTCCAAGGAAATATTTCCATGGAGACAGTTTATTTCCATTGGGATATTTTCCACAAGTCTTTGAAATGTTTAAACAGATTCAAGCATATAATCAGGACAAAAGTACAGAGGAACAAACAAAGTTTTTAGATGCTCTCCCACAACCCATTAAACGTACTACAAAGTAAATTATTTTCCTATTAATGCCAAACAGCGAATATACCCAAAGGAATGGTACCGGCCTTGGCTACACTTGCAAATTTGCAGCGCTGCAGCAGCGTGTGAAAACACACCCTCTCCAGCGCTGCAAATTGCCAGTGTGGTCAAAGCCCCAGCGCTGGGAGCGCGGCTCCCAGCGCTGTATGTTATTCCCCACAGGGAGGTGGAGTACGGACAGCGCTGGGAGAACTCTCTCCCAGCGCTGGCGCTTTGACTACACTTAGCGCTTCAAATTAGTAAATTTAGTTTAGTATTTTAGTAAATTAGTAGTTTAGTTTCACACAGGGAGGGCTTTTTTTGGCCAGTATTTGACTGGTGCTGTGCATCTGCCTCTATTTTTAGACAGGTCCCCCCACGCACACGCACACACCCACCCCCTTAGCTACTGTGATATTTATCACATTCATAATACATATCTGAGCTCTAAGCAATGCCTGGCACATGTCACAGTGGGGCAGAGGGATTCCCTTCTCTTTCAGAGTGTCAGGAAAGAGGGTTCATAATCTGCCCCAAGAAAAGTGGCTGTCATCTTTCGCCCATGTGCTAGAGTGCAGGGGCAGAAGGAGGCTGCAGAGTGTCTCTCCCCATCCACAAATGATACACACACAGGCTAGGGACAATCCAAGTCCCTGCACTTGCAGAAGCATAATGGCCATCCCTCTATGCACCCCTGGGGTGCAAATCACCCCAAAGGGGATGGGGTAGGGGGCCATGGCCCTCTCAGCCCCTCCACCTCCCCAGAACTGTCCTGGGGCACTGGAGGAAGGTCAACCAGCAGCACATCAAGGGTACATCTTTCCCAGCAGCAACTAGGGTGACCAGATGAGAGATGTGAAATAACGGGGCGGGGGGGGAGAAGAGTGCTGGTGGAGCAAAACAAACAAAAAGAGGAAAAAGAGGAAAAAGAAAAAAGGCAAAAAAGAAAAACAAAAACCAAAACCAAGAGCCACCGGAGCATAGGAAAACTTGGTGGGGGCTGAGCACCCACTGGCAGCTCCACACGCTGCCCCCCCTGCACCAGCTCACCTTCGCTCTACCTCCACCTCCCTTGAGCTGGCTGCTGCCTCCTGCTTCTCCCCCCTCCCTGCAGGCTTGTGCCGCCAAACAGCTGATTAGCGCAAGCCTGGAAGGGAGGGGTGAGAAGGAGGAATGCGGCATGATTGGGGAAGAGGCGGGGCCAGGGTAGGGATCCAATAGGGTAGTGAGGGAGCAGGGCCAGGGTGGGGATCCAATGTGGGAAGGGAGGGGCAGAGTCGGGGCAGGCCGCGAGCCCCTTCTCCCTGTGCGCTGAAGGGCAAGATATCAGGACAATTCACATCCTGACCGATGTTCAGTCGGGACATGGGACCAAGTAAATATCGGGACAGTCCCGATAAAAATTGGGACATCTGGTCACCCTAGCAGCAACTGAATAGGAGAAAGACAAGCCTCACAAGGATGAATCTGTCACTTGTCCATGTAGACCATATGAATCCTTGGGCCTGATTCTGATTTTGCTTACACAGGTTTACACCAGTGTAAACTCAGTGACTTCTGTACAGTGACTTCTGTACTGTACTTGATTTACAGTAGTGTTAATTAGAACAGAACTGTGAACTCTTATTTCATAAAGTCCATCTGAGGGGGACAAAGCAAAACGCAGGATGTTGAATTCATATACCTTAGGAAGATGAAGGGCTGTGGTGACTGGCACCAGTTGAACTTATGGTGAATCACGCACGAACACCAGGACTCAAACATGGAAAGAGTGATTCATCTTCAAGTAAAAAGTTTAATCTGAACCATTTAGACCACTGCACAGGGAAAGTACCAACCATTTCCCTTGCAGCAATGTAGTTACAGCACTAAAAGACAGACCCATTGTATTTTTTTTGGGATATTGCTCACATCCCTGAGTGGGTGGATAAGTGGGCCTGAAAGCATGTCTGTTTATTGGCACTGCAGCAGAGAAAGAAAGATTATAAGGAAACAGCAACAGATGTAGCTTAGAAAGTGCTTCTACATTTAGAGCAGCAATCCATACTAGAAAGTCAATAGTGTCAAAGATGAAACTTTAATAACTTCTGTATCTTATTTTTCCTGAGGAAGTTGGGCTCTGGTGCTCCTGCTTCACTGTTACTACCTTTTGGTGTTTTCACATTCACTCTAGCATTGAATTACTGGTGGTAAGTTTTATGATTATTATTCTGCGGGGGTATTTCTCTACTTCTCAGTCATATTCTCAATAGATTCAGATGCATCATAGAGATGGTCAACCCTCTCTTGTCCTGAGTTAGGCTAATCAAATGCTTTGGCTTTATTCACATCTGGTATACATCACTCCAGAAACTGCTTGAGATATCAAATTTACAAGCCCTTAGCTATTACTAGTGAATAGCTTTCAAGAAGTGCATGCTACAATTTTCTTCACTTCCATAGCCCCCCACCACAAACTATAGCACAAAAGCTAAGTGAAAGTCAGAATCTGACAGTGGGAATGAAATGGAAGCACCTTAAAACTTGCTGTTCATTGGTGGCAGGGAGAAGACTAAGGAGAGAAATTTCTCCCATCCTAGGACATGGCAAGGGTGGGTGGGTGAGGGAACTGTTTATGGAGCCAAACCCTAAATTTCATACATAGCTCTTACACCAGCAAAAAGAAAAAAAAACTTTCAGTGGCACTGGTGGAAATTTAGCCAGATTTAAAATTTAGTGACCTTAAGATCTGGTCCATTGTCATTAGGTACTCATTCAGGGGGTATGTGCTACAGAATTTTGAACACATTACCTGATGTTGGCAAAGTCTTAAGATAGCAAACTAAACAGAGCCTAATGAACTATCAGAAACCAGATGAATGCTATAAAAATTGCTGGACTCTGGTTGTTTGACAGCTTTGCTATTTGCATATGTTGAACCAATGGGCTTCTATGAGCAGTTATTTAATGTTTATTGCAAATGAACATGTGATAGGGTGTGAACATCAAGTGGAGACGCCTTAGGCCTGACCTTGAAGTTCTGAGAGCTGTAAGTGCTAACTTTGGATGCTCAGCACCTTTGGAAATCAGGGCCAAGTGGACTGAGGCACCCACAGTCAGTGACTGCTGCTGAACGTCTTGCTGCTTTCAGTGTCAAACAAGCAGCCAAATAGAGCCAGGAATCGAACTCACATCTCATAGCTTATCTAGCTTAAGGTTTTGTATAGTGACAGCTTAATAGCAGTGACCACAGGGGCGGCTATTTTTTTCTGGCTGTTGTAAAAGGTAGCTATATAATGTCATTCAGTCAATACAGCATTCTTGTGAAGATTGAGATTTTATTGTCTGTTAGGACGGGTGACTGCAGTTAGTAGATGACAGTATACAGGTTGCATAGTAGTCAATTCTTCTCTTCAGGCATAAGAAATCTTGGATGATAAAATTCTGCCAAGAGGGAAGAAAAAAACAGGGAGGGAGGAGGAGAGAAACCTACAACTCCCCCAATTTAAATACACTCCTGCTCACCTGACAGCGGTACTGCAGGAGACTGGCTCATCAGGCAGAACAACAAAAACACGCTACTCTTTCAGGGCTGTAACACATTTGGATAATCATGATTCTGTATCAGGACCTTCAAGTTCAATACGACAGACTGAGTGCAGCCAGCAGAGGGAAGAACTAAATTACACAGTAACACTATCACACCTTGCAGCCAAGAACCACAACAAGCTTTCCAGGTGTTAAGTCAGACTGTCCCCTCCCTTATACAGCTACACATTGGCCAGCCATAAAGAGCCCAATCATGCAGTGGCCAGCCACCACAACTGCATTCATTTTGTTCTCCTGAATACAGTTCCTGAGCCCCAGTCAGGCAATACAGGGAAATGTTCTTATCCCCTTTTTTTACAGATGGAGAAATCAGGACAAAGTGAGGCTGTGCAATTGGCTTATGATCAGACAAGAACTAAAAATAGAACCCAGTTTTACTGGCTTGTCAGCTGTTGGCTGTATGTGTGCACGCATGCTCTCTGGGTGCTGCACTGGCTCTGGCCAGATAGCCTGGATAGCATGAACTTCACAAGAAAACCATAGAGTCCATTCAGCACCAAAGGCACTTGGCCAGGTTGTCTGTCTACAGAGCATGGTCCTAGTGCCCTGGCTCAATGATTACAGGCACATTAACATGTATAGTTGTTGCAATGGATTCAGCTCAGTGAACGATAGGACTTTCCCTCCCATCCCATCCCCCCTGCCTGGACAAAGACACTCCCTGTGACCCCTCTTTTAAACCCTGATACAAACAAGTTACGGATGACTCCTCTGACATGGTTAGTTACCACCCTTTACCTTATGTATGTTGGTTCAATCAAAACATCTCTATCCATCAAGCGGTCATCCGGACCTTATCTTTAAGAGGGGTCAGTGTGTCCTATATTATCTTCAGGGACTGTGCTTATACCATGCTTGGTATTGAGGTGTTCTGGTATTACCCTTCTGGAATGTGCTTACAGGAATACTTAGTGCCCAGAGGTGCTTATGTTTTTACAATCCCTGTTCTTGCCAAGTCCATGTATTGTCTATATCTGCAAGCAGGCATCTGCTTTGTAACAGGCCTCATCTCAGGCTCTCTCCATCTTCTACACCACTAGACCATACTGCATCTCCAGCTTCAGGGAGCTTGCTTTAGCCAGTTGATTTTTAAAAGCTGGGCCCAAAAAAAACTAAACACCTCCCAAGAAAGTTCCAATCCAAACTTTGCAACTTGGGTCCAATCTCTCTAGAAGGGAAAAAAAGATTTTCCCTTGACAAACTTAAATTAAAAAAAACAAACTTATTTTGTAAGAAAAAGGTGGAGCAACACTATTGTTATTGAAAACCTAATAGCATTTTTGGAGTAAGACATTTCTCCAGTGAGTCAGGATGAACCTGTTGCCAGGGAAACCTTGCATTGCAAGCAGATGCATGAGTTAGTGATGGGGAAAGAGGGGACGGGAGTGGATAGTGAGCCTATTTATTTTATGTTCATGTTCCCTGCGGAAGTAATTAATTTTGCAAAGTTCTGAACTGTGGTCTCAAAACACAAGGATACAAATAAAGCCTGCATAAATATTAGCAAAGAAAAGCAGGGCTTCTAAGAGGTGAGCAGAAGGGAGTGGTTAAAGTTCTAGACATGAAAGGAAAGAGTAAAAGAAAAGGGACTTTGTCAAAACTGTTTCAAACATTAGTGAAGATTGCCAGCTGGATGCCACTGCTAACGCACTTCAAACGCAAGAGCCACGTTTGAGTCAGAGCTCAGGACACTTGCTTCTTTTGGTGTGGTGGGGGTGGGGAGGTCACTTCCACTCTCTGAAGGAAATATGCAGATTGCTGCCCGAACCCTCTCTCCCTCAGTGTTGGTGTAGTACAGGTGTAACAATGGGGTAACTTAGTGACTCCCGTGGAGTTATTCCAGGGTTGCTGGGATGCAAGTGAGACCAGAATTAGGCTCCTTTTCAACCATACCACCAGAACTAAAAATAAAGATTCATGGTGTTAAAGGCAGCAGTAATTAAAGGCTGCTCAGATTAAAACACTTCCTGCAGCTAAAGGTATCAGCTTTAGGATCTGGAACTATTTGGATCCTTGCACAATATTTTACTGCTATTTCCTTTTGATCCCCATCAATATTTGACATTCAGAATAGTATGTTACATTGAAAAGAAACAATAAGCTTCTCAAACACCTTGGTTGTAGGATTACACAGCAGTGTTAATGTCCTTTGGGCATCTGGAAAACTTGATTTTAAGATAAGACAAAACAGTTTATTTTTAAGAAATAACTAGAAAATAGCACATGTTAGGGGTGAGTTTGGCCCAATGGTAAGTGCACTGAAGTCACTGCAGTTACATTTTCCCTGCATGTTCTTACTAAGAACGAAACTAACACCATTTGCTACACTTGTGAGGGATGCCTGGAAACTATCACTTGGGTGACCAACCTCACACCACATGCTCAACTTCATACCTTGAACTTATCAGGTTCATATGAATGCCTGCTGCTGCAACATGGTAAATATGATCTACTACAATTGCATCAGGTGGTTCTCTTTATTTACTCTGTTCTCCTGGGATATAAATCCCTATAAATATTTGGGTTATACTCACTTGTATAGAGTTTGTGTCCTTTAACCTTTTGGTACTATCCCCAGCCCTCTGTTTCTGGCAAGGTGCTAAGCAGCCTGCACTTCCACTGAAGTCAATGGGATCGTAGTCACAATCAGCCCTTTAGTTATTTAATTGGCATGTTTTCTTTTTGGATTTTTAGTTTGTATTTGCTTTGAAAAAAATTCTTATTTGGCCCCATAAGTGAGATTTATAAAGCTATATTATTAATATTCATGCTGTGCAGATACACTGTAACCAAACCACTCTTGTCCCAAATAGAGCTGATCCTGTCACAAGCCTGTAAGTAGTGGTGTGCAGAAACGGATGAGTTTTGGTAGCTATAACTACAGAAACCCTAGGACATCTAGCACCTGGTGGATTCACTCACAAATGACACTGATGGACACAAAATAAATGAGTAAAAAATAAATAAAAAAAACTGTTGCTTTGTAAGGCAAAGAGACAACTCACCTCACCTTGCTCTAGACTGGCTCTTTACAGACTGATGGCAGAAAACCCAGATATTACACTTCGCTACAGAGCCTCTTAGCCTACAAGCAGGACCAGGAAACCCCTTACACAATTTTCCAAGACACCACAGGATCTGTTTTGTTTTTGCCCTTTTTTTTAAAAAAAATAAACATGCAGAAGGATTGCCTGATATTAAACTAATGCCCCTCCATGGAGGAATGAGGTTTAATCCTAAACCTCAAACTCCAATCATCAGGGCATGTCTATGCTACAATGAAAATGTAAGTTAACATCCAGCTGCCACAGTAATTAAGTTGGTCATGCATGTCCACACCACACTTATTGTGGCAGTGGAGTGCATTCTCCCTAACGGCGCTCTCATCAATGCACAGAGCAGTGCATCATGGGTAGCTTTCCCACAGTGCAACCAGCTGCAGGGTTTTTTGGGAAAGGCTTGCAATACCCCATGGAACCAAAACATTGTCACGGGAGAAGTGGGGGGAATGGGAACATGGCTTCAGCCTCCCATGATGCAATTTCCTCCCTCCCTCCCGATAACAACCAACCCATACTTTCTCATGCCTTTTTCAAAAGCCTACCTTAGCTGTGTGTATCCCATAGCTTGAGAAGCATGAGCCCTAATCAGCTCTACACTCTTGTGAGCATTACAGATACTGCAGAAGACAACAAGCTATTTCCAGAACTGAGACAGGAACCACCGTGCAGAACATGTCAATTCAAGCAGACCGGCTGTAAGCCATAGAATGAAACAATTTCAGTTGCTGCTGGCACTTGTGCAGCAGCTGAACATGGTGGAGCTGCATTTGAGATCCCGGAAATGAGCACTGACTGGTGTGATTGCATTGTTATGCGGCTATGGTATGACAAGCAGTGGCTACAGAACTGTTGAATGCAGTTCCAGAAAGTTTGTGCAGAGCTTTCTGTAGCCCTGCAGCACAACAACTCTAAAATGAGACCTGCTCTGACTGGAGAAGCTAGTGGTGATCACTCTGTGGAAGCTTGCAATGTCTGACTGCTACCAGTCAGCAGGGAATCAATTTGGACTTGGTAAATCCACTGTGGGAGCTGTTGTGATCCAAGTGGGCAGGGTCATTAATGGACTTCTATGAAGGGTAGGGACTGGACAACATGCAGGACATAGATGGCACCAGACCACCTAGCCAAAGAGTACATAAACAATAAGGGATACTTTTCAATGGTTTTGCAAGCACTGGTGGATCACAGGAGATGATTCACTGACAACTGGGGATGGTCAGGAAAAGTGCAGGATAGGAACACAGGTCTGTTCCAAAAGTTGCAATCAGGGACTTGCCTTCCATATCACAAAATAACCACTGATGTTGAAATGCCAATCATGATCCTGGGAGACCCAGCCTAGCCCTTGTTCCTATTGCTCATGAAGTGTAGACTGGCCACCTGGACAGCAGTAAAGAGCAGTTCAACAATAGGCTGAGCAAGCAAAGAATGGGGGTGGAATGTGCCTTTGGTCTTTTAAAAGGTTGCTGGCTGAGTTTAATAGGTTAGACCTCAGTGAAAGCAACATCTCCATTGTTATTACTGCATGCCGTGTGCGCCATAAGATCTGTGAGGGAAAGGGAGAGAAGTTTCTTCAGGGGTGGGAAGTAGCGCAGCTAGGGGAAGGGAGCAGGGGAAGTGGCCACTCCGACTGAGCAGAAAAGTGGCACCTTTTAAATCTTTACTCACCTGGCGGCACTCTGGGTCTTCAGCGGTGCTTTTACTCACCCGGCGGCGCTCCGAATCTTCAGCAGTGGGTCCTTCTCTCCCCCCCGCTTCAACTGCTTTGGGTCAGTCGGGGTTTTTCTTTTTCCTTCGTGGCGGGTGGCGCCTGTTTTTATTTGTTCACTCCCCTGCTACTAAAACCTGGCTTCGCCACTGGGGGTGGGGTGTGGATAGTGGCAGCTAATTTTGAGCAGTCAGATACCAGGGCAATAAGAAGAGCCAGTAAGGATCTCTATCTCCGTGAGGCTTTGACAACCTGTTTGAGTAATGAGCCACAGTAATGCGCGCTGCTTATCTGCATTGGAAAAACGGCGTGATAAAATTGGGAGAAGAGAAACCAAGTCAGCTTGTCTGTGAAAGCACAGTAGTCTTGCCCAAAGGTCTTCGAATGGCAGCCTTTTGTTCTTAGTATCTCTCACTCCTGGAACTTTTGGGGAGGAGAGATTGGGAACAGGCGACGCTTGCAGTTAGAGGGAGTCTAGCCTCAAACCTCTCTTCTTGAAGTTTAACCAGACTCCTCAACATGTCTGAGTGGTCCTTAATCTGCAGCACCTCATCCTACACTCATGCTTATGGGATGCTCTCCATGTCCAGTTTGAGATATCCTCCAGGCTCTGAGCTCCATGTCAGCTGTCCAAGGCATTCATTATCTCACCGAACATATCACATTCTCTCTTCTAATCTACAAAAGCCTCTCCGTTGGTACGTAGGGTGCACTGAAGGCCAAGCTTTCCACTGCAAGGCATGCAAAGCACAAGGCAAATATTGTCAGTGAATACCCTGGGTCTAGTGCAAGGTTGCTATTTAAAAAAACACTCCCCTTATTACACTCAGTGCAAGCCACAACATAATCAGAATCCCTAGCTATTCAAACCCCTTTGCTGTTCCAGCCATGATGAATATTACCCAGCAGCATGGGCGACTGGCCTTGAGCTGCAACTTGTGGGGAAACCCAAGTGGGGGAGCACAGCTGGACAATGGCCCCCGTAACATGGACCTTGCTTTGAGGTCAAAGGCCAGCATTAAGCCTCAAATGGCTGTTTTTGTCTGAAGAGGCTTTACGGGGGTGGCAATGGGGGAAGAGGTTTGCACCCACAAGAGAATGCAGGAAGCCCACCCACCCCCTTCCCTTAACATTGCTGGTAATAGTTGCCCTGGACTTGCAGAATCTGAGGTCAACACCAATCCCTGCCAACCAAACCACCAGCATGTGAGGGAAAGTGTGGTTGAGGGACCTAGAAGTCACCCTGGGGGATGGATCACATGCTCTATTGTTTGTGGTAGAAGTACTTGTAATGAAAACTTCCATCATCTCCCCTAGGTGACTCTGTGATCTCAGTGTCCTGAGGGTAACAGAGGTGGCAAGTGAGCAGATGCTGCAAATGTCTGGGTACACATCTGGTCCTTATGCTGTTATGCTGTACTGCAATGCCAGCAGAGTTAATACTGGAGTGGGAAAGTGTCCGCCCTCCCTAGAAACCTTACGTAAAAGATTAATGAATACCCTCCATGAAAGTTTCCTCAAGACATCCATAGAGCATTCCTAGGCCATCCCTGTGCACATAAACCAGGATTTCTCAAGAAAAGGGTCTCAGATTATGTCTTTCAAAATCCTTGAAGATGCATTATTTTTCATATGTAAATTTTCCTGAAGTGGATCATTTTGCCATTTAAATAAAAACACCACAACCACCCCTCAGAAATAATCTCATATTACATAGCACCTTCTCAAGGGATCTCAAAATGATTCACAAACTTAAACTGATATGCAAGCTATATATAGGGCTGCATTTCACCCACCTGTGAAATGTAGCAGCTGTTTAGCAATGCACAGCAACACTACATAACATTTCAGGTTGAGAAGTGAAGAGAAATACTATCTCCAATTGAAACGGCAATGGGAATTTTAAGTAGTCAGAATGTATTGGCCAAAGTACAACTTTGGTAAAAACACTGGGATTAACACCTCTGCTCTTATAAGTGGTCAGGATGACCTCTAAAAATATTGCCAGGAGGCTCATTTTAGACTCTGGTTCTATACAGGCTCTAATGGAACAGTGCCAGCCAATGAACCAACTGTACCACATTCTGTCTAGGTGTACGCTACTCCATCCAAATATTGACTTAGCTTGAGCCTGCTTAACTGGCAAGAGCTAAAAGGAGCACAACACAAGAAGGATATTGATAAATTGGAGGGGGTTCAGAGAAGAGCTATGAGAATGACTAAAGGATTAGAAAATGTGCCATAGTGATAGACTGAAGAAGCTCGGTCTATTAAATTTAAGAACCAGAAGGTTAAGGGGTGACTTCATTACAGTGTGTAAGTACCTACATGGGAGAACAAATACTTAATAATGGGCTCTTCAATCTAACAAAAAGGTATACCACAATCCAATGCCTAGAAGATGAAGCTAGACAAATTCAGACTGGAAATAAGGCGAGAGTACTCAATCATTAGAACGATTTACAATGGATTTCCCCATCACTGACACTTAAATCAAGATTGGAAGTTTCTAAGAGATCTATTCCAGGAATTATTTTGGGGAAGTTCGATGACCTGCGCTATACTAGATGATCACAATGGTTCTGTCTGGCCTTAGAATCTATGAAACAGGCTAGTATGGCTACTATATCTATATATTAACTCCTTTAAAATGATGGGGGACAGACAGAATGACAGCATAGATGCTGTCTGTTCATTAAGGAACATAGCAGTAGAGAGATGCAGCTATGCAAAGTGCACAAGGAGAATGGTGTTGTCCATACTGCTTATCTTGCTGTAGATGCAAAAAAAGTGAAGCTACAAGTCAGCTGGAGTGGTAATCACTGGAGTCCTCTTCATAAAAATCTGCATTCCTGAGAAGAAATTGGACCAAAAATCCATGATCCAAACCCCAGCCCCCACCAAGCTTTGCCATGTGTTCAGGTTGAGGCACTCACAGATCTTATGGTGATGGACACCACATAATTACCAGAGAAAATCTGGGCCATCTCAAATTCTAAGAGTCTGGGTATATATCTTGGGTATATAAATCTAAGTAAATACATTTATATGCATTTCAGATGGTGTTTTCAGAAAATATTAGGGTAAAGAGGGAGATTTGGAAACCAAAAATACTGAAATCGATTGTAGGTGTGATATAAAGATAAGCCAAGTAAATATGTAAGTTTTTAATATTTATTAAGCACAACATTCCCCAAAGGTTGCTAGGCACCTAATATAATAAATTAAAGATGTAAATATTGCAAACCAATCGAAGCGCTGCTCAGGTTGCCAGAAAGGGTGAAATTAAAAACAAAAAACAAAAGAGCCACATTCATCCATCCTCAAACATACAATAAAAGGGAAAAAAAACTAAACACAAACCACCATCCTGCCAATAATGAACATTTAAAAACAATTTGGGGTTTGCATAAAAATATCCTACTCGGGTGTAGTTGCAATCATTTAAGGCCACATCTACGTCAACACGTACTGTGCCGCGACCTGATTCTCCATGGCCGGGTCTACACTAAGGGGGGGTGGGGTCGAACTAAGGTACACGACTTCAGCTACGCGAATAGCGTAGCTGAAGTCGAAGTACCTTAGTTCGGGCTACTCACCCGTCCAGACGCCGCGGGAACAAAGTCCGCGGCTCCCCCGTCAACTCCGCCACCGCCGTTCACGGTGGTGGAGTTCCGGAGTCGACGGGAGCGTGTCCGGAGTTCGAACTATCGCGTCTAGATTAGACGCGATAGTTTGAACTCCGAGAAGTCGAATGCCGCCCGTCGACCCGGCAGGTAAGTGTAGACCTACCCCATGACTCAGGAATTTGTCAGTCTCTTTTCACTCATGTTTGATGACCCACACCATGACTGCTCCACCAAAGTCACGCTGCAGTCAGTCACTCAAACAAGGCCCCCATGCCATTGTGGCCTATGCCACTCACTTCCGTTGGCTCATTGCAGACGCTACTTAGAACGAACCAGCATGGATTTACCATCTCTATCCAGGCCCGAATGATGAAGTCAAAAATGAACATGCCTTTTGGTTTCTGTAATGCCCCTACCCCATTCCAGCACCTGGTTAATGATATCTTCAGGGATGTTCTGGACCAGTTTATTATAATCTTCCTAGACGACACTAATTTTTTCAGAGAACCAAAACTTGCATCACCAGCACATTCGGTTGGTACTTTAAAATCTTCAACTGAGTGGTCTTTATAGGAAACCTGTGAAGTGTGAATTTGATCACTCATTTCTGTGGACTTCTTGCATTATACCATCTCTCCCAGTGGATTAAGTATGAATTTCCCCCAAAGGTCTCTGATTTTGACCTGGGCAACCCCCAAAAGCATCTGGGATATCCAGTGTTTGAGAGTTTGCCAACTTCTACAAGCAATTCATGCAGGGGTTCTCACAAGTGGCATTACCAATTGCCCACCTTCTATGGAAGAACTTCACTTTCAACTGGACACCAAAAGCCCAACTGGCTTCTAATAGACTGAAGAAAGCATTTGCTTCTGCTCCCATCCTAGTACACAGATCCATCTAAACCCATCTAAACTTTGCTGTCAAAACATGCAATTATTATGCAATTGGGGCAGTATTAGCTCAACAACATGGACCTTCGAATGACCTTCACCCATGCGTCTTTTATGCTAGGAAATAGACACCTGAGGAACAAAGTTAGAAGATCTACAATACATTATTGGTCATCAAGGCTGCATTTCAGGAGTGGCACCACCATCCAGAAGGTGCACTTTCCAGTCTAAGTGTTCACCGACCATAAAAAGCTGGAACATCTAACAGCCACAGCCCTCAACCAACATCATATGTTGGTCTCTCTTTTCTAGATTTAAAATCCTGACTTACTGGCCTGGAAATCGAAATGGCAAACCTAACATGTCATCCCACAAGGAGAACTAATTAGATAAGGGGGATAACCCTCCCAAACCTACCACTGTGTTGATGTCCTGCCATTTTGTAAAATGCACTGGCCAATAGTGATCTTTTGGCCCTTGTAAAGTCCTCACTGGCCAACGATCTGCTTTCAGTGACATGTATGTCAGCCAATTCTGACCCAAACTTCTGTCACAAATGAGTTACTTTATGTTCCCAATGGACCACTCCATCTAGCTGTACTCCAGCTATGCCAGGATTCCCCTCCCGCAGGCTATTTCAGGTACTGGAAGACAACAAAGCTACTCTTAAAACTTTTGGTGGCCAAAACTATTTTCCTCATCAAATCTTATATTGCTTCCCATGAGGTGTGTTGCCAAAGACCCCCAGTCCAGACCTCTAGGTGTCCTGATCCCACTTCTAACTCTATCCCAAACCTGGGCCTTTATGTGGATTGGCTTAAATCACAGACCTCCCCATGTTTCAGGGCTGCACAGGTGTACTGGTCATCATTGACCTCCTCATGAAAATGGAGCATTTTGTGCCTTGTCAGAAGATCCCCACTGCAGAAGCAACAGCTCACTTTTTTTTTAACCTTGATCTTCAAACTCCATGGGTTATATTACATCTGATCTTGGACCACAATTTATCACCCACTTTTGGAGCAAATTGTTCATACTCCTGAAAGTCACCTGCTTATTTCCACTGCCTACCTTCCCAAGATGAACAAACAGAATAGGTAAACCAAATTCTCCAAAAGGATATGGCAGGAAGAATGTGGCAAGAGAGATTCTAAATCAGGGGATTCTAAACTTTTTGGCCCAAGGGCCACATTGCGGTTGCGTAACTGTAGGGAGGGCTGAGCCTCCCCAAAGCCTGGCCCCCGCCCCCATCAGAACTCTCAAGCCATCCAACCTCCCTGCTCCTTGTCCCCTAACTACTCCCCTTCCGGGGCCCCCACCCCCATCCAACCCCCCTGCTCCCTGTCCCCTGACTGCCCCCCTGGGACTCTCACCCCCTATCCAACCACCCTCTGCTCCTTGTCCCAGGATCCCCCACCCCTAACTGCCCCCTGGGATCCCCCCCGCTCCTTGTCCTCTGACTGCCCCCTGGCCCCTATCCACATCCCCGCCCCAACAGGCCCCTGGGACTCCCACTCCCAACCCTCCCTATTCCCCATCCCCTGACCACCACCCCCAAACCTCCACCCCATCCAACCACTCCCTCCTCCCTAAATGCTCCCCAGGAACTCTCGCCCCTTTACTAACAGCAGGAGCTTGCAGCCACGCTCCCTACCCTGCTCAGTGGGAGTGGCTGTGTGGGAGGGGCCAGGGATTAGGCCAGGAGCTCAGGGGCTGGACAGGACAGTCCCACGGGCTGGATGTGGCCCACGGGCCATAGTTTGCCCACATCTGTTTTAAACTCTACGCTCCGAGAACAACAGATGTACCTTGTGACCTGGTAAAAGTATGGCCCAGCTGACTGTTCGTGAGAACCAGCTAGTAACATCATGCACCCAACTCCTTTGTGAATTCCATCCCTCTTATCCTGACAAGCAGGGTCCAAAGACATTGAAAAGGCATGCTTGGGGGGTGGTGGTAGTAATGCAAGGTGATGAGTTACTCATGTGCTGGGCTCCAGCCAATCTGCAAGCCAGGAGCTGGTCTCTACTCCCAGGGCAGGTGTAAGTCCCGCAGGAGGAACAGTAGCTTAGTCTGCTCAATATCACTCCTGGGTTTGGAATTCTCTCCTGCTTGATGGTGACAACAAGCTCCCCAAGCCTCACCTGGCTCAAGCCTTGCTCACTCCAAACTCAGTGTGGACTCTCCATTCTGGTTCTGATCCCTGGGCTCCAACCATTAGGCCTGACCATTCCCATCACTCTTTCCTACACCCAGCTTGACACACAGTAAGTGTTCATGTAGACATGCCCCTAAATATTCTTATGTTTTGATCTTTCTATCATCCATTAGTGTCTAAATCCACACAGGTCAGATACAAAACTCCAGTACACTGAGCATAGCAGGTCCTAAATTTAGGGCATACTAACTGGGCACCTTCATAGTTCCTAGCCGGAAATGAGCCTGTTTTGGGGCCTAGTTTCTGATCTCAGTTACTTTGTTTTAACTGAGATCATAATCGGGTGTGAAATCCTGACTAAGTCAATGAAAAACTCTCATTGACTTATAGGAGTCAGGGACAGGGTTTCACCCCGGTCTTTTTTTCTGCAGTCTAACATTTTGTTTAATTATTGCTTTCCTCACAGGTAACATAATAAAAGGGTCTGTACATCCTATTTCTGGGAAACTGAATTTAATAATTCCATTAAAACAAACTTTATAGTGGTTTTAACATATGAATGCCAACCAGAGAGAACACTGGATTGTAAGTGAAGAAAGTATAGTTTGGGGCTCAGTTCTCCTTCCATTCAAAGTCAGTGGTCAAGCTCCCATTGACTTCTGTAGGATCATTATAGGTCCTAAGCAATAATGTCTTTAAATGCTGACTACTCAGGTCATGACACTTCAGCTAAAAACAAGCTTGAATTTCAGTGCAGATGGTGGCTTAATGTTCTGGGAGGATTGTATTGTATGCTTCCTGACGCAGTGTAGAGATCTTCTTACAGTATCCAGCACCATCAGCCTTGACTCCTCTTGCAGCATGTGTTGAGTAATCTGGCATCTCTTACTCTGCCTATAATAATTAAGTTGCTCTTTAGTGCTTGTCATCTTCAGATCTCAAAGTGCTTTACAAAAGAGATCAGTATAATTACTGAGAGCTAGTAACAGATGACAGCAAGAAGGCTGAGGTATTTAATTCCTATTTTGCTTCAGTTTTCACTAGAGAGTTTAACGGTTACTAGATACTCATCACAATTAATATCACCAAGGAGGAAGGAACAAACCAAAATAAGGAAAGAACAAGTTGAATATATCTAAATTATCTAAATATTCTTTAAGTCATCAAGGGCTTAATTTAGAGCCCTCCACCCGCACAGAAGGACCAAGACTTGCAGCACTGCTAACCTGCTGAAAAAAGCACCAACCTGCAATAGCACATATAAATTTGAACTCTTAGTTTACTGTGCCTTTGGAGATGCACAGGAAAACATTCAGAGCAGCAAAGCAGTACTCCTGAACGCCTTTGCACCTTACAAGGTCTACAGGGATCGAGCCAATGGCTCCTGAAGACAGACATGGTGAAACAGGGATATAAAATACACAGAATCTAAGGCCAGATCTGCGCTACAAAGTTTTGTTGGCATAGCTATGTCAGTTGAGGTGGGAAAAAAAACGACATCCCCCAGCTGCCATAGCTATGCTGGCAATACCCCCAGTATAGACACTAGGGTGCCATCCAGAGTGCTTGTGTCAGCATAGCTAAAGCTGTTCAGGGAAGTGGTGACAGTGCTGGCAGGAAAACTTCTGTGGGCATATGTTCTGTAACACTAGAGGGCGCTGTTGGCAGAGCTAGATCAGGCAAGCCTGTGTAGACTTGCCCGAACGCTGAGAGTTGGTGAGCACCCACAGATCCCATCAGGCCCTGGTTAGGATATACTGAGCACCCTCTTTTCCAGAGAGCCCGAAACAATAGTGTCAACAGCCCCATTCATCTCAATGGAGTATTAAAGCCTAATTACAATAAATGTAATGCTAATATTGCTAGCTATTTCACTGCTTATCATTCTAGCAGAAACATCAAGCTCATGTGGTTATCCATCCTTGGTGGATGTACTGGCAGATACCAGGGACAGGGCTATTTATTTTTGTTAAAGGTTACTGGGGCAGGGAATAAGGAATTCAACTCTATAAAGGAACTTCTAACATGTATTTACGAGTTCCATTAAAAAAATCTGTGGCCCAATGAAAGTTTGAGGGAAATGTAAAGTAAATTGAATTTAAATTTCCCTTTGAGTTAATTGTACTCATTTCACTTTGCCAGCTTTTAATCCACAGCCGGCTTCATAGCATAGGCCTGTGTGACAGCCACAAGCCATTTGTTCCAAGGCCTCTTTAAGCATTTGTCAGCAATATGTTTTGCAGTTAATCTGTGCCAGTATGTAACTGGAAAAAGAGAGTGATGAGACATGAAAAATTCTATACACCCCCTCTAAAAAATTTACCATCAAAGATGCTACCTCCAGGCTACTTGCAGGAATGTGCTTTGGAGATTTTGGACAACTTTTTTTCATTAATATATAAAAGCATCGCAGATGAGACCCTGTCAAACAAAATGCCTTTCTCAGCACTGAAAGTGGAGCATAATTACTGTACAGTCTGTGAGAGAGGGCTGAAGCTCTCATTTGGAAAGACTTCAAAGGATATCTTGAGGCAGTCAGGTTAGAGGCTGAGTAAATGCTGCAGTGTTCTGATACCCATTCACTACCAATTGATCACCAGAGTTTGAAATGAACTCCCTAAACCGAGTGAAAAATAATAATCACAAGCACTTCAGTCTTTATCAGAGAGTATCAAATGATGCCACATCACAGTTAACTACACTAAGGGCTAGTCTACACTTACCAGTCGGGTCGACGCGGTGAGTTTGACTTCTCAGAGTTCGAACTATCGCGTCTAATCTGGACGTGATAGTTCGAACTCCGGAAGCACCGCGGTCGACTCCGGTACTCCACCACTGCAAAAGGCGGTGGCGGAGTCGACCTTGGAGCCGTGGACTTCGATTCTGCGGCGTCTGGACGGGTGAGTAGTTCGAACTAGGGTACTTCGAATTCAGCTATGCTATTCACGTAGCTGAACTTGCGTACCCTAGTTCGACCCCCGCCCTTAGTGTAGACCTGCCCTAAGCATCATAACATTTCTCTGTTCTCTTTCTGTACCCATTACATGGTTTAAAATGAGGTTAATGTTTGTTAAAAAAAGGTACCAAATTGATAGCTTGGGGACAGAGTCCCAGATCCTAGAGTCTAAGGTATTTAGGTGCCTAAACCAATGGGAGTTAGGTGCCCAGATACCATTGATGATTAGATCAGAATTCCTCTGAACCTCAGTATTATTACAATACATGCAGCAGCACTGGGTTGCCCATTTTGCTTGGATGTATTCCTGGAGCTATCACAAGATATCTTTAATTCCTGGACACGCCAGGGCAATCCTGGAGGTTTGACAACCCTATACCCAGCACCGGCCAGTGAGTCTGATCCTGTACTATAGAAGCAATTTACTTCAGTCAGTGCAGCATCAAGGCCAATATGTCAGTCCTCAGGAGGAATTTCCACTAGGTGTGGGTCACACTCAATGCCCATTTAATACTTGAGAGAGGTCAATATCTTACTCAACGTACTGCAGTGTTCCTTCCCTGGCAACGGTCCAGACTTCACGTACAGGAGTTTGACTACAGAGTTTTGAAGTTATTACTGTAGAATCCCATGGAAACTTAATAAAGATGGGCTCATAACTAGGGATGAATGGATTCTCCAGAACAACTAGCCTTGGTCTCAAGTTTTGATGTTCAATAAGCCTCTCCTTTTATCCTATTATGATCCTAGCAGGATCTCAGCTGCCTGCTGCTACTCTTGTCTGAGGCTTCCAGCAGAATGGGTCTAGCACTGCTCTGCACTTTTGGTACTCATGGACAGGGAAGCATTAAAGATCAGCATCAGAAGGCCCAACAATGCTGACTGGGGTCAGGGGAAGCGTTTTGGAACCTCCTGCTAAAAGTTTCCCCTGTCATGGGGAAAAAGGGATTCCCGCCTTTCCTTTACAGCAGTTGCAGTCAGGGTAGAAGGCTCCTCACAAACATACATTGGAGTGGAGGGAAGAGTAAGTCATGACAGAGAGCCTTCAAGTACTTAACTCATCTTGGGTTGCTTGTCTGAACTACACTTCTGGTAATTTGGAGATTTGCTAGTCACTACCGTAACCTACTGCCCTTCAAGGAATCCACCCTGTAACCGCCACTATTCTCCCATGAATTCTCCCCTACACCCATAAAAGCCCACTTTATTGCTTTACCTTTGATCCCATTGGGGGCATAGCAAATGTCCAGCCCTCTGCTTGGCCCCATTCAAACCTCACATGTGTTGGAGCTTCTCTCAAATAACAATTGTTTCAATGAGGCCTTAAAAACAAGTTCCTGTCTCTTATCTGAGGACTTTAAAGATCACAGTTTTGTAGGAGTTTGCCCTAGTCTACTTGGCTGAAATTTTAGTTGCCTTTTTCGCTATTCTGTGCTATTTTTCCCCAGAGGTAGCCGCATTTCACGGAAGTGGTGGGATCCTTACAGTTAAGGCACCTTGCCCTGGTTAGCTGAGCTCCCTCTTCCAGGCCCCTTAAGCACTCTTAAGCTCACAACACCCCTTTCTGGGGCTGGTTTAATATCAGATTTAGTTCACAGAGTTCTTAACTACAAAATAATCCAACCAATCCTCAGTGAGTTCCCAATATAAAGCCCAAAATCATAATTCAGCAGTGCACTATCCTACATGGCTGTAATTAGCTCTTCCCTCTCAATACTACCTTCATTGGTCTATAAGGTTATTAGTATAGGAGAGACATACAGTAGTTGATAGAGGAACACAGCCCAACTTGTTACCTTCTCATTTTATAGGAGTTTGACAGCAGTACAATTTGAGATCTAATCTGATGGTAATGCTACTACATTTGGGGTCTCACATTCACAGAGGGACTGAATTTTACAAACAAAGTAATGAAATACAATTGAGTGAGTGGCATATTAAAATGTAGCCTTAATTATGCTATTGTGGTCTTAAATTAATCCTTCCCATACTTAAAGTCTTCCCTGCATCTCCTCCTTCCTGTCTTATGCCAGAGCTCCAAGACTTCAGCTACTTGGATTCATGGCAATTAAAATGTTCTGCAAGTTATACTTTAGAAAATAGAAAGGCCCAGCCTCCACTAGAATAAAGCCACATGCATGAGCCCTCAGATGCCTGTGTTGCCAAAAAATGGATCCCATCACTTAAAAAATTAACTCTCTAATTGCTCCAATATTTTGATGTCACCAGTCCTCACTGAGGACAAGAAAATCACACTTGGAGTTTCCAGCCCAAGCCATTCCTGAAAGGAGACAAACTATAAAAACCTGAACAGTTTTCAGAGAGCACCTGATTTTTCCAAAGTATCCTACTGCTTATAAATCTCCGGTCTGATTCTCTTGGAGTCCTCCTAAAAATAGTTATATTCTAGCACTTAATTTCACAGATGCCTCAGTGTTTGGAATATGCAAAACAACTTTTAATCCAAGCTTTCCTACAATACCTTGACTCTCAGTCCCCTCTATGCAACAGAAATCAAAGTCAAAACGAACCCTGACCTTGCCTGATACCAGTAGGAAAGGGAGGGAGAGAGATTGGCACTTTTCTTAGTCTTGAGAAGCACTCATACGATGGAAATCTTTGCCTCCACAATAACCTCAGCCAGTTTAGTACACTTTGGCAAAGTTAGTGTAGGGTGTCAACAGTAAGCTGGTGATAATCATTCCTATGGAGCAGTTACCATCCCTCCATAATTCATCATGTACATGGGAATGACTGTACAATACCCACAGTGCCTTTGGAATGCAAGCTCCCTGGGCAAGGACCAACTTTATGTTTGAGCACAGAGCAGGTGGTAGGTGCTGAATGAATGAATTAATGAGGGAAAGTGTGATGGCACCTGTGCAAAGTACTCTCAGGAGCAGAGCACTTCTGAATTTTAATTCTGTCGATGGACATCTTAAGCCTGTTTGGAGTACCAAAATGGAGGAATGGATTTAGATTAAAGCTCTTGGCATGCATCAGGTTTTCTTGTTTTGCAGTGCTGGGCACTAAAGTTCTCAGCCTCTATGCTGTCAAGTAGCTATTACATGATTCTGAAGCAGTGAAGGATGCACACACAGGATCTCACCATATTGGATTTCCATGTGTATTTGCAAAATTTTAGTTGGCATCATTTTACATATATGCAGCAGCTGAAAACTAATTGATTCTGATCCACTTTTGCTGTTTTAAATCAGGGAATCCCCATGGACTTCAGTGGAGTTGCACCAACATAAAGCCAAAGTCAGTCGGCATCAAGCTTGCCAAGCTCTGCATACCCCGATTGGCTGGACCTTATTATGTTCTTCCTCCTGGATGCTGTTTTCCTTGGTCAGTGACCTGTGGCTCTGATGGTCTGTGCAACGTTCCAAACCAATTAACTTGATTATGAACTGCAGCCTAAATCCTGGT
The DNA here is from genome assembly GCF_016161935.1 of Mauremys reevesii. Lineage (NCBI taxonomy): Eukaryota > Metazoa > Chordata > Testudines > Geoemydidae > Mauremys > Mauremys reevesii. The sequence goes on along the minus strand of NC_052627.1, from coordinate 35,330,249 downwards.
TTTATTAGTGTCATTGACACCTACTAGCTTTAACTGAGCCAAGATTTGACTTTGTTGCTGTATTATGCAAAATTAAGATCTAACAATCCATGTTCCTTATGGCTGGGAAAGGACACCAAAAAAAGTACCTGCTAAATTCCACAGCTATTTCTACAACTGTAACACTATCTGAGAGACAGCAAGTTGTTAGATGCACTTTAGATCCCTTCTATATCTGTCACTTTGGCAGAATTTGAAGCTGATCACGAGAAAGGCCGGGCAACAATCCACACTAGCAAAAATAGTTGCATGAAGAGAAACAAAACCATTGCTTTCCACTTTAAAGGCTTCTGCACCTCAAATCCAACCTTCAACTCTGCTAAACTTCTCCAAAAACCACAAAAAGGCTAGCAATGCAAGAGGGGAACAACTTCCATTTTAGCCAGACATACAGCAAGTCATTTGTCTAGCAAAGGCACTCTCATCACCCTATCTGGGATACTGTGCAGAGGATCCTCTTGATGTCATTGCCTAATGTAGTTATCACATATTAAATGGAGTAATGTGGTAAGAAGCCACTCCACAGACTGTCCCACCAGGAAGGTCCCCTCCCCGCCACTCCAACTGTCCTGTGAGCAATGAACCGGTTAATGCAGGGATAACAAATGCTCACCCTATAAACATGACTAATCCTTCACTAGTTCATTTCATGTTTGTGTTGCAAAAGTAAATTACTGTAAATCTATCATTTTAGCACTGCAGTTAAATCCAATTATCATTGTGTAGGCTTTTCACTGTACTCTACTTTTACAAGCTCAGCATTAAAGACCATTAAAAAACTGATTTACATGTGAGCTTTTGCACAATGTGTTTCTTATTCTTGAATATGAACTGAACTGAACTTCCTCCCTGCCCACATGCTGCATTTGCACCCTCTGTTGCTCTTATAGGCCTGTGCCTGTTATCCAAGCCCAGAGTCTATGTACTCTATTCAAAGCAGGGGTTCTCAAACTTCACTGCACTGTGATCCCCTCAGGAGCAGCACCAGAGTTTCTGGCACCCTAGGCAGAATTTTGGGGGGGGGGGTGGCATTTTGTGCACTCCCCATGGGGCACGTGGGAGCTTCCGGTTCCGCTCTCATCGTGCCGCCGAAGAAGGACCCTCCGCCGAAATGCCGCAGGCCACAGCGGCAGTCATTGAGCTGCTCAATTGCCTGCCGCTGTTTTCCGAGGCATATCAGCAGAAGGTCCTTCTTTGGCGGCACGACGGGAGCAGAACTGGAAGCTCCTGTGCGCCCTGTGGGGAGCGCACAAAATGCCGCCCCCCCGAATCCTGGCACCCTACGCGACCGCCTAGGCTCGCCTAATGGAAGCGCCAGCCCTAGATCCCCTTCTGATGAAGAAAGTTACTACATGACCCCAGAAGGAGGAACCAAAACCTGAGCCTTGCTGGCCTAGGTGAAGGGGCCAAAGCCCAAGCCCCACCGCTCTGGGGGGGCCCCCAAAGCGGAAGCCCTCAGGCTTCAGCCCCAGATCCCAGCAAGTCTTAACAAGCCCTGGGGTCCTGACCCACACTGAGACCAGTTGCTATATTGATAAGTATCTCAGAATACACAGATAACCTCGTAGCTAAAAATCCTTTAAATATTTAAAGGGGGATGGGATCAGGTGCAGTCCTGCCAAGTAACTCAGCACTGCAACCCTTGCACTTCAGTAATTCGGGGCACAAGTGTGACCCACATAGGGAATAAAAGGCATAAAGCACCTCCCATGCCCCTGCCCAGCCTACTCATATTGCAGGTTGCGGTACACAGGAGGGAAAACAGCAAGCAGGGATGGGGAGGGGACGGATCTTTGGCTCTGCTATTGAATGGACCAGTCAATGCAGCTGAATCATGGAAGAAGTAATATGCGCTAGATATAGGGCTGGAGCAGATTACTTCCTTGCCCTGTGGAACAAGGGGAAAAAAAAAATCAAGGGCAGTAAAGACCTTTATGGCCATCTAGTCTAACCTTCTGCATAGCACAGTGTGTAGACTTTCACCCACTAATTCTTGCATTAAGCACATGTGGCTAAACTTGAGTTTATCTTTAGAAAAACATTGGCCTTGATTAGAGACCCCCAGAGATCGACAATTTACTATATTCCTTGGCAATCTGTTCCAATTACTGTCACCATTAAAAATTTGCATCTCATTCCAGTTACTTGGCTGCCTTCAGCTTCCAGTTATTGCTTTAGCTCTGTCAGATGACTAAAGAGCTCCAACATCTTTCTGCATAGGTACTTCTGTACACCACTATTCAATAGCCTCTTCAACTGCTCTCCAATGAAGTGTATAGATGGAGCACCACTAGTCCAAGGCGACGCCTATACTGCAGCTGGGAGTAAGCCAACTGAAAATGGCAGTATTGATATTGCAGCTCTGACAGGCAAGCTGCACTGCTATTTTAACGCACTAGCTCAAGTCCTGCTAGCGCAAGTCTGTCGACTGGTGCAGAAAGACTTTCTCCTAGTGGCAGAGTAGACAAACCCTCACTGATTTGTAGTCTAGAAAACGTGAATTACCATCTTGTAGTTTTTACTATCTCCCATCTGGCAGTTGAAGCCCAAACTAGACATGTAAATCTTGCCGAGAGAGATGGCCAACTACTCCAGCTTGCTCCACAGTCTCTCTGTTCTAAGGGAGGAGGCAGCTTATTGTCTACCCCCTTCCTAACACGCCCTGATGTGGAGGCCCACAAATTCCCTGAGTCCCCAGAACAGCTTTGCAGGATTCCTTCTGGCTGACAGAAGAGGAGCGGCCTGGACCCATCCAATTCTTAGGGCTCTGATTCCACACCCTAGACAGTTGCATTCTGGATTTTCTCTGCCTGCCAACTGCCACCCCAGGGCCACTTCTTCCCTCATTGGTTGTTTCCTGTGTCTATGGAGTCTGACTTTTCCGGACAATCTCTGGAACAGACAATATAATTCTGGAGACTGATCCACAGTCTTAAAGGCCTACAGATTCACCGGAATTGTGAGCTTAATTGCAAAAAGTTCTTAAAGTGTTACAATAACACTTAAACATGGGTGGGAAAAGTACAAAAGGAGACAGACTCACTGAATTAATCTAAACAAAGGCCACATTAATATGATTCAAAGACTGTGCTGAAATGATGCTTGTTAAAAACAGAAAATGTGTAGCTGGAAGTTAATGAGCCAAAATGGCTGTGTCAGCTATTAGGCCTAATTGGGGGATAAAATGAGGGGGATGGGCTATTCCTACTTATCACTCCATTTTGGGATCCTTAAAAAGAAATGGAAAACGAAAGAAGACAAAGAACATACAGGTCACTTTCCTTCATGGCTGCTACTGCCACCATTTCCTCACACCCCAAGCCTTCATTATTCTGGTCCAGATGACATCACCAGCCCAACCAATGCCAGTGAATCCCAACCACCACCTAGGAAGGGAGCTATTACATTCTTTGATGCTGTCAAACAAGGGGAGGGGGTTCCTTCTAAAATTCTCTCCAGGGAAAGGGAAAGAGAACAAAAAAATATTAAAATGAAAGCTATTTAATACTTAACATTTCTAATGTTTTAACTGTTTTTCCTTCTTTTAACTTTAATGAAGAGTTTTTAAAAAGGGTTGTTAATGGTGTTTTCCCAACCCTGTGTCTATCTTGTCTAGTTAGATTGTACATTCTTCATTACAGGGACCATCTACTACTCTGTACAGTGCTTAACACAAAGGAGCCCTGATCTTGGTTGGGGGTCTATACTTGCAATCAGAATATCAGTCAATACGAATATGCATTTCAGATATAAGGAGGATCAGAAATTCTTTTCAGTTATATCTATCGTTAGCAACAAACCAGTTTGTCTGAAGCTAGTATTGCCCAGGCAAAATTCTCTGCAAGCCCTAGGTCTCCTGTTCATCAGTGCTTCTCCATGTGGCCACAATGAAAACATCCTACCTCACATCACGCAATACAATGTGCAGTTCAATCTTAAGTATCCAGCTTCAAGGTGCTCAGATTAAAATTCATTTTTGGGCTAGGCAGTGGTAGAAGCAAAAAAATCCCTTGTAAAAATGGTCAGCAAGGGTCACCACCTGGGTATCTACTTCTCTGAAGGTAGAATGAGGTTGTGACCACAGGCATGAAGAAATTCAGGGAGGCAACGTCAGCTGATGCAGCTATACACATAGCAATATACCTCTCCACTGTTCTGTGAATTGCTCACAGCCTGCTAGTGCCCATGAGTTAAGGACAGAGGATGAAGAACACTTCCCACAGGAGGCTGTTGGCCTCATTTGTTTCTTATAAGCAGAACTAGATATGCACGTCGAGAGTAAAGACCCTGGCCAAGCTCAGCCTTAGCATTACTGCAAGTAGCTCTCCTAACCAGTTGAGTTACACCTGCTAAGACCAGATCTGGATGTACCTTGTGTATGTAATTCTTGGCTGAAACTTTAAGATCTTGTCTTGCAGTAGGGAGGCACAAGATAAATGTATGGTCAACAAAAACTCCCAAATGAGCAGAGGACATTCTCAAAATGAAACAGTGGCATCTTTTTCCAATCACCCCAGGGAAACCAGCCATCTTCTAGGTAAAAACAGATGGTGGTGGTGCTTCTAGTCAAACTCAGCCCAGTATGTATGCATGAAGTCTGTGATATGAATGAGGTTGCAATTGTAACAGAGGAGAATATGGTCCCATAGCTTTATATTTGGTTCTAAATCATATTTCTCTATTAAGTCTAATTAATTCCTGGCTTCCTGTAAAAGACTTAGGGACTTATCCACAGATCTTCTCACCCACTATACTCTTCCAATCTCAGTCCTTGGCATGCAGTTGCACATCAAGCAAGAAGAGATATTGCACACCAGAAGAGTACTATGACAGCCATCAGGGAGGCTGCTTAGCACAGCAGGATAATGGAGGCTCCTCACCCTTTCAAGCCAGACACTGAACATGTGAAAGTGAACCTACTACTGTCCAAGGCTGTGGTTAAAAACAGTGCCTTGAGAAAAGCAATGGCTCCCTCCCTCCCTTCAAAGAGAGGGAGACTAAGACAACCATGGCATTTTGCAATCCAAGTATAGGGGTATCTGGGTGAAAATTAATGGCCTGTGATGTACAGGTGGCTCAACTGGATGATCTAGTGGTCCCTTCTGGCCTTGAACCCTATGAAAGTATGGAAAAGACTTGTAGATCATCAAATCTGTTCCCATGCTAGTGGTAGGTGCAGTCTCTGGAGAGAGGATGCATCAGGTAGCCAAAATTAAGCATAGTAACATTTTATTAATGGCCAAAGGAAAAAAGTCCTAACGATTGCTGTGCTGACTGTACTGCTGAAGTCATTGTGCATGGGGAAATACTTGAGGAATGTTATTTTGTATGGTGGAGCACCAGAGGACTTCCCACCTGTCTAGCCAACAGGTGCAGCAACGACAGCAGCTACTAGCATCTTCAGATGTCAGTGACCCAACACTGGAAATGCCATGTATTAACAAATCACACTGAACTTATTTCTTCTATTGTGAAATTTACACTGCTTTTTAAAACTGGACCTGATCCCTGAGTCGGAGTGGAGCTTACAGTCATAGTGAAATAAAAACTTCTGCTTCTGCAATTTGCACCTTGGTTTATCACTTGTTTACCACAGAGGAGAGATGTGTCTTCTGGTAGTTCACAATCAGTCCAATTATTAGAGGCCTACTAAAGCTATGGGAAGCCTGGGGGTGGGGTGGGGAACCTGAATCCACCTGCTGCAACACGTGGGTCTTATTGCCAAATTTAACTGTGCTATTTTTAATAGTACTCCACAACCTTACAGCAAATTGACAGGTGATTATTGTTAGCCTCGCACTGGTCTCTGGCTTTAAGGACAAATCTCTGCACTGGGGGCAAGGGGTTATTTGTGCTTTGTACCAAAATGTATCAAATTAGTTTTAAGACCTTGGATGGAAAATGCATCAGATTTTTTAAAGTAGCTCAGCTATCATTAGTGCCTCTCAGAAATCCACAGAACTTATGGCAAATTCAAGAAGGATGATGCTATTTAAAGCCAGAATGCCCTTTAATCCCTGAAGTATAGTGAAAGACAGGCAAGAAAATTATTGGTATGTAGACTCTTTATAAACCCAGTCCAGGGAAGTTCAAAACAGAGGAGACAGTAACATTCAGATGTCGTGTTCTTCATAACCAATCTCTATCTATATATTAAACATAGGAATAAAACATATTTGCCAAGTTCTGATTGCTTTTGAGTGTTGCTAGGTTCACATTCTAACCTGACCCCCTAAAATGACTTCTTGCTATTACTTTGCATTGTATTTTATTAGGTAGCTGCTCAGCTAGATGTTCACGGCTTTAGATAAATCTGCTGTACTGTTCCCTGGACACTTAGGGCACAGTTCTGAACTTTTAAAGAAGTATTACCCTATTGACTTCAGTATCAATCAGCTATCATTTCATGGATGTAAGCAAGATCAGAATTAGGCCACTAGGGTTTACACCATCTCAAGTTCTTATCTCTGGTCTGCACATTCTGGAATCATGGGTAGGACTCATTTTGCTCACAAACTGATCTTGCCACACGTGAAATTCTGTACAGCTGGTGTTGCTTCTTTGATCACTTTTAAAATTTAACATTGTCTACCAATGCACCCTCTGTTCCCTACATGAACAAAAACTCAGCATTTTCTCTGTAGTTCATTTTATGGTCTGCTCTTATAAGTTTCCTCCTATTAGACAGTCATTCATAATAAACAAATCATGCATCTAATTCTGTGATGATCATGCCTAAAGGACTCTCAGTTCCTAAGAAACTAAAATAAGAAACCTAAAAACAAAAGCAATGAAGCTTCATGAATCAGAAATGTAGCTACAGTATCAGAAATACCAATAGCTCACCTCCACCTGCAGACATACAATACGGCTGTATCAGCAGCTCTGGAATTCCAATCCCATGTCACTTCTACAGGTCCTCTCTTATTTTGTATGTTAAACTTTCCACAAGCAAGTTCATCATTGATTTCTATGCAAGACACATTCCCAACACAACCACTGCACCATAACACAGAACTCAAAGCCAAGCAAAAAACAGAACATAAACCAAAATGATATGACAAATATAAGCCCCGACCCTGTTATAGAGTCCTGAGCCCACAAGACTTTCATCGATTTCAGTGACGGTTCTGCATGGATAGTTTTTGCAAAATTAGGCCTATAATACTCCTTATATGGAGGAGAACAATCCAGTGCCATGGAGCTTAGAAGTCATTCTAACAGATCAGCAAATCAAGTTTTTGCTGTACTCCTGCAAAGTACCTTAAAAAAACCCTAGTCAAGCATCTAGTCCATGAAGTTTTTTTTATATTATTTGTTTTAATTTTGATAGCAAGTAATTTTATGCATTAAACAACTGAATGACTGATAACAGAAATAAATCACAGCACTACATCTCTTGGGAAAACCAACAGGATCTCCTCTGATGTTCTTCCACTAAAGTCCCCCACGTACACATGTGGATGCTCTTGATGTGGCAATATACATAGATAGGGCCCTACCAAATTCACAGCCATGAAAATCATCACAGACCACGAAATCTGGTCTTGTGCATGCTTTTACCCTATGCTATACAGATTTCATGGGAGAGACCAGCATTTCTCAAATTGGGGGTCCTGACCCAAAAGGGAGTTGCAGGGGGTCACAAGGTTATTTTAGGGGAGGTTGCAGTATTGCCACCCTTACTCCTGTGCTGCTTTCACAGTTAGACAGCTGGAGAGCAGCAGCTGTTGGCTGGGTGCCCAGCTGTGAAGGCGATGCCCCACCAGCAGCAGTGCAGAAGTAAGAGTGGCAATACTATCCCACACCACCCTTATTTCTGCACTGCTGCCTTCAGAGCTAGGTGGCTAGACAGTGGCGGCTGCAGACTGAGGGCCCAGCTCTGCAGGCAGCAGAGCAGAAGTCAGGGTGGTAATACCATACCATGCCATCCTTACATCTGTGCTGCTGCTGGCAGTGGCTCTGCCTTCAGAGCTGGGATCCCAGCAAGCGGGCAGCTGGAGAGCAGCAACTGCTTGTTGGGATCCCAGCTCTGAAGGCAGAGCCGCTGCCAGCAGCGGTGCAGAAGTAAGGGTAACAGTACCGCAATCCACCGCTACACACACACACCACTCCATTTTGGGTCAGGACCCCCTACAATCACAACACCATGAAATTTCAGGTTTAAATAGATGAAATCATGAAAATTATGATTTTTTAAATCATGTAACTGTGAAACTGACCAAAATGGACTGTGAATTTGGTAGGGCCCTATACATAGATGATGTCATTTGATACATGCACACATTCATCCAGAACTGCTGCAATTAAAGAAAATTCCAGTGATCATATCTGCTAGGATACTGTGCCATTGTATTGAGCTGCTAGTGGGGCAGCCCCTTTTTGTCACACACGCACAATACTCTGTCACGGCCTCTCTAACTCTGCTAACAGGGATAGAACTAGGAAATACCACCATGAAACAAGTTGTTTGCTTTTAATATTAAGAATTAACACTTTAATGGAGCTTTGGCACATAATATATTGACTTAATTTTTGTTAATTTATTCTTTTCTGTCAAGCAGGACCCCAGGGTAGATGCTGTTGAAAAAAAAATCAAGTAACAAAGGTAGTGTTAAAGTATTCCTGTCACACATTCCTAACTCCCTATGGATTCCTGAAAGAACAAGTTACCGAGAACAGTTTTGAAGCCTGGTTGGGAAAGAGTTGTCTGGAGGGTGCTTCTATCACAGAACAGCGATCAGCTTTTTGGATATACCTTGGCCATAAGTCAAAAAGCATAAAACTGCCTGAAAAAAATATCTGCGCCATCAAACTCCAGAAATTTCCTTTTGGATCAGCATCCAAGCCTAGAGTTTTAAACTTAATTGAAAACTACTTGCACAAAGATCAATAGTGCTGCGAACCAAAAGGCTTGCAGTTGTTGTAAAGATGAATAAGCCCACTAGTCATCTTTCATTATGGTTTATCCAGTTACTTTTTAGTATTTATAGGGCACCATAATACAAAAATAAAGGTAACATTCAATTTTATCAAAACCTGAGCTTCAGCTAACCCTACTATTTTCCTAACAAGATAAGCAACATCATTAGACTGGCCTCCCACATCCTGGATCCCTTTACTGCAAACAGTGCTCACACAGCACTTGTGGGAAGTTCAACATCTACTTCTCTATTTACAGTGTGAACATCGGTTCCCCACAGCTCAAGGTTCTTACCTTCTCCCTCCCTAGGCACAGGGTGGGTGAACAGAGATCTCACCTCCCTGAGATCCTGGGCTTCTCTAGCCCTTCCTTCTAGCCTTGCCTATTCCCTACCTCTGTTAGCTGTCCTCAGCTGATGAGCTGAGCCACCCTGTTAATTGGTTAACTATTCACTTTTTAATCAATTCTCTCCCTATTCTGGCACATGTGGGGATGCTTACCCAGTTTCTAGAGCGGTGACAGCCCGTGAATAGCTTAAGGCTGGCTCACCACTGTCAGAGGGAGAAGTTGGATAGAGTCATTTTTACTTTAGAGCTGATGAGGATTGAACACAGGACATCAAAGGTTCATTTCTATAAGCATCTGGACCTAAAGTCTACAGAAAGGTCTCCGGTTTTGTGGCACTCTTATTTAGCAGACTAGAAATTCTATGGCTGCTTCATTTAATTTATTTTCCAAAAGCTGGATTTAAATCAAATACAAAATGAATAATAGAAGAACTACTGATAAATTTAATTTCATACCAATTCAGTTCATTCCTTATGCGAGGGCTGTACCAAGAAGTGGGTGAAGTTGGAAGGCTTGGCAGTTTGGTCTGAGATATCTAGGTGTTTTGATACTAAAGGATGCAGGTGGGATTGTAGGGTGACAGTCATTACTGGATATTTCTGCTAAAAATCACTGACAGTTAAATAATTAGTGTGATTTTAAACTCTAAAACCTAATGCTGAGACTGAGAGTCATAAGTGGCCCAATTCTTTTTAAAGAAAGGTGACTAGTACCCAGAACTCCCATTGGTTTCAGTTACAGATGTAGGTGCAAAGACCCTCTGAAAAACACTAATGGGCATTTAGCATATGCTAAGAGTGCAGGGTCAAGACCTAATTGTTCATGTAGGTACAGCTAAGGGGCAGCATGGTCTAAGTGGATAGGGCACAGAATTGTAAGGAGATTTAGGGCTTGTCTACACTTAAAACACTACAGCAGTGCAATTGTGTCACTGTAATGCTTCAGTGAAGATACTACCTACACCCCTGGGTGGGGTCCTCCTGTCAGCCTAGGTACTCCACCTCCCTGAGAGGCACGTTGACAGGAAAGTTCCCCGTTGACCCAGAATGGTCTACATCAGGAGTTAAGTCCATTTAACTGTTGCTCAGGGGTATGGATTTTTCATGCTCCTGAGCAATGTAGTTATAGTTCCCTAATTTCCTAGTGTAGGTCAGGCCCTAGATTCTATTTTAGACTCTGTCACTGATACAGTGTGTGCTTGGGGCAAGTCACTGCACTTCTGATTTCCAGTTTTCCCCATCAGGAAATTGGAGATATAGGAGTCTCTCTTCTTTAGAAAGCACTTTGATCTCTAGGGATGAAAATTACTATTCAAATGCTAAGTGTTATTCTCTGTTTGAGATGGATCCCTGAATGTAGGAAAATTCTTTTCTCTAGTATAATTAAAGCTCCCAGTTCTTCTTCCCACATTCATCTTAGGAGAAGATAGATTTCAGCATCCAGAATGTTCAGTTCCCTAACACCATCCATTAACTTTTCATTATTTCCATCCATCAGATATGTGGTCTTTGTATATATTCTATAATAATTCATATTGGTTCAGAAAGATGCTGGTAAGATAGCAGGTTTTACATATCAGACCAGCCTAAGCCAAGGAGGAACATATTTGCATAATGGCTTCTACTCAGTTAAACTTAAAGTTTATCCTTCACATAACAATATAAAACTAATTCTGCTCCTGAAATTGTTGCAGTAAACAGGCTTAGTCAGGAGCACTAGCTCAGCATAATGTAAGAGGTCCTGAACATTATTAAGGAAGCATTTATATCTCCAGAGGTCATCCCTCTATTGAAATCCACAATGAATCTCTGCTGTCCCAGATATCTTGAGACAACTCTTATTTGGGTACAGCAACGGCTCATCTTTCTGCTTTTTTCTCTCTCCTGGTCATCACATCGCTGTCCTTGCTCTTACCCGCCGCCCCCCCAAGTTCTATAATTCCCAAACTGACTAATGATATTTTTTAGAAACCCTAAGAGCTGTCATGGGGTACAGCACTCACCACTGGTCTGGCATTTCCTCCTGGTCACTCTGAGCAGGAACTATTAAGCTCAGTCAACATCCCCTTATGCAGCTTGCACACTTATTTCATCTCTCACAGGTCTGCAGCTCTTCTATCAACCCAGGAACCACAGCATCCCCTTTGTGACTCAGCCCTCCAGCCAGGTCACACAGCAGAGTCCCTACTCCCTAGCACTTCTTGGTAATCCTCCCTTCCACTCTCTCAGTGACTGTTACAGGAGCCCTAGCCCACCCTCTCCTCTGGGTTCCAGTCCAGAGACCCTAAACTCAGCACTTCTGGGCTTTCTTCTCTTAGCTCTCACAGCTCTTTCCCTGGACTGTTTCCTACCACACCTACCTCCCCTTCTTGCTCTCCAGGTGTATCCGCTCCAAAACCCTCATTCCAGGGAGCAACTACTACCCGCTTTTCTACAGCCTGCCCCAGCAACCCTTTGCTGGGCAACACTACTAGGCTTTATACTCACCCCCACCTGTTCCTGCCCAGCTGAGCCCACTTCTGATTAGTGGCATGTGCTGCTCCTCCTCCAGGTGCACCCTGTGGAGTTAATTGGCCTGCCTGGCCACATTAACCCCTTTCAGTCCTAGGGTGGGAGAGGGGGCAGTCACCCCATAACAAGGGCTAAATGGAATAGTTTGGCTCCATCTGGATGCCTGTTGTTACTAACAACTCTTTGCATCTGTCAGTTTCAAAGTGCTCCCATTTTTGAACTGAGCTGTAGTGAACCATGGGTACAATCTAGGCCCCACTGATGTCAACGTTCCCATTGACTTCAGTGCTGCCAGGATTTTACCCCATATGATTTTAGGGTTAAATTATGCCTCTGTACTGGGATGTAGAGGAAGTGTAACATCTGAATGAGTCATTGGGCCTGATTCTTCCCTCCTCTGCAACTCATGTCATCTCTGTATCTGTGCAAAGGGAGTGTAGCATGCTACCACTCTTATCTGGTAGAGTTTTACACTCACTTTGCAGAGGTGTAAATGACCACACATGGTGCAGTACAAGGGAGAACCAGACCCAGAGTGCCTATGTAAGATTTAATGGCACTTGAGCTGCTGGAGGAGTGCAGTGAGAGGCTGCACAGGAGACAACATTTAAAAGGTATAGCTCTGTGCTCCCAGTGCAGCACAGGTATTCTTGTGCCCTGGGCAGGGCCATAACCAGGGCAGGGTGAGGAGGGCAACCACCCAGGATGCAAAACCATGGGGGACGGCGGAAAAATGGGGTGGAAACAGAGGTGTCATGTAAAACCCCATGTGACAGGAGTTGAGTTGGTCAGGCCAGCCCCACACGGCAGGACACGCCTCTTCCACCTCAACTCACTTCAACATCCCACCCACCCAGCCTGTCTGGGTTGTAGGAGTGTAACCAAAATATCTTGGGGTGCGGGGGAGACCTGACCCTGCCTGCTCCCTCCCCCACATGTGTCACCTCTGGGTAGAAAAACGATGGGGAAAAACCACAGAGGGCTCAAATATGCTTGATTGCCCTGGGCGCTAAAATGCCTACTTATGGCTCTGGCCCAGGGCACAGGCCAGAGGCCCCAACCTTTTCTCTACCCAGGCCTGGCTGCTTTGAGGGCACTAAAATGCAGAAGGCAAACTGTGTGTGCACTGGAGAAGGCTGGAGGAGGAATCATGAGGGAGTTCCTTGTGCCCTATCCTCCACCCCTGTCTCAGCACACCCACCCCAAAGGGCCAAGCATAATCTGACCCTTAGTATTTGGTTTCCTTTATTTTCTGAGGGTCTATGAAGTGTAATTCAAATAACTTAGGAACTCCAGGAAGTGAGCGTATTGTTCTCCTTGTAAAGTTCTACATGGCCTGGATGCACCAGGAGGGTTTATGGCATTTCCTTAGATCTACACACTGCTCCCCAGTGCAGCTTTGTCCAATGGCCTACTACTATCAGTCCTCATTTCACAAGAGGTTCTGCATATCCAAATACATGTGTGGGCTTTTTAAGCACGTCTTATTTAGAACACCACCGCCAAAGTGGGAAAGTTAGGTAGGTTTGTTTGCAAATGATGCACTACTATGAAATATTCTATAGGAGAGAATGAAATCAACAACCAGTACTGGAAAAAAAGGACCTCAGGGACCATGTCCTGCAAGCCCCGGCTCACATGACTAGGGGCCTGCTCATTCAAGCCCTCAGTTACAGTAGCTCTTTCTGGCCTGTCAATTCTTTTCTTTTTCAAGTTTTGCTTTATTAAAAAAAGTTTCCTTTCCCTCCCTTTGCATGGAAACTTATGTCCTGTTTTATCTTGTCTTTCATCAAACAAGTTAGTGCCTACTGGTGCCTTTTGGGTTGAGCTTTAAATCTGTTTAGTTTTGCAATTGTGGAAAAGGGCTTATTGTAAATCCTCCTTTGAATGAGCTACATTCTCTCCCTTCTGCATGTGCCAGCTCGACATTTAATAATTGGTGAGGCCTGAACGTTGTCAGTATTTGCAGCCTGAAAGGAGAAGTAAGTGCTCCACATGCTGATCCTAGAAAGCGTCCCAAATTATTAATGCCCCTAAACAGAGTAGCCTTTAGTATGAGAACATTGGCATTGCCAAACTGCTCTAGCTCCTCTGGCATTTTGTCTCTGACAGGGGCCTACACCAGCCGTTCTGAAGGCCAGCTTGAGCTGAGCGGTGATGCCCAGAAGAGAGCTGATCCCCAGGTTCTCATCAACTAAAGCCGTGTGCCCACAGGCCATTAGAATTCTTACGGCAGCGGTGCAACAGCACTATGCTGCTTTGCTATTCTGGGAGCAGTATAGCAGTAGCAATAAATTGTAAAACAGTCACATGTTTTATGAAAAAAGCATAAGGGCCAAATTCAGAGCCTTTAGGTTACACTTAGGTAAGTGTAGGTGGGTGTCTTAGGTAGGTGTCTTCCAGACCATTTTCATCACTGGTGTAACTCCATTGTTTGGAAAGCACCTTTCTCCTCTGGCCCATTGGAATGTATCACGAAAAGGAAGTAACAAACCTTTGTGATGGTTGAGCTCAACACCAATATTCCAACAGGAATAGCTTATACATCACAATCACACTTGTGGAGCCTGTTTATCTTTCTGAGGCTGTTTCTCTGACCACACTCATATTTTCACACTATGGGGATAGCCGCCTCCTTTTGGATTTACATTTGCTAATAGCTGGGTGTCATTTAGGCTTGCAAGAGAGCTATTCTTGCTTTGAAGACTATGAATTTCTATACATATGGAACAAGCCACAGCGGTTCTCAAACTGTGGGTAGAGACTCCAAAGTAGGGTGACCAGACAGCAAATGTGAAAAATCAGGACAGGGAGTGGGGGGGTAATAGGAGCCTATATAAGAAAAAGACCCAAAAATCGGGACATTTGGTCACCCTACCCCAAAGTGGGTCGTGACCCCATTTTAATAGGGTCATCAGGGCTGGCATTAGACTTGCTGGGGCCCCGGGCCAAAGCCCAAGGGCATCAGCCCTGGGCAGCGGGGCTTCGGCTTTAGCCCCCCATCTGGGGCGGTAGGGCTCAGGTTTCGGCTTTAGCCGCCCACCTGGGACAGCGTCTCAGCAAAGCTTGGGTGGGCTCGGGCTTCAGTCCCCTCTCCTGGTGTCATGCAGTAATTTTTGTTGTCAGCAGTGGGTCGCGGAGCAATGAAGTTTGAGAACCCCGAGCCAGCAAGAATAGTCATTTTTGGTTTTTTGTTTGTTTGTTTTCAATGGAGAGAGAATGGCACATGGAAAGGTGTGAGGCAGAAAAGCCAATATTCAGAAGCTGGTTTCAATTTTGGTCTTGAACAATTTAAATGATCTAGTAATAAGTAAATTAAAAATGGAGCTAAGCCATTTGGATTGAGGCGTCTGGTAGAGACCATAAAAAGACAGAGGCAAGCAGTAAACATTGGATCCTAATTCAGAGCTGCACTGCCTCAAATATCAGCAGTGTTCTGCTCCAGGATTTTGGTTTGGACCCAACTCCACTACAACTGTGCAATTCTGAGCGCTGAGGGTGGAATTGGATCTGAATATTAAAGTCCGGATCTCTCTTAAAGCTGTGGATTTGAATCTACCACACCAACCCTGAGTTTTGAGATGCTTGAAATTCAGATCTGAATTTTATGGCTTGAGCTCAGCTGTATTTATGGGGCTAAAAAGATTTGAAACCCCCCCCATCCCAAATCCCCAATAACTTGTTATGATTATGAGCATTTCACTGTAGCTTTTAGGGCATCAACTATTTTGGATACAATTACCTATTTAGTATACAACCACAGGATGAAATTCTGGTCCTACTGAAGTCAGTGGGGGTTTTGCATTCTCCTCCAGGATTCTGTATAAGGTATCTTAGCTTCTTGCAAGGATTGAGATCTTTGAAGGTTCAGCTCAAGAAGGCAGCTAAGCAAGTGGACAGAGCTGCTAAGTCTTTTTGAAAACAAGGTCCTCCATGTTTGTGTTGTAGAGAGACAGACAAACCCCAGCAGGAATATGTTAAATACTATTAAAAGCAACTGAAAAAGAGTGAGTAACTTAACTCTTTCAGCCAAAAGGATCTTGGTTGACATTTACCACACACCATCTTCAATCATGTTCTCTTGAAGCCAGTGGCAGTTTTACCATTTGAAGGGAGAATGAACAGGCTAATTAATTTAAGCACAACTTTACCTGTAATTATGCTAATATCCTTGACTGCCTCAGGACAGGTGACTATGATGAAACAGCAACCAAACAACAATTAAGATGAAGAATGAATTAAAAAAAAATTAACTATTGCTCATCCAAATTGTCAAAGATATAGAGTCTGTTTTACCCAATACTGCAGCATAGTACATAGAGTATATGTATACTTTAAACTGTAGTTGTCTCGCCTTATAAGTCTATTTATATTTTATAACATATCCACAAGAAACACAGATTTGATTGAGTTTTCAATTTTCATTTTACATTGCTTGACATGTGAGTGCTTCATTTTCCAATCTGAATGTTGCCTGAAAGCTTTTCATTTTTGCACACTTAGAATGCAGTGTGACCTGTGTGGGTGTCTTTAAAACCAGAGAAAGCTCAATCAATTATCCTTCTACCAAAGTCACGGGACTAACAAGATTTATTAAAACATGCCTATTAGGTGAGTATTATTAACTATGTCTATACTAGGTAGCTCATAAGGTATTTGCTTATGATCACCTCATCATAACAATTCCCTGTGAAGAGAGACACAGCAGAACCTTTCTAAGAAAAAATGCTTGTGAATAAACACCTCCTTTGCATCCCTTCATAAACAAATCAATGCCAACATGACAAAGACATCACAGGTCACTTGTATACAAATAAGGCTGGATTGACAATCAACTACATTTTCTTTTAAGCTTTTTAGTCAGTTTGCAGTACCAAAACAAAACAAAAAAAACCCCAGCAAACTATGTTGGAGTCAAAGCAGGAACAAACCACCCATCCTTAGAAATCATCATGAGGAAGCCACCAGGCAAAGCAAATTGTCATCAACTTCGTGACAGATGTTACTGAGATTGCTTCAATAGAAGCTCTATGAAATGGATCTCTGCAAGGGTATGTGGCAGATACCGGATCAAGAGCTTGCCCTGAGACAACTCATCTGATCGATTGGCTATAGTCATGGGGAAATTCTTTCCTTAACTGTTATAAAAATGACAAGAATTAAAATAGCTGAACTGAAATACAACCCCTGGTAAAATATGATTGAGGCAGAGGACCTCATTGGTAATATGGTGCAATGCTGAGGATGAAGATGTTTTCTCCCAGCTTCTATTTGGATCAGTTTGAACTTGTTACTAATATTAAAATAGCAGTTCAATAAATTAAGGAGATCTGATAATAGGGACACAGTTGAAGTAAGACTTTTATTTAACAAGCATATTCCTTATTTTAGTTACCAATTTAGATGGTTTGAAGCATCAGAATTAAAAAAGAAAATCAAGTTTACTTGTACTTATTTCTTCTGTTTGCTTACTTTTTGCATTGTACTCAGCTTGGATAATAAAAATCAGCCAGTCAAGTTCACCTTCTTGTGTTCATGCACAATGGCGCTGAGCTGAGCTTGCAAAACTACAGAGGAATATTTTAAAAATCCTCTCTTTGAACGGTTTAAAAATCATAAACATTTCTATTCATGTTCAATTTTGAGAAAACACTTTAAAAGTATGAAGCTTATCCTCAACTCCATCACACCTCTATTATATTGATGGAAAAGAGGGATAAAGAAAGTGGCGAATCAGGCTCCAAACTTAAGGTTCTCTTTATTTAGCAGCATCACGTTCACAGTGAATCTGTAATCATTATGCATAGCCGTACACTTCACCATCCTAAAGGGTGTATGGGTGTGTGTGTGACTGCTTTTCAGCTCATGTGACAGAAGGAATGTGTTGTAAAGGAAACTACAATAGAGGCTCGAAACAGTAATAGCCTTCTCAAACCAAACTGAGTTACTATTGCTACGTTACCATCTTTTCCTATGCTGTATATTTATACCTCCCTACTGTCTTTTTCACTCCATGCATCTGATGAAGTGGGTTCTAGCCCACAAAAGCTTATGCCCAAATACATTTGTTAGTCTCTAAGGTGCCACAAGGACTCCTCATTGTTTTTGCTGATACAGACTAACAGGGCTGCTACTCTGAAACATTTCTACATGCTATGGGGCAAAAAAGCTTTAAATTGCCCCATCTAGTGTCAACAACAAATGATACATGAGACCTATTGGTGTGAACGGGCTTCTCAGAGGACGTTCAGAAAGGCTGTTGATCATCTGATATAAACATTAACTGAACATTGGTGTTCTCAGATAAATACAATTGTCTGGTACAAATCTGAGTTCCATAAATTGAGAAGCCAAGGCAGGGGTGGGGGATGGGAATATCTAACCAGAAAACATGCTTAAGCCACTACAAACTGCTTTGCTTGACAATAACTCAGTGGATATGGCAAACTACTAATTGATTCATTATTGAAATTGAAAATAGACTTTTTTAGATGTGTTGATTGGGAGTGGAATATATGAGGAAGCTATATAAGCTGGGTCTGTGGTTCTTCAGCAGGTTTGGATTGGGAGCATGGTAAACTAGACAGAGGAAATAACGGAAGGGAATAGAGGTAGCAATAAATATACTGTACATTCTATTTTATTTTTGCATCAAGGCTCCAAGGCTAATATTGCAATAGCAGAGAAAGTGAGAGCCTGTAGCCCTACCGCAACAACCAGTTTCATAGACAGCAATGAATCTTGTCACATAACACTACTGCAGTGCCTTAAAAATACTGCTCTGCCGCTCTTGTCTGTTGCATGATACTATTTACCATGCAAATCCAATGCAGCCATGAAATATGATGCATTTTGGGAAATGGTATGCTGAGATGTGATGTAAATATGCAGCAAAATAAGTTTGTATAAGCAAAGCCTTGGCATTTTCTTTAAAACAAACAAACAAATGAATAAATAAAGTGCTTTGACATGGATTTTAGCTGTCATTTATTTTTCCATATCCCAATCAAATAATGTTCAGTAAGTATTTGCAGGCATTACTGTGTGTCTTGCCTAGAGAAAGACTGAGAATCTGAATGAGGGAGAAGAAAGCAAACATTGGGAGCCTAATTCTGTTCTCCCTGCAGTGCAAGTCAGGACTAGTGTCTATTTCACATCTCTGCACATTACATGTACTACTGCAAGGCTGAAGCTCATCTGTGCAGGAGACAGAGTATTCTTGGGGACTCCTGCAGGAAGTGGGAACTGGCTCAGAGCTTGCCATCTTCCAGACTAGTGCATGATGCACTTCTTCAACCTGGCCTTTATAAATAAGAGCACTTAGCCACAGAGAAAAAAACCAAAAACAAACCAATGGGACAACAAATAAAAACACAAACCCACCCACAATTTTCCACTTGGGACGAGGAATGGAGAAAAACCACCTGGGACAGATACTAGTCACTTTGCTTAATGCATTGTCCAGGAGGTGTTCAGTAACCATGGTGTGGAAGCAGGGAAAGAAAGAGAGGGTTTAAGTGTAGCCATTTAAGTGTTAGAGACAGAGCAACTGTTGAGCTAAGTTTAGCCTAAGATCGCAAGTCCTGTAGAAGCAGGGCTCATGTCAGAAGCGAGTAAAAAACAGCAAAATAGTCAGTGTAACCTAGCTTTAAAATAACAATATTTTTTTAAAAAGTAAAAAAATACTAAAATAAATAGCAAATAGCCTAAATAAAATGCAAATGTTTTAATTAATGCACGTCACAAAGAGGTATAAATGCTTGTGTAATTTTGTTTGTACTTTGAAGAAACAGAGGCAAAAATGCTCTCTGCCAGCTGTGTTCTTCCCTTGCAATTGCTTAAATAAAGCTGTCTCTAATTTTATTGCTTCCAACCTAAAAGTAAAGTTTGTTTCTTCCACAATGGTGATGGGAGCAATATAAGAACCTGAATAGACTAGAAAAGGAATAATGGAAGCCCAGTTTTCTTCAACCATAACCTTCTTCTCTCATATCTTCTTGGACTAAGTGCTATATTTTAATTCACTCAGTAAAACAGGATATTGCTAGAACTAGTTAAAGCTCAGGGTGGTTTTGCAAAGCATTAGGGGTGGTTCACATCTGGGTCCCATTTTATCTGAATGCCCAATGAGCCTAATTCAGTACTTTTGCCCAGAGTGCTCAGCAAAACGTCAGCTATGCAGTAAGATTAAGTCATTGCCTTTTACATTCACTATAAAAATCCCGATAAAGTACTCTGCTATGTATCCTATGCAGACAGCAACTTGGGAAGTCAGAGGGATGATGCCTGTTGCTGGTGGCCATCTCCCTGGCAAGTGGTCCAGCAGCAGTCTGTTGCGTGGCAGCCAATCTCCAATTGCAGCGTGCCAAAATGTCTCCACAGAGGTCTTGTCCATAAGTTTGTGTGACGTTAGAAGCTAAGTTGTACTGCATACAAATCATCAGTCCACCTCCATGTCAACCTGGCAGTATGGGCCTGCCAACTCACTGTCTATGCTGCATGAGCGTGTATACCCACAAACGACAACCCTGACAGAGCATGGGGGTGAATGGGCAGAGAACACCTGTTTTCATCCTCTTATGGGCATTAGTCTTAAGTCAGTCCTGTGCTATGACTCGTACATGCTAGAAAATATCACCATTCCATAGCGCGCTACCACCTGCACATTAGGGAAGCTGCTATTGTTAGCTGGCTCATCCCATCCCTACAAGAGAGGCATAAGACAGATGTGTATTATATGTGTAGCAGCGGCCAAACCATCTTTTCTGGGCTGGGATAGCCAACACTCACCACCTTACTCAGGTCCAGCCTTTTTTCCCACCTGTACCAGACAAGAGCACTGGCTTCTGTATGAGGGCATGCCTAAGAAGGTACATAATCAGGTTTTGAATTTGGAAGTGAATTTACTCCACATAGCCTTGCTTATTTGACCTGAAAGTTCAAGCGCCTGGTGTCAGAAACTGACATATTGAACTTAGGATGTGCAGAATGACTGATGGAAACTAAGTAGTTAATGAATTTTGTTATTACTTCGTCTGGCTGATTTTCTTCTTTGAGATAGTCTCTTAAATAGGACTTGGTTTCACTAAGATAATCCATTAAATACAAGGCTTGGTTTGGGGAAATCCTTCCAAATTTTGGATTCTTGGCAGTATAGTACTTCCACTGAAAAACAAAATTAGCTGAAGTCCAAGCACTAAGTCTTTTGAAAGAGAAAGCTCTAGGGATTACACTAATGTGTTCACAGTGTTCCTTTCCTTTAAGTAAGACTTAGAAGAAGATCACTGGAAAATATGACAAAGGCTGATGAGGATAATCAAAATCCAGCAAGATCAACTCCCTCAGTCCTTATTTAGGTGTAGCGCCCTCAGAGGTGGCTGGTGTCATGGCATTTAATTGTTAACTCAGGAAAAGTACGTATCACTTTTCATAGCCCCCAAGGGACAAGGTAACATTCTACTTTGCTGCACAACTGTCCACCCTAGAGATGGGTCTGAGCTGCAGAGTTCAGAGCCTGATTGTAACTTCCCTAAGGTCCCCAGCCCTAATCCTCACGGTTTCAATTTTAACAGCTGAATTCAAGGGCCCCACCTCTTGCAGAAGAACCTGCAAAAGAGAGTTCAGAAGCCTTAACTGTAACTAGAAAAGGCCTTAACTGTAAAGCTTACGGAGCCCCTGAAGAGCAGCAGCTATTATACATCAAGATGCGATGGGTCCCATACATTTGTTTTAATTTCTCAGAACCACTTTCATCTCCAGTTCGTAATTCTATTGCAATGTGCTTTGAAGCTGCTTTTGAGTCATTTACAACCAGGTCTTACCTTGCATGCAAAATGGCTTCAATTATTACTTTGCTTTAAAAACAAAACAGAAAAACAAAATCGCAGATTTGCCTACATCCAAAGGCTGAGAGTCAGTCTTTGATCCAGACGTAGTCAATCCACATCATGTTCTGCTCAGTTGGCTTGTTGCTATTTTATGCTCTTCTTTTTGTGGTGTGTTATAATGGCGTTGTATTTTACTTGTGTGTTTAGCTCCCCAAGAACTTCAAACAGGGGTGGTGGATTTGGCTAAGTAATAAAAGAAAGTGGGGAGGGAGGACAAATGATCAGTTAAAGAACACAGTAGTGCACAGAGAAATGTCCCGCTGATGTAATCAGAGAGCTACAAGCTGTTAATAACAGCAACAACAGTATTAGCATAGTCATTCCTCTATCGAACAGAGCCACATCTGGAAAAATTTTAAAGAATAATTGAAATTGGAAAAGAAAAAAAATCATCTAGCCCCCATGCCTGCCAGCATAGAATTGTTCTCTATAGTAGGTTTAGTTTTTTCTTGTTAGAAGAATTTAGAGTCAGATCCTCTGCTATAAAAGAAACTTTGAGCTCCCTTTGTATTCCCTCAGTTCTGAGACAGCTCTGTGTGATGCTATTCCCCTGAGTGCTGCTCTAACTTGTACCAGCTGCCTATGGCCCCAAGGACTCATACCGGCAGCTGGAGATCTTTGGTGGACACACACATGCCAACCAGGCCCATTGTACTGGCATTGCTATGGTAGCTCTATATTATTTGAGGAATCCCCCCTCTCACAGAGAGAGGGGGGAATTTTCCAGGGGACAAATAAACTTTGCATTGGCAGGTTGGCACTAGCACAGCCTGAAGTCTGGCCCTTTATGTTTTCAATAGGTATAAAAAGGCTGTTGTAAAGATAACTGTATGGCAGGTCTTGAATGAAACTGGAATACAGAATGTTATTCTCCAGCACAGACATGACTATACAGCACAAATTCAAAATACTAAGGAGAGAGAGAGTTTGAGAATTCTTGGTTTGTTTTCTTTCCATAGCAACAAGATCATAGATGAGGAAGAAAGTCTCTTTTAGGGAGAGATGCTAAAGAGAGGGGGTAGGATTAAGAGGAATGAGAGGGGTATGTTTATGTAAAGAGGGGGCATTACACAGAGGTGCAGGTGTGATCTGTGCTCACATATGGACTGAATGAAATGAGAGGTTTAAAGACTGACTTGTGTCCTGGCATCAGTGTGCAAATGGGGGAGAGAGCGAATGCAAGGCACCTTCCCCATACAGGGGCTGAACACAATCCCAGTTTGGCATTCAGGCAAGTGTAAGTGTGGAAACAGACTAGCACCAGAGTGGGGCAAAGGAAGGACAGAGAGGTGGCTGGGCTATCACTTGCCTTGAATGGAGTATGTTTTGCAGGGTTGCTTTCTCCCTGCATTCATTGTAGCACAGGCCAGCTCCTCAGAAATATATTTAGGTGCCTAACTCCAGTTGATTTCTATGCAAGTTAGTTTACTAAATACCTTTGAAAATCTGAGCCATAATGTCTCCCAGAGCTCCTGCTGGGGCTGTGTATCTCTGCACCATCTCCAACCCAGGGCAGTGCCTATATCTGGTAAACCACATACAACTGTTTAACACTACTAAGTTATAGCCCATCCTTCCAGCAAGTTGGCACAGCACAATAATAAATCAACATTCTAAAGTGGGATTTGTTCAAATGTGTTAACCAAAGAGTTTCTAAAAATGAGCATAAACTCTAAAAGGCAGAATTAGCCAGAACTTTCAAGTCAACATTAGAAAAAATACTTCTTACAAGGCTGCCAAATCTTCTGTAAGTCTGGGCAGGAACAAACTCAAAGAAATGCAGACACCATATGAAATGTAGACACGATATGGATAAGCACTTGGACTCAAGCTGAATGCTGCCTAATATAAACACCGAGCAGTCTTCTCCCCTGGCAAACTTGACTTCCAAGAGCTTTATTAATCATGACTCAAGACCCAATACATCTTTGAAGGAGCTGAACATAAACTGTTTGCCAGTCAAAAATGTCCTTTATTCCTGAATTGCAACAATGCACATTAATTACCTTCTGATTATGGTCAGACTGTTGAAATTTTTGAATTCGGTTCATATTGCCACACAGAACAAATACAGGCAAGATTCATGCCTTGGATCTAGCTGTTGGTTACACAGAAGGTCAGGCTAGATGACCTAATGGTCTCTTCGGGCCTAGTTTCTATTTCAGCCATGTTTACTGACAGGTATCATCTCACTGGGCTTGATTTTGCATCTCACCTAGAGATCCCATGAGTGTTTTGTGTGTGTAACTGTTTACCTTTCTGTTAATCTAAAGGCCTAGTTTCTCTCCTTGGTGGGTAGTTTGTCCCCCAGCTAGACCATTAAACATCATCCTTTTGGGGTAACAGAGTCCCAAAAGGGACTCTTCTAATCTCTTTCCCTGGGTCACAACACTTCCTCAAGCATCTGTCAATCTTTTCCATTGTACAACTCAAGTACCCCATACTGGTCATCCAGAGAGAAAGCCTTGGCCCCTCAAAAATGAAGCAGGGGCAGGTCTGACCACTAGCTTGTCCCACTGAGAATATTTCCTTTGTTCTGCTACAAACATCCACTTCTTGGGCTAACTTAGCCTGTGAAATTAGCCTGGCTGTCTTCTGAAGCCTCTTCCCAGGCCTTTTGACAGAAGAGAGACAGAGTGTCTTTTCCTTTCCTAGTCTCTCTCTTGCTGCTGAGCCCAGCTCCTGCCCCTCTCTCGCCTACACTGAGGAAGAGAGCTCTTTATATCCCCAGCCTCTTCCCCAGTATGCTTTGCTGCAAGGCCTAAAACTCACTGGTGTCCCTTGGAGCCACAATGCCAAGAATGCTTCGCTGCAGAAACAGGGTAACACTTGGACCTGAGGCCAGCCTCATGCAGTGTGCAACAGGAAAACAGGCTCAGGTCCAGTATTTGTTTTTGGTGTGGATTATATATTGTGTATTTGCAGAGACAGAGAAGAGAGGCTTTTAATACAGATACAAAGTTTTATTGTAAGATTAACATTATCTGGACACTTAATGACAGTTTCTGCACACTGATATTGCATAATCACTTATATTAATCTTCCACACTCACATTTCTCAGCTCTTTCAAACTGCCCTATAAAGAATGTGCGACGAAACACCTATTTTACATTTACATGAAAACTCGAGCATAGATTCTTCTTTCCATTGGGAATCCTCAGCAGTCAGGAAGCTGAAGTGGGTATAATATTTTATATAAACTCTAGAATTGCGCATTTTAGATGGCCTCACCTTTTGAAAGTACAGACATCATGATGCTTTTGCTCAGCCAAACTCCCCCGAGTCACTCAGATGATCCAGCACAAAGAATGCATGAGCTTCCGTGGGTGAATTCGATGAAGTGGGTATTCACCCATGAAAGTTCATGCTCCAATATGTCTGTTAGTCTATAAGGTGACACAGGACTCTCTGTTACTTTTACAGATCCAGACTAATACGGCTACCCCTCTGATACTTATCTAAGCATAAAGGTTCAGCTGCAGTCTGTAGCACACTGGTTGTGGACTTGGTGCCCAGCTTTCACAGTGCTTCATAGAAAAGTTTTCCTTTGAGTCTCTTAGATACAGGGTGAGACCCATCAAAGAGAAAACAAGAAGCTGATAATGCCTACCACTGGAAGAGCACTTTTCATTTTCAAAGTACTGCACAAACATTAACTAATTAATCTGCACAACAGCCCTGTGAGTGGTAGGTAGGTGTTATTGTTGCCACTTTGCAGAGCAGCAAAACTAGAAAGAGGAGCTAAGTGACTTGCTTGAACGCATAGTGGAAAGGACTAGGATTAGAATGCTTGGTTCTCAATCCTGTGTTTAGACCACTAATGAGACTCCTATGTCTCATTTTCATATTTCAGCAAATAAATGGAACTTGAATCAACAGATTGAGATTGATCAAATTATTATAAATTTCCAAAGGTTTATATATCTAGAAAAGCAGACCACATGGAGATAGCAGCACTATTTAGATACTTACATAAGTGCTTTATAAATTGAGATATTTTGTAATTATCACTGGAAGGAATCATTAAATTTCCAGAGTTGATAAATAATGAATAGGAATTCCATGCATTACTCAAAATTTGAGAAACAAGGCCTATCACTGTTGTTACTCCCTTGACAAATGCAGCCTGTAGTAAATGCCTTTTGAGTCCTCACTGTATATTGCAGATTAAATCTGAAAAAATATTCTTACAGCAGATATAACAAAGTGACTACCCAAGGAACAGTAAAAACAAACAAACCCTATAATATTTGTTTGTAATTCGTTTGCATTTTAAGGCCCATGTGCAGTAATTTACAGTGTTTTAAAAAAATCTAATGTAAAATGTAATTGGTAAAATCGCCCCCTTCATGGAAACAAACAAAACCAAAACCACTTTGATATTATCTCCAAGTGCCCCATCCTGCAAACATTTACTACCAGGTGAAGTGCTTCCTACTATGAGTAGCCCCATAGAAGTCAATGGACGTACTTGTGGTAATGATAATTTTGCATACTAGTGTTTGAAAGATCAGGCCCCAAGTTTGCAATCTACTACATATGATTTCAGAAGACTATTTATTGAGCATATAAGAAAATATATTAACATATTCCTTCCTGTATGGGAAGAAAACATTTCTATATACAAGAAAGACATCATTATTAGTCACACACCACCAGATTTTTACAATATTTGTATCATTTCTGAAAGTTTCTCTGCTTTAATGTGTAGAAATAATAAATATGTACGGTACACCAGTTATGTAGCCATTAAGAAAACACAAGAGTCTTTCCAGCAGAAAACACGAGGCATTTAAAGTATGGAAAGTAAGAGCTAATCATAGAACAATTAACACAAATGTTCTGCCTGTCTATAGGAAGCTGCAGCTGATCGACATGTCCCCTGTGGAACTATAACTTCATAGGGCAGTTCCTTTATAATGTGGCAAAAGAGGCAGCTTCACATCTGAAATGACAATAAAAATCTCAAGATTATCATCCCTATTCAGATTAGTCAGTATCAACTATTGGCATACAAACAAGGTTGTTATTATTGTGCCAAAATCAGAAGAAAACTATTGGAATTATAGATGGAATGTTTATTCTCAATTGCTTACATCTGTAGGAATTCACATGATTTGTTCTCCCAGGGCAATATTTGATCAAAGGCCTCACCTGAGAACAAGGACTTGCCTCAGTTTATAAAATATTAATTGATTTCAACGGAGCAGTAATTTCTCACCAAATCTGTCTGGTCCCTGAATGTGCAAATTCATGAAAGAAAACTTGCTCCTTTAAATCATTTGCCTACATCAGGGGCACAGTGGTGAAGTCTAACCGAGCACCAAGCAGAACCCCAGCCTATAAGAGCACAGGGACCAAATTCCCCACTATGCCCATAAAAAGACTGACCCTGTGAATTTACTATTATTCTCCAAAAGGCCTTAGAATGAAGGACAGGGGCAAGTTTGGCCATTTGTACAATAAGACTCCCCTCCTCCCTCAAAATGACCAGTAAAAACATTGAGTGGATGCATTGTTTAGGAGCTGCTCCTGCTGCACTCATGGAAGCCAATGGGAGTTTTGCCACTTCCTTCAGTGCAAGCAGGACAGAGCCGTCTGTACATTTCTCATGTTGTTTCTTACCCATACTCACTCTGGGACCTATCCTCTGCTGTACTGAGCACCATGCACATTGGCTTCAAAAGGAGTTGAGAACCCTCTCTCCTCCCATGAGGAACTTTGCAGAACCATGGGTTCTTCCCCAGAAATGGTGCCTCATTAATATATTCTTCATCAGTAGGTACTGTAATTTAAATGCTTTCTTTTTTTATCTACTAGAGATAGAAACTGCTTCTTAGGTAAGAAAAGGGTTTATGCATTTTGATCTGAACACTTTTTATCTAAATGTACATAGTCTTTCTAATTCTATTTAAAGGTTCATTTTGTCTGATTCTGTCTGCTTGCTATCCATATCTTCATGCAGGCCTTGGTGCCTTTGCTTTGGCACGTATTGCTTGGTAGTCTATGCATCCTATATTCCCCAGAATTGTATATTGCCCATTTGGGAAGTATATTTTTAAATTTTATTTGACTTTAGCTCTCTGTGCTTATACTGCTAATTCCCATCTATCCTAATGTTGTGCAGCATGCTGCTCGTTGATTGGCTGCCTGCCTGAGCCCCGGAATGGCTGCGTTTCAGTGCTGTTGATTGTTTGAGTCCTATTCCTGCAATCAGATCCATGCGGTTAGACCGCTGAGCATACTTGGAGCACCAGTGAAACACTCATGTGGATCAGCTTGCAGGATTATGGTCCTGCTATATAAAGCTCAGTGCAGTAGAAAGTGTTGTATGAATATAAATGCGTTTGCATTATATGCATGAATTATAGAAAGAAAATGCAACTTTTTTGCATGGTAAGAGTGCTCAAGCTCTCTGTACACTACAAAAGCCACTTCAATGCCTCTGAAAATATTAATATTACTTTTAACTTAGCAGCTTCATTCATTCACAACAACCAGGTTTCTTTTCAGAGC
The DNA here is from genome assembly GCF_016161935.1 of Mauremys reevesii. Classification (NCBI taxonomy): domain Eukaryota; kingdom Metazoa; phylum Chordata; order Testudines; family Geoemydidae; genus Mauremys; species Mauremys reevesii. The sequence goes on along the minus strand of NC_052627.1, from coordinate 35,302,025 downwards.
TACAGAACTGCTGCTCATTACTGCTTCCAGTGGAAGCTGTTACGACTTCTAGTTAAGGTAGCAGAGTCTTAAATAGCAAATAGCTGTGTACACTCAGGCCCTTATCTTCCCTGTCGCACTTCAAAAGGCCAGTCTGCATTCTGCAGAGAAGTATAAAGAGATATTAAAAACCAACAACCAATCAGTTCATTACAATTGTGCACTTGTGGCAGAGGCCCTTTGGGAAAGATCAGACAAACAATGGGAAAGTGTGGCAGCAGCCATCTTGGGAGAGGTGCAACAAACAAGGATGTAAGATAAGAAGATCTAGGTGTCTTGAAAGGAAAGAAATTCCCCAGTACAAAGATCTGTCTGCCCTAAAACAAAGACCTGGCCACAAAAGAAAGTAACTCCCCCTCCAGTAAACAAACTATGGATGTGGGTGGAGAAGCCTCAGTCACTAAGGCTGACTTGAAAGACCCACTGTTTAGAAATCAGAAAGATGAATAAAGGAGATGAGGGAAGAGTTCCAAGTCTGCTAAAGATATTTAAAAAAATGAAATTATAATAGACACCGACAACAGATATAATTTAAATTAAGGACTCCTTCAAAAGTAAACTCCCAATCAAGGGCAAGCTTCTTTTTCTGATCCTTTTTTTAGGGATTTCAGAAGGTTTAGGGAAGAGGATATTATTCTAGGGGTATTTTAACAAAGCATTTAATCCCAATGAAATGTACACAGAGGGCATGTGGAGCAGCAAGTGCAAATTTGTTGCATCATTGATAAAATAAGGACCTGGGTGTATGTCTGGTGGGAAAAGAAACTGGATGTCTTCTACTCATGGATTCTAGGATTTATATGATTTAAATGTTCTAGGATGTTGGCTAATCTGGTCAAAAATTCTAACCCAGAAATTATAACTTGGTCTGATCATGCTCCCTGCATACACTAATTTAAAAGATTGGGACTTAGTGGAAAAACAAAGGGCCTGACAGTACAATAGAACTTTGTTGTATGACCCCCTTAAAATGTTCAGCAATATATGGAAAAAAATTATAAAGAAAGGATCAATAAGTGTTTTGGGGCAGTAATGAGAGGGATACTAACAAATATAGCATCATACCTCAAAAAGATGAGAGCTCTTGAAGAAGAGAGATTGGTTAAAGAACTTCCTGTTTGGAAAGTAAACATAACTCTACAGGATCTAAAAAAGAGTGTATAAGAAAATAAATGAGATAAGAGGGAAGATTAATCTGTCACAAAGACGAAAAGCTGAGCAAACACATATATTAAACAAAAATATTATGAAAAGGGCAATAAAGCTGATAGGGTTTTATCCAGAAATTTAACAAAGAAACAGAATAAATCATCCTGATTAGAAATAAAAAGGGAGATTAGTAACTGGCATCAAACAGATCTCAGAAATGTTTGCTAACCTTTTCCATACTTGGTACACTTCAGAACATCCAAATCCTGAACTTATAAGTAGATATTTGAGAAGCATGAAAATGCCTCAGCTCTCAGAGGATGATGGGGCAGCTCTTGATAGGCAAATTGCTGCAGAGGAAGTTGAAGTTGTAATTAAGAATTTAAAATCCAATAAAGCTGCAGGTCCCAATGGGTTTTCTGGGGAGTATTATAGAGTTCTAATGCAATTGTTGGTCCTTATTTTAACTGAACTGTTTAATAGTTTAATAATATTGCAGGGGAATGACATTCCAGAGTCACTGAAAAAGAGGCAAATACTGTGGTCATTCCTAAAGAAGGAAAAGACCTTACCAAGTGCACATCATACAGACCTATTTCTTTAATTAAAATGGATACTAAAATTTATGCCAAGGTGCTAGCAAACAGATTGGGTGTTATCTTGTACAAATATATGCACCCTGACCAATGTTGGCTTGTTGTTGACAGGCATCTGTCTGACAATAGCAGAAGAACTCTGAATTTGATCTATAATGTGCATTTGAGCAATTCTTTCCATGAACTGCTTTTTTGGACACTGAGAAAGCCTTTGACTGGCTGGAGTACCTCAGATGGATTTTGGTAAAGTTTCATTTTGGAAATCAGTTTTATAGGGGCATATTGACCCTACGTACTCATCCTCGCACAACTGCTTTGGTTAATGGTCATCGATCCCTTCCTTTTAATTTGTCTAGAAGTATGAAACAGGGTTGCCAGTTATCTCCCATGTTGTTTGCTTTGGCAATGGAGCCATTTGCATTAAATGTTTAGAAGCAGCTCCTTGCTTTTTATAGCATCAAAACGCCTTCTTGGATTAGAACACAAAATAGGTTTGTATTCTGACAACATCTTATTATATTTGCAGGATCCAGAAGCCTAGATAGAAATTACAGAACAATTGACTTTGGAATTTGGATAGCTATCGGGCTTCAAAATAAACCATGATAAATCTGAAATTTTAGGAAATATTCCCAAAAGGATCAAAATAAATTTAAATGGGTAAAGGAATCCTAAATATTTTAAAGAATAAATATTGTGGAGAAACAATTGTAGAGCACACTACCAGTTTGGGGTGTCTGCCCTGTTTTTGACAGTCTGCCCTGGGGTGAGCACTCATGGTCATTGAGCCATTCTAGACAGCATGACAATGCGCTATTAAAATTTGTATGGAAACATAAAAAACAAAAGGTGAGTTTTAAGCTTCTACAGCCTACAATGTGGGATGAACTTGCTTTCCCTAATTTGGCTTCTTATTATGCATCACCATTAAAAGACGTGATTCAAGTTAACAATAGACCATCCAAATATTGGGTATAACTCAAACAAAACAGAAGCCCAAATAAAGGTATTCCTAGTAATTGTTGGGTTAAAAAGAAATGTAGGTCACCAAAAAAAATAAAATAAATAAAAGCACCCATTCAACCAGCTTTGCATCCTTAGCAGCTTTGGAGAAATTTAGTCAACTCCTGTTGCTTAGGCCCTCTCTTTTATCTACTTTCATTAATGATCAGGAATGTACCCCTAGGAAGTAAAGTGACTATTCAGTGTGGGTATGAGCTGAGATTACTCAATTCTCACAACTGTTCCTGGGGCCTGATTTGAAATCATACAAATATGAAAATCCCGTATTTTCAATATTTACAACTCAAATGTTTTATTGTGAAAACTGGACACAAGGCAGCTCTATCTAGACCCTGAACCACATTTGAAGAGTTGGCCCAGGAGCAAATAAAGTAAATAAATACAAGATTTAATTTCTAAGATGTATACAATTTTGACTGGAAAAAAATGTTGATAAGAAAACAACCCAGATGAAAAGATGGGAGAGGAATTTGGACAAAGAAACTGATCTGGATGACTGGGTGTCCATATAGGAAAGGGGTTATATGTCTCCAATGTGTGTAGCTCATAAAGAAAATGTTTATAAATTACTATATAGATGGCATTTGACCCCATTATATTTTTGCTAATAGAGAGGTGCTCTGTTGGTGGGGTTGTGGTGAAAGAGTAAACATACTTGCACATCTGGTGGCTATGTCCAGGAACTGGAGAGTTTGGGGAGGAAATTAAGAGATCCACTGACTGCTGACTTAGTGCTCTAGTAAAGGATTTAAACAGCATGACAAATACATTTATTTTTTCTTGTAAGCAGCTAAACTTTGTTTTGCGCATTAGTAGTAAAAGGTGACTCCTCATCCTATGGAATTGTGGTATAGTAAAATATGGACTGTCCTTTTCATGGAAAAGCTTTCACACCAAGTTTATACACAAGAGAAATGCCAAAAAGAGGATAGATTTTTTGAAATGTAGGTAGCCTTTGTAGTGTACCCAGAGTAGGAGATCTCCCTAATCAGCCAGCCAGAATCTTTAGCAAGGTTCTTTGAATATTAACTGGATCCTGAGTAACAAGTAATGTATGGAGTAGCACATTAATATTTTATTATAACTTTGCCTTAATAAAAAGTAAATAAAATATAATATAATAAATAATTATAAAAATGACAAGTGGTTACTGTGAAAAGAGAGGCAAGGGTGCAACCACAGGGGGGAAAGATGAAAAAAGACATGACTGCCTGAAAAGACTTTATATTTGGAGAACAACACAGAGACCTTGATGGGTTTCAAGTTTTGACCTGGATGGATTCTCTAGAGACCCCTGCTTTCCTATATTCAAAAATGTGGGACAACATTTTCAAATTTAGGGTGACTGAAATCAAGCACCTTAATCCACATTGAAGCACCTAAATAAAAATGGCCTAATATGTAGAGGTCTGAAGTGTACACAACTTCCTGTGAAGCCAGTTGGGACTGAGGGCTTAGCACTCCTGTAAATCTGGCTGCTTTTATTTAGTCACTTAACTTCATATGTTTAGTTTGGGCTCACATACAAAAATGTAAAGCTCCACCCAATAGGAAATAATAGTCAACAGTCAAAGCAAAGAAATGCACACATTAGGCCCCATCCTGCAAGGTGCAGGGTACCTCCATTTTCATTGGCTTCAATAGGTATTGAGAAAATAGCACCTCTTAGAATTATTTCAGCACAATGCAGGATTGACTCTTATTTTAGTAGAATGCTACCGCATGATATCAGCTGTAGCCCATATAGAAATCTTAACTTTTTGAGTACGAGTGGCAAAATATCAGGCCAGAGCAATGGAGCAAAATTCTAATATTGCTTTTACAACATGGGGAAAACCCCCCAGCTAATTTGTGATTCTAGTTCATGAAAGTTTAAGCAAAATGGCCTTAAGGTTCTTACTGACAGAAGTCATTAGTTTTTTCTGCTTACGATTCCTTGCTTTTTGTTTTAGCTTAACTGAACCATGCTAATGATAACAGATATTAATGAAAGTTACAGAAAACAGAATGAAAGAGTAAACATACATATTTATTGCCCAGGTGTGAGGAGGATTCATCATGTTGGTGAGTTCTATTCTTTCCCTGAGAGGAGTGTTCACCTAATGTAGAGAAGGTACATTTTGATTAATTAGGCATAGAAACATAATTAGAAACAAGTGCAGCAAGAATATATCACAGACAGCTTTGCAAAATTAGCCCAGTTTCCCTGTCAGAATTACATTACATGCAACATTCTCCATTCCACTCCACACAGTGGATCTTGACTTGGCTATTCTGTATTCTCTGTAGCTTCAATTTAGAAAAACAGGGATGGACTTAAGTATTCACTTAAGGCTTTCCTGAATTGTGGCCTAAGTGCTCATAAGTTCCATATATATCTGTTTTTCCAGAACACCCTATTCTCACTAATATGTGTATGAGAGGAGACTAATTTAAGAGGTCTATATAGTTAAATTACAATGAAGTTTGAAACATCCTTGTAAAAATGTATCATATTTATCATGATTACATATTGCATAAACATGAGTCAATACAAATCAGAGGTGCAACGAATCCAGTATGTTCTATTCAACTGAAAACTAAATTGTAGCTATTTGAAATGAATAACTAATAGTTCAAGTGACCTTATGTGGGCAGCGATATATGCCGTACAATACAGTGCAATCTTCAGAGTTGAGCAGAGAGAGACCTTGATATCAACTGGGATTCTATTAGAACTGGTTGAAAAATCCAAAAGTAATTTTACAATAAAAATTGAATTTGTTTTGATTTCAAAGTGTTTAAAATGGAACCTTGTTTTGTTTTGTTTATTTGGATTTGTAAAAAAAGTTCATAATGTCTATCAAAAACATCAAAAAAGTTATTGAAATGCTTATCAACAAATGTTTGCTTACCAGCCCCCGACCCCAGTTTTTACTAAACAAAAAATATCAGGAACCAGTTCAATAGCTTTTTACTATACAGTTGTGGGGGGGGGGGGGAGAGGAAATAGAATAAAAGGTCCAGAGTTTTTTGGTGAAAAATGGAGCAGTTCAACAATATCAAAATATTTTGCGACAATTTTTGTTTTCAGACAACTGCCAAAAATGTCAGCCAACTCTAGATGCAATAGTTTTGTCCCAGCCAACTCCACAGATTTTTAAGGACCCTCCCTGACATCTTTATGGGTGATAACAGTCCCCCTCCACACACAAACACTTGTTTTTTCTTTACCTGCATGTATTAACCTTGCTCTACTTTTGGTCATCTGTACATTATTAAGATAAGGGGTGGAAAGGAAGACAACAAATAGAACTGGTTGAAAAATAATGGGGAAGGGGAGGAATTCCACAAAAAAAAATTGCCAAGATTTCTTTTGTAGAATTTCAAATTTTTCAAGATTTTCTGATCAGCTCTTCTGCCAAAGGTACCCCATCCCTGTTACCCACCATGAAGACTTTACAAAAGAATCACAATGCCCCCCACTGAAACTGGACAGTTCCAAAGCCTTGATCCAAAGTTGTTGATGCCAGTGTAAACGTTCCCCTTGATGTGAATGCTCTTTGGCTCGGGATCTAAAATGGTGTGTTTCTTAGAACTAGCAATAATTGTTTCAGAAAGCTGAGTATCCAGACTCATCCCTGCCAGTAGTAGTGAATTTGCTTTCTTTAAGGTCCAGGGAACACAGGACAACATTAGTCTCTCCCTAGATGGCAGAGACATTTAGTCCAGGCACCCTGCCTAACACATGATCTATCCAGTGTGATGTATGTGACACCCATAGAAGGACTGATCCACTCAAAAATTGCTAGGTGTCAATGTCCTCTTTGCAAGATCAATGAGCAGCCACTGAGAATTTGATCTGACAGTGCAATGCCTCTATGGTTTTTTTAATTGGTTGTCTGTGTTAACATATCACCTGGTGGGGAGTTTTGTGGGTAGAATTCTAGAATAAACCATAACAATGCCTGCTCCATCTTTGCTCACATATTTGGATTACACATCCTTGGTAAACACAGTATTAGAGTCTATATCTATTACTCCAAACCAACAATTTAGTGAGAAGGACAGAATAGAATAGAATTTCAGAATAGAAAAGGGAACACAGGAAGTCTCTGAACAAAAGAAACTAAGGCAATAAAGGACTGTTTCAGAAATAAGATCAGATTATGCCTAAAAGAAGCTATAGAAAATTTTAGCATATACGTGGTGCACCTGGACAAGCCTACAAATGGGATATTGGAAAGCAGGAAAGGGCGCAGTATTACAATTGTTGGATCCAAGATGTTTGCTCTGCTGAATATCTTGAGGCACCAGGGGAAAAAAAAACAGAAGAAACTAATTTGAATGTTCTTATTTAAGTGTGAAGAGATTTTTATTAATCCAAAAAAAGTCTTAACTGAAAGATATTGTTCCCAAGACAGTAAAAAAATAAGTTTTGACCCACGTATTTTATAGCAAGTCGATAGGTTTGGTTTCCATGTGCATGTTAGAACAGCTGAGATTTCAATTTACTTGCAGAATTTTTTAGCACTAAACTGTGCAGCATGTTGCTAACTGTGGCTTACGGGGGAAAAGGTGTCTTGGTCAAAATCTCTAAATATAGTGAATCATTTTGAAAGTACTGGACACAGAATGCAAACATATTGCTGTTCTCAAGCAGTCTAGATAGATTATATGGGCACCTTGGGGGACTGTTGTTCAGAGAAAGGACATGATACAGGAATCACCAGAAACACCAAAATAGCCTTCAAAATCAGTGAGAAACTGGCTTTTGTTTCCTTTAGCTGATTCAAGATTGTCAAGTGAAAGCTAAGCAGCATATTTGAGAAATTCCACCATTGGCGTAGGAGATGGAACATACTGAAGGACTATATAAAAGAGTGTGAGGTCATCGGTGACAACTGACACAGAGCTGCCTCTTACTGTATGTTTGTACAGCACCTAGCACAATGGGACCCCACTCTCAATTGGAACATATACGTAATAGTGTAATACTACTAATGAATTTTCCCGGTGCCAGTTAATTACTGTGGAAAATTCATTTCATGATTGTCTACTCTGTTAAAATCACTGATGGAATTGTTATAAAAAGGAGAAAATGTGGGAATTAGGAGGTATTGACAGAAAAAAATTGATGTAGTTAAATATGTGTTGTCAGCTGCACAGGTGTAAGTGCAATGGGACCCCACTTTACCTGTGATCTTGACTTATGACACCTCTCCAGTTGGAGTAGGAATTATCTCATATAGATTGGCAGAGGGCAATGAGAAGCCAACTGCACATAAATCATGCACAGCTACAAAAACTGAAAGAAATGATGCACAGATTAAGAAAGAGGTCTGAGGTACAGGATTAGGATAATGGAATTACACAGATACTAGCCTGGAAATTTTATTTGACAACTAACTGTAAAGCCTTACTGAAATCTTAAGATTTTATTGCTATTACTTGCATCCTCCCTCTCTCTCATTCCCTTGTATTAGTTAAAAGAACAGGAGTACTTGTGGCACCTTAGAGACTCAGGGTATGGCTACACTTGCAGCTGTACAGCGCTGGGAGTTAAACCTGTCTTCATACAGCTGAGCAGGGAAAGCTCTGCAGTCTGTCCACACTGACAGCTACCAACGCACTGTCGTGGCTTCATTTGCAGCATCTGTAGTGGCATTGGGAGCGGTGCATTATGGGCAGCTATCCCAGCATTCAAGTGGCTGCAACGTGCTTTTCAAAAGGGTGGGGTGGGGTGGAGTGTGACAGGGAGCGTGGGGGAGAGAGAGTGAGTGGATTTTTGGAGCCGACACTGTGTCAGCGCCCTGCCTTGCAAGTTCCAACCCCCTCCCCTACTCCTCTCTCACTCACTGAAAGCAAACAGCAACTGTTTTTTCCCCTCACAGACCAGATAAGCAGCCGCGCCGAAACAGACCCCCCCCAATCCTGCCCGCTGCGCTGCTTCTCTCCTCAAGCCCCCTCCCTCCCCATCTCTTCAAGCAAACACTAGCATTGGGTGTTCCAAAGGGAGCCCCCCCTGCCTCTGCCCATTCACAGCAAATATTAGCTGTGTTTGTTTTTTTGATAACCAGCTCCGGAGCCCCGAGTTCACAACAAAACAAACAGAGGCATCACAACAAAACAAAGAGAGTTATCTTCACTTAAAAGGATTATGGGAAGCTTCCAGAGGTCAGTCACAGCGTAGTAAGATTATTCCCTGTTTACACTGGCACCCCAGCGCTGCAGCAGCAGCGCTATACTCTTTATTCCTCTCGGGGAGGTGGAGTACATGCTGCGCTGTAGCCACGGAGATACAGCGCTGTATGTGCCTTGCCAGTGTGGACGGGGAGTGAGTTACAGCGCTATAAAGCCACCAACAGCGCTGTAACTCTCAAGTGTAGCCAAGGCCTAACAAATTTATTTGAGCATAAGCTTTCCTGGGCTACAGCCAACTTCATCAGATGAATGCAGTGGAAAATACAGTAGGAAGATATATATATATACACACACAGAGAACATGAAACAATGGGTGTTACCATCAGGGGCTGCTCTAGGGATTTTGCTGCCCCAAGCTCGGCAGGCAGGCTGCCTTCTGCGGCTTGCCTCTGGAGGGTCCGCTGGTCCCACGGCTTCGGCGGACCTCCTGCTGCAGGCAAACCGCCGAAAGCACCCTGCCTGCCACCCTCGCGGCGACCGGCAGAGCACCCCCTGCGGCTTGCTGCCCCAAGCACGCGCTTGGCATGCTGGGGCCTGGAGCCGCCCCGGTTACCAAACACACTCTAACGAGAGCGATCAGTTAAGGTGAGCTATTACCAGCAGGAGAGAAAAAAACTTTTTGTAGTGGTAATCAAAATGGTCCATTTGCAGCAGTTGACAAGAAGGTGTGAGGAACAGTGCGCTTCTGGGGTGGGGGGAAATAAACATGGGGAAATAGTTTTACTTTGTGTAATGACCCATCCACTTTCAGTCTTTATTCAAGCCTAATTTAATGGTGTCCAGTTTGCAAATTAATTCCAATTCAGCATTTTGATTACCACTACAAAAAAACTAGGATATCTTTACAAGGAGCTACTGTAATTCAGCATTGGTCTTTGATATGGTCAGCATGTTATTATGGCACTTATTAAAAATTGTTTTTTGCAGCCTAGTAATTCAGATACTCTTATCAAAGTCATCAAGCGAAATTCAGGCACCAGACTATAATCTGATATGCAGTTTCCTTCCTTCTGCAGCCAGTTGTCATCCTTAATCAGAATGGGGATGGAGGAGATAAAGAGCAGAACTTGGTTGTCATGTGAAGGTAGATACAGTTCTTGATTCAATAATGTATTTACTTGAAATAAATGGGAAATGTAGATCAGATGCTAGCTAATTGCAAAAAAGATTCCGCAGAGTCCAAAGTGACAGTGTCAGGTTGACATCTTTTCAGTAATAGCACAGCTGAAAACTTAAGTGTTGTTACTGAATAAAACCATTAACCTGCAGCAAGCCAGGAGTCTCCAGTTATTACACCTAATGTACTAAAAAGTACACAGTACTAAATAAATTGATGATATGAAGGGGAAAATATTGTATTTAGTGAAGCAGTTTTTATTTGTCGAATGAAACTTTCACTTGGGTGGGGAACATATGGCATACGTAACACCCACAAACATGTTAATTAGTTCTTGTAAGTTGCTGCCATACACAGAGTGTCCTGACAGATCAGCTCATGAACATTTATTCTGACACTGTTATGCTTCTGACTTGTGTGTCATTGGTTGAGTGTATTGCGACTCTTTGCTCTACAGGGGAATTTTGGGTTATGGAATTAAGTTAAACCTTATTGAATTAAGTATTTTAGGAGTCCACTGTATTAAAAAGGCAAACTTACATGTACTATTGTGGTATTGTACAGAATTTCTTGAGGAGGAAGACAGGATTAATGTAATCTCTGGGAAGCGTTAGGAACTTCAAAGGAATTTTTGGGACACTATATGTGATGTGTATTTCCTAGGGAACACTTGCAGGGAAGTGAATGCAAATGACCCACGGAGGATTGCAGTTTTTTTTCATGCTTGTCCTTGAGCAGAAAGCCATTGTCAGGCTGATGAGCTATTCACGCTCTTTTCAAAGCAAACTGGCTAAATGAAAAGAACGAGGAGTACTTATGGCACCTTAGAGACTAACAAATTTATTTGAGCACAAGTTTTCATGGGCTAAAATCCACTTCATCGGATGCATGCAGTGGAAAATACAGTAGGAAGCTATATATACACAGAGAACATAAAAAAAATGATTATCACTACAAAAGTTTTTCTCCTGCTGATAATAGCCCATCTTAATTAATTACTCTTGTTATAGTTGGTATGGCAACACCCATTTTTTTCATATTCTCTGTGTATATATATCTTTCTACTGTATTTTCCACTGCATGCATCCGATGAAGTGGTTTTAGCCCACGAAAGCTTATGCTCAAATAAATGTGTTAGTCTCTAAGATGCCACAAGTATTCCTGTTCTTTTTGCTGATACAGACTAACACGGCTACTACTCTGAAATCTGGCTAAATGAGTGACTCACAGGAGGCATGAAGGTTCTTGTTCTGAGCAAAGGGTGTTATGAACTTGAACCCTGTGTGGGGTTTGAAGCACTGCTCACCTGCCAAAGCTCATGCTGGTGTTGGGGTAATCTTTGGTAAGCTCATTAGCCTGCATGCAGGTTCTTTGATTGTTTTTAATGTTTTATGTGCAATGCTTTATATCTTACAATAAATATGCTTGCTTAGAAGGAACTGTGTGGTAATTTATAACTGTTGGTAATTACTCTGTTATCAGTCTCTGAAGAGCAGGCACAAGAAGCCTGCTTTGGCAGTCTGTCTTTTGCTGAGGATTCCACAGCATAGTCAGGGAATCATGCCATCTGGAAATACCCTTGTCAGAAGTGAGAGAACTGTGTGTCTCCACCCCAGATAGACAGTGTCTGGGGAGATGGAAGCCCAGAGTGGATGCCCTTTCTGGGCCACAGAGGGGGAATACATGTGCAGTTGCCTTGAACAGTGATAATCCCAAGCACAACACACATGCAGGACATAACCAGAGAAGCATGCGGAGTAACAGCAGCTGTCCTAAGGATAAGTCATCCAGAGGCCTTTATACTGCAGAGACAAGCACAAGGAGCTCTTTGAATTTAATAGGAGTGCTGCCCAAGTAAGCAATGTAGGCCATCAAAAATAAGAAGCTGTATTTTGTGTTAGATTTCTATGGGATGTTATTAATGAGGCCAAGTGTGCTCCGGTGTCACTCCACCACCACATCTATCAGCGAAAAACCCGGCATAAGTAACAATAATTTTGGTATAAAGCAATTGCAGCGTAAGTGTGTCTTGGTCTGATGAAAGTGTAACAATAGAGGCTAATTTTTCATAAAAGTGCAAAAGGCATCTGTGGAGACCAGAAGCTGTATGTTCATCACTATAATTCTAAAATTCAAAAGGGAGGGAGTGTAAATAATGCTTGAAAATAGAACCGTGCTGGACTGAAAATGCAGCCACAGCAAAATGAGGGAGTGCAAAAATAAATTCAGTGATGACTACACAGTTGATTGTGGCCTGTTCAGCTAGTAACATTCACAGTAACACACTAGGAAATAGGAGACAGTGTGAGGCAGGTAATAGTAGGGGGAAAATCAGGGCCCAGGTAGCTCTCACTTGAACCCAACCCAATGCTGATCTCCTGGCCACACTAGGCCTAACCAACCAATAGTTCCTTCTCACAACCAGCAGGACGGAGGTACCTATCCAGACAACAATGTCAGTTATGGGGCACAATGTAATATCCACTGCTCAATAGCCAACCAGGGAAAGATGCAGAAATAGGCAATTCCCCTGAGAGAAGGAGGTCTCAGGATACAGCTGGCAAACCAAGTATCCCAAAAATTCAGGTGCATATATCATTCCCCAGTGCTGTGATCCCTTAGCAGTCCCAAGAGTTCTCCTCAGTGGCTGGGGTAGACTTTGCTTTAAAAACTCTTGGAAACACATACAGGACACAGAAATAATAAACAATAAAATAACACTCATTTAAAAACACAACCACAGAGATGTGCAGAAAAATGTGTAATTGGACTAGATAGTAGCACTCAGAGGCCTCAGTCAGAATTGTGTGGTGGGTGCTGTACAGAAAAATAAAAGACATTCGCTGCCTGGAAGACCATGTGGGGAGTTTATTCTTCAATTTCTATGAGGAAACAACAGTGACAGGTCATTATAAAATAAGAGACAAACTAAGAGAGGGTGAGAGTAAAAATCAGACAGAAAGAAAAGGAGTACTTAAGGCCTGGCTTGACATAGCCCTGGCAAGGATGACTTAGTTGGGGTTGGTCCCGCTTTGAGCAGGGGATTGGACTACATGACCTCCTGAGGTCTCTTCCAACCCTAATATTCTATGATTGTATAATTTCTCCCAGGGGATGACATTCCATGAAGCAGCTCCAAGACTATCCACCTTCAAGGAGAAAAACAAACAAAAAAAGGCATTGAAAGCACAGTTCACAGTAACAGAAGCAAAGATTTACTAAGTAGTCAAAGTCACCACCTCAGGTACATGGGAATGCCTTTACCCTTTCCAGGCACTGAGTATGCCTGTGGTCTGCTGCCTGCTGACCTGCACTGGAAGTCTCCTCATAAGAGAAAGAGGGAATAGAAAGCACTTCCTACATCAGAAGGGTTTACACTTTCAGGTGACCCTGGATTCCTTCCTGTAGATCCTAGAAGAAATGAAGGAAATGAGAGAGAATGAAACTAGCGCAAATTGAAAAATGTGGTCTAATGTGGAACCATTCCCCATAGCCAAACTCCCTTTGGCATGAGCAGGGCCCCCAGGATTGAGCCCCCCACTGGGTCAAACAGACATTGAAAACCTCAAAAAACAAACAGGTGCCTTACCTCCTTAAGCCCCATCGCCCAGATGTGCATGAGCTTATCACAGAAGATGCCTGGTCTCTGGGCCTGTAGTTGGAGGGATAATTCCTTGTCTTCCTCTGACATGGTTCCAACAACAGCATGAGGGCATCATGTCTCAGGACATATTTGTGGTTAAATGTGCTCGACAGAACAAATTGCTTAAACAAAACATTGACTCTCCAGTGGAGTGAAGATGGGGGCATGCCCTAATTATGAAACGATGGAAAACCATCGATCCAAAACACAGTTGCATAGGCATTTGCTCTGAGAGCTGTGCTAGGTATTCAGGTGTAAGTGCCACAGTGCACACATACTTCACTCAACACTCCAGACATTGGAATAAGACAGATTCCTTTTTTCTGTCTCTCACTGACTAAATTCTGTCTCTCACTGATTTTTCTCACTCTCACTGTCTCTTCACCTCCTTCAGACACCATGTGCAGCATTCTTTATCATAGAGAGGGAAGTTGTGTGTTATGGATCATAGAGGTCATGGTGGAGAACAGCATGTTAAACAGGGGAATGGCACAAAGACTTCACAGGCCACAGTACCAAAATAAAAATAAAAATCCATTCTGTCAAGTATCTCACATCTTCAGAATATGTAGCTCACATGACTGTGCATGGGACATACCTGTGGGCAATATCATGGAAACCTGGTAGGTTCAATTACAACCGTTGGATACTAGAAGACCTAAGATCATTAGTATTATTAATATCCAAAAGCAGTGGTTGGAGATGCTCAAGTATACAATGGACCTGGGAAATACTGGGGAGTGTGGCTCTGTGTTCTGGGTTCGTGATTGGTTCAAATGTTGTATTGTGCTATCCGTGAGCACCTTGAACAGAGAGATGCCTCTTTCCTTCAACGTGGTTAATACCTAGGAATCATGGAACACTTACCAGGAAGGAGAAACAAGAACCAGCTGAGGGGAAATCACTATTCACAGACATCCATTCTGTCCCATTTCCCTCTGGTTGCATTCATCCTCTTGGGGAAAAGGATAGCAGCCCAAGAGAAAAGGAGAGGACCGTGCATGGAGTGAGTACTGAATTGCTACCAAAGACCCGGATGTGCCACCCCTTCCCATTGGCCGCCCCAAGCACCTGCTTGCTGCACTGGTGCTAGGAGCTGGCCCTGGAAGGAATGACACCTGGTGTATCAGAGTACATTCAGGTGTCTGGATTTCTCTAGGCAACTTTGCAATTACTTTTACATTGCCACATTCTCAGAGACTTTATATTAAATATCATATTGGTGTGATAACAATATCAAAGACCATTGCTACAGTCAGACAGCTGCTAGTGCAGCTACTCCAGGCTTGGTTCCAGAGTGATGATTTATGATCCGTTATCTATGTGTCAGTACAGTTCTACCATGTGCACTTCATATTTATGGGACATCCTCACTCCAAATACTGTGCCTCAGGGCTTTCTACAGATCTGTGATTCACTTCTTTCAATTGCCTTTTAGGGAGGTTAATAAATACACAGTCTACAACGAAGTAGATGAGAACCCAGTTCCCACTACAAAAGGAGGTAGCTAAGATGTCATGTTGGGGTTTTTAAGATGTTAGACAACTGTATCTGGGTGATGACTGTACTTGTCTCTCACTTGTCAGAAAATCCTGCATTATTACGCATTGTCTGGAAACATGCCTAAAGTTGAAATGTCATATATAGAACTCTGTGGTGAATGCTCAGTCCTAGAACAGGAAAACCCAACGTAAGCGCATATATTCACCATTTTCCTGGCTGACTGTTGTGATGCATGCTACAGTATGTGATGACTTCTTGTTGCTAGCATGCAGAGCCCTTCACATGCCACATAGTCAGTCTGGAGTGGCAAAGTTATATCTCTGCATGCTCCATGTAAAGCTTTCCAAATTATACACAGTATCCAAAGTTCTTGTCCAAGTCAAATTTTCACCACAGGCTGCATTTGTGCTTTCTCTCACTTCTCAGGTATTCTAATGTACTACTAAACTCTCACATGAAATCCAAACCTTATAGACATATATTCTTCAGCACACACATTTTTCTTATTTGTTTCTAAAATGATGAGAACATTAAACTAAGTTTTACATGGTTTTCCTAATGCCATAAGGCCCATTGGCAGAAGAAATGTATTTGGGCCAGTTCTTTGGTTGGAAGACATTTTCTGCACTTTTTCAACATTATTTGTAGATATCCCCCTGTATGTTCTAAAATTCTTCATTACTTCTTTAAAGTATGATCCAAATGCACTGCTGAAATAGGCCAGTCTCCTTTGTTCTCTATTGCCAGAGACCAGATGCAAAATTCTGCCTTGACACACATCCCATCCATGCAACCTCATTGAAGACAATGAGTTTCCAGGATTGCATGTCAGGGCAAAATGTTTCCTGGTACTTTCATTTCTTTTCTAAAAAGTCATTGTTCCTTCCTCATCACCAAATTGCTGTGGATAAATCAAAAAACACCAACTGTGCTTATTGAAAAAGCTTACTTCAAATACAAGATCAAGATTAGCCCTTTATGTAAACTTCCCAAAGCACTCCGCCTCCATGGAATATTGAGTGACAATATACCCAATCAGTGAAACAACAGAAGCATTACCATTGGTTGAATATACACTTTGAGGCCAAGACACATCTAAAACCATTGAGAGATGATTAAGATATAGGAAAACATTTAAGCATGTGTTTAACTAACAAACTGAATAGCTCCATTGACTTTGATAGAACTACTCACACATGTACGTTCTTAGCTGCTTTCCTGGATTAAGACCCTCAACTTTTTGCAGATTACATATGCACCACAATAAAAATAATAATAGAGTCAATGGCAGCCAAAGTGAAGTCCTTTCAATGCTGTTTGTGAAAATGAAGCTGGCTATACTATGATTTCCTCTTTAATTGAAAAAAGAACAGGAGTACTTGTGGCACCTTAGAGACTAACAAATTTATTTGAGTCTTTAATTGAGTTGCTTTTCCTGAATCTAGTTAAAAAAAAGGAATGCATATAAAAGTTTATATGACAGATATGGCAATTTCCTGCAATATCTTTGGGAGATCTTATTGAATTAAGCTTAAATAGCTTTGGAGTCCATTGTATTATAAATGCAAAGTTGATGTGCTATGTGGGTTTGTATGTAATTCCTCTATGGGGGAGATGTGGCCAATGTGAACACTGGGAAGGATGATGAGCTTCAAAGGACTATTTGAAACAATGTGCCAGACAAGAATGAATTTTGGGACAAAGTTAAGTGTGTTTCCCAGGAAATCTCTAGGTTGAGGGGTGCGCAAAGGTATCACCTTTGATTATGCAAAAGCTCAGCCTTTGGAAACGACACCCTGAGGAGAGCACCTTTGTCTCCTGATTACCTATTCCTGGTCTCAAAAGATCAAAGGCCTAAGCTATACAAAGAGGTGACTCTCAGATTCATGGTGGTGATTGTTCTGAGCCAGCAGCTGTTATGAACTTTTAACCATAAGAAAACCCTTTGGTGGAATTCAAAAGACGGATCACTTGCCAGAGCCCTTTTTGGAGTTGAGGGGTGATCTCTGGGGCCTGGTCTACACTGGGGGGTGGGTCGATCTAAGGTACGCAACTTCAGCTACGTGAATAGCGTAGCTGAAGTCGAAGTACCTTAGCTCAAATTACTTACCCGTCCTCACGGCGCGGGATCGACGTCCGTGGCTCCCCCGTCGACTCCGCTACCGCCACTCGCTCCGGTGGAGTTCCGGAGTCGACGGGAGCGCGTTCGGGGTTCGATATATCGCGTCTAGATGAGACGCGATATATCGAACTCCAAGAAATAGACTGCTACCCACCGATCCGGCGGGTAGTGAAGACGTACCCTGGTAAACCTATTAGCATGTGTGTAAGTTCTTTTATTGTGTTTTAATATGTTTTTTCTGTGATGCTCTCACATGAATTTACATGCTTAGAAAGAACTGTGTGGTAAACTATAACTGTGGACAATTACACTGTTTATAGCCTCTGAGGAGAAAGCAAAATGCAGACGCAGGCCATTTAGGCAGCCTGGTAAAACACTCCATCACCAGGGAGAAAGATGTGGGTCTCTTCCCAAGAGAGTTGATGGCTGAGGAGCTGGGACCATAAACGTGGGTGCCGCTGCTGGATCACTGAGGGGGAATGCAGGTGCACTGCGACAGTTTACATTGCTCCAGAATAACTTTTTCACAATGTAATTGTTTTTAGTATAATCACTAACTTAGTCTGACACTCCATACGTTTCTGTGTATTTGTGCTATTATGAAATGACTGTCCTTGGGCCCAAATCTTCAACCTGTATTCAAGTGAGTAAATCTTTCTTACATGAATAGATACTTTGAGGTGACTAGGACTTGTGTGAATAAGGAGTATTTTCATCAGGTTTGTAATATGAATGGACCCTTTTTCAGATTTTTTTAAAAATTTAATTTAATTTAATTAAATCATTTTAGGAAACTTGGAAGAAAAATGCCCTTTATACCTGCAGATATGTGTTTAATTTAAGAATTTATTAAAATGTAGAATTTCATCAGTAAAAGAGTTAGGTGTATTAAATATGAATAGCATTAACTAGGGGGGAAATTCATGTTCCCTAAGTGGTTATGACTCATATCTTCCAAATATAGCAAACATACAGCATACCTCAGTAAAAGAGAATATTAAGCATTCTCTCCACAGAAGGAATTCAGATAGCCAACCTGTGATCTAGAAGCTGATTAAAAAGACCTCAGGCCCCATCTTGTAAAACACGGGCACCTGATTCTCTTCTCATTTAACTGATTCAAAACAGGAGTAACCCACTGAAATCAATGGCGTTACTCCAGTGTTAAAATTGGTGAGAGGGAAGAATCAGGTCCTGTAGGTGTCCAAGAAATCTAGTAACTACCAGAAGCTTTATGCAGCTTTTTAAAGAAATACTGCAATTTTACAAACATACACACACATCCCTCCAATCCACTTAAAATACACCTATGATCTCAGTTTCTAACAACACATTTTAAAAAAAAAAACCTAAGCAAACCCTGGAATTCAATTTTGTGTTTTCTAAGACCTGGATTCCATTTGTCTTGCAACAGCAGGCCAGGGTCAGTTAGAGAGTGAAGGAATGTGGCTCTGCAGCCAGCCTAGGATAAATGGGTACTGCTCCAGGCAAAGCATTTGGAGCCTGATCTCTTTGATTGCAACAGGCCAACTGGAGCGATGGGATTTGCAGTGCAGCCAGTAGACCGCAGACTGTACCACTCCTTGCTGCCATATGGGTGAGGTGGTTTGGGTTGGTTACCAGGCCCCAGAAGATCACATAGGATTTTGAGGAGCGGGCGCAGCAGCTATGTAGCAGCCCCTTGAAACCGCCACTGTGGGGAAGCAGCCAGCCAGGACCCATTAAAGACTCCAGGAAGAGGAAGAAGGGTGGAGACTTGAGGAACTCTTTCCCTGCAGATTTGTGATGGCGAGTGCCTACAGCTGCCGTGGGGAAGGGCCTATGTAGGTCAGGAAGGGTCCTGTATTGGGATGGGGAGGGAGTGAAATCTCAAATCTCATGAGGACAGTTGTTCTCATGAGAAGTTTTGCTTTTTTTGGTGCAGTAACTGGGATTCAGATTAGCACGGTCTGAGTCTTGATCTAAATCACTATCTCAGTCCTGCATTTCACAATATTTTCTTGTAGTTCCTAGTTCCACCCCAAGTTCTATAGGAACATTATTTTATTATGCTTAAAACGAGAAAGGTTTAATTCCTTTCACAAACATTATATATATCCTCTGTTTCCTCCTTCGGATTTTATGATGTCAATAATTTACAATAAACAACATCAAGTTAGCGCATGACAGAGTAAATTGTAATGTAAAGCCATAATGAGGGCAGTATTTTGTAACAAAAGAGACTGTTGAGTGATAGAAGCAGAGCTGGGTGAATACTGCAAAAAAGTAATTGCACACATTAATTCAAACCAAAAGTAGGAATTTTGGAGACAGTATTTGCAACTCCTTTTATTTGCTTTCTGCAAATACTCACAATCAGCCAAGTTTTGTTCACAAAAATATCTGCATAATGGGTCACACATGATTACACTCCTGGAAACGTTTACTGGGTCATCTTAAAAGCCAAGGTCTTTGTGGGGATGAGAGTCATACAATCAGAGTAGAAACACAGCTGACTGTACATAACTTGAACAGTAGATTATAAACAGCAAATACTAAAAGTACGTTAGCAAGTAGTTTGCAGGCAACCATTTGCTGAAGGATTGTGAATAATGAACAAAGTCTGTTCACAGATCATTTGCCAACAGAAAAAGGGGATTATTTATCAAATATGTTAATAGTTCACCCTGCTCTACGTAAGAATGCAAGCCCTCACCATAAATAAATAAATAAAATAAAGAAGTGTTCTTGTGAAGTCACAAGGATCAATTATTCAGACTTACTACTTTTCCTTGATTTGGGCTCTTGTTAATGACTGGTGTTTAAAGGGACAACAAAAACTTTAAAAAATCATGTTTTAAAAATTAAATTTGAACAAATTTTGAAAAAAAAATTATTTTCACTATAATGTTTGGGTCTGATCCAAAGCCTATTAAAGAGACTCCCATTGACTTCAGTGGGCTTTAGATCAGATCTTTTACGTCCATTTGGCATTTCTCTCAGCTGGGACAATGAGAACCAGTGAAGTCAGCTTCTCAATGCTGCAATGCTTAGGCTGCAGATATTGCAGACCACTGTTTATTGAATGGGACAGCTGCTCTGCAACCGTTGTTCTTGAGTATGCGCATTTTAGGTCCTTATTCCATATGTGGCATCCTGACAACGTGAAAGTACCTTCTGTCCACACCATTGGGTCAGTTGGAGTTCTACTCAGGGAAAATGGCTATTCCAGGGGAATACTGAACTTGCTCCTAGCATGGAGCAAATTCATAATACTAAATGTCATTATGGTTGTTTCTAGGTTTAGGCTATAAACATAGCTTTAATCTCCTCAGACAAGAGCAATTTTTCATTAAAGACAGAGTCTGCATTTACTTCAAGTCACTATTTGGCTGCTACTAAGGAATCATTTTGTGATTTTTTTAGGGGACGGGGACAATGTAAACATCAATCGACATCCAAACTCTTCTTCTCCCCAGCCTCTTCGGTCAAAGAAAAGCATCCACTTACCCGTCTCAGGAGAAGTTGTCTTTGTCTTTACAGAAAGAAGTTTGACACCCTCTTTATCTGTTGTGGCTCTGTTTTAGTTGGGAGACAGTTGAACAGACAATTAGCATCAGACTTCTGCATATTTGTCAGTGCAGAAAGTACTAAGGGTATGATCCTGTAACAGGATCCATCCTGGTGGAGTCTGTCATGTTGGGTATCCCCACTGACTTCAGTAGGGCTTTGCATGGGTACAAAGGTCTTCTTGCATCACTCTGATTGTAGGGCCTAAACCAACATTTCTCAAAGTGGGTGTGCAGAGGAGAGGGCTAATGGGAGAAGCTGCTGTGGGATGACAGAAGCTTCCTTTTCTGCTCCTGCAATGTCTCTAATACACCTGGCCACAGAAGCAGCTCAGGCATACAGGGCTACAGGTTCAAGAAGCAGCTCGCCAGCCAAGCTTTGTGTTTCTTCACTCAAAACACAGTTCAGCTTCATGGATACATGTCTCGACCCCACTGAGTCAGCAGCAGGCCTTCCAGCCATCCCAAGAAGCATGTACCCTGATGGATCCGTCTCAATTTTACTCTATGGCAACACATGTACAGCTCATCGTGCCAATGCAGTCTAATTGAATGGAAGTGAATTAGTGAGTTAGGGAATGGGGAGGAGAGCAAAAGAAAAAAAAACAATAAGAGAAACAAGAGAAAAAAGAAGGGAGATGGGAAAGAAAAGGAGAGAAAGAGGAAATGGACAGAAAAAAAGCAAAGAGGCACAACTGTGCCCTGAAATACATACTCTCAAAATGGCATTTCCCTTTTGGATATTTTTATGGGTGTTAACAGTTTTCAATGGAGAAAATTAAGAACATTCAGAAATTGCTGCCGTCATAAGAGCCATGTGACTAGGCTTAAAGGACTGCAGGAGCATAGTTTAACTTACTGTTCAGTTCCAGTCTCTTGTCCCTCTGGAAGAAGAAACAAATATATGTTATTCTGATTGCCTAGATGCGGGCTAAATAAGAAGCTCAAACACAGCCATGACTAGCAGAAGCCTATTTTGAGATTTTGTAGCTCTGCATCAAATATTAATAAAATAACAAACAAACAGGAATAACAACTTGCACTTATCATGCAGGGTCACCGTGATTTGTAAAGGTGGCCAAGTATAATTATCATAATTTTTACAGAAACTCAGGAACAAGGATTAAATGACTCACAAAAGGTCACACAACAAGACCACGAAGCTAAAGGGAACTGCTGTATGGTTTTCCCTGTATAGATTGTCCAAGTTACAGTCATTGCCCATCAAAGAATAATCTCAGTTTTCATGGGTTTGTTCCAGGTCTTGCAAGCTTAATTTTGCAGCCATGCCATGTTTGGAACTCCCACCGTCCCCACACACCAAGGACAGTTAGAGGCCTGAACTTTTTGTTTGGGGCTTCTCATGTATCAGTATTTTCACACTGATCCTAATTTCATGGTGTTGGCTCAACACAGAACATCAGAGTACAATGTGATGACAGTATCATCATGGTGTGATTTGAGACACAAAAGTTTTCCCTTTCTTTTCATATCTGTAACACTCCAAAGTTACCATGTTGCAGTCTCTAGCCTTCTTGACAAGAAGTGGACACAGACAAACAATGAATTATGCATGCTATGTATTCCACATTCTTTATTCTTATCCTGTGGGTGGGTGGGTGGGTGGGGAGGGTTAGATTAGATATATTTCTACAGCACTGGTTTTAAGAGTGTGGACGTTTAGTGAGCTAGAGGTAGGCAAATACTTCAAAAGATGTCCACAAATATTCATTACAATTTTAAAATGAATTTGCTTTGATTGAGTTTGTATTTGCAGGGGGAAAGTCAGAGAAATTCTCTCCACCTAAAATCTTCACTCCTTGGCAATGAAGATTCAGTAATTTTCCAGGCAAGGAATCATTTCCCTTCTATGTTTTTGCGGTTTGCATTGTCATTTTCAAAATTTATTACAACATGCTATTTACCTTGGCCTGTAGCTTCAAGGCCTTGTTATAACTCCACATTTCCAGCCCCCAGGAATTTCACAGCTAAATCCTTGCACAGAGCTCCCAGCTCTTGCCAGCTTGAAAGCAGAGAGACCACATTATGGATTCAAATTTGTCTCTCCTACTTAGTAACGCATTGCATTTGCCTCTAGCCCACTAAGCTCATTCCCCAATACGTTTGGCAAAATTAATGTAGTAAAGTTATTTCCCCCTGTGAGCCTCAATATTTTATGGTTAATACTGGAAAAGGTGGCAGACTGCTCTGTCCAAATCACTGCTTATTGATGAAAATACTGTTTTCCCTGGGATTTTATGTGGACAAGGGAAAATATAAACATGGGATCTCTCCAAAAAAAGGAAAAATTGATTTTTTCCCTTGTGCTTTGAACAGAGCTAAAATGAACACAGCTGATTTTAACAACAAATGCAACTTATTTTGCCCCTTGTTTTTCCAAGCAATTTCTCTCTGCAGACTAGAGTCATTGACAGCGTTAGCACAGCTGTTTGTTAGGTAACGGCTAAAGAAGAGAGAGCATTAAACATATTGGATTTGTGTGTTCTACAACAGGTGTTGTTTCCTCCCCTACATATGCCCCATAGTGATCTTAATAAAGAAGTGTTAATTCCTTTTTTGACTAAATATTTTCAAATCAGCACGGTTATCTATCCGAATACAATAACATTTGTATGCTAGGTCAGATTTTAATACAACCATTTGCAATGTTCCTTTAATAATGAGTAATATATCGAAGACTTCCTGGCTGCTGAAAAATGTTGAACAAATACCTGTGGTTTTCCTCCGGCACATTCTGTACAAAGCCACCAGAATGAACACAGAAAGGGTTATTACTATCAAGGCAATCACAACTGGCAAAATAATATCTGCAAAAAGTGGAGAAAATTATTTTACCAACCACATTCTACTGGCATAACTTTAAACATATATAAATATCAAACAAATTAATCTCTTCTCTTAGCCCCTCCTCCATCAGTACAGCTGAAGCTATTAATTTCTCTTGAATCTTGTTACATTTGTTACTCCTCATGCATTCACTAGGTGTCAGGCTTGCAGCCTTTTTGAAAACCAGGGCTTTAGGCAACAAAGAAAGATTTAGTGGCTTCCTCCCCCATCCCTGATCATTTTGGAGTCTCTGTCTTAAATATCAGACTCCTAACAGTACAGAGTGTATTCACATGCACATGTCTTTAGGCCATTAAGGTTATAATTTCTCCCCACGTGGGAATACTCTAATCATGATAAAAATACAAAATGTTCACCTTGAGCGTTAATAGCCCCAATATACATTTTCAGCACCCATGTTCCAGGAACAATTAAAAAAAAAATCATGTACTGCAAAACAAGGCAGATTTGAAATTCAGTGACTAAAGTGATTATTTCTTTTTTAATATGGTAATCACAGAAAGACATGTAGGAGTTACACAATTTAGTAACATTCTGCACAATACCTATGACCAGAGATACAAAAAGAAAGATTTCTTTTAAAAATGAGGCTGTCTCCTTTTATTATTTCCCACCATCTGTTGTTTCCTGACAGGTGTTTCCCAGCCAAGTACTAAGAACGTGTACAAGGAAAGATTTATGTAATAAGACACACTTTCTGGAAAATGGCCCAGTTTCTCTCTAATTATAATTTTTCATGGCTCCATCCTTCACGTTCAAGTTTAACAGGCTAGCTTGGTGGCCTAAAGGAGGGTTCTCTGCCCTGCAACATGGGAGATTCCCAGACATACACTAGCACTCCCCAAGCTGATAGAGCACTGCATCAATTCAACAGCAACCTTCTCTCACTCTTTAAACAGTGGTATTGTCTGGATTCTGGGAAACCTAGCTTTATTTCCCAGACCACCGCCAGCTCTCTCCAGGCTAAGAGTGATCGCTCAGACTCTGGGGAAGAGCAGTGGGGGGATACTTTGCATTATTCAATAGCAGTCTTTCTGATAGGTGAAGTACTAGCAGTGATACTACCTGGATCCAAAGGAAGAGCTGATCTAGATTAAAAAAAGATGGTGGCCACTTAGAAGGGCCTCCATGGTAGGGGGATAAAATGGGGAAGTAGAATCTTCATAGCTCCACCAAGGATGGAGTTGATCCTTTCCAAAAAGTTTCTTGGGGTGATTTAAAATATAGCTACATCTGCACTGGAGCTAAGTTTAGATCTTAGAGAAAACTGAATGTGCATATAGCTGAGCAAATATTAAGAAGGGTATTAGAAAGCAGACCTGCAATAACACTTCCCCACAAGATGTACATGTGTTTTATCATACACAAGAAAGGGAGTAGCACCCTCAGACCAACTGCTTGAAGAAGTTTGGAGAATACAACCTAGGACTGCACACATTTACCCTGTGCCTTGACTGGCGCTCTCAGTGCCAAATTAAAGGTATGTGAAAGGCAAGCAATTTAGTCCTGCATTTCCCCAGGTCACTTTTTCACTCCTGTCCCATTGCCTTCAGTCCATGGGAATAATTGCGCTGCTCTGAGTTGAGAGTAGTGTTAGCTCAGTGCTCATTAAGCCCTGCTTCTCTATGAGTAAAGCCTTATAACAGAGACAGTTCAATCGGTTTCGTAATGGGGCCCATAATCCAGGAAGGACTGAGATAAGGCTTCTTGTTTCATTGCTGTTCACTCACCTAAAACCAGTTTCTACCAGCAAATTCTAAAGACAGAGAATGAAGAAACATATATACTCACTGGAATACTGGTCATTATCCGCTTGTTTGTCATTGCTACCAGGACTGCCAGGACCTATTGGCAAAGAAACAAATTATCTCTCAGGTTAATTCAGACCTTGTTTTATAATAGCACCCCCTCTTTCATTTTATGCAACCAGTCCTGGAATAGGAGCACAGCTCCTTCCCTCCTGCCCCACCACTGACATATGTGTTCTATAGAGAAGGTATCATTTGGGCTGACAAATTGCTTTGGTGACTTGGACTCTGCAATGGGGAGGAGTCTAGCTGAGGGGAATCTGCTGTGGGCTAGGAGAAAATACGCATCAGGAATGTGCACTGTGAATGTAGCATAGCATCCAGCCCTGGGACCATCTGCATGCTCCCTCCCTCTCTCTCTCTCAATCTCACTCACACACACACACACACACACACACACACACTCTCTCTCTCTGAGTGTGCACACCATACTGTTTTCAATGTTAGGAAGTTCCAGTACTGTTCAGTGTTTCGGTACACATATTTCCTGCCATGCATAAATAAATAAATAAATACAATTGTGGGTGAAGATTAGACGTGCATCGAAAAGAGCAACGACGATAAGTCTCACTAAAAGAATCCACAGGCAGAAACCAATAATAAATGAAAGAACACAACAGGCTGAAACTTCAGAACTTTAACCACTTTCTTGAGAGTCAAGTGTTTTCGTGGGAGATGAATGCTCTCTCTGCTGTGTTTATAGACAGAAATGGTTGGTTAGTTTAATCAGCACTAGGAGTTCTCTAGGGATTTTCCAGGATCCGTTTTCTAAGCACTGTTTTCTACCTTTGGGCACTAATCTGAATTGAAGTCAGCTATCAATTACCCAAGTAGTTTATTACTTCACTGCAGAAAGGTTAAAGAAAAACAAAATCACTGAATTTGAAAGAAAAAGCAAACACCTGTGCTTCCGTGCTTACATTTCACTGCACACACGACTACATTTTTTAAAAAAGGAGGTCTGAGTCACACAAGACGTGGTATTGTGCACCTAGAACTGCAGGTGCAATTACTGCAACTGAGCATATAAACTGGGCAAATGGCCTGTCTAAAAAAAAGTGTTAGGTGCCTAACAATAATAAAACAATAGCAGGGCCGCCCAGAGGATTCAGGGGGCCTGGGGCAAAGCAATTTCGGGGGCCCCTTCGATTAAAAAAAAAGTTGCAATTCTATAAAATACTATATTCTCGTGGGGGCCCCTGTGGGGCCCGCAGCCTGGGGCAAATTGCCCCACCTGCCCATAGTAAGGCATAGTATTTACATACAGATACAATATAAGAAACAGCTCTCCTACAATGGAGTAAAAAAAAAAGAGAAAGGTGGATTCAAGAGAGCTAATAACACATGGAGTCATAGAGCTGAAGGCCAGAAAGCACCAATAGATCGACTCATTTGTATATCACAGGCCACCAACATCACCCTCACACTAAACCCAACAACCAAAAGTAGACCAAGGTATTGCACAGCCCACAGGAGACTAGCCTATTATGTGCCACAGGCAGAGTATATAGTAGTGTTATGTATAATACATAGTATAGTTATTACTTTTTTATGTATGTTATGGTAGCCCCTAGAGGCTCCATTCAAGATGGAGTCCCACTGTACCACATACTGCGCACGCACAACACACACACACACACACACACGAGTCCCCATCCCAAAGTGCTTGTAATCTAAATAGAGTGAGAAAAAGGAAAGCCCCATTTTATAGATGGAAATTGAGGCACACACAGAGATTAAGTCACTTTCCCAAGGTTGGAGGAAATCCGTGGCAGAGCCAGAAATTGAACTCAAAGCTCCTGAGGCCCAGTCCAGTGCCTTAAACTCTAGACTATCATTTTCTTATATTGGTACTGTAAACCTGTAGGGATAGCATATAATTTTAACAACAAACTGAGCGTGAAAACCAGCTAAGGGGTCAGCAACCTTTCAGACGTGGTGTGCCGAGTCTTAATTTATTCACTCTAATTTAAGGTTTTGCGTGCCAGTAATATATTTTAACGTTTTTAGAAGGTCTCTTTCTATAATTCTATAATATATAACTAAACTATTGTTGTATGTAAAGTAAATAAGGTTTTAAAAATGTTTAAGAAGCTTGATTTAAAACTAAATTAAAATGCAGAGCCCCCCTGGACCAGTGGCCAGGACCCAAGCAGTGTGAGTGCCACTGAAAAGCAGCTTGCGTGCCACCTTTGGCATGTGTGCCATAGGTTGCCTACCCCTGCCTTAAAGCATGGGCTGTCGTCTGCTGTACTAATTTCAAACTCAAGGCCAATCTTGAGGGAAGCTTCAGTTTTTAATCTATTCTTCTTAGGTTACCCATAACCCTGTGCTCAACTATAAAATAGTACCTTGCCTTCACCTGAAGGGGAGGAGAAGGGACAGGATTGCTTCTCTACAAGCTTGCTGGATATTACAGGTTTGTTGCATTTTCCAGATAACTTGAAACAACAGGTGTTCACGGGAATGTTTATCATACAACATGTCTGGTTGGCAGCAGCTACACTGGGAGTCATGAGATCTGGATTTTATTCCAGGCTCTGCTACTGATTGGCTGTGTGACCTTGGGAAAGTCACTTAATCTCACTGTTTCCCTTCCTATCCTATTTCTGCCTTGTCTAGGATTTTAAGAACTTTGTGGCAGGGATTATTGCTTACTATGTACTGGTACAGTGCTTAGCACAAAGGGGCCCTGATTTTGATGGCATCTTTAAGTGCTATAATATAATATAGATAATCATCATCCAAGGCCCTTATCTCTGCAAAGTACAAGTTACCTCTTCTGGGGTGTCTGTCTGCTGGGAAGTGAAAATGCAGGAATGGAATTCATAAGCCATCATAAAGAGCCTGAGATAATTCTAATAACTTTCATAATTCAGTGCTATCTCTTCAGATTTCTCAGAGGAATATTATCAAAACATTCATTACATTACCTGTACTTGCTATAGCACGAATTAGGCAAGCAAACAGAAAGCACAAATTCAACTAATCATGGATACTGTTTAAATCCAGGATCAGAAACAAATTGAACAGAAAGGCTTGTCACAATAAACGTGGTCCCCAGAACTCGGCATGCGTGTTCTGAGGTGAGAAGCTAAGGATCTTCATTCATTCTTGTGTTTTCTTCTAGCTCACTTCATTAAATGATGCATAGTAACACCCACTTATGTGACTGACTGACTGAAGAATAAACCATTTACAGGACCAGTAGGATAAATCACATGGCATTTTATATATATGAGACTCTCAATGAGAACTGCAACAGTTAAAAGGGATCTCTATTAAGAGGCTAAAATGGGTAAAGGAATACAAACTTGTACTCAATTATCAGTTTTATTAGCTAAAATTCTCCCCCCCACCAGGCCCACCCACCTATACTCCCTGTCTGAATGTGAATTTGGAAGATGTTTAACAAACACAAAATGATCTATGCAAGTCTTGGAGTATGGGGAGAAGGTTAGTCCTCCTGGTTGCAGGAGGGGAAGTTCTAGAAAGAGCTGGAAGAGACAAAAGAAGAGCGTACAGAACTCCAAAGAGCGGTCAAAAGGACAATACCGGCTGAGTAGCTGGCACAGAAAACCATTGCCCCCTGAGATCTGCCAGTACTTGCTAATTAAAAGAAAAGTGATACAAGAATTAACAGTGACTATAATAAGCATCTTAGAATATCTTGGCAAATATTTTATTCTTGTATCAATTTTCCACTCCAACCTAATCTCTCTTTAGCCTTTTTAGAGAGCTTTAATTTTGTGCCTGTACCCTGTATGTTTTCAGTGTCTCCTGTTGTAATATTATGTTCAGTTGAATTATCAGGAGAAACTATTTCTTACAGCAACAAATATATGTCTCCTCTCCATTTTAGTGCTATACTTCGAACTCATTCTCTCTCCCTGGAGCTTCCTGGTGTCCTTTATATGTATGCTTCCTCTTTCATTCTGTTCTCCCCTCCCTGCATTCAATTCCCTTTAATGAACGTGTAAAGACTAGGTTCTTTTCTCACTCTTACTTGGTGTTAATGGTGATGTCCAGTGTGAGCCTATAAAAAAAAGACAAAAAGAACACTATGGTTAGCAGTTGCTTTAAGATTAGTGGCACCGTACTGTGCGGATACTTGGAGGAAACTGCTTGCATGCCTTAGAAACTATTAAACCCCAAAAGCTGGTGTTGCTTTAAAGAATTTGAAACTTACTTTGTTTGAAAAAGTTTTGCATTTAAAAACTCTTTGTTATATGATGGAGGAACAGGCTTTAAATTGAATGCCCATCCCAGCTGCAGTGAACATTTTTCACTAAGGGTGGCAAAGCTTTTTTGCATGATGCTTAGAAAGCTACAACTGGAAAGATTCTAAATCAGTAGGACTTATCCATGAGGAGCTAGATAGCCACTTATTCAGTGAATTGCATGGGAGTGAGCTACAGAGTAACTGGCGTAGGCTCTCCCAGTACAGCATCATGGGCGCACGTCACCATGCATCACTGTAGTAACACAAAGCAGTGCTGAGATGTAAGGCTTTGGCTACTTTGTGACTCTCTTCGATTCTGTTCAACATGATAGCTTCTCTCTTCTTTCCAGGCTCAGCAAAAAGAGCTCTGGTCAGACCAATGGATTCTACAAAGAATACATGTGGGGCCCCGAAGATACATGTGGGTAGGTATGATTTCCCTAAGGATGAAATTCACCCTGTGCAGAGAGCCAGCACCAGGCCTATTTTGAGGATTTAAGTAGTACATAGGCTTTGGGTTCACCCATGTACAGGGTGTGAATTTCAACTTCTTGTTTTAAGAGAGTTTAGATCCCTAGCGCAAAGTTATTCAGAATACATTGAGGTTACTTATTGTAGAATTACCTTGTTACAACCTGTCTTTTAGGTTAAGTCTGTATTGCAACAGAATACACTGGAGCGGTGGCAAAAAAAGGGGAAGCAAAAAATAAAAGCATGTACATTTCTATTTAGATACTGTTCTTTTTCAAAACAAATAGCCCCTTTCTTCTCTTTTATCCCCCACTTCTTCCTCTATGTTTCTGCTACCTACAATCTGCGCAGTGAAACTTTTAGAAACAGCAGTATTTGCCCGTCCTGGGCCCAGCAACTCTGCTTTCTAGCCATGTTATGAACAAACAGAGATCTCTCCTGCACGGTATGGAGCTGCTGAGGGCTTTCAGTCTGCTCTGCTCCTCAGAAGATTTAGCCCTCCGACTTGTTTTTAGAAGATAATATTAGGCACTGTGTACAATGCAGTTTTTTTTTAAAAAAGAAAACACAGTTCTAATTGCTTAATCTTAGCCTAAGAGCAAGAGTAGTAAGAGTTTAATCATTGTGTTCTCAGTGATGTAAGAGCTCCTGTCCACCTCTGACCATCTCATGTGACCATATTGCTGTAACCCTTGTTCCTCCTTGCCCCATTCTCTCCATAACTGCCAGCTGACTCCTAGCTGGTGTGACACAAACAGATCTCCTATGCTTATGGGACTGGGTGGGGGTGGAAGTGACCTTGCACAGCATCAGCAGGATCAGAGAAGCGTAAAGCCACTGGTGCTATGTGCTGTTTGGCTGTAGCCAAGGGCCTGTTTGCTGCAACTAATATATTTCTAAAAAGTCCTGAGACTACAACTTGAGTACGTGCCTTTCAGTAGATAGCTGGCATTTAACTGGCAAACATCTTAAGTGTCTTCAGTGCCTCATTGTGACAGGTAACGAGTTACTTCAGACCCTCAAGTGTCACAAACCCTTTAAAAATGAATATTCATTAATTAGCTTAGTGATTTTTGGCTAGTAGTCTGCAGAGCAGCAGGAGTAATGTGCATTGTTAATGAAGAAGAAATGGACCTTAAAATGCATCATGCATAATGCTTACTAACCTATTACTGTCAGATGCAACATTTACTCCAGTAATTGTGTGGTACAGTAATTCCTATTCTTGTTAGAATGCTGCTGTGCCATGTCTAGACTAGAACATCTTTGGAAATTAAGAAGGCTAGTGAATATTTCAGATTTGGAGCCATGGATTGTCATCACACCCAACAGTGGTCTTTATGACACACTGTTAAACTCTCTCACATGTGCATTGTGAAAGTCAATGGGAGTTGGGCACCAAACTCCTCTTTGAAACTCTCCCCTTTTATATACTGTTAGTGGAATGCTGACCCTTTAGTGCGACAGAGGCTTCCCAACATGGGCTAGCTGACTGTTTCTATCTGGTGTGCACCTCACTGTCATCATCCTTGTCTTGGTGGTCTCCAAACTGGCTTATTGAAAGGGGGCTACCTCTAATGAATATTCAGAAGCTACAGATGGTGCAGGACACAAGGCTTGATAAATTAGTGGTGTGAAAAACAACAACCAGTCCTCGCTTACAGACAGCCCCCCAACCTGAAGCAAATACTCACCAGCAACTACACACCACACAACAGAAACACTAACCCAGGAACCAGTCCCTGTAACAAACTGCGTTGCCCACTCTGTCTACATATCTATTCAAGGGACACCATTATAGAACCGAACCACATCAGCCACACCATCAGGTGCTCGTTCACCTGCACATCTACCAATGTGATATATGCCATCATGTGCCAGCAATGCCCCTCTGCCAGGTACACTGGCCAAACCGGACGGTCTCTACACAAAAGAATAAATGGACACAAATCTGACATCAGGAATCATAACATTCAAAAACCAGTGGGAGAACACTTCAAGCAGCCAAAAAAAACCCCTCAAAAAACAAAAAACAACAACCCGTGATCGTGATCGTGATCTGCGGCAATTCAGCGGGAGGTCCTTCGCTCCAAGCGGGAGTGAGGGACCCTCTGCCGAATTGCCACCAAATACCTGAAAGTGCCGCCCTGCTCCGGAGTTGCCACCCCAAGCACCTGCTTGATAAGCTGGTGCCTGGAGCCGGCCCTGGTCATTTTTGCCCATGTGCTGGCCCTCTACATAATGGTGAATTACTCCAAGTGTAATCTTGAACAGTTCACTCATCCTCTGGTGTCCTACACTGCCCCTCTATAAAATGCAGATATTACTTACCATACAAGCATACTTACCATACCTAATGCCTGAAACACTACATAAGTGCTATTGGTTATAAACATTAGTATTAATAGCCAGAATATGCTCACTAAAACATAACATAACATAAGAACATAAGAACGGCCGTACCGGGTCAGACCAAAGGTCCATCCAGCCCAGTATCCTGTCTACCGACAGTGGCCAATGCCAGGTGTCCCAGAGGGCGTGAACCTAACAGGCAGTGATCAAGTGATCTCTCTCCTGCCATCCATCTCCATCCTCTGACGAACAGAGGCTAGGGACACCATTCTTACCCATCCTGGCTAATAGCCATTTATGGACTTAGCCACCATGAATTTATCTACATAGAATGACTGCTGTTGTGTGTTTGTCTCTACACCACAAATGTAGTATGAAGGAATCATATGGGAAGAGTGGGATCAAAATAAACATACAGATCTACCTACATATTACCCGTCCCCAAACCCTACTTTAAAAGAACATTACTAAAGTTACAAAGTTAAGCACACAGGAGTCAGGAAATGCAACCTTAATTTGGCCTTCTTGTACATATGCAGCTTTTGTGTGTAATTTCCTAGGTTTTTAAAAAAGCAAACTGAAAAAAAGAGAAATCCCATCATGTGGCCTCATATTGACACCCACAGGGTTCAGCAGAAGGGTTGAAACCTTGAGATCCATCACAAAGATCTCTGCTGCATGCTGCCTGGGCACCAGGCTCTATCTATTTAGCTTAACACAGAGATGGTTAAGGGGTGACTTGATTACAGTCTGGTAAGTATTTACCTGGGAAACAAATATTTAACAATGGGCTCTTCAGTCTACCAGAGAAAGGTATAACATGATCTAATGGCTGGAAGTTGAAAGTAGACAAATTCAGCCTGGAAGATGTATTTAAAAAAAAAAAGAGCTTAATTAACCATTGGAACAACTTATCAAGGGTCGTGGTGGATTATCCATCACTGCCAATTTTTAAATCGAGATTTTTTTTAAGAGACACACTCTTGGAATTATTGTGGAGGAAGTTCTTTGATCTGTGCTATGTTGGAGGTCAGACTAGATAATCACAATGGTCCCTTCTGGCTTTGGAATCTATGAATAATGCACACTGCTGTTCTGACAGATCTCTGGTCACTTTAGAGACAGACAGTGAAGGGCATTAGAGGACTCAAACTATTTAAAGGGATACTACCCACTTTAGCAGCCCACCTTAGTCAGGCATTACAAAAATCACCTAACTCATGACCATTATTATGAAGTATCTTTTCCAGATGTGATCTGCATTCTACCAAAATAGAAAAGAGAAAATAGAGAATAGTGAAGAGAAGGGAAAAAAAAAAAAGAATTGGGATCTGGGATCCCTACCCTCTCTCTTTTCCTTCCATCTCCAGTCAAACAACTGGCCTGTTTGTTCTGGAGGTGGCTCAGCAGTGGTATATAAACCCACATGTTCAAGGTGGCCAACGCAGTAGATGTTTTCAGTTTGTATTCTTTAAATATCCAGCCAACAGACAGGTGTTTGGAGGGGTCATGCACAGCTGTTTTACAGAAAGAGAGATGGGAAGAAAGGCAGGAGTAACAGATACTGTAGTTGTTCTGTCTGTTCCTAGTCAACCTCTTCCTTTGGGGCTGTAAATTAGAGGGGCAGATGCTCTGTATAAATAATCTGGGAAGACGTCCAGATTCATCATTGAAAAATGAAGTGTACAACATTGGCTGCGCTCAATCCTTGTTGGGTGGTGAGCAAAACAATTTTTTTGGCACAACTGACCACAGTTTGGTTTGAAAATACCTGACTCAATCAATTCAGAGATGGTTAGAAGATTGACAGATGGTGAAAGAGACCAATAACTAACCTCCTTCCATTGTATTCTCAAAGGTCCTCTACCTAAATAGCCTCAATAGCCTGTAGTTTACTTCTTCAATTTTGGAGGGCAGCCACATGAAACTGATACACAAGCAAAACAAATGCTTAAAATACAAACGTGGCAGATTTCTCAGAGGGGATTATTGCCATATAAATCAGAGTAGGACAGAGATTCTTATAAATTCCTCATTGGACTGACCATACTTTTCTGTCTAGATCTATAATTATGTAAAACAAAACTTTGCTACATTTGACATATCCCAATCTCCTCAATTGATTGTCACATGCATCTTGTTGCTCAGAAGTTGCAGCCACTGCAATAGCATTAAGATAAAGACTCTGATAAGAGTTTCTGTATAGTAGTTTGCTTGTGTAAATGAAGGATCAAACCCTTGTGGCCTCACTCACATGAGTTGTCCTGTTGGTTTTAGGGAGATTACTCCTGTGATTTAAGTGAGTGGGATTTGGTCTGATCTGTACAATGAAGATACTCATAGTTGTAGGGAGTCAATTCATTTGACTATATCTTAAATCAGCCTATAGTAGGGATCACTTAATCCTAACACTCTGCTTGGTGGATCTACCCTCATATTGCCTTAACCTACAGAGTCCATGAGTCCTTCAGGAACCATCTCATGCATCCTTTGGTTGTTTAAATAAAAAAATAAAATGGCACGCTATCTGGTATTGCTCATATTCAACTGGATTCTAATCCACCCCATAAATATCCTTCATCTGCTTAAAAACAGAAGAATGATTAGCAGGATGTGCTCATTTGCTCAGCTGGAGGCATCTCAGAATGTACCATTTGTCTATTAGTGTGTATATTATGAGGAAGGGTTAAAGTAAGGTGAATGTGTGCGAGAGGGGGGCAAGAGTGGAGCTTGCTCTCTTTTGCTAAAAGCCATGGGGAGCTCCCCTTCCTCTTGCTGGCTTGGGTAAGCAGAACTATCAGAGCCCTCATACTCCTGGGTTGGCTGTTTCAATCTACTTTAATCACTACATTACAGTATTATTGGTCTCTGATATTCCTTGAAGTTCTTATATAGGCTCCCCCACTCATTTCAGCTGCTTTCCAGCTCTCTCAGATGTGCCTCCCACGGCCTAAGCTTGCTGGGAGAGCTCGCTGGAAGCTGTGAAGAAAATGTAGTTTCTGCAAAAATACTTTCAATGGGAAAATTTCAAGCTTGCAGAAATTTGTTCCATTTCCTTTTGGGAAAAATCAAAACAACAAATATTTTGTTTCAAGTTGAGTAAAGCTAAATCAAACTATTTTGGTTGGTGAGACCAAATCTTAATATTTTATTTTGGATCAATTTGATATTATGTTTGTCCACCTGAACTGCTCATTCTCCTGGGCTGGCCTACATTGCCCATGATGCACTGCAGTCTCCCATATGCTTGAACTGCAACAGTACATTATGGGAGATGTAGTCCAACCAGAGAGTCTGGCCCCTATTGGAGAATGGGGGCCTGAAGCCTTATATCACTGGAAATGGAGACCCCCAGCTTCTCAATGAGATACACAGCATTTGTTTTAGCTCTAGAGGGGCACTAGATAATGAACTGTAAATTCACATGATTGTTAAAGCTATTTAACGGTTTCTGTGGGGTCCTTGATCTCTGAATAATTGGATTCATGGTAACTTTACAGGAGGAGAACTACAAAAACAACCAGTAACATTTCTAAAAAAGCTCTAAAACCTATACACAGTGTATGATGAGATGGGGTCGTATGAAGGTTTTACTGGTACTTGTTCACTGGTGGCACTCATGGGTCTGTGGCTGTAGTGGAGGTGTATTGCCTCTTTGAGACTAAAGGAGTCCCCAGAGCCACATCTCATTGAGGTGATTTTTCTGCAAACAGAAGCAAGGGACAAAGGTGTGATTGGAAAAGCAATTCCAAGGTGGCTACTATCTTTACGTAGGGCCCAATAAAGGAGTCTTAAATGTGGAAAGGGCAAGACTCCTTTCTCTCTCAGCCAGACAGCTGGAATCCTGGGAAAGGTAGTCCCCAGGCTGATGGGGCTTCACAGCAGAGTAGCAAAGCAGAGTTTTCTGTGTTTACAAAAACCAAAAAAAGAATAAAACTTTCCTCGCAAACTTTACTATAGAACATAATTGTATAAATAACTTAATACACCCCAACATCTATCAATCCATTGTTTCAATTTCATTTCAACCTGTAGAATTTACCTGTGTTACTTAAAAGAAAAAAATACCCTTAATTTAAAATGGTGATTTATTTATATTGCATTATATCAAAGTTGAAGATTACATACGGGGCATGACATATTTGCCAAAGGCTGTCAAGCAAACCGGTATATCAGAATAATTTCCAACAATGTATGTGCCTTGTGGCTCTTGTCCCAAACCCACTGAAATTAATGAAGACTCCCAGGGATTTCAATGGACCTTGGATAAGGTCCTTTAAAAATGACCAAAAACATCCTTGCTAAAAGGCTGATGATTATACATTTTCTTTAGTGACCAAGTAAATATTTCATTGTATAGAAACATTGGACAAGATGAAGTACTGTGTTTACACTTCAGTTTTATACCTGTGTATAGCAGAGTCACACTGGAATAAGACAGGAATAATGATCACACTGGAATAAGACAGGAATAATCCAGTGGTGAATGAAGTTCATCATGTTTAATCTAATCACATCAAAGAGCTACAATCGGCCCATAACTTAGTTTCATGCTCAGCTAATGCATCTCTCTCAACAGATATACTTTATAGGGCTCCAACCAGAGAATAAGCCATTTATGGGAGATCTCAAAGGTGTTAGCTACTCTTCCTGGCAAATACTACCACTCCTCCATCTCTAGCCAAAGTTCAAGATTTCATCCATATTTTGTTGCAATTTGAAAATCCAGTGTCACTTTCCAGTTTTCATTATCAGTTTGCCATCATATTTAATAAAGTTTTATCAGCTGCTCAAAGGATGGGACTTTCCCATCTCCAAGGAAAGAAAGCAAGTGGTGGCTCTTACATCTTACTCTGCAGTAGGTACTATGGAAAGCAAGCAGCAGTGATCTCCAAAGCTACAGCTAAACAACTTAACAGATCAGTTCATAGCATCCATGTATGTGGTGATCCATCTGCTTTGAACAGCTGCTGAAGGATTGCTGAGATCTGAAACATATGCATCTGTGTTAAGCTGGAGCTCACATCAGTTGTTATATTTCTATTAGCCAATGGAGGCTAGGGCTCTTTCTTACTCTATTCTTGGAGAATCTAGTCCAAGTTAGAACCATTTTCTGCTGGAAGTGCATAAGGCTAGGTAATAGTGCCTGCTCGCCTCTAAGAGCTGATTTTGAACTGTGCTGACAGCAGCCTGGATTGATCTTGGACTCTTGTATGATTTTTTTCATTAAACTTTGGTGTTAAAATTTGTGGGCCAAATTTTCCTCTTAATTTTCATGCAAGCAAAACCATCATCTTTAGTGGATTTGTACAGGGTGTAAATGATAGCAAAATTTGGACCAGTAGGCATTAAAAGAACACCAAATAGGTAGTTTGAGATTCCTCAACAGACAGTAGAGGTAAACCAGACAGAAACATTGGACTCACCAGACCATAACAAACCCACTGTCCATCTAGTCTGTCATCTACCTTCAGCCATGGCCAGTACCTAATGATTCAAAGATGAAACCTCCACACCAGCCAGTTGTACTGAGTGACTCATGTGCTGTTGGGGTTACAGTGACATGGAATCCACTTGCCCATTTAGCTAAGGGTGGCTCCAGGGCTCACACACAGCTGTAATCCCACAGGGATCACATGTTCCAAGAGTCACCTCACTACTGGCAGCAACCCAGTTCTAAGGACTCTACTCATATTTAGTTGCTGTGAGAACAGACTGTTCTGGGAAACATGTATATTTCACAGTGGAGGATCAGTGAGAGAACATAATCTTCATTTATCGTTGTTGATACAATTTATTCAGCGTGGGCGAAATTCACTCCTGTATAGAGGGATGGCCAAGGTACTGTTATGAGCTGGGTGAAACAGAGTTAAAAGCTCCTTGAGACTGGGCATGAATACACTCTTCAATTACCAATACTGTCAGGATAAATTAATCACAAGCCCCCCGCCCAAGACAAAAGTGGTTCTCATCCTGCCCAAGAGTTTGGGCAGAGGTGTTTTGCTGAGCATTGTCTGGGTGTGTGAGTGCATGTGTTGGGTCAGGGTGAAGGGGAAAGGCAGAACATGCAGAAACACAGAGGAGAGAGACACACACACACACACTCAGGGGCAGACCACAAAAGTCACTGTAGGTGCAGTTGAAAGCACAGCATGGGACCCTGGAAGAAACCTGGGGAGAGGTTATTTGGGTCAGGAGTGCTGCCGGAAAAGAAGCTTGGGCCTGTGAGCAATAGAAACTATTTCTTGTTACTTTGATTCCTACTGCATTCAGAGAGACACAGGACTTGGTACATTCTTTGTAAATAAAACTGCATCAAAGAAATACCTGAGGGTATGTCTACATTTAAAACACTGCAGCTGCGCCACTGGAGCACTTCAGCATGGACAGTACTTACGCCGATGGGAGGGGTATTCGCATTGGCATAGGTAATCCACCTCCCCGAGAGGTGGTAGCTAGGACAACAGAAGAATTCTTCTGTTGACCTAGCACTGTCTACACCGGGGGTTAGGTCATCTAGCTACATTTTTCAGGGGCAAGGATTTTTCCCACCCCTGAGAGATGTAGCTATGCCAATGTAAGTTCCTAATGTAGATCAGGTCTCAGTGTCACTAATTTTAACTCTGAACTGGAACGACCTATTAGACCCTGAATTTTTGGCTAGCTGCTCAGGTCAGAAGTAGGGATGTAAAATATCAAATGGTTAAACTGTTATCCGGTAAGTATTAGTATTACCATTAACCCACCCTAACTGTTAAACCCCGGCGTGCTGGCTGGAGCGGCTCCAGCCCTTTAATGGGTCAGCCAGTTAAATGATATAATTTTTATCGTTTGAACAGCTAGCTATTTAAACAATATTTACATCCCTAGTCAGAAGGGGTACTTATGCCTTGCTTCAAACCTGATGTAAAGCCCATTGCAGTTATTTAGAAAGAATCCCATTAACTTCAGTGGGCTTTGGATCAGGCCCTTAAGCTTATACTGAGGGCTGAAGTGGGCAAAAAGTTGTTCACAGGCCCTCTGCACTGGACCCCGCGTGAGCCTAAAGAGGCAACCTAAGGAGGAGATTCTCTTAATTCAATCTGTAATTTCCTTTACAGTTAAATCTCAACAGCCGATTTGGGGCCTGAAGCAGTATCTAAGCCTTGTGTCTAATACACAGTATTTGGATCTCCTACACAGATGGAGATCTTGTGCCAATCCTCCAAAGAGGCTGACTCATTCAGATATAGCCAGTGCTTATAAATGGAAGAGCTGCACTGAGCCTGCTAAAGATTTGGGGTTTGATAAAACCCATAACTCAGATCTATAAGAGACTTAATTTGATGTAGGAAGTAGAAGGAGACAGTGTAAATCTGAGTTCTCTGCTTATTACAATGCCAATGTTCTGTAATAGAATCCCCTGTTGGTTCCTCTTGGGCACTCAGTGATCCAGATCTGCCCTTCCCACTGACACATCACTGCAGTAATTCATCATGTGCCTATTCCGCCAGCTGCAGAAAAGATTTCTGCATGCTTAACAGGAGGAGGCTGAATTCACAGCAAAGCATCACAGCAGAGAAAGCAGGTTGCTGCTGTAAAACAGAGTCACATCATCGTTTAATGGGTCTGTTGTCAACAGTTGATTATAAATAAGATTTTAAAGGGATGCCTTACCAGCCGTCATCCAAGTGGAGTCTGATGTTGCCGTCACAGAACTCCCTAGCAGTGATTCAGTTTTCCCTGCTGATATTTTGGTAGGATAAATGACAGTATGTTAACCACTGTTCTCAACACATATTTGTCAAAGGAATAATC
The DNA here is from genome assembly GCF_016161935.1 of Mauremys reevesii. Taxonomy (NCBI): domain Eukaryota; kingdom Metazoa; phylum Chordata; order Testudines; family Geoemydidae; genus Mauremys; species Mauremys reevesii. The sequence goes on along the minus strand of NC_052627.1, from coordinate 35,261,584 downwards.
AGCAGGAAAGCAAGGGGGAAAACTAGAGCTGTTCTGTAAACCTGCTTTCTGAGCATCAGGTTTTGCCTACTACTTGTGTCCAATAGCCCTTCATTTTCTTTTAATGAACTGAAATTTTACATATATGCTCCCTTGATCTCAGGGTGAATTACCACTTATCTTATATACAATCCACATGCATTTCAGTTTTTCCACATAGTGCACTTAATTTCCCTCCCTGCAGGCTGCTAGCTAACTAGTTTTAGACTAGATATTAGAATCACATCAAATAAGCCAAAAATGATTGTGAAGTGCAGAGAACATCAAAACCAAAATGATCTGTGTGTAAAAAATGGCAGGGCTCCAAGTGGCAGGGCTTTATAAGTAAGAAGATCACATAATAAGCACCACCCATTAAGTTGCAGACAGGATGAGGGTGTGTTGGGTGGACAGGGAAAATCATATCAGTTGAAATAGTCCTGAATTAAAATGTCAGCACTCATTTCAATTCAAATACCTACAAATTTTGAGGCCCTATATCTTTGGGCCTTTTCCAGCTCAAGGCCATCTCTATGTATTAATGTATGTTTTGCTTATGGAATATACCACTCACCAGACTTCCCTCACTTTCTTTCTTCCTTATTGCTTCACAATATTAAAGAGGTTTCCAAGCCTAGCCTACTCCAGGATATCAATACTGGCCACCACCTGGAACTAAGCTGCACAGACAGGAATGCTTTTCCTCATCAGCATTTCCTCACATGCCAGGAGCCCTACCTGTCGGTATGTTTTAGTTCCAGATGGCTGTGCTGCACTGATACCCTTGAGTCAGGAACCTCTATCAAACCGAAAAGAGCCACAGTAGTGATTTTTGCTTAGGGCTTTTGACACTTTCTCCCACACTTCAACAGCTTCTGCACTGGGGATGTTTTAGCCGGTTGTTCACCCATGCTTTCTGCAATAACAGCACCTGAATGGCTGGTCAAAATATAGTGGAGAAGGAAGACCAAACACATTGGACTGTTCAAAAAAAGGCGAAGCCTGAATTTTGATGCATACAGAATCTGAAGCTGTAACTGACAAGTAAAAGAGAGGACTAATTTTCAGGCCCAAAGGGTGGGGACTGGGAGTAATATTGTCACTGTTGTTAATATTGTTAAAATTGTTACTCTTCCCTAGCCTAAATTATTCTTTGAAGCAGTTAAATCCATTAAATTATAGAACACAGATTTATGTAAGAAAAAGAAGCCTTGGTGACTTATACCATTTAAAACTAGACTCGACAACATTTTGGAGAATATGCTGGGAAGCCATCACGCACTATTAGGGTGCTGGACTACACGACCAAATAAATATTTCCATGTTTAAGTTCTATGATAACTTTAAAAAGGAAGATTTTAAAGGCCCCAATTCAGTGAAGCACTTAAGCAAGTGATATGGTAAAGTCCTTTCCTATTTGGTAAAGCATCTAAGCCTATGTAAAAAGTGCACCCTTCAGTGTTTTGCTGAAACAGGGCCAAAGTATTATTCTAGCTTTGAAAAGTAATGGTGAAAATGGCACCTTCTTACTCAATAGATCTGCTCAGAGTCGCATCTATTTACTTTAAGGACAAAAGTTTGTACTGAATTTAACTCCCTTTTCAGTCAACACAGCTGAGGGAGAGGCAGCTGGTTTCTATTCCTGCTTGTTTGTAACAGGGTCAGCTCTGCAGCACCCTGCCTCCATTTTCCTCTCAAAGCTCCTTAATAAATGCCACACTGATCTGTTTTGAGCCAGTACTAGAACTGTGTAAAATCTAGGCTTTATTGTTTACATATGGGAATGCTATTCTGGGACCACTCTGATCACTTTATATGGTCATGTCTTGATTATCCACTTTCTTTTAAAAAACAGACAAACCAAAGACCTTATCATCCCACCTCCTCAAATTACAAGGGTGTTCAAATCCAGTGCATTGGTTCAAAGCCATCTCTCCCATAAAAATAAAACATTTTAGTGTCTGAGCCACTGGAGTAGGACTTCATTATGGAGAGGTTTACTGTGGAATGAAGTATCTGAGAAGTAAACTTAATAGCTAAGAGAACACTTGCTCTCAAATCCCTAATTTTACCACCATAACTACATTGTTTGTGCTCTCTACTGTTCCACACTATTGTTTAGAAATGCAGCCTCCAATGGGTTCAGCAGTTGGTCAGCAAAAGTTATCACTTATCACTACTAGTTTTGTCACTTGCTTCTGTTATTGATGATGGTGATGTAGTGACCTGTGTTGGTTGTTGTGAAGAGCTGGTCTGGGAAACTGGTTCCCAGATAACATTTGAAACAACTGAAAGAAAGAACATTCAAGTTCTTTATTCCCCACCCCCCCGTAAACACATGTAGCTTCTCTATCACATATCTCTAGGCCCACTTGCATTAATAGCTTTTTTAAAACACCATAATTCATCTAAATTGACAACATCGGCAATACTGAAAGAACTCCCCTCTCCACACAGAAAACCAGCAAACCAGAATACACCACCCATGCTCCCTAATAGGCTTTTCCTTAGTGGAGCAAGTTATCTAAATACATGGGGTAAAATCCTAGCTCCACGGAAGACAATGACAAAACTACCATTGATTTCAAAGGGGGCTGGATTTCACCCATTAACTTGGCAGCATATGAGGGCTGCTTTAGAGTGCCCCTGTGACATTTGGGGGTTTTATCTGGGATTTCCCACTCTGGTGTAGGCAAAGAACTGGAGAGAGAAGATGATGATGAGAAGGAGTGGCGGATTGGGCAATATGGATTGGGCAATTCCTGTGCTGGGTAGTTGAGCAACAAATGGAGTTAAAGAAACCCCTTCAGGCGTTTCAGATGACCCAGTGCACTGAGAGATAATCCTTATTTTCCTGGCCAACAGAACAACAAAGCCTATAGCAATTTATTGCAGGCCAATTGCAGGTGCAGCAACAGCTCCTAGAGAAGCTGTTGAGTCCCTCAATAGGGAGTGATATCTAAGTGATGGACACAGGCTTGGGCAAAATGGGCCCAGTGAATGATCCCAATGGCTTTTTGTTTATGTTTGAGAAGGTGGCTTTGGGAGCAGGCTGGGAAAAGACGGTAGGGGGCTTCCGATTAGTTCCCTATCTCTCAGGAGAAGCTCAAGCTGCCTACATGGTGCTGAACAAGCTGCGGATTAGGATACCATAAAGGCAGCCATTTTAGATCACATGAGTCTGTTGGCAGGATGAAACAGGCAAAGGTTTCAAGCAGCAAGCTGCATTGCACAAAAGTTATTAGACTGGACCACTAGGCCAGGTGACCAAAGACCATTATTTTGGAACAGCTGTTGCAGAGTCTCCCTGAGGTCACCAGGGTTTGATGCAGGGGCACCAACCTGCTACTTTAGAAGCTGCCATTAAACTCACTGTGGAGTTCACGGAGGCTGTAGTCCCTAGTAAAACAAACTGTCCATGTAAAGGGCATGACCCAGAGAGGAAAAGTGGGGAACAACCAACTATAAGGGTGGGGGGGAGAGGAAGGAAACCCTGCCCAAAAACTGTCAAATTATTTGTTACCAGTGTTGGGGCTCAAGACATCTGAAGAGGGACTACCCCTACATGGACTGTAATCTTGCTGAGTTCTGTGGGTGGATGGAACCTTTGGGAAGCAGTCAAAACAATTGTGTACCGGCTCCATGAGAGTTGGTGCGGGGGAGCAATGAGGGGCAAGGCCTTGTAGATTCTGACACAGGGTGCTCATTGGTTAGGAGAGACGAGATGAAGCCCTACTGGATGAAGCCGGGGAAAAGACTGAAACTAACGTGCATTCATGGGGAAGGGAAAGTCTGTCCAGTAGCCAGGATGTCTCTGGAGATTTGGGGAGCATTTTGGTGGAAGCAGGGGCAGATGGTCAGGACATGGCCCAAACCTGTGTTAACTGCAAAACATTTGAGCCCTTTTCCTTTGAGGAAGAAGAGAGATGCCCAGAGAAGCAAATGGCTAGAGAGGGAAGGACTGGAGCAGGTGAGACGACAAGAAAGAGGCCAAGAAACCAAAGGAAGAAACAGGACAGACTAGACAAGAAACAAGCTAAGAACCAAATTCCTGGGGGAGAACCCCAAGGTAAAGGGGTATGAAAAGGGGGAAGAAGTAGAAGCAGATGAGTTAGATGAAGACGGCGAAAGGCAGGGCAAAAATGTTGAGGGCCGGAGAGATCCAGAAGCAAGGGCAACAGCTTATTGACATCCAGGGTAAGGTGGGTAATATTGTAGATAGGGGACTTCAAAAGTGGGCAAAAAGTCTGATGCAAAAGGTTGCCCATGGTGTGAAGACAGATGGGCAGACACTGAGAGGAAGAGGCTGCCCCTCCATCAGAATGTACCTTTTACAGATGGAAAATGGAGAGAGCGTCTATAAAGATTTGAGAGAGCCAGGTTAAAGAAATCTTGCACATGGGAGGGGACAGCAGCCCCTAGAGGAAAGAAAGGGCCCAGGGAGGAAACATTTTTTTAAAGGGGGAGAGGGGAGGTAAATGACAGAATGGGAGTAGCCTATGACTGGCTCACATTGGCCAAATTGGGAGATAATTTATTAGGACTGGATGATTAACCAGTTAAAGGGATTCAGGTCATCGGCTGGGGCTGTTAAATGGGAGAGAGGGAGGCTGGAAGAAGGGCAAAGAAGCTCAGGATCTCAGAGAGGTGAGACCTCTTATTCCCCCACCCTGTGCCATCGGGGTATGTTGAAGCTTGAAAAAAGCCTTAAGGTGACGAGACACGAAGCTGCATAAGACATAAATGAAGTACACTGTGGTGAATTTACATAAGTCTGTGTGAGGACTGCTTGCAAAGGGAAATCCAGGGTGAGGAGCCCACCCTGTGACACTTATATTGATTTTAAACCTAATGTAACACCGCAGAATTCATTGCAGCTGTTCATGATCAGAATCAGGCCCTTGATGTTTACTGAAGTGAAAGACTTACAGTTGGCAAGGGAAAGGCATATTGCAGACTGTAACTTTGCCAATGTAACTCAACTCCAGCTAGCTACAATACCACCTGTTATTGCAACCTTAGGTCTCTCTGGAGCACAGACTGCCAACTGTACCGGATTTTATGATCTGAGAAATTTTCCTCATAGGGGGTCCAATCCTGAAGTCCTTAGGCAAAATTTCAATGAGAATGCATCTCACTGATAGTTTTAGCTGACCAGGGACTGAATGGCGACTTCAGGAGTGGACCCTGCATTTGGAAAGACTCCAAGTAAGAAGGAAAAAAGATATATGTTAAAATAGGTTAAAATGAAAAGCAGTACGTTTCTGGGGGGTGGGTGGGAAGGGGGGAGCTCTGCTCTCACTGACACTGGTGTAAATCAAAAGTAACTATTTGCTTCAGTGGAGATATGACTTTTTATTTACATTGGTGAGAGAGCAGAATTAGACCCAGTGTTTGCACCCATGTAAATAGATAAGACATCATCTGGAGGACTGATTAATATTTATTCTTTGGAGATTCTGGGATTGCTTACCCTAGGGAAAAAACAAAACAAAACCAACTTGGGAATTAAAAATAGCTCTGGTCATGGGGGTGGTAGGATCAGATGAACAAGTTAAGTGTCCTTTGTCCTATTTGAAATCCACAGGACTGATTGACAGGATGCTCAATTGGGCAACATAAATAGTCTGAGCTAATTAGTAAAATGAACTCAGTAGGTTGCAGCAGTCAGTCTGACTACTGACCAGTAATGCTGGATGTCTTCTGCAGGCTGAATTTTTCTGAGAGGAGGGGAGAATGTTTAGTGAAAATGTTCAGCTGTTTCCAAGAACAAGCCTAGGGAAATAGTTTTGTTGTTTTGCTCATGTTAAAAAATTCTGGTAATCTTTTCTTTAATCAGCTGTAGCACCCTTAATCTTCGGAGCAAGGACTTGAAATTTGGCAGGGAATGGCTGTTTTCTCAAGGATGTGCCTTTTTCCATCCTCATGAAAATTCACCAAAACTTGGCCTTTGAAAAAAAATCACAGTTCATACATGCTTAATAGAGATTTCTTCAGTTTTAGCAGCTAAAATCTCTGAAGATTCCATCCTCACTAGATAATCCATCCCTTCACAGCTTCTAAGGATGACAGACTTTGTTTTTTCAGTTTGCTTTTTTTAAAAAGCAAAGAAATTGCATTAAAATACCCTACATTAAAAGAACGTTATTAGGATTGCAAAATTAAGCCCTCAAAAGTTAGGAAATGCCAAAATTAAGGTTGCCACTACAACCTTAATTCATCCCCCCTTGTGCATATGCATTATGATACAGTCTTTAACTGCCTGATCACACAGTATTTTTTTCCACAGAACTCCTATGTCATTCAGTGCATATGCTGGACTTGTGTTAGGGACAAATCAGAGTTGTGTAGTGAAGGAAACTGTTGTCCGTGGGACCCCTGCGCATCCATCCTGTGCAACAAACAAGGCAGGAATCCAGTGGAGAAAATAGTATGCAGTCATGTAATTAAAGACTATATTATAACGCATACGCACGATTAAGGTTGTACAGGCAGCTCGGAGGAGTTCAGCACAATTTTCTACTGACATTTATATTCCAAAACCAAAAAAACATCATCTTTAAATGCATGCTCAAGTTTGTGGTGTAGAGAATCTCTCTCATTGTCTCATATGCACAGCAGGTGATAGAGACCGCTGAATCCCAGGCAAAGTGAAAACATTGAGAGCTTACCTGAGACATTTGTATTACTGTTTATAGTAATGGTTGAATCACTGGAAACTGAAAAGTAATATAAAGGATTGTGTTAGTGCAGACATCTTCCAGGTCTGTTTGGTGCTAAAATATGAAAGTTAATAATGTGCATACAAAGCATTTGTAACATTTAGGATCCTAATGCTTTCCCTTATGTTTCCAAAGATGTGCAGGATTTAGCTATACCACTCTGGCCTGGTCTATGCTGGGGGTGGAGGGTCGATCTAAGATATGCAACTTCAGCTACAAGAATAGCGTAGCTGAAGTTGACGTATTTTAGATCGACTTAGAATCACTTACTTCGCATCCTCGCGGCGTGGAATCGACTGCTGCCGCTCCCCCTCAACTCCGCTTCCACCTCTCACCGTGGTGGAATTCCGGTGTCGATGGCAGAATGATTGGGGATCAATTTATAGCATCTACACTAGACGTGATAAATCGATCCTCGATAGATCGATCACTACCCGCTGATTAGTACAAGGCCTGATACTATTCAACATTTTCATGAATGATCCGAAAGCAGATATATCATCACAGCTGAGAGAATTTGTGGATAACACAAAGATTGGTGTTATGATGGGGCCAGGGTAAGCATACAGAGCTATTTGATCACATGATAAACTGGGTCCATTTGGATAAAATGCATTTTAATAAAACCAAATGAAAAGTTATTCACCTAAGAACAAGCAATACAGGCCAAGTCTACAGAATGGGGGTCTGTATCTTAGAAAGCAATAACTTAGAAAAGGATTTATGTATGGGTCATAGTAGTCAAGCATCTCCACATGAGCTCCCAGTGCGATGCCATGGTAAAAAGGGCTAATGAGATCCTTGGATGTATAAAAAGGGAAGTAGTAAGTAGGGATGTGATTTTACTTCTGAATACAGCATTGGTGAGACCAAATCTCGAATAGCATATATAGTTCTGGTGTCCACATTGTAAAAAAGATATTAAAAAATTGGAAAGTGTGCATTACAAAGCCACAGAAATGGATTGAGTGCTGGAGAAAATGCCTTAAAGTGAGAGATTTAAAGAGCTTATTAAAAAGAACGTTGTATGGTGACTTGATTATAGTGTGTAAACGCCTTCATGGGAAGAAAATACCAGGTATTAAAGGGTTCTTTAATCTAGCAGAGAAAGGGATAAAGAGAACTAAAGGCTGGAAAGAATAGTAAATATAGCAGGCGACCAGCCTGGCTTAACAGTGAAATCTTTGCTGATCTTAAACACAAAAAAGAAGCTTACAAGAAGTGGAAGATTGGACAAATGACCAGGGAGGAGTATAAAAATATTGCTCAGGCATGCAGGAGTGAAATCAGGAAGGCCAAATCACACTTGGAATTGCAGCTAGCAATGGATGTTAAGAGTAACAAGAAGGGTTTCTTCGGGTATGTTAGCAACAAGAAGGTCAAGGAAAGTGTGGGCCCATTACTGAATGAGGGAGGCAACCTAGTGGCAGAGGATGTGGAAAAAGCTAATGTAAGCATTGCTTTTATTTTTTTGCCTCTGCCTTCACAAACAAGGTCAGCTCCCAGACTACTGCACTGGGGAGCACAGTACAGGGAGGAGGTGACCAGCCCGCTGTGGAGAAAGAAGTGGTTCAGGACTATTTAGAAAAGCTGGACGAGCACAAGTGCATGGGGCCAGATGCACTGCATCCGAGGGTGCTAAAGGAGTTGGCGGATTTGACTGCCATTGGCCATTATCTTTGAAAACTCAGGGTGATCGTGGGAGGTCCCGGATTACTGGAAAAAGGCTAATATAGTGCCCATCTTTTTAAAAGGGAAGGAGGAGGATCCGGGCAACTACAGGCCAGTCAGCCTCACCTCAGTCCCTGGAAAAATCATGGAGCAGGTCATCAAAGAATCAATTCTGAAGCACTTAGAGGAGAGGAAAGTGAACAGGAACAGGCAGCACGGATTCACCAAGGGCAAGTCATGCCTGACTAACCTAATTACCTTCTAAGACGAGATAACTGGCTCGGTGGATGAGGGGAAAGTAGTGGACGTGACTTTAGCAAAGCTTTTGATACTGCCTCCCACAGTATTCTTGCCAACAAGTTAAAGAAGTATGGGCTGAAAGAATGGACTATAAGTTGGATAGAAAGCTGGCTAGATAGTCAGGCTCAACAGGTAGTGATCAATGGCTCCATGTCTAGTTGGCAGCCTGTATCAAGCGGAGTGCCGCAAGGGTCGGTCCTGGGGCTGGTTTTGTTTAATATCTTCATTAATGAACTGGAGGATGGCGTGGATTGCACCTTCAGCAAGTTTGCAGATGACACTAAACTGGGAGGAGTGGTAGATACGCTGGAGGGTAGGGATAGGATACAGAGGGACCTAGACAAATTAGAGGACTGGGCCAAAAGAAATCTGATGAGCTTCAACAAGGAAAAGTGCAGAGTCCTGCACTTGTTACGGAAGAATCCCATGCACTGCTACAGATTAGGCCGCAGTTGTGTAGAAAAGAACCTAGGGGTTACAGTGAACAAGAAGCTGGATATGAGTCAACAGTGTGCCCTTGTTGCCAAGAAGGCTAACAGCATTCTGGGCTATATAAGTAGGACCATTACCAGCATATCGAGGGACATGATTGTTCGCCTCTATTTGGCATTGGTGAGGCCTCATCTGGGGTGCGGTGTCCAGTTTTGGGCCCCACACTACAAGAAGGATGTGGGAAAATTGGAAAGAGTTCAGCAGAGGGCAACAAAAATGATTAAGGGGCTGGAGCACATGACTTATGAAGAGAGGCTGAGGGAACTGGGATTGTTTAGTCAGCAGAAGAGAAGAATCAGGGGGGATTTAATATCTGCTTTCAACAACCTGAAAGGGGGTTCCAAAGATGATGGATCTAGACTGTTCTCAGTGGTAGCAGATGACAAAACACGGAGTAATGGACTCAAGTTGCAGTGGAGGTGGTTTAGGTTGGATATTAGGAAAAACGTTTTCACTAGGAGGGTGGTGAAACACTAGAATGGGTTACCTAGGGAGGTGGTGGAATCTCCTTCCTTAGAGGTTTTTAAGGTCAGGCTTGACAAAGCCCTGGCTGGGATGATTTAGTTGGGGATTGGTCCTGCTTTGAGCAGAGAGTTGGACTAGATGACTCCCGAGGTCCCTTCCAACCCTGATATTCTATTATTCTATGGAAGCTGAAGCCAGAAAAAATTCAAATGAGAAATGAGCCACATATTTTTAAACAGTAAGGGTGATTAATCATTGGAACAAGCTACCAAAGGATGCATCTATTGAGGTCTTCAGATCAAGACTGGATGCTTTTCAGGATAATATGCTTTAGCCAAACACAAGTGATTGGACTCAATACAGGGGTAGCTGAATGAAATGTAATGGCCTTTACTATATACTCGGTCAGATAAAAAGATCAAATGGTCCCTTGTTGTCTTAAACTTCAAGAATCTATGAAACATCATTGATTAATGTGTCTGTTCTAAACAGATTATAAATAGGATTATAAAAGGATGTAGTCTTACCTGCAGTTGACTGAATGCTCTTGGATGGTGGAGTCATAGATGAATTTTCTTGTGCTGATATTTTGATAAAAGAAACACTATTAGTCAGTTAACCACTGTTCTGAACAGATGTTGTCAAAGGAATAATCAACAATCAAACAAGGGAGGAAAAGTGGAGTCATTCTGCAGAGCAGCTCTCTTTGCGCAGCTGGTAATATTTCCTTTGATGGTTTATGGATTAACCTTATCTTTTAAAAACTGACAATTGTTTTGTGCATTTTGTGACTCCAAGAAACATTTTGATCTCTTTTGGAGTGTGTTTTCTAACAGCTTCCTTAAAGACTCCTGCAAATTTTGCAAGTGCATCTATTTTGTGCATTCAGTTACCTGTGAAAAGATGCCTCTGCAAATTTTGCTTGCATAATTAAGAAGTTTGTTTCAAACTTTGACCTCATATCTTTTCTTTTAACAGGTTTGTGTAAAGATTGTGTTCATTTGTGTAACAGCTACTAAACTACTAAAATTATAGCAACTAACTATGGGGTGTTGAATATATGTAGTCCTGGGCATATCTTGATCTGTGATATTCCTGGATTCCATTCTGAGTGGAGAAGCTTGGCTTCTTGTATTATGGCCAGATAAGTAATTGAATGAGAGTCCTTGGGAAAAACCAGGTAGGAAGCATTCAGAAGGAAACTCTTTCTTTGCTGGTCTCTTCTCTTTGAACAACATCCCAGTAGGGTGCACACTGGTATTATACTGCTTGAATCACCATCATTCTAATGAGATGTAAAATGTTAAGTAGTGAAAAATCTGCACAGCACTCTTCAGAAGGGCAAGGATATTAACCTAACTTCAACATTCTGGCCAAATCCCCAGGTGGATATAATCTGCATCCCTGAAATTCCCTCTCTCATTCAGTATCACATTCTTCTCTTCCTCTCCTAAAATTGAGATATTGTGTAGTTTTACAATATGCTTGGGAAAGATTTAGCACATTTCACCAAAAAATTGACTGCCTTTCAATCACAGTACATAAGACCAAATTCTGCCCCCCGCACCCAAGACACACCATGTGTCTGTCAGTTTGTATCTAATTGTAGAATTAGTCCAATAATTTATACAGAAACTATAATTTGTTAGATGCAGTCACCGTGTCAATAGTCTCTGATTTCCCCTGACATTTTCCACTTGGATACAGTTCTGCCATTCCCACTGATACATTATTATAGTAATTCATCAATTATTTACTCAGTCAGTTGACTTTGGGGTTCTTCTGCAGAAAAGATATGTGTCTGATTGGCAACAGCAGAACCGAATTCACAAGAAAGCATCACAAAACAGAGAAAGAGGCTGCTGTACAGAACAATGTCAAACAAACCTGATTTCATTTTTTGCTGAAATTACAAATTTGGTTAATCTGGAAAAGCTATTCCTGATTAACTATTCCTGATCAACTCCAAGTGTGGACATTCTTATTCCAGAATAAGGGTGCTTCATTCAAATTCGTTTAGTACATGGATTAAACTAAATTGAAATAAGGCACTCTTATTCTGGCATAAAAGCATCCACACTTGGAAATAGCCAGGAATAGTTAATTGGCTTTAAATACATACCCTGCCTACTTCCAAAGTAAACTTTCATGTGTAGATAAGCCCTTAGACTTTTGTAAGGCATTGACTTAGTACCACACAACATTCCAATTAAAAAATTAGCACTATAGAATACCAATAAAGCATGTGATAAGTAGCTAAATGACTGGTCTAAAAAGTTAGTTCTCAATGGGGAATCATCATCAAATGGTGTGCTTATTGTTGGGTTCCCCATGGATTAGTACAAGGCCTGATAGTATTCAACATTTTCATGAATGATCCAAAAGCAGATATATCATCACAGCAGATAGAATTTGTGGATGACACAAAGATTGGTGGTATGATGGGGCCAGGGCAATCATACAGAGTTATTTGATCACATGATAAAATGGGTCCATTCGGATAAAATGCATTTTAATATAACCAAATGAAAAGATATACACCAAGGAACAAGCATTACAGGCCATGTCTACAGAATGGGGGTGTGTATCCTAAAAAGCAATAACTCAGAAAAGGATTTATGGGTCATAGTGGTCAAGCAACTCCACATGAGCTCCCAATGCGATGCCATGGTAAAAAGGGCTTCAATGTAGAGACAGAGGAGTAGTAAGTAGGGAAGTGATTTAACTTTGGAATACAGCATTGGTGAGACCAATACTGGAACAGGATATATAGTTCTGGTGTCCACACTGTAAAAAAAAAAAGATTAAAAAATTGGAAAGTGTGCATTACAAAGCCACAGAAATGGATTGAGGGCTGGAGAAAATGCCTTAAAGTGAGAGATTTAAAGAGCCCATTAAAAAGAAAGTTGCGTGGTGACTTGATTATAATGTGTAAACGCCTTCACGGGAAGAAAATACCAGGTACTAAAGGGTTCTTCAATCTAGCAGAGAAAGGCATAAAGAGAACCAAAGGCTGGAAGCTGAAGCCAGACAAAATTCAAATGAGAAATAAGGCACACATTTTTAAACAGTAAGGGTGATTAATTATTGGAACAAGCTACCAAAGGAAGCCTCTATTGATGTCTTCAGATCAAGACTGGATGCTTTTCTGGATAATATGCTTTAGCCAAACACAAATGATTGGACTGAATACAGGGGTAGCTGGATGAAATATAATGGTCTTTACTATATACTCGGTCAGATAAAAAGATCTAATGGTCCCTTGTTGTCTTAAACTTCAAGAATCTATGAAACATCATTGATTAATGTGTCTGTTCTAAACAGATTATAAATAAGATTATAAAAGGATGTAGTCTTACCTGCAGTTGACTGAATGCTCTTGGATGGTGGAGTCATAGATGAATTTTCTTGTGCTGATATTTTGATAAAAGAAACACTATTAGTAAGTTAACTACTGTTCTGAACAGATGTCTGTCAAAGGAATAATCAACAATCAAACAAGGGAGGAAAAGTGGAGTCATTCTTCAGAGCAGCTCTCTTTGTGCAGCTGGTAATACTTTCCTTTGATGGTTTATGGATTAACCTTATCTTTTAATAACTGCCAATTGTTTTGTGCATTTTGTGACTCCAAGAAACATTTTGATCTCTTTTGGAGTGTGTTTTCTAACAGCTTCCTTAAAGACTCCTGCAAATTTTGCAAGTGCATCTATTTTGTGCATTCAGTGACCTGTGAAGAGGTACTGCTGCAAATTTTGCTTGCATAACTAAGAAGTGTATTTCAAATTTGACCACATACCTTTTCTTTTAAAATGTCATAGTTACATTTGTGTAACAGCTATTAAACTACTAAAATTGTAGGAACTAACTACGGGGTGTTTAGTATATAATCCTGGGCATATCTTGATCTCCTCTAAGTGGGCTATAATCCTGGATTCCATTCTGGGTGGAGAAGCTTGGCTTCTTGTATTATGACCAGATAAGTAATTGAATGAGAGTCTTTGGGAAAAACCACGTAGGAAGCATTCAGAAAGAAACTCTTTCTTTGCTGGTCTCTTCTCTTTGAAAAACATCCCAGTAGGGTGCACACTGGCACTATGCTGCTGGAAAGATCATCATTCAAATGAGATGTAAAACGTTAAATAGTGAAAAATCTCATAGCACTCTTCAGAAGGGCAAGGATATTAACCTAACGTCAGCATTCTGGTCAAATCCCAAAGTGGATATAATCTGCCTACCTGAAATTCCCTCTTTCATTCAATATCACATTCTTCTCTTCCTCTCCTAAAATTGAGATGTTGTGTAGTTTTACGACATGCTTGGGAAAGATTTAGCACATTTCACCAAAAAATTGACTGCCTTTCAATGACAGTACATAAGGCCAAATTCTGTCCTCTCTCTCTCTCTCTCTCTCTCACACACACACACACACACACACACACACACACACACACACACACACACACACTTTTAATACGAGTTTGTGCATGTGTTCATCTGTATGTATCTAAGAGTAGAATTAGTCCAATAATTTATACAGAAACTATAATTTGTTAGATGCAGTCACCGTGTCAATAGTCTCTGATTTCCCCTGACATTTTCCTCTTGGATACAGTTCTGCCCTTCCCACTGATACATTATTATAGTAATTCATCAATTATTTACTCAGTCAGTTGACTTTGGGGTTCTTCTGCAGAAAAGATGTGTGTCTGATTGGCAACAGCAGAACCGAATTCACAAGAAAGCATCACAAAACAGAGAAAGAGGCTGCTGTACAGAACAATGTCGAACAAACCTGATTTCATTCTTTGCTGAAATTACAAATTTGGTTAATCTGGAAAAGCTATTCCTGATGAACTATTCCTGATTAACTCCAAGTGTGGACACTCTTATTCCAGAATAAGAGTACTTTATTCAAATTAGTTTAGTACATGGATTAAACTAAATTGAAATAAGGCACTCTTATTCTGGCATAAAAGCATCCACACTTGGAAATAGTCAGGAATAGTTAATTGGCTTAAAATATGTACCCTGCCTTCTTCCAAAGTAAACTTTCATGTGTAGATAAGCCCTTAGACTTCTGTAAGGCATTTGACTTAGTACCGCACCACATTCCGATTAAAAATTAGCACTATAGAATACCAATAAAGCATGTGATAAGTAGCTAAATGACTGATCTAAAAAATTAGTTCTCAATGGGGAATCATCATCAAATGGTGTGTTTATCATGGGGTTCCCCATGGATCAGTACTAGGCCTGATACTATTCAACATTTTCATGAATGATCCGAAAGCAGATATATCATCACAGCTGATAGAATTTGTGGATGACACAAAGATTAGTGTTATGATGGGGCCAGGGCAGTCATACAAAGCTATTTGATGCATGGGTCCATTCGGATAAAATGCATTATAAGATAACCAAATTAAAAGTTATACACCTAGGAACAAGCAATGCAGGCCATGTCTACAGAATGGGGGTCTGTATCCTAGAAAGCAATAACCTAGAAAAGGATTTATCAAGGATTTATGGGTCATAGTGGTCAAGCAACTCCACATGAGCTCCAAGTGCCATGATTAAAAGGGCTAATGCGATACTTGGATGTATGAACAGGGAAGTAGTAAGTAGGGAAGTGATTCTTCTTCTGAATACTGCATTGTTGAGACCAATACTGGAACAGTATATATAGTTCTGGTGTCCAAATTGTAAAAAAAAGATATTAAAAAATTGGGAAGTGTGCATTACAAAGCCACAGAAATGGTTTGAGTGCTGGAGAAAATGCTTTAAAGTGAGAGATTTTAAGAGCTTATTCAAAAGAAGGTGTGTGGTGACTTGATTATAGTTTGTAAATGCCTTCACGGGAAGAAAATACCAGGTACTAAAGGGTTCTTCAATCTAGCAGAGAAAGGCATAAAGAGAACCAAAGGCTGGAAGCTGAAGCCAGACAAAATGCAAATGAGAAATAAGGCACACATTTTTAAACAGTAAGGGTGATTAATCATTGGAACAAGCTACCAAAGGAAGCATCTATTGATGTCTTCAGATCAAGACTGGATGCTTTTCTGGATAATATACTTTAGCCAAACACAAGTGATTGGACTCAATACAGGGGTAGCTGAATGAAATGTAATGGCCTTTACTATATACTCGGTCAGATTAAAAGAGCTAATGGTCCTTTGTTGCCTTCAACTTCAGGAATCTATGAAACATCATTGATTAATGTGTCTGTTCTAAACAGATCATAAATAAGATTATAAAAGGATGTAGTCTTACCTGCAGTTAAATGAATGGTTTTGGATGGTGGAGTCATAGATGAATTTTCTTGTGCTGATATTTTGATAAAAGAAACACTATTAGTCAGTTAACCACTGTTCTGAACAGATGTCTGTCTAAGGAATAACCAACAATCAAACAAGGGAGGAAAAGTGGAGTCATTCTACAGAGCAGTTCTCTTTGAGCAGCTGGTAATACTTTCCTTTGATGGTTTATGGATTAACCTTATTTTTTAAAAACTGACAATTGTTTTGTGCATTTTGTGATTCCAAGAAACATTTTGATCTCTTTTGGAGTGTGTTTTCCAACAGCCTCCTTAAAGACTCCTGCAAATTTTGCAAGTGCATCTATTTTGTACATTCAATGACCTGTGAAGAGGTACTGCTGCAAATTTTGCATGCAGGTCCGCCCGATCGCGGCTGCCACTGGCTGCGGTTCGCTGCTCCAGGCCAATGGGAGCTGCTGGAAGTGGCGCCGACAGAGGGACATACTGGCCACCATTTCCAGCAGCCCCCATTGGCCTGGAACAGTGAACCGCGGCCAGTGGCCCGGCATGCCGGGGCTTTCCCTAAACAAGCAGTGTCCCAAGTTTGGGAAACACTGCCCTAGGGAAAAAGAAAACAAAACCAACTTGGGAATTAAAAATAGCTCTGGTCACGGGGGTGGTAGGATCAGATGAACAAGTTAAGTGTCCTTTGTCCTATTTGAAATCCACAGGACTGATTGACAGGATGCTCAATCTGGCAACATAAATAGTCCGAGCTAATTAGTAAAATGAACTCAGTAGGTTGCAGCAGTCAGTCTGACTACTGACCAGTAATGTTGGATGTCTTCTGCAGGCTGAATTTTTCTGAGAGGAGGGGGGAATGTTTAGTGAAAATGTTCAGCCGTTTCCAAGAACAAGCCTAGGGAAATAGTTTTGTTGTTTTGCTCATGTTAAAAAATTCTAGTAATCTTTTCTTTAATCAGCTGTAGCACCCTTAATCTTCGGAGCAAGGACTTGAAATTTGGCAGGGAATGGCTGTTTTCTCAAGGATGTGCCTTTTTCCATCCTCATGAAAATTCACCAAAACTTGGCCTTTGAAAAAAAATCACAGTTCATACATGCTTAATAGAGACTTCTTCAGTTTTAGCAGCTAAAATCTCTGAAGATTCCATCCTCACTAGATAATCCATCCCTTCACAGCTTCTAAGGATGACAGACTTTGTTTTTTCAGTTTGCTTTTTTTAAAAAGCAAAGAAATTGCATTAAAATACCCTACATTAAAAGAACGTTATTAGGATTGCAAAATTAAGCCCTCAAAAGTTAGGAAATGCCAAAATTAAGGTTGCCACTACAACCTTAATTCATCCCCCCTTGTGCATATGCATTATGACACAGTCTTTAACTGCCTGATCACATAGTATTTTTTCCACAGAACTCCTGTGTCATTCAGTGCATATGCTGGACTTGTGTTAGGGACAAATCAGAGTTGTGTAGTGAAGGAAACTGTTGTCCAGGGGACCTCTTCTTCATTTGTTGTAGAAGTTGGAAGGTGTGTAGTGGATGAGGCAACTATTTGCAGGAAGAGAAAGGATGGTCCCATGGTTAAGACACCTGAATGCTGCTCTGGAAACTGGATTCTATGCCTGTCTCTGCCAGAGTTCTTGTGTGATGGCAGGCAAATCACTTAAACTAAACTTTTTACGGGCGGTTACTAATTGTGTGTTTCTCATTTACTGGCTGCTCAACTCGAGACCCTGTAGTCCAATTTGCAGAAGTGCTGAGTGCTCACAGCTGCAACTGAATTCAGTGGGAGCTGTGCTCTGACATATGAAATGCTACATAATATTAAGAACTCTGAAAGATCATGTTCTAGACAGCTCAAATTGGGTACCCAAAATTAGTGGATATTTTGACCTTAATCTCTCTGTGCCTCAGCTCCCCATCTGTAAAATACAAATAATAACACCCCTTCATCTCACATAACAGTTGTAAAGAGAGATGAATAAATGATTGTGAAGCCCTCAAATACTATAAGCCCTCAGATTGCCAGAGAAAAGCCCATAAAGAAATTAATAATTCGGTCTCCAGAGCATGATTTCAACAGTCTGCATGGGGCCATACATTGATCAATGAGGATAAAAGAAAATATTGAATAACTGCTCATCAATTGGGCAATATCCATCCTTTGCTACAAATGAGGCAGGGATCCAGTGGAAAAGATAGTATGCAATCATGTAATTAAAGACTATATCATAACGCATATGCACAATGGGACTGAATTAAGGTTGCACAGTGAAAACCTTGAGAGCTTACCTGAGACATCTGTACTACTGCTTATAGTAATGGTTGAATCACTGGAAACTGAAAAGTAATATAAAGGATTGTGTAAGTGCAGGGCTAACTTTAAAAAATTAAGGAAATTAGTTAGGGAAGTGGATTAGACTGAAGAACTTGTGGATCTAAAGGCCTGGAATTACTTCAAGTCAAAGTTGCAGAAACTATCAGAAGCCTGCATCCCAAGAAAGGGGAAACATTAATAGGCAGGAGTTGTAGACCAAGCTGGATGAGCAAGCATCTCAGAGAGGTGATTAAGAAAAAACAGAAAGCCTATAAGGAGTGGAAGATGGGAGTGATCAGCAAGGAAAGCTACTTTATTGAGGTCAGAACATGTAGGGATAAAGTGAGAAAGGCCAAAAGCCATGTAGAGTTGGACCTCATAAAGGGAATTAAAACCAATAGTAAAAGGTTCTATAGCCATATAAATAAGAAGAAAACAAAGAAAGAAGAAGTGGGACCACTAAATACTGAGGATGGAATGCAGGTTAAGGATAATCTAGGCATGGCCCAATATCTAAAAAAATAGTTTGCCTCAATCTTTAATGAGTATAATGAGGAGCTTAGGGATAATGGCAAGATGACAAATGAGAATGAGGATATGGAGGTAGATAATACCACAACTGAGGTAGAAGCCAAACTCTAACAGTTTAATGGACCTAAATCAGGAGGCCCAGATAATCTTCATCCAAGAATATTAAAGGAACTGGCACATGAAATTGCAAGCCCATTAGCAAGAATTTTTAATGAATCTGTAAACTCAGGGGTTGTACCGTATGACTGGAGAATTGCTAACATAGTTCCTATTTTTAAGAAAAGAAAAAAAAAGTGATCCGGGTAACTACAGGCCTGTCAGTTTGACATCTGTAGTATGCAAGGTCTTGGAAAAAATTTTAAAGGAGAAAGTAGTCAAGGACATTGAGATCAGTGGTAATTGGGACAAAATACAACATGGTTTTACAAAAGGTAGATCATGCCAAACCAACCTGATCTCCTTCTTTGAGAAGGAAACAGATGTTTTTTAGACAAAGGAAATGCAGTGGATCTAATTTACCTCGATTTCAATAAGGCATTTGATATGGTTCCACATGGGGAATTATTAGCTAAATTGGAAAAGATGGGGGTCAATATGAAAACTGAAAGGTGGATAAGGAACTGGTTAAAAGGGAGACGACAATGGGTCGTACTGAAAGGTGAACTGTCAGGCTGGAGGGAGGTTACTACTGGAGTTCCTCAGGGATCAATTTTGGGACCAATCTTATTTCATCTTTTTATTACTGACCTTGGCACAAAAAATGGGAATATGCTAATAAAGTTTGCGGATGACACAAAGCCGGGAGATATTGCCAATACAGAGAAGGACAGGAATATCATACAGGAAGATCTGGATGACCTTGTAAACTGGAGTAATAGTAATAAGATGAAATTTAATAGTGAAAAGTGCAAGGTTATGCATTTAGGGATTAATAACAAGAATTTTTGTTATAAGCTGGGGACGCATCAGTTGGAAGTAATAAAGGAGGAGAAGGACCTCGGAGTATTGTTTGATCACAGGATGACTATGAGCCAGCAATGTGATATGGCCGTGAAAAAAGCTAATGCAATCTTGGGATGCATCAGGCGAGGTATTTCCAGTAGAGATAGGAAGGTGTTAGTACCATTAGACAAGGCACTGGTGAGACCTCATCTGGAATACTGTGTCCAGTTCTGGTCTCCCATGTTTCAGAAGGACGAATTCAAACTGGAACAGGTACAGAGGAGGGCTACTAAGATGATCCGAGGAATGGAAAACCTGTCATATGAAAGGAGACTCAAAGAGCTTGGCTTGTTTAGCCTAACCAAAAGGCGGCTGAGGGGAAATATGATTGCTCTCTATAAATATATCAGAGAAATAAATACCAGGGAGGGAGAGGAATTATTTAAGCTCAGTACCAATGTGGACACAAGAACAAATAGATATAAACTGGCCATCAGGAAGTTTAGACTTGAAATTAGACGAAGGTTTCTAAGCATCAGAGGAGTGAAGTTCTGGAACAGTCTTCCAAGTGGAGCAGTGGGGGGAAAAGACATATCTGGCTTCCAGACTAAGCTTGATAAGTTTATGGAGGGGATGGTATGATGGGATAGCCTAATTTTGGCAATTAATTGATCTTTTACTATTAGCGGTAAACATGTCCAATGGCCTGTGATGGGATGTTAGATGGGGTGGGATCTGAGTTACTAAAGGGAATTCTTTCCTGGGTGTCTGGCTGGTGAGTCTTGCCCACATGCTCAGAGTTTAACTGATCGCCATATTTGGCGTCAGGAAGGAATTTTCCTCCAGGGCAGATTGGCAGAGGCCCTGGGTTTTTTTTGCCTTCCTCTGCAGCGTGGGGCATGGGTCACTTGCTGGAGAATTCTCTGCACCTTGAAGTCTTTAAACCATGGGTTGAGGACTTCAATAGCTCAGACATAGGTTAGAGGTTTGATACAGAAGTGGGTGGGTGAGATTCTGTGGACTGTGTTGTGCAGGAGGTCAGACATAATGGTCCCTTCTGACTTTAAAGTCTATGATTCTATGAATTAAGGTTTCACAGGCAGCTCTGAGGAGTTCAGCACAATTCTCTACTGACATTTATATTCCAAAACCAAAAAAAATCTTCCTTAAATGCATACTCAAGTTTGTGCTGTAGAGAATCTCTCTCATTGTCTTACATGCACAGCAGGTGACAGAGACCGCTGAATCCCAGGCAAAGTGAAAACATTGAGAGCTTACCTGAGACATTTGTACTACTGTTTATAATAATGGTTGAATCACTGGAAACTGAAAGTAATATAAAGGATTGTGTTAGTGCAAACATCTTCCAGGTCTATTTGGTGCTAAAATATGAGAGTTAATAATGTGGATACAAAGCATTTGTAACATTTAGGAGCATAATGTTTTCCCTTATGTTCCCAAAGATGTGCAGGATTTAGCTATACCACTTACATTCACAGCAAACTGAAATTAGTGGGCACTGCATGGCTAAATCACATGGAAGCATAGGGGTTTCTGTTGTAATGCTTGGTGGTATAGAATTATTCTAGTGAACCACTGATTTGCTAATTTCTCCTGAAGATGGCTCACCACTTCTTATTCAATTGTCCATGCTCTAATTCACTCACAATGGAGTGAGAGCTACACCAACTGTAGGCCTTGTCTATGTTTGAAAGACCTAGTGTTCTTTTGCTGGTATGGTTTATACCAGTTCCCCAACCAAAATGAGCTCGAATGGTAAATGTAACTGTTGTTACACTAGTCAAACTCCTAACCCATATAATTACACTAGCAGAAATTTTAGGTATAGGACAGCCTTAGTCTCATAAACAGTCCATAATTTGTTGTTTAGAGTATGGTCAAAGGAACGGGAGACAAATAACAACACATGGGCGTGCAGCATGTTCAAGGTATCTTGTGTCGTCATCTACACCAGTGAAAAGCCAACTCTTGGGAGATTATCACAATAAATGGTGCTTTTTTTTAAAGCACCAGTGGCTGGAACCAGGTAATTTTGTGAAAATCTTAGCTTTGATCACAAAAAATTTCTAGCCTTCATGGTTGTGGAGAAAAGTTCTGAGAACATGACCCAAGTGCACACTAAAGGCTCAGAAATTAGAAGACAAATTTAAAGAACCACCAAATTTATATAATTTTTTAAATCTTCTGATTTTTAAATCTTTTTTTTTTTTTGCTTGAGTCATGATTTTTGCACGCTGGGGCTGGCAATATGACTGCACAGTGAGTGTAAAACAC
This sequence comes from Mauremys reevesii, assembly GCF_016161935.1. Classification (NCBI taxonomy): domain Eukaryota; kingdom Metazoa; phylum Chordata; order Testudines; family Geoemydidae; genus Mauremys; species Mauremys reevesii. The sequence continues at coordinate 35,239,554 of NC_052627.1, read as the reverse complement.
TACTTTTTTATACCCACCCCATACTGCTGCCAATGACTGCATAAGGTGTGGGGCAGCAGACAATCAGGGCCATGATAATCAAGTTTAGGCGGAAGAGATCGGCTTCATTAGTGAATAGAATCAGCAGAGAGGCATTAAATCATCAGACAGTGTGACATCCTGATATTTGGCTTTGCATCATGACATATTGTGATGTATTAACATTCTATGGTGTAGACATAGAGCAGCACACTGTTATTATGACGTGACTCCATTCATAGTACTCTCATGTCGTCCCCCTGTATTGGCTGCTGAGTAGAGCAGTCAGCTTTGTTCCTTTTGCTCAGCACACTGCACTCACATTAGCATTTCTGAGACCAGCCAGATTGAGAGAGCTGAGATATGACCTGTAAAGTATTAGCTGATTAGAAACCAGAGGAATCTGTGTGCTCTATACTATACTATAGATCTGTGAATGGTATATTAACAAAGCTGGCCTAAAATGGCAGAGTCATTCTTTCCTTGCCCATATCTCATACTAGGGCAACAAAGCTCTGTTTAGACACCCCCTTTTCTATTAATCTAGGCTTTGCTTTGTAAAGTATGCAGTATATGGCATGAAGTATATTGATAATTTGCTAATTCACATTTCTGGAAGATGCTAATCTCGATTTTTCTTTTCCATGGGGAAGATCTCCAAACAATGGCTCCTTCTGAAGAAAGGTTCCTATTCCCCAAATTTTTTCATAGCCAGAAGTGCATCCTTTCACTTTACGGAAACGACTATCAAATAAGATGGAATATGGAAATACCCTTAGAGACCTTGGAGGGAGAGGGTCAGATATGGGGCTTTTAAAAATATAGGAAAGCTTAATTTTTCACCTTATTTTATCATTTACTTTGTGCCAAGTGCATGCAAAATGATAAAGGATGATTTAGTAATATTTCATGCCCACTTGGCACAGCTGTAAATGGTGACACAAGGCAGTGGGGAATCCAGCTCATTGTATGGTCTTAAGAGGTGGTTCTCCCCCCTCCACCATTAGTGATATCTGGCCATATCTGAATTGGTGGGCTAGAAATAAAAAACTCTGTATTCTACAAACCCTTGAGCCTCACGGTCCTCTCCTGCACCCCCATTTGCTTACCATGTAGTGACTAGGTTCAAGCTGCAGCATATGGTGCTAGCTCATTGCATTACCTTGCTATGCACAAATTCTTTAATCTGAGCTGCAAGGCAATAAGTGAAGTCTAACCACTAAACTTTCAACATAGTGCACAGGCTTTGCAGCCTAGCAACTACTCTTGATGTTAACACAATCAAATAGTATAATATCTATGTACCTCTTTGAAAGTGCAGGGTAAAGCACTCTATGCTAGAGGCAGTCATTGTGTCAATTTTCTCTGATTTCCCTTGACATTTTCCTCTTGGTAACTAAGGGAAACATTTCTGCCCTTCCCACTGATACATTACTGACATAAAAAATTAGTTCTCAATGGGGAATCATCATCAAACGGTGTGTTTATCATGGGGTTCCCCATGGATCAGTACTAGCCCTGATACTATGCAATATTTTCATCAATGATCCAAAAGTAGATATATCATCACAGCTGATAGAATTTGTGGATGACACAACAATTGGTGGTATGATGGGGCCAGGGCAAGCATACAGAGCTATTTGGATGACATGATAAATTGAATCCATTCGGATAAAATGCATTTTAATTTAACCAAATGAAAAGTTATACACCTAGGAACAAGCAATGCAGGCCATGTCTACAGAATGGGGGTCTGTACCCTAGAAAGCAGTAACTCAGAAAAGGATTTATGGGACATAGTGGTCAAGCAACTCCACATGAGCTCCCAGTGTGATGCCATGGTAAAAAGGGCTTGACTGTATAGACAGAGGAGTAGTAAGTAGGGAAGTGATTTTACTTTGGAATACAGCATTGGTGAGACCAACTGTAAAAAAAGATATTGAAAAATTGGGAAGTGTGCATTACAAAGCCACAGAAATGGTTTGAGTGCTGGAGAAAATGCCTTAAAGTGAGAGATTTAAAGAGCTTATTTAAAAGAAGGTGTGTGGTGACTTGATTATAGTGTGTAAATGCCTTCACGGGAAGAAAATACCAGGTACTAAAGGTTCTTTAATCTAGCAGAGAAAGACATAAAGAGAACCAAAGGCTGGAAGCTGAAGCCAGACAAAATTCAAATGAGAAATAAGGCACACATTTTTAAACAGTAAGGGTGATTAATCACTGGAACAAGCTACCAAAGGAAGCATCTATTGATGTCTTCAGATCAAGACTGGATGCTTTTCTGGATAATATGCTTTAGCCAAACACAAATGATTGGACTCAATACAGGGGTAGCTGAATGAAATGTAATGGCCTTTACTATACACTCGGTCAGATTAAAAGAGCTAATGGTCCTTTGTTGCCTTCAACTTCAGGAATCTATGAAACATCATTGATTAATGTGTCTGTTCTAAACAGATCATAAATAAGAGTATAAAAGGATGTAGTCTTACCTGCAGTTGACTGAATGTTCATGGATGGTGGAGTCATAGATGAATTTTCTTGTGCTGATACGTTGATAAAAGAAACACTATTAGTCAGTTACCCGCTGTTCTGAACAGATGTCTGTCAAAGGAATCATCAACAATCAAACAAGGGAGGAAAAGTGGAGTCGTTCTGCAGAGCAGCTCTCTTTGAGCAGCTGGTAGCAGTTTCCTTTTGATGGTTTATAGACTAACCTTTTCTTTTAAAAACCGCCAATTGTTTTGTGCATTTTGTGATTCCAAGAAACATTTTGATCTCTTTTGGAGTGTGTTTTCCAACAGCCTCCTTAAAGACTCCTGCAAATTTTGCAAGTGCATCTATTTTGTGCATTGAGTTACCTGTGAAAAGATGCCTCTGCAAATTTTGCTTGCATAATAATGAAGTTTGTTTCAAACTTTGACCTCATATCTCTTTTCTTTTAAAAGGTTTGTGTAAAGATTGTGTTCATTTGTGTAACAGCTACTAAACTACTAAAATTATAGCAACTAACTACGGGATGTTGAATATATGTAGTCCTGGGCATATCTTGATCTGTGATATTCCTGGATTCCATTCTGAGTGGAGAAGCTTGGCTTCTTGTATTATGGCCAGATAAGTAATTGAATGAGAGTCCTTGGGAAAAACCAGGTAGGAAGCATTCAGAAGGAAACTCTTTCTTTGCTGGTCTCTTCTCTTTGAACAGCATCCCAGTAGGGTGCACACTGGCACTATGCTGCTGGAAAGATCATAATTCAAATGAGATGTAAAATGTTAAGTAGTGAAAAATCTCACAGCACTCTTCAGAAGGGCAAGGATATTAACCTAACTTCAGCACTCTGGCCAAATCCCCAGGTGGATATAATCTGCCTACCTGAAATTTCCTCTTTCATTCAATATCACATTCTTCTTTTCCTCTCTTAAAATTAAGATGTTGTGTAGTTTTACAGTATGCTTGGGAAAGATTTAGCACGTTTCACCAAAAAATTGACTGCCTTTCAATGACAGTACATAAGGCCAAATTCTGCACACGCGTACACACACACCCACACACACCCCTTTCTTAATAGGGGTGTGTTCATGTGTCTGCCAGTCTGTATCTATGGGTAGAATTAGTCCAATAATTTATACAGAAACTATAATTTGTTAGATTCAGTCATTGTGCCAATATTCTCTGATTTCCCCTGACATTTTCCTCTTGGTCACTCAGTGATACAGTTCTCCCCTTCCCACTGATACATTACTGCAGTAATTCATCAAGTATCTACTCAGTCAGTTGACTTTGAGGTTCTTCTGCAGAAAAGATATGTGTCTGGCAACAGCAGAACCGAATTCACAGCAAAGCGTCACAAAACAGAGAAAGAGGCAGCTGCACAGAACAATGTCAAACAAACCTGATTTCATTCTTTGCTGAAATTACAAGTTTGGTTAATCTGGAAAAGCTATTCCTGATGAACTATTCCAGATCAATACCAAGTGTGGACACTCTTATTCCAGAATAAGAGTGCTTTATTCAAAATTAGTTTAGTACATGGATTAAACTAAATTGAAATAAGGCACTCTTATTCTGGCATAAAAGCGTCCATACTTGGAAATAGTCAAGAATAGTTAATTGGCTTAAAATACATACCCTGCCTTCTTCCAAAGTAAACTTTTATGTGTAGATAAGCCCTTAGACTTTTGTAAGGCATTTGACTTAGTACTGCACAACATTCTGATTAAAAAATAGCATTATAGAATATAAATAAAGCATGTGACAAGTAGCTAAATGACTGATCTAAAAAATTAGTAGTCAATGGGGAGTCATCATCAAATGGTGTTTTTATCATGGGGTTCCCCATGGATCAGTATGAGGCCTGATACTATTCCACATTTTCATAATCACAGTTGATAGAATTTGTGGATGACACAAAGACTGGTGTTATGATGGGGTCAGGGCAGTCATACAAAGCTATTTGGATCATATGGTAGACTGGGTCCACTCAGATAAAATGCATTTTAATATAACCAAATGAAAAGTTATACACCTAAGAACAAGCAATACAGGCCATGTCTAGAGAATGGGGGTCTGTATCCTAGAAAGCAATAACCTAGAAAAGGATTTATTAGGGTTTAAGGATCATAGTGGTCAAGCAATTCCACATGAGCTCCAAGTGTGATGCCATGGTTAAAAGGGCTAATGCGATCCTTGGATGTATAAACCCGGGAGCAGAAAGTAGGGAGGCGATTTTACTTCTGAATACTGCATTGGTGAGAAAAATACTGGAATAGTATATATAGTTTGGGTGTCCACATTGTAAAAAAGATTGAAAAATTGGAAAGGGTGCATAACAAAGCCACAGAAATGGTTCAAGGGCTGGAGAAAATGCCTTAATGTGAGTAATTTAAAGAGCTTATTTAAAAGAAGGTGTGTGGTGACTTGATTATGGTGTGTAAATGCCTTCACGGGAAGAAAATACCAAGTACTAAAGGTTCTTTAATCTAGCAGAGAAAGGCATAAAGAGATCCAAAGGCTGGAAGCTGAAGCCAGACAAAATTCAAATGAGAAATAAGGCACACATTTTTAAACAGTAAGGGTGATTAATCATTGGAACAAGCTACCAAAGGAAACATCTATTGATGTCTTCAGATCAAGACTGGATGCTTTTCTGGATAATATGCTTTAGCCAAAGACAAGTGATTGGACTCAATACAGGGGTATCTGAATGAAATTTAATGGCCTGTACTATACACTATGTCAGACTAAAAGATCTAATAATATAATATATGGAAATATACCTATCTCATAGAACTGGAAAGGGACCCAGAAAGGTCACTGAGTCCAGCCCCCTGCCTTCACTAGCATGACCAAGTATTGATTTTTGCCCCAGATTCCTAAGAGGCCCCATCAAGGATTGAACTCACAACCTTGGGTTTAGCAGGCCAATGCTCAAACCACTGAGCTATCCATCCTCCCTTGTGCCCTTAAACTTCAAGAATCTATGAAACATCATTGATTAATGTGTCTGTTCTAAACAGATTATAAAAGGATGTAGTCTTACCTGCAGTTGACGGAACAGTGTTGGATGGTGGAGTCATAGATGAAGTTTCTTGTGCTGATATTTTGATAAAAGAAACACTATTAGTCAGTTAACCACTGTTCTGAACAGATGTCTGTCAAAGGAATCATCAACAATCAAACAACGGAGGAAAAGTGGAGTCATTCTGCAGAGCAGCTCTCTTTGAGCAGCTGATAATACTTTCCTTTGATGGTTTACGGATTAACCTTATCTTTTAAAAACTGACAATTGTTTTGTGCATTTTGTGATTCCAAGAAACATTTTGATCTCTTTTGGAGTGTGTTTTCTAACAGCTTCCTTAAAGACTCCTGCAAATTTTGCAAGTGCATCTATTTTGTGCATTCAGTGACCTGTGAAGAGGTACTGCTGCAAATATTGCTTGCATAATTAAGAGGTTTGTTTCAAACTTTGACCACATATCTTTTAAAATGTCATAGTTACATTTGTGTAACAGCTACTAAACTACTAAAATTGTAGCAACTAACTATGGGGTGTTGAATATATGTAGTCCTGGGATATTTTGATCTGCTCTAAGTGGGTTTCTGGGTGGAGAAGCTTGGCTTCTTGTATTATGGCCAGATAAGTAATCGAAGGAGAGTCCTTTGGAAAGCCACGTAGGAAGCTTTTTGGACTCTTGTCTTTGAACATCATCTCAGTAGGGTGCACACTGGCACTATGCTGCTGGAATTAAAATCATTCAAATGAGATTTAAAACATTAAGTAGTGAAAAATCCCACAGTACTCTTCAGAAGGGCAAGGATATTAACCTAACGTTAGCATTCTGGCCAAATCCCAAAATGGATATAATCTGCCTACCTGAAATTCCCTCTTTCATTCAATATCACATTCTTCTCTACCTGTCCTAAAATTGAGATATTGTGTAGTTTTACAATCTGCTTGGTAAAGATTTAGCATGTTTCACCAAAAAATTGACTGCCTTTCAATGACAGTACATAAGGCCAAATTCTGCCCCCCGCCCCCAAGACACACCATTTCTTAATAGGAGAGTGTGCATGTGTCCATTTGTATGTATCTAAATGTAGAATTAGCCCAATAATGTATACAGAAACTATAATTTATAAAATGCCCTGGGATCCATCTCTAGGAAAGGGTCTCGATGTGATACAACATAATCACCATTAAAAAAGTATTAGAATGAGAAGAAATGCAAAGATAAAACAGCATATTAAAATATACCTACTATAAAAATTTAGTGCAGTCACTACCCTTAAATTACCACAATGCTCTTGGGATATGGCAGTCAGGGGAAGACCATTTAAAAAAAGAAAGTCTACACGTCAATATATAGTTTAGACAATACCACTGTGCAATTTATTGCAGAACAGCACAGGGATTAAAAGTGTACCACCACTTTAAGTGCTACACATAAATGCAATCCCAGCTTTCTTTAGCTAAAATAACGCTTAAGTGGTTGCTTGCTTCAGCCAACTCCCAAATGTACAGAGCAGCTCATCCTGCCCACGTTCCTCTCCACCCCACCTTCTCTCTGACTAAATATAGTTAGTCAGTGCCCAGCCCCTGACTTCCCAGGGCACATCCCTTTTCTAGGATGACTCATTGCTTGGCTACAGTTGGCTCTGCCTTGATACTTTACAGGTCCCCACACTAAAGGCAGATATCTGTGATCTCTTGTTTAATTAGAATGACAGATTCTTCCCTCCTGAACTTCTGGGTGGGGTGAGAACAGTTCATCACATACCTCAGTGTTTTTTTTTAAAAATACTGAATAACTAACAACAGTGGATCTAAACTCTTACTCTAGTTGCTTGCTGTGGTTTGTTCTCATGAGTGAATAAAACAGACTTGCTGAAGTCAAAATGCAACTTTAGCAAAATAAATTTATTTCACTTTGCTACACCACCATTATTTAAAAAAAAATATGAGTAGGAGGACAACTGAATACAATTATACAAGAATCCAAACAGGTTTAAGACTATATAAAACAGAAAAATAGATATTTAGCCCTATTAATACAGGTTTCCAGATTTATGCCAACAATTAGAAGCATGAGTGAGATGTCTGATGACCATTTTGCTGTTCGTTAAAAATACATCAGGGAAGTGAGTTGCCTAGTAAAACAGTAGTTTGGCCTTGTGCATACTGTACTTCTCACTTAAAGGCCAAAGAGGAATTAGGTCCTTATGAACAGTCTTGACAGAGGATCTAGGAAGCTCGATTTTACATGCGAGGCTAAAAGGTAGATGTATACACGTTTCTGAGCTTCATGTTTTGAGTATAGGAATCCTAATGTGTTGATAGTGTCAGTGGTAACAAACTGATTTAAGAATATAATTTAAATATTGCCATAATGATATAGAACAAAGGACTATCTAGCCCAGTATCCTATAACTCACTGTGATGGGGCATACAAACCCCACACTGGAAAGGAAGGGGTTAAAAAGCTGCTCTGGCCCCACCACACCTGCAAAATATGCACAGGTTGGAGAAGGCGCTTGACTCCCTCAGGGAACTGATGGGCAGGATTCCCTGGGAGAATAACATGAGGGGGAAAAGGAGTCCAGGAGAGCTGGCTGTATTTTAAAGACGCCTTATTGAGGTTGCAGAAAGAAGCCATCCCGATGTGTAGAAAGAATAGTAAATATGGCAGGCAACCAGCCTGGCTTAACAGTGAAATCCTTGCTGATCTTAAACACAAAAAAGAAGCTTTCAAGAAGTGGAAGATTGGACAAATGACCAGGGAGGAGAATAAAAATATTGCTCAGGCATGCAGGAGTGAAATCAGGAAGGCCAAATCACACTTGGAATTGCAGCTAGCAACGGATGTTAAGAGTAACAAGAAGGGTTTCTTCGGGTATGTTAGCAACAAGAAGGTGGTCAAGGAAAGTGTGGGCCCATTACTGAATGAGGGAGGCAACCTAGTGGCAGAGGATGTGGAAAAAGCTAATGTAAGCATTGCTTTTTTTTTTGCCTCTGCCTTCACAAACAAGGTCAGCTCCCAGACTACTGCACTGGAGAGCACAGTACAGGGAGGAGGTGACCAGCCCGCTGTGGAGAAAGAAGTGGTTCAGGACTATTTAGAGCACAAGCGCATGCGGCCAGATGCACTGCATCCGAGGGTGCTAAAGGAGTTGGCAGATTTGATTGCCATTGGCCATTATCTTTGAAAACTTAGAGCGATCGGGGGAGGTCCCAGATGACTGGAAAAAGGCTAATATAGTGCCCATCTTTTTAAAAGGGAAGGAGGAGGATCCGGGCAACTACAGGCCAGTCAGCCTCACCTCAGTCCCTGGAAAAATCATGGAGCAGGTCATCAAGGAATCAATTTTGAAGAAATTAGAGGAGAGGAAAGTGAACAGGAACAGTCAGCATGGATTCACCAAGGGCAAGTCATGCCTGACTAACCTAATTACCTTCTATGATGAGATAACTGGCTCGGTGGATGAGGGGAAAGCGGTGGACATGTTATTCCTTGACTTTAGCAAAGTTTTTGATACGGTTTCCCACAGTATTCTTGCCAACAAGTTAAAGAAGTATGGGCTGAAAAAATGGACTATAAGTTGGATAGAAAGCTGGCTAGATAGTCAGGCTCAACAGGTAGTGATCAATGGCTCCATGTCTAGTTGGCAGCCTGTATCAAGCGGAGTGCTGCAAGGGTCGGTCCTGGGGCCGGTTTTGTTCAATATCTTCATTAATGAACTGGAGGATGGCGTGGATTGCACCTTCAGCAAGTTTGCAGATGACACTAAACTGGGAGGAGTGGTAGATACGCTGGAGGATAGGGATAGGATACAGAGGGACCTAGACAAATTAGAGGACTGGGCCAAAAGAAATCTGATGAGGTTCAGCAAGGACAAGGGCACTTAGGATGGAAGAATCCCATGCACTGCTACAGACTAGGGACCGAGTGGCTAGGCAGCAGTTCTGCAGAAAAGGACCTAGGGGTTACAGTGGATGAGAAGCTGGATATGAGTCAACGGTGTGCCCTTGTTGCCAAGAAGGCCTAACGGCATTTTGGGCTGTATAAGTGGGAGCATTGCCAGCAGATCGAGGAACGTTATCATTCCCCTCTATTTGGCATTGATGAGGATTCACCTGGAGTACTGTGTCCAGTTTTGGGCCCCACACTACAAGAAGGATGTGGAAAAATTGGAAAGAGTCCAGCAGAGGGCAACAAAAATGATTAGGGGGCTGGAGCACATGACTTATGAAGAGAGGCTGAGGGAACTGGGATTATTTAGTCTGCAGAAGAGAAGAATGAGGGAGGGATCTGATAGCTGCTTTCAACTATCGAAAGGGGGTTCCAAAGAGGATGGTTCTAGACTGTTCTAGATAACAGAAGTAGCAGCAATGGTCTCAAGTTGCAGTGGAGGAGGTTTAGGTTGGATATTAGGAAAAACTATTTCACTAGGTCAAGCACTTGAATGGGTTACCTAGGGAGGTGGTGGAATCTCCTTCCTTAGAGGTTTTTAATGTCAGGCTTGACAAAGCCCTGGGTGGGATGATTTAGTTGGGGATTGGCCCTGCTTTGAGCAGGGGGTTAAACTATATGACCTCCTGAGGTCCCTTCCAACCCTGATATTCTATGATTCTATGAAAAGGGGAGCAGAGCAGCTCAGGGGGTGGCAGACAGTGGAGGTTAAGAGATTTATATTCGGAGCTCCTGCGAAGGAGCACGGCAGGAGTTCCTGAGGTCTGTTTATAGGGAATTGGTCAACTCCTTGAAGGAGGAAGTCACACCTCTTCAAAGGACTTTATCTTTGAGTTCAGCTAATAAACGATTTTATCCATTGGGAAGAGAGGGGCTCGTAGGAAGTATCCAGGGCTGCAGAAATATAGCACTTTGAATGGAACCTGGTGGAGAGGCTGGGCCTGGGTTCATGTACCACTACCTAGGGATTGCCAAAGACAAAAGTCTACCCTTGGTGTGGGAAAATCTAGTCGAGGGAAGGCCTTGAAAACAGAAGAGTCTGGACCATGAGACCCTGACCCAAGGGGATGCCGGGAACCCCTTGCCCCAGAGGACTACTCCATTGCTGGACTTTTTATATACCCAAAAGAAGCAGACGCAAATGAATGACCTGGCCTTAGGGATGAATTCATGCTGGACTTCAGATTCACCATACCCCCAAACATGCATGCTCCTACAGCTGTAGGTAAGCACCTGTCAGCTCTTTGAAAATGCTTACCTGTCCTCCCCATGTCAGCAGTAATCCCTAATATAGCCAGCGGTGGGAGCATCTCATGCTTACAGAGCAGCAACTTCCTCACTCAAGCTTCTCTTGTTCGTGTTCCCCTGCCACTAAATGCAGCCACGTGACCTATGACTATGGAATTCTCAAGCCTGGCAGCATGTTCACAGCATGGTCCCTGAGCAGCTTGTAACTTCTGTCAAGTAAAGAATAGAGAAGATAGAGCTTCTATGATGGGGAGTCAAAAAATAATGAAAGAGCCAAAAGGACTAAAAATAAAACAAAGAGGGGGAAATGAGGGGGGGATAACAGGATGGTAAAAGAGGACAGAGGAAGGACAGGAGAGGTAGAGTAAAGAACAGAGGAAATGAGATGCAACGGAACTGTGTTGGGACATGATGCAAAGGGATGTGAAGGGAATGGGAACACCCATCTGCCGAAACAAGCCAAAGGGGGCTCCTGCAAAAATAGTTAGGAACCATTGTATACAGTGGTGGAACAACTCAGCAGAAATAAACAGTTGTAAATCAACAAGATTTCTTCCTCATGTGCTTATTATAAAATAAGAAAGTAAAATACTTTCACAAGCATAGAGTAAACACAAATTCCAGTATGAAGTTCAACCTACCACCCCTGGGTGTGGAGCCCTATTGTCTTAAAAATATTCCCTCCATTTTGCTTCAATCTTCACTAAAAAAATTAATTGTGAACAGATACTTAACATAATATTAACAAGGGGTAAGGAACACAAGCCAAAAGTAGGGAACAAACAGGTTAAAAAGTATTTAGAGAAGTTAGCTGTATTCAAGTCAGCAGGGCCTGACAAAATTCACCCTATGGTATTTAAAGAATTAGCTGAAGCCATCCCGGAACCATTAGCAAACAGACCCTGCAGAATTATAGACCAGTCAGGCTAACTTTGATACCTGGAAAAATACTAGAACAAATTATTAAACGATCAATTTGTAAGCACAGAGAGGATAACCACCAACATGGATTTGTCAAGAATAAATCATGCAAAACCAAACTACTTTAGTCGGTTTACAGTGTTACTGGCCCAGTGGATGTGGGGAAGAGGTAAACATGATATACCTTGATTGTAGTAAAGCTTTTGACAGAGTCTAGTTTGCACACTCTCATAAGCAAACTATAGGGATATGTGGGCTGGATGAAATCACTATAATGTGGGTGCACAACTGGTTGAAAGACCACACTCAAAGAGCAGTTATCAATGGTTCACTGTCACGCTGGGAGGAGGTAACTAGTGAGGTCCCACAGGGGTCTGTTTTGGGTCCAGTATTATTCAACGTTTTCATTAATGACTTGGATAACGAAGTGGAGAGTATGCTTATAAAATTGTCAGATGACACTAAGATGGGTGGGGTTGCAAGCACTTTGGCGAACAGGATAAGAATTAAAAAAGACTCCGACAAATTGAGAATTGGTTGAAATTAACAAGTTGAAATTAAACAAAGACAAGTGCAAAGTATTTCACTTAGGAAGGAAAAATCAAATGCACAAATACAAAACGGGGAATAACTGGTGAGGTGGTTAGTACTGCAGAAAAGGGTCTGGGGTTTATAGTGGATCACAAATTGAGTATGAGCTGACAATATGATGCAGTTGTGGAAAAGGCAAATATTCTGGGGCATATTAACAAGAGCATTGTATATAAGACACAAGAGGTAATTGTCCAGCCAGCACTGGTGAGCTCAGCTGGAGTAGTGTGTCTAGTTTTGGGTTCCACATTGGACAAATTGTAGAGAGTCCAGAGGAAAGCAACAAAAATGAACATGTTTGGAAAATCTGATCTATAAAGACAGGTTAAAAAAAAACTAAATATGTTTAGTCTTGAGAAAAGAAGACAGAGGAAGAGGGAAACTTGATAAGTCTTCAAATATGGTAAGCACTGTTATAAATAGGACTGTGATCAATTGCTCTCCATATCCACAGGTTACTCTAAATTCACTAATCAATGTATGTCTACACTGCAGTGAGCCACCCAGCCCAGGTAGACAGACTCATGCAGGCTTGGCATGATCTAAAAATAGTCATGTGGACATTTTGGCACTGGCAGAGGCTCAGGCCACCCACCCAGGCTCAGATGCATGGGCCATCAGCATTGAAAGGCTGACCTCAATTTCCCCGAAGTCTGCAATTGTTTGGAGCCTTGGTTTTGGTGCAGAGCCATCTCTAAGGATATTACCCAAAAGGTATTCCTTGAGCAAGTACAGATCACAGAATCTTTTCAGTGTAATTTCCTCGCAGTACACCTCATGTTCAACTGAATAATGTAGATAAAAATAATTGTGGACAGTTAATTGTTGGAAAGAAAATGTGCGCATAAGGGGTGATTCAGATGATAGGATATAAGAGGAGCCATGATGGAAATTTGCCGCTTCAATTACTCCTCTATTTGGATGTCTCATCTTTCTTGTACAGTTATTCCTAACAATGAGGGTATGTCTACACTGCAATGTAAGCCCATGGTTCAAACTCAGGCTCAAACCTAACCCTCCTTCCAACTACACACAAATCACACTAATGCAGGGCTTGGACGCAGGCAGGGATAGAGGGTCCGAGCATGAGGCAAGCTGGGACCCAAGGTTCGAGGCCTATTGCGGCGCAGTGCTCTGGGAATCTGCCAAAAGTATCCCACAATCCCATGGGCTGACTTTTTGTCCTCTGGACAGTGAAGTTTGTTGGACAGTCAAGTTTTCCCACAATGCACCACAAACAAAGGAAGTCTGGGATATGGGTGGTTGGACTTGGGCCCACTTCATGCAGTATAGACATCAGAGCTCCAGGTTGGGACCCAGGGTTCAACAGTTCCTAACCTGGGGTTACAAATTAGTGTAAATGCTCAAGCCCTAGATTAACAAACCCACGGTCTGCTAACTCAAGTCCTACTAACCCTGGGTTTACATTGCAGTTTTGACATACATTGAGTGTTAAATGAA